>NC_066620.1:159083054-159700424 GCF_025201925.1 Gopherus flavomarginatus | reverse complement strand
GTAATAACTAGTCCCAGATTTGGACCTTAGCGTCCAAAATATGGGGGTTAGCATGAAAACCTCCAAGCTTAGTTACCAGCTTGGACCTGGTACTGCTGCCACCACCCAAAAAATTAGAGTGTTTTGGGGCACTCTGGTCCCTCTGAAAAACCTTCCCTGGGGACCCCAAGACCCAAATCCCTTGAGTCTCACAACCAAGGGAAATAATCCTTTTTCCCTTCCCCCCTCCAGGTGCTCCTGGAGAGATACACAGACACAAGCTCTGTGAAACTACACAGAGGACTCCCCCTCTCTGTTCCCAATCCTGGAAACAAAAAGTACTTTCCTATTCCCCCAGAGGGAATGCAAAATCAGGCTAGCAATCCAACACACAAATCTCCCCTTGATTTCTTCCTCCCACCAATTCCCTGGTGAGTACAGACTCAATTTCCCTGAAGTAAAGAAAAACTCCAACAGGTCTTAAAAGAAAGCTTTATATAAAAAGAAAGAAAAATAAGTACAAATGTTCTCTCTGTATTAGATGATACACACAGGGTCAATTGCTTAAAAGAATATTGAATAAACAGCCTTATTCCAAAAGAATACAAATCAAAGCACTCCAGCACTTATATTCATGCAAATACCAAAGAAAAGAAACCATATAACTTACTATCTGATCTCTTTGTCCTTACACTTGGAAAACAGAAGACTAGAAAAAAGAAACTACTTCTCCAAAGCTCAGAGAAAGCAGGCAGCCAGAAACAAAGACAAAAACACTCAGTTTCCCTCCACCCAAAGTTGAAAAAATCCGGTTTCCTGATTGGTCCTCTGGTCAGGTGCTTCAGGTGAAAGAGACATTAACCCTTAGCTATCTGTTTATGACACGCCCCCAAATTGCAGACAGTGGGGAAGCTCACTGGTGGCGATTTCCTTCTAGAACTTGAAAATAAACAGATTAATACAACACATACACCTTTACATATACTCCTAAGTATATAACTAACAGACTTCTACATTTTAAGAACACTTTTTAACTACTGAATTATGGAAACTCTCACGGGAGAGTGCATCAGCAACTTTATTAGAAGCTCCTGTGATGTGTTGAATTTCAAAATCAAAATCTTGGAGAGCTAAACTCCAACGAAGAAGTTCTTGTTGTTCCCCTTGGCAGTATGAAGCCACTTTAGTGCAGCATGGTCAGTTTGTAGTTGGAACCGCCGTCCCCAAACATATGGGCGTAGCTTTTCCAGGGCGTACACAATGGCATAGCATTCCTTTTCACTGACTGACCAGTGACTTTCCCTCTCAGACAGTTTCTTACTGAGAAACACGACAGGATGGAAGTTGTGATCTGTTGCTTCCTGCATGAGCACTGCTCCTATACCACGCTCAGAATGCATCTGTGGTTACTAGGAATGGCTTGTCAAAGTCCGGGGCCCTGAGCACAGGGTCCGACATGAGCGTTGCCTTAAGTTGGGTAAAGGCCTTTGACACTCATCAGTCCACTTAACTGCATTTGGCTGGGTCTTTTGGTCAGGTCGGTCAGTGGGGCAGCGATTTGGCTGTAGTGTGGTACAAATCGCCTGTAGTATCCGGCCAAGCCTAAGAAGGATTGGACCTGCTTCTTTGACTTTGGGACAGGCCACTTTTGGATAGCATCCACCTTGGCCTGTAGGGGGTTTATGGTTCCTCGACCCACCTGGTGCCCCAGGTAAGTCACTCTGTTTTGGCCTATTTGACACTTTTTGGCCTTAACAGTTAGTCCTGCCTGCCTGATGCGCTCAAAGACCTTTTCCAGGTGTAGTAGGTGTTCGGGCCAGGAGTCTGAAAAAATGGCCACATCATCGAGGTAGGCAACTGCAAATTCTCCAGTCCAGCTAGTAGACCATCTACCAGCCTCTGGAAGGTGGCGGGTGCATTTCGAAGGCCGAAAGGAAGGACATTGAATTCATACACCCCCGCATGGGTGACGAATGCTGACCTCTCCTTGGCAGGTTCATCTAGTGGTACTTGCCAGTACCCCTTGGTTAAGTCTATTGTAGAGATGAACTGGGCACGTCCCAACTTTTCCAATAGCTCATCGGTACGTGGCATTGGATAGTTGTCCGGACGAGTTACAGCATTTAGCTTACGGTAGTCCACGCAAAAGCGTATTTCCCCATCTGGTTTGGGTACCAGAACCACTGGAGATGCCCATGCACTGGTAGATGAGCGGATTATACCCATCTGTAGCATGTTCTGGATCTCCCGTTCTATTAGCAGCTTGGGCATGAGGAGACACTCGGTAGGGTGGGGTTCTGATTGGGTGAGCATTACCTGTATCAATGGAGTGGTATGCCCGTTCAGTCCGTCCTGGGGTGGCTGAGAACAGTGGGGCGAAGCTAGGCACAGCTCCTTGATTTGTTGCCGCTGCAGACGTTCCAGGTGGTTGAGAGGTTGACCTCTTCCACGCCACCCGTCTTTTTTCCCGTCGTAGTAGACACCGTCAGGCCACTCAGCATCATCTCCCTGGACTGTAAACTGACAAACCTGTAAGTCTCTGGAATAGAAAGGCTTGAGAGAATTAACATGGTACACTTTAGGCTTTAGTGAGGAATTGGGAATGCTATGAGGTAGTTTACAGCTCCCAGGCGCTCTTGGACCGTGAAGGGCCCTTCCCATGATGCTTCCATCTTATGGGCCTGTTGCGCCTTCAAGACCATAACCTGGTCTCCTACCTTGAAGGACCGATCTCTGGCATGTCTGTCATACCAGGCCTTTTGCTCTTCTTGAGCATCCTTTAGGTTCTCTTTAGCAAGGGCTAAAGAGTGTCGGAGGGTGCTTTGTAGGTTGCTTACAAAGTCCAGAATGTTAGTTCCTGGAGAAGGCGTAAACCCTCCCATTGCTGCTTCACCAACTGTAATGGCCCCTTAACCTCGTGACCATACACAAGTTCAAAATGGTGAAAACCTAAACGGGGATGTGGTACAGCCCTGTAGGCAAACAGCAACTGCTGCAACACTAGGTCCCAATTATTGGAGAATTCGTTGATGAATTTTCGTATCATGGCCCCCAAAGTTCCATTGAACCTTTCCACCAGGCCATTGGTTTGATGGTGGTACGGGGTGGCAACCAAGTGATTCACCCCATGAGTTTCCCACAGTTTTTCCATGGTCCCTGCCAGGAAATTAGACCCTGAATCTGTAAGGATGTCAGAGGGCCAACCTACCCTGGCAAAGATGTCTGTTAGGGCCAGGCACACAGTGTTAGCCCTGGTGTTGCCTAGAGCGACTGCTTCTGGCCATCGGGTAGCAAAGTCCACTAAAGTCAGTACGTACTGCTTTCCTCTGGGCGTCTTTTTTGGGAAAGGGCCCAGAATATCCACAGCTACTCGCTGAAAGATGGGACCTCAATTATGGGGAGTGGCTGGAGAGGGGCCTTGACCTGGTCTTGAGGCTTACCCACTCTTTGGCATACCTCACAAGACCGGACATACTTGGCAACGTCCTTGCCCATCCCCTCCCAGTGGAAGGACTTCCCCAACCGGTCCTTGGTTCTGTTCACCCCAGCATGGCCACTGGGATGATCATGGGCTAAGCTTAAGAGCTTCCCCCGGTACTTAGTTGGAACCACCAACTGTTTTTGCGGCTGCCATTCTTCCCGGTGTCCACCAGAAAGAATTTCCTTGTATAAAAGTCCTTGGTCTATAACAAACCGGGATCGATTAGAAGAGCTGAGAGGCGGTGGGGTGCTCCGTGCCGCCGCCCAAGCTTTCTGAAGGCTGTCATCCGCTTCCTGCTCAGTCCTGGAACTGTTCCCTTGAGGCTGGGGTCACCAGTTCTTCCTCAGACTGTGGACTGGGGCTTGGTCCCTCTGGAAGCGATGTAGGTGATGGGGTTGTTTCCGTTGCTGGTGAACCGCTCTCCGCTGGTGCACCTGAGGGTATTTTAGGCTCTGGCTGAGCCTTTTGGGTATGGTTGTCTTTTGCTTCTGCCAGTTCTGGCTCGCTGGCGCCCTCTGGCGTTGAGTTTGAAGATGGGGTTGCACTTGCTGGTGCTGGTTGCTGTTCCAGTTCCGGGCCTGGGACTGGAGATGCTGTGGCTGTTTCAGTGGTAGGCATGGAATCCGGTTCCACTACCTCTGTCTGGGTCTCTGGTAACACAGACGGGGCCTCTGTGGACGGTTCAGGAACAGGAATGGGTCTGGAAGCTTGCCTGGTTTGGCTACGTGTAACCATTCCCACTCTCTTGGCCCGCCTCACCTGGTTGGCCAAGTCTTCCCCCAGTAGCATGGGGATAGGATAATTGTCATAGACTGCAAAAGTCCACATTCCTGACCAGCCTTTGTACTGGACAGGCAGTTGAGCTGTAGGCAAGTCTACAGCTTGTGACATGAAGGGGTAAATTGTCACTTTGGCCTTTGGGTTGATGAATTTGGGGTCAACGAAGGATTGGTGGATAGCTGACACTTGTGCCCCCGTGTCTCTCCACGCAGTAACCTTCTTTCCGCCCACTCTCAAATTTTCCCTTCGCTCCAAGGGTATTTGAGAGGCATCCGGGCCTGGGGATCTTTGGTGTGATGGTGGTGTAATGAATTGCACTCGCATGGTGTTCTTGGGACACTTGGCCTTGATATGTCCCAGTTCATTACACTTAAAGCATCTTCCATCTGATGGGTCACTGGGCCGAGGTGAGTTACTGGAGACTGGTGAGGTTGAAGGGTAGGGTATCTGTGGCTTTACTTGGGTGGTATGTGGGGTCTTGGCTGTCCTCGGTTGTAGGGTTTATGGTCTGTGTGCCCCCTGGGGTAATCGTTCCCCTTGACAGTAGCTTTCTTGCTTTCTGCCAGTTCCATCCATTTGGCTCCAATCTCCCCCGCCTCAGCGATATTCTTGGGGTTTCCATCTTGTATGTACCGTGTGATGTCTTCAGGAACACCATCCAAGAACTGCTCCATTTGTATGAGGAGGTTCAGTTCTTCCAAGGTTTGAATGTTGTTTCCTGTTAGCCAGGCCTCATAGTTTTTTGCAATGTAGTAGGCGTGTTTGGGAAATGACACCTCTGGTTTCCACTTTTGGGTTCTGAAACGCCGACGGGCATGATCTGGGGTTATCCCCATCCTGTATCTGGCCTTGGTTAGAAAAAGTTTATAGTCATTCATTTGGTGCTTAGGCATTTCAGCTGCCACCTCTGCTAAAGGTCCACTGAGCTGTGACCTCAATTCTACCATGTACTGGTCTTCGGGAATGCTGTACCCAAGACAGGCTCTTTCAAAATTTTCCAAGAAGGCCTCGGTGTCATCACCTGCCTTGTAGGTGGGAAATTTCCTGTGCTGTGGAGCAATATTTGGCGCCGGGTTGTTAGGGTTGGCTGGCACATGCAGCCCAGCTTTTGCCAACTCCAGTTCATGTTTTCTCTGTTTTTCCTTCTCTTCATTTTCTTTTTGTTGTTTTTCCATTTCTCGGCGGTGGGCCACCTCTTCTTCTTCTAGTTTTCTTTTGTGTGCTGCCTCTTGGGCTGCCTGTTCTCTTTGGAAGGCTGCCTCTTTGATCTGTTCTTCTCTTTCTTTCATCTCCATCTCTTTTTGTTTTATTTCCAGTTGTCGCCTGTGTTCAGCTTCTTTGATTTGCTCTTCGGCGTCAATTTTTGCCTTAGAAGTCATGATTCCTGTTTTCTTGTGTTGGGGTGCCCTCCGGTGTTTATCTTCTGCACTGCAGGTTCTCTGTTGCCTCCTGAAGTCTGCCTAGCAACAGTGCCTTTAGCTAATTTTCCTTTTCTCTCTCTAGCTAATGTTCAATGAAGGGAAACCAGAAAAAACCACTTTATTTGCATGCCTATAAGTGCTGGTACTTGACTCCTAATGGGAGGGCTATTGCATGACAAAAGACCCTTAACATGCAAGCCACAAACTGCGAGAGAGAGCAGAAAAAAAAAATTCTCTCTGGTTCCCTTTTAAAACCAACTGCTTCTCTCTGCTAAAAAGCCCTTAGCAGAGAAAAGAAAAATATAATATTTCTACTGGCTTCTGGATTCTGTCTCCCACCAGCTGCCACTCATGTAATAACCTTAGTCCCAGATTTGGACCTTAGCGTCCAAAATATGGGGGTTAGCATGAAAACCTCCAAGCTTAGTTACCAGCTTGGACCTGGTACCTGCTGCCACCACCCAAAAAATTAGAGTGTTTTGGGGCACTCTGGTCCCTCTGAAAAACCTTCCCTGGGGACCCCAAGACCCAAATCCCTTGAGTCTCACAACCAAGGGAAATAATCCTTTTTCCCTTCCCCCCTCCAGGTGCTCCTGGAGAGATACACAGACACAAGCTCTGTGAAACTACACAGAGGGACTCCCCCTCTCCGTTCCCAATCCTGGAAACAAAAAGTACTTTCCTATTCCCCCAGAGGGAATGCAAAATCAGGCTAGCGATCCAACACACAAATCTCCCCTTGATTTCTTCCTCCCACCAATTCCCTGGTGAGTACAGACTCAATTTCCCTGAAGTAAAGAAAAACTCCAACAGGTCTTAAAAGAAAGCTTTATATAAAAAGAAAGAAAAATAAGTACAAATGTTCTCTCTGTATTAGATGATACACACAGGGTCAATTGCTTAAAAGAATATTGAATAAACAGCCTTATTCCAAAAGAATACAAATCAAAGCACTCCAGCACTTATATTCATGCAAATACCAAAGAAAAGAAACCATATAACTTACTATCTGATCTCTTTGTCCTTACACTTGGAAAACAGAAGACTAGAAAAAAGAAACTACTTCTCCAAAGCTCAGAGAAAGCAGGCAGCCAGAAACAAAGACAAAAACACTCAGTTCCCTCCACCCAAAGTTGAAAAAATCCGGTTTCCTGATTGGTCCTCTGGTCAGGTGCTTCAGGTGAAAGAGACATTAACCCTTAGCTATCTGTTTATGACAACCATGTAGTATAATTAATGCCAGATGATAGGACACTTGCCTAATTGAACACAAACAGTTCTGTGCTTTTAATGTTTTTGTTATTTTTGGCCAACCAGCTGCAACAGACAGTTGTGGTTTTATCTACTGCAAACATCAGCTCAGATAATAGACAAGACCTAGAGCATCTTAATATACACTGTCTCTGCAATCTTGCTTTTTCATGATTTTTCTTTACTCCAGTAAAACAGGAAAATATAAAGCACCATAGAAAGGTTTGTAGCTATACACCCAAAGGGAAAGTGTGTAAGAGACAGAATAATGAATAAAGAATAGGTGTAGGTAAAACCAGACCCTTTCATGTTTGGGAATTAGCTACAAAATCAATGAATCCTGAACCCATATGTGGTTGCAATACACTGCAATATAAACCTGTTAACATCACATGTTTAATTGCCTTCTCAGTGAAACTTATGCTCCAATGATGGACAGCAGGAGTCAAAAAAGGGGAGGCAGGCAGCCTTCTCCCCACTAGCTCCTGAAGCATGGGCCAATCTTGACTAACTTCTTCCCCAAGTAGCTGGCCCTCTTCTGTCAAAAGAACTCTGAGGATTGACTCATAGAGCACAGACTCTGCGCTGGCAGCACTGCACCATAATATTGCAAGTCACAGTCTTCCGGAATCTGATCTGTAGCACTTGGGATTTAGTTTTGCTGATACAAACTCATCCATTTGGGTTAGTCTGTATATTTGGCATGACAATACAATCGATCCCTAAAGACCCAAATTGAAACAAACATTCAGGAGATGTTATATTGCGCTGTCTAAATACTGATGGAGGTACTGTATTTGGTGTTTTACGAAAAATCAAGTTTTGATGTATTTACTATAGGTAGTAAAAACAAGCCATTCCCCATAAATCAATAACTTTATTATACAGAAAATAAATTGTAAACTATTATTTGCATCAGTAAACGGCTTTGGACATTCATTTTTTAATTAGCATATGTGCCTTAAAATTTTCTTGACTCTCCACTTCCACCTAATCCCATCCCCCCACACACATTTTTTACTTCAAATGGCTAGTTTACTGTTGTTATAAATGGCATAGAATAATAAATATGATTCTTATAAAATAATTTAAAACCTTTAAGTAACTAGGCCACGGTGCTAATAGCATAGGGAGCATGGACAAAAATATACGTACCTGTATGTCATTATTGAACCAATGGCAATAATCATGAGGATAAACAATATAGCCCATTCTTATTTCATGGGATATGATAATTATAAATTCACTAATTCTGCTCCTTCGCCAAAAAATGGAGTTTGACTGGAGGAGCAGGTCTGCAGCCCCCTTCAAGTATCAGCAAGTGCACACTGCTCTACCCCCTTCGTTCCACTCTCCTTCCACTCACATAAATCCAAAATTAGCATCAAAGGAAATTAAGGCACATTGGGTGAAATTGTGGCCCAATTGAAGTAAATGGCAACCCTCCCATTGACTTCATTAGGGCTACTATTTCAACCAATATGTCTGCAAATGGCAGTGCTTGAATGAAAGAAGTGATATATATTCTCAAAAGGTGGAAAGTTTCAAGTCCTGCATATCAGTCCATCAAACACAAGGTGTTAGCTGTATGCCAGATGTTTCCTTAGTGCAAGATACTTCATACACTTGCTGGAATGACCCATACAAAGCAGTCTTCTCCCTTAGTAGAAAGTTCTCTGTCTAGTTGTGATTTTACACATCTTTCATCCTACCAGAGATCTAAATATAAAATCCCTCACTCAGGGATACCACATGGATTTGTGACACATATTAGAGGACTCTGTAGATCTATAAATAAATGAATGAATGACATGCTTGCATGTATAGAGATTTTATTCCTTGCGATAGTTGTAGTAATGCTAATTTTCCTTTTATAAACACTTACTATAATTATTTAGCTCCAACTATTGATGTAACTTAGAAATATTCTTCTCTTCATTTTTCTGTTCCAGACCCTCATGTGCGAGAATACAGCTGAATGGCAATTGCTCATACAGAAATGTGTGAAGGGACTGTAGCATTTTGTAACATGTGACATGCCACTGTTAGTGAATTGAAAAGCATGTCAGATATTGATTTTTCTGCTCAGGCATGCATGGCACAGACAAAATGCTTGACAATGAAATGCTTTCAGTAAGAGACATGTCCCATGCCATGAACCTCTGCCACATTAACAAACAGCATAAGGACATTGGTGGCAGAAAATCATGCTTTTACAAATGATAAACAAATGGTTAAAAAGCCATCTAGTAAGGACTGGCCAAAAACAAGTAGAAAAACATTGTGTGGACATGGCTATTAACTGAACATTCATCATAGTTTGCAGAAACATGGAGATGCATAGATCTGCTCAGACAAACAAACGTGGGGTACCCTCTGCTGCCCTTATGGCACCCAATGCTACTGTGTTTGTGTTGTCTTGTTTGTTTTGTTTTGTTTTGTTTTCTCTAGCACTTTCTCCCTCAATAAAATCCAGATGTTCAGCCCTATACATTTATGAACAGCTGGAAAATTTCACATACACTGACTGCAATGAACACAACATACCTCTTCCAGAGAACATCTGCCAGTAAGTGATATTTTTATAGGCTTATGTCACATTAGCTGTTTGCCTCTGTTGTGGTGGTTAATGATCTTTGAATGGGTGGAGAAATAGCTTTCCAATAAAAACCTTAGAGCACTACTTCATTATGTACTATATGCAATAAATGTTTATTAGAAGTATATCTGAAGCTTACATATCATAACATTCTACAGTAGTTAAATGATTTACTCTCTATAACTCCCTTGTATATGTTTACTCATAAGAATTTGGCATGCTACATTGTTTTCTTGTTCTGTAAGGGGGCTGCTAGAGGTAATGTTATTGTAAACAGCACTTGATTGATTGAACATTGTTACTAGCTGTTAATAGCATCTACTTATATGTTCTTGACATTGGACAAGGAGTACTTAAATATTAGAACATTTGTTTTATACATTTTCAATTAAAGCTGAGGTTGTATGTTATCCCATAATGGGGAAAACACTAAAAATGCTATACGGTATGGGAGAGAAAATCACTCTTCATACATTCAAGTTTTTTTTTCCCACCTACCTCTTGCTTTCCATCTTTTTATTACGCTGAATGTAACATATTCCAGTCCCTCTAGGAAGTTAAATTGATACTGAATGTGTAACATGCTGGGTATTTGTTCTGCATTCTTCATTCTGACAAGACGTGAGAGGAAGAAATAAAAAGAAAGGGAGAGATCCAACACCATTTGATCAATTCTTGTATTTTGGCTCAAGTTGCATGTTTGTAAATAGCAACTTAAAAATGAAGCTTAGTGATTTATGAGGGAAACTCTTCAACCTTAATTGGCTGCTAATTCACCTATTATCTTTGTGGTATATGTTATTTTTTTAAAAGCTTAATGCTTGTAGAAACTAGCTGAAAATAGTCTTTTTATTTCCTGTTGGGCACACTTGTTCCTATCTGTAAGCTCTACAAAACAGACTTTTATTATACAGTTATGGAAAGCAATGGACAAGTTCGCTTTCACTAATCCAGAATCACTGGTAATTCCCAGTAACTAGCCAAATTTGAAATATGTATGAACACTGAGATATCACTGATACAGAAATTTTCATCTGAGGACTGGATATGAATCAGACTGGAAGTAAATCTGTGATGATTTTATAATGACCCCTTTTTTATACATAATGGGTGAGATTTTCAGATGTGCCTAGGTGATTTAGGAGCACAAATTCAACTGGAAATCAATGAGACTTGTATCCTACTTTATTTAGGTGCTTTTGAAAACCTGTTTTTGTGTTTCATACTATTTCAACTATATGATTCATTCTTCAATGACGATTTGAAGACATTTCTACAGAACCTTTACTATTTTTAAACAAAAATGGCACCTAATGATTCTTCTTTAGTTTTAAAAATAATTATACTGTGCTGTGTAGCACTTAAGATATATAGCATGTATCACCTTCAAGACACTTTGCACGCATAAACTAATTAATCTTCACATCACAACTGAGAGGCAGGTAACTAAGGACTATTTATCCTCATTTTACAGCAGGGAAGTGGAAGCAGAGAAGTTATGTGATATTCCCAAGACCACAGTGTTAGAGCTACGTGTAAGAGTCCTCAGTTTTCAGTCCTATGCTCTTATAGTACATGTCCCTCTTGAACTCTCCTTTTAATCTGTTGCTTCTGTGCAACTGGAGTTAGACAATGATTTTCAAACCAGTTATGGGTAGGAGTATTTTTAGATATACGTCTCTATCAGTTTTTTGGATTGAGACTCACTACATGTCAACATAATATGACTTCATTATTCAGAAACTTTAATATTTTCCTATTTTAGAAACTCAATATCCTATTTAGATTTTTCTTAATGGGTTTTTAAAAAATTATTATCATGTATGCCAGGGGTAGGCAACCTATGGCATGTGTGCCAAAGATGGCACACAACCTGATTTTCAGTGGCACCCACACTGTCTGGGTCCTGGCCACCGGTCCGGAGGGCTCTGCATTTTAATTTAATTTAATTTTAAATGAAGCTTCTTGAACATTTTAAAGACCTTATTTACTTTACATACAACAATAGTTTAGTTATATATTATAGACATAGAAAGAGACCTTCTAAAAACATTAAAATGTATTATTGGCACGCGAAACCTTAAATCAGAGTGAATAAGTGAAGACTTGGCACACCACTTCTGAAAGGTTGCTGACCCCTGATGTAAGCAAATATTTGTTAATGCTAAAGGCCATAACCACAGATGCTTTGCATCCATTTTGCTCCACTCTAGCAATGCATGGTTCTCCTAGGCCTGGTCTACACTATAAGTTTGTCAAATTTAGCAGCGTTAAATCAAATTAACCCTGCACCCGACCACACAACGAAGCCATTTTTGTTGACATAAAGGGCTCTTAAAATCGATTTCTGTACTCCTCCCCGATGAGAGGAGTAGCGCTGAAATCGACATTGCCATTTTAAATTAGGGATAGTGTGGCCGCAATTCCATGCTATTGGCCTCCGGGAGCTATCCCACAGTGCACCATTGTGACTGCTCTGGACAGCAATCTGAATTTGGATGAACTGGCCAGGTAGACAGGAAAAGCCCTGCGAACTTTTGAATTTTATTTCCTGTTTGCCCAGCGTGGAGCACTGATCAGCACAGGTGACCATGCAGTCCCAGAATAAAAAAAAAAGCTCCAGCATGGACCATACGGGAGATACTGAAGCTGATCTGTGTATGGAGAGATGAATCTGTTCTATCAGAGCTCCGTTCCAATAGACGAAATGCCAAAATATTTGAAAAAATCTCCAAGGCCATGATGGACAGAAGCCACAACAGGGACTTAACACAGTGCTGCTTGAAATTTAAGGAGCTGAGACAAGCGTACCAGAAAGCCAAAGAATCAAATGGACGCTTACAGAGGGAGGGGCATGTGACGACTGTAGCTATCCCGCAGTTCTCGCGCTCTCTGAAAACCATTTGAATTCTGGGCTGAGCTCCCAATGCCTGAAGGGTCAAAAACATTGTTGCGGGTGTTTCGGGGTATATGTCATCAGCCACTCCACCCCCATGAAATCAAAGGGAAAAAATCATTTCTCAATTTTTTCAATGTCACCGTATGTCTACTGGATGCTGCTGGCAGACGCTGTGCTGCAGCGCTACACAGCAGCATCCCCTTGCCTTGCCTTGCCTTGCAGACAGCAGACGGTACAGTATGACTGGTATCCGTCGTCATCGTCCCGTGGGTGCTCCTCGCTGGCCTCGGTGAGGTCGGTCGGGGGCACCTGGGCAAAAATGGGAATGACTCCAGGTCATTCTCAAGTTTTGTCTAATGGAGATTCAGTCCTGCCTGGAATATCATGGCAGCTGGAGGCTTCTGCCTCAGGCTGCTCTCCCAGTCAGCAGCGCCATGCAGTCGCATCTACCGCAGCCTATCCCTTGCTACCAGGGCTCACAATCAGATATTTAGACCTCTACATTTTGCTGCAAATAAAAAAATTAAGCTGCCGTTTAGAACCGTCCCCCAACGTACATATCCTGGGACATTTTGTATTTTACCAGTGTCAACCAAAGGCCCACACACAAATGGAGATTCAAGCCTGCCTATGCTTCTATCCTAGTGCTTATCACAGATTCCCATTTTCAGCTATAGGCTGAGCAAGTGCAGAATGGTGGTTCACTCTACTTCGCTGTAAGCCAACCACCCTCCCCTCCCCCCATTTGATCTCTGCTTGCAGAGGCAATAAAGTCAGTGTTGTTTCTTATTCATGCATTCTTTATAACTTCATTACACAAATGGGAGGATAACTACCACGGTAGTCCAGGAGGGGTGGGGGAGAAGGGAAGCAATGGGCGGGGTTATTGTAGGGGCACCCCCTAGAATGGCATGCAGCTTGTCATTTCTGTGGGATGTCTGGGGCTCTGACCCAGAGCGGCCATTTGCCTCTCTGGTTCTTTAGTAGGCTTGCCTGATATTCTAGGCAGGACTGACTCTCCATTAGACAAAACTTAAAGAAGAGAATGACCTGGGGAGTCATTCCCATTTTTGTCCATGCATCCCCGACCGACCTCACCGAGGCTGGCCAGGAGCACCCATGACAGCAGCAGATGGTACAGTATGACTGGTAACCATCTTTGTCAACTTGCAAAGCAGCAGACTGTACAGTATGGCTGGTAACCGTCTTCGCTAACTTGCAAAGGCCAGGGGATGCTGCTGTGTAGCACTGCAGTACCTTGTCTGTCAGCAGCATATGGTGACAGTGAAAAAAGGCTGAACGGGCTCCATGGTTGCCATGCTATGGTGTCTGCCCGGGCAATCGAGGGAAAAGGGTGCAAAATGATTGCCATTGCTTTCATGGAGGGAGGATTGACTGATGTCATTTACCCATAACCACCCGCAACAAAATTTTGGTGCCATTATGCATTGGCATCTCAACCCAGAATTCTAATGGGCGGGGGAGAATGCAGGAACTATGGGATAGCTACGGGATAGCCACCCACAGTGCAACGCTCCGGAAGTCTACACTAGCCTCAGTACATAGACGCACACCGCCAAATTAATGTACTTAGTGAGGCCGCATGCACTCGACTTTAGACAATCTGTTTCCTCTCTCTGTCACTTTCTGTCCCCCACCCTCACTCATTTGCTTTCACTGGGTTGGGGTAGCGGGTTAGAGTTCAGGAGGGAGTGCGGGCTCTGGGCTGGGGCCAAGGGGTTCACAGTGTGGGAGGGGGCTCTGGGCTGAGCCTGGCGCAGGAGGGAGTGAGGGGTGCAAGTTCTGGGAGGGAGTTTGGGTTCAGGAAAGGGCTCTAGGCTGAATCAGAGTGTTGGGGTGCAGGAGGGGGTATGGGGTGCTGACTCTGGGAGGGGGACCAGGGCTGGGCATTGGGGTGTGGCATCCTGCTGGACAGCACTTACCTCTGACGGCTCCCAGTCAGTGGCCCAGCTTGGCTGCCGCTAAGACAGGCTCCCTGTCTACCCCGGCCCTGCGTCCTGGGGAGGGGCCCAGGCACATGGATCCAGCTCCCATTGGCCACAACTCCCCATTCCTGGCCAAAGGGAGCTGCGGGGGGCAGTGCTTGCAGGCAAGAGCAGTCTGTGGCGGGAGACCCCTGCCCAACCATCCAAGGGACTGCACTAGCCACTTCCAGGACAGGTAGGGAGCCTGTCTTAGCGGCAGCCATGCTGTGCTGTTGGAGATTGCAATCGACTGGGAGATCCTCTAGAATCATGATCAACTGGTTGGTGACCAGTGGTGTATGGTATTACTATCGGCACTTGTTTCTAGAGGAATATCCATATTTGCTATAGAGTCAGTCACTATTGAATTCAGAAAATAAAAACCCCTCACATCTCCTTTTTGAATGATTCCCAGTTTAACAGCAGTAACATTTGAACTAGAGGTCTCCTCCTAAAGTATAACCATCATGCACAGTCTGCTCTGAAGCAGATTATATCTGTATCATGTTACCTACTTCACTTGAAACTCACCTTCCAAACTTTAGGCTTTATCTTGCAAAATGCTGCACTCTGGCCCCAATCCACATACTTAACTTTAAGCATGTTTGTAGTCAGATTATGTATGCAAATTTGATGGCGCAATTAAGCTTGCATTTATGTGCACTGCTGGTTTGGGGCCAAAGTACTCTATGTTGCAGATCAGAGCCCTATAGTCATAACATTGCTTCAGTTCCCTTGTTACTTAAGGGAACAATTTCATGCACACACTGTCATGTTCAGAGAAGATCTGTTAGTTAAAAGCCCCAGAGACCTGTGTCAAACCATTGCATCTAGTAAAATAATCCAAATACTGCAAGTGACCCCACTTTAGCAACATCTTGTATTTCTTTGTGGAAGGAAGAAGAAATGGGATTGTTTACAGACTCTTTTTTTAAGGCAATTGTATGCCTCCTTCTTCAAGGGAAGGGAAGGACAAAGATCTCATTACTTGATATATGCAATTGTTTGAGCACCTTGAGTGTGAGAGGTGAAGTGTGCATTTCTTACTGGAAGTCATAATATTTTTACAGACGGGGAAAAAACTGGAAAAATAATTTGTTTCTCCTTCTCCTCTGCTAATAATAATTTTATTATTTAGCATTTGTTCTTTAGTGTCTTTTTCTGCTTGAGAAGCTTAGGAAATGTGAAGTATTTGTTACAAAGGCTAATGAATAAGTACTGTCTAATTATTGACATAGAAAACAGAACTGTCATTGGGAAACTGGTTTTAGCTTGTATAGAGTCATATGCAGTAGCTGCATGCTCCCAGATAGGTAATAAAATAAGGCATATGATGCATGCCCTTTATTTCTCAGGAGCAAGGGCCACTACATTTGAGGTCAAGCATCTTATAGTTTAATTCTGAGAACAACGTACAATCTCTGCCTGTAATACAGCAGGTAGATATAGACGTTAAAAACAGAAAATACCTTTTAAATAGAGCTGGTAGGGAATTTTCTGATGAAACAGGTTTTTGTTGGAAAAAAACAATTAATCAAAACCAAACTGTTGTGGAGAAACGTTTAGATTTCAACAAACCCTCATTAGAAACTGGCCAGCTTTCCTGGCTGGCTGTTGGGGACTACCCCGAGAGTTGTAGACCCCGGGGACTACAGAGCTTCCAGGCTTCCTGCTGTGGAGGTTGGAGCCTGGAAATCCTGGGGTTGTTGTGGCTTCCAGGATCTTTGCAATGAAGGCAGGAATCCTGGAGGAGGCTCCTGGCTCCACGTCAGTCAATTAGGACTGATGGGGAATTGGAAGCCTCGGAGCTTGGGCTCCCAGGCTCAATTTCATTGCAGTTTTCTGAATGAAACATTTTGATTATTCCAAAACAAATATTGTTTGGATTTTCTCTTCCAGGAGTGTTTTTATACTCTTCCTTCTTAAAAGGAATGATTTATTTTCCCTCCAGAATTTCATGTGAATCAGAAATGTCTACATTCGACCAGCTCTACTTCTGAATCTCCACACTCGTCTACCTGCTTGCTTGGGGTGCACTCAACACTGCTTTCTCAGGTCTTGTTTTAAATCTTACAAGCAATGGACCCCCCTCCACCACCTCTTCTCTTGGGACGCTATTCCACAGTTCAGTAGATTTCACTGTTCTCCTGATAGTCGTCTTAAATATATTTATTTACTCGTTCTTGCTTTCATCTTATTACTATTACCCTTTGCACCTCCTCAAACAATTGTTCTCCCTTTTTAATGTTCACACATCAAATACTTGCTGCTGTTAATATATCATCTCTTAGTTGTTTAGCCGGACTATACAGATTTAGCTCATTTTATCCTTCCTTTTAAGCATTCTCCTCAGACACTTGATCATATTTGTTGTTTTTCTCTGAATTCCCTGCAGTTTGTCCACTGCTTTATTGTATTATTGTGCTTAGAGGTGAACACAGTATTCCAGCATCCAACTATTTATCTCACCAGTTTGTCTATAGAGGCATCATCACCTCACTGGTCTGTGAGGTGATGACTGTGCAATTTAGCCTCAAACTGATGAGATTTTGTTTTATTTTATGCCATATAACACTTCACTTTGCTGTCCACTGTTATTGCTGCTTTCAAAGTACTGGTGCTGTCTTCTCGTAAAATATGTGTTGTAATTTTCCATCTTAACTTGCCTTTGTCAGTGTCAATCGCCATTTCCTTGCTTTCTGCTGATGTCTCCAGTGTCTCTTGCTCACTTTGTTATTTCTCTGTCCTTGCTGCTCTTCACAACACCTTCCAATGTAGTATAATCTGTGAAATTCATCAATGTACTCTTGATTTCTTCTTCCCAATCATTTATGATAGAGATGCCCCAAGTTCACAACTTTTGTATGTCAGTTATCTGCTGGCATATTGCTAGTTAGATATTACACACTAGAAACAAACCCAGTATTAATGGAGGTACAACTTGAACAGGCTACTAATGTTTTGATCTTGTTTTGATGGCATGAATATTAACTATTGTGATGGATGACAGCTGCATACAGTTGTATGCTCACAGTCTTTTAGTCTTTTCTTACTACGGCAGGTTCTTAATTTGGTCTTGTACCACGATCTTGAATTTTTGAGTTCCTCAGCCACCAAAAAGCTGTGAAGTTATTAGTTTGCTGAGCTATCCGTTCTTGGCCTATAAAGAACGAATATGTATTTACCAGCTTTACTCATCATAGAGGAACCAGTGTTAATCATAGAATACTAACTCCAGTGGTCCACTCTGACTCAGTCATGCAGCGGTACATTTCAGTACAGAAAACAAAGGTATATTGGAGAAAAAGAGAGGAGAGTGGGAGCCAATGGGACAGAAGGGAAAGGAGAGGAAGTTAAATGTTGTTCCTACATTGAAAATTGGATTTCTTTGAGTATTTCCCATAAGCTAGGCACCAGAGTTTCTTCTTTTCTTCTGAATTCATGTGCTGCAGTAGAAATCATTTAAAAAAAAAAACAACATTCACCAGCTATTACCACCTGACATAGAAAGCTCTTATTTTAAATGCAAGTATAAACCTGGTAATTTCAGTGACACCCCGTGTAGTAACCATTGGCACATACTGAATTGTTAATGGTAAGTACTGATTCTCCACCGGTCAGCTGATCAGGCATTTTCATGTTATCTGTCCCTCCCTGCAACACTCTCTCTTGCTCTAATACATTGAAGATTTCCTTAGCAGTCTTAGCTGTTGAAGTTTTATATGATCTAGGACAGAACTATATACAGAACCCCAGAGGCTTTCTTGCAGAAATCAAATTTTCAAGATAGGGAAAAAAAAATCCTATTCTTTCTTTTCTTGCTCCTTTCCTACAGAATGTTGTCTCTT
The DNA here is from genome assembly GCF_025201925.1 of Gopherus flavomarginatus. Classification (NCBI taxonomy): domain Eukaryota; kingdom Metazoa; phylum Chordata; order Testudines; family Testudinidae; genus Gopherus; species Gopherus flavomarginatus. The sequence continues at coordinate 159,682,181 of NC_066620.1, read as the reverse complement.
GGTTTTTAAAACAAACAAAAAAATTGGGATAGTAAATGAATACAAATGGTCACGACCTTTCTCTTTCAGCTCATTGCAAATACAGTCCCCAGCAGTATAGTCCAAACTAATTTTTGTTACTGAATCCTGCTGAACCACCAATACTGCTAAAATCATCACTCCTGCTGTTTTTTTCTGGAAAATCTCCCAGCTAAGTAATGCTTAGATACAGAGATTGCAGCTCAGTGTAGCAGTGCTCCGGAATGTTAGCAGCTGGAGTCTTTATTGATGAGCAAATTAAGCACTCCCTCTCATAAAGGGGATGAATCTGTTACCTGGCGAGAGAGAACTTTGTTGTCTTATCCAGAAAAGGCAGGGAAGAGGAATGGTTAGCTGAAATGCACATTTCCTATTGGTTTCCAGCTCTGTGACTGATCAGAATAGCGGAGGGGAAAAGAAAATATTGACTGGGATTTAGTTAAATTCTGATAGCTGTGAATCTGGTAGCCAACTATTGCCACTATGCATTTGGGGTCAACTCCCACTCCTTTCCTCCACCATGTTGGCCCCGAGAAACAGCAGAACTGCGCTGCAATTTGCGTTAGGATTTGTGGCTCTCAGTATTGAGGTTTGGTAGGTGAGCAGGGGTTGGCTGGTGGAAGAGCTGGGCAGGACCCGCTACCGGCAGACTTTGACCCCTGTAAATGGAGTGGAGAGAAGAGAGAAGCAGCAGGGGATAGTTATAGCATTAGGACTGCAACTGTGTCTGTGGAATGTAGCCTTCCTTCCCTCTCACCTAAACCCCTTGGGCCAAGCTTGGTTACTGAGGCTTGGCATGGCAGAAAGGTCCAGGGAGAAGATGTTAATTTGGTGAATATAGGTAATATTTTAGACAGAGTATATTCAAATTACTGTTACTTAAACCTGAGACAGTTTATTGACTGCTTCACTGCTGGTAACTATCGCTGCATGAGTATTTATATAGAACATGGATGAATAAAATCCCCAGGCATCAGTGAATATCAAATACAGTTTCATTTAGCATATTGATCTTTGTCTGCCTATTAAATGAAATTGAAAATTTCTAAATGGAATGGAAGCTTAATGGGAGTTGAGACATAAATATATAATCTGTCAGTATTCCTCATGAGATCAAGAGTTTAATTTAACTTGCAGGGGATATATATTTAAATAGATTTCTCTGTATTAGCATTCAAATTCCTTTTAATAGGCAATTACAATTAATGGGGAGAATGGAGATGGAATATCAGTTAACTTAAAGGGAAACCTTTAAGCAAAATTTGACCCAAAGTTCAGGTTTTGTATACAAAGCTTTACAAACCTAAGAATGCTTCCATGTTTTAAAAAAAAAAATTCCCGTGAAAACTATATTCAAATATACCCCTGTAGTGTATTTGCAACTTTAATATTGTAGCATTGTACTTGTGCAACTGATTAAAAATTATGATTTTCATTGACCAAAAGAGAGAAATTAAAAAAGAACTCAAACAGCATAAATAGTGAAAGTAAGTAAGACTCATAAAATTCTTTCACTTTTATTAATCAAAGCTGTTTGGTAACACAAGTAAGTAAATGTTTTGTTTTTTAAATATATTTTGCCTAATGGTATTCATTTAGCACAAGATTTATTAAAAAATATTTTTTCACTCTAGATTTACTTTGTAAAGCTCTGGTGTTTGAAATCCCTACATATAGTTTGCAAATGAAAGTTGAAGCATTATTTTGTATACTGATTTTTTTTAAAGTAACTGTTTAATGTAAAAAAATTAGGAGCCCTTGTGGCACCTTAGAGACTAACAAATTTATTTGGGCATAAGCTTTCGTGGGCTAGAACCACTTCATCAGATGCTTGGAATGGAAAATACAGGAGCAGGTATAAATACATGAAAATATGGGAGTTGCCTTACCAAGTGTGAGGTCAGTCTAACGAGGCAATTCAATTAACAATAGGATACCAAGGGAGGAAAAATAACTTTTGTAGTGGTAATGAGAATGGCCCAACAGTTGACAAAAAGGTGTGAGTAACAGTAGGGGAAAATTACTATGGGGGAAATTAGGTTTAGGTCTTGTAATGACTCAACCACTCCCAGTATTTATTCAGGCCTAATTTACACCATTATATTTTTTTCAATAGAATAATTAGAACAAGTATTTTATACAAACATTTGCACATCTTATTCTTTGGTACAGCATCTGTAAAATAGTTTTAATCCCTTGACTCGTAAAGTCTAAGACAAAGCTAAAAAGAAACTCGTATCTGCAGGATCATTAACACGTAACTGAATTTCTTTGTCTCATTTGCACAGCTGTGAAAAAGGATGGTGGTGTGATTTTGCTGGTATTTTATCAAAGTGGTAGTGTTATATTGTACGCTGTGGCCAAAAGGGCTAATGTGATCCTTGGTTGTATAAAATGGGGACTATCAAGTAGGAGTAGAGAGGTTATATTACCTCTGTATTTGGCAGTGGTGTGATGGCTACTGGAATACTTTGTCCATTTCTGGTGCACACAATTCAAGAAGGATATTTATAAATTGGAAAGAGTTCAGAGAAGAGCCAAGAGATTGATTAAAGGATTAGAAAACATGCCTTATTGTAACAAACTCAAGGAGCTCAATCTATGTAGTTGTCAAAGAGAAGATGTGATGGTCATGGAACTGCTATGTAATAATCTGTGACTGTTGAGATGTAATTATGTGACCTCATCAGTGAAGTAAAGTTACTGTGTAACTGGAGTGGTTATTAGAATTTTATGTATGATTGTGTATAAGATCTAACTTATATTGGGGGTAGTGGGATGTTTTATTACAAGATCTAACTTATATTGGGGGTAGTGGGATGCCTATAATCTTTTAATTCAGTGGGGTCTGTGCATGAAGGCAAACAATGGCTTCCCAGGTAAGGACATGCAGGCACACACTTGTAAGAAAATAGCATATGCTTTAGCCTCAGGGATCCTGTATTCTGCCTCTAACAGCTGCCAGCTTGGAGATCAAAAGAATACTTAACAGTCAGTGGAAGAAGGTGGGGAGGTGTCAATTCTCAGAAGCTGGAGAGAGAGAGTATCTTATGGAGGAGAGAGATGATGCAGAGGAGTCTAGAGGAGCTGGGACTTCCCAGTTCCAGGGAATGTTAAGCTTTAGGGAAAAGCAGGCATGTTGATAGACTGGTTTACTGTTTTTATAATATGTATTCTCTGAAATGCTGTTCTAATAAATAATACTCTGCTTTAAAAGGCTGTTTAGTTACTGGTTACCACTGTCGTTGCTCACAGAGGGAACAGATTTGCAGGATCTAAGTCCAAGTCACACCTGCTATGGTAATCACAGTTCATCACAGGGGGCTGAAGGCTGGTTCTGGTCTAACAGGGGGAGATTGTGTGATTCCACCCCTAGAAAGGTGACAGCCAAAGGCCTGGGATGTAGCTCAAAGAGATCAAGAGGGGACAGAAATGCAGTGAACCCAGTAACCATGACAGAAAGTAAAGCTATAAGGGCTGGAAATTGAAGCTAGACAAATTCAGACTAGAAATAAGGTGCAAATTTTTAAAACTCAGTGTAATTAACCATTGGAACAATCTACCGACAGATGTGGTGGAATCTCCATCACCTGAAATCTTTAAATCAAGATTGGATGTTTTTCCAAAAGATATGCTCTAGTTCAAACGGGAGTTAATTCTGGGGAATCCTATGACCTGTGTTATACAGGAAGTCAGGGTGCATGATCATAATGGTCCCTGCTGGCCTTATAATCTATGAAAATTGTACAGAAACATATTAGATCAGAAGTTTCTGAAGTGGGATGATGTGTGGATTGTTGGTGGTCCGTGTAGCACTTGGAGAGCTCACTGGCCACATTCTGATGGCTCTCCTCCTTGCTTTTATCTAAGAGGAAGAGAACAGATGGGAAGGGGAGATGAAATGAAGAGGAAAAATAGATAGTAAAAAAATGTAAAAACTTACTGTAATTGACCCACAAAAGTTGTGTGATTATGAATAGAGTGATTTGTACCATCATATATGAGGGATTCATGCTGTGAAACAATTTGAATTTCTGTAGATGTGTATGTGTGTGTATTTGTCAGGGCTTAAAGTGTAGTTTGTCCTTTCATGATGGGGTTTAATTTATTATACAGCACAATAAGTATCTCTTCTCAGGAGAGTCTTTTAATTCCTGCTGCTCTTCAGTTGAATCCGAAACAACAAGTAATTAGCAGTACACTTTTCAATGCTGATGCTCTGGGGAATGAGGCCACTCAGAGAGCAGTGACCCTTAGGAGAAGAAAAAAATAAGAATGTTAAAAAGAGCTAGCCAACTGCACTGAGAGCTGTGGATTATAGAATGTAGAGGTAAATATATCAAATCAAATCATCAGCTGTGCTTCCCTTTCCATGCAAGACTGTTCCCAAGAATATTTTTATTGTTGTTCAATCTATTTTTAAATGTCCAGGTGATGGAACTTCCCCTTCCTCCCTTAAGAAAGGACTTGCAGAGGTAGCAACAGTAACCAGGAAAAAGGCAACGCCTACTGACAGTTAACACACTGGCATCTGAGTGAAAAATACTATAATTACAGTATCTCAGGTAAATGTCTTTATAAAGGTGACCCTATACTTCTGTATATTTCATTTGCATGAACAGAGCATCCTTTGGAGAGCCTAAGTTTAACTAATGGAGGAGTTGCAAGTTAGTTGTTACAATTCACTAAATGAAAAATATCTGTGAGCACTTGAATGAATTGTATTCTGTATGTAGTCAGTTTCATTTGAAATGTACCCTAGAAAGCTAAATAATCTGTAAACTTTAAGTCTGCAATACCATTTGTTCATTTATTGCACTAAAATTTAGCATTTCATTTCAGTGGGACTGTGATAGGGTATACAAACCCCACAGCAGGAAGGAAGGGCTAAGCAGTTGCTCTGAGCCAGGCAGCCCTATCCTGCCATATCTGCAAAGCATGCATGGCTTGAAGGAGGAGTCTAAAAGGAGAGCAGGCCAGCTCTGTTGAGGCAGGTAGTAGAAGGGTGCAGATCTGTCCTCTTGGGAAAGAGTACTACAGGAGCTTTGTCTGCCTGAGACCTGTCAATAGTGACCTGACCAAGCCTGCAAAGGAGGGACTGAGGATTGTCCCTGAAGATTGGCTTTGTGTTCAATTCTTTAGTATAGCCTGTGGGGAAAGTAGGCTCTTGTAGGAAACGATCGAGGGAGCCAGGTGCATAGCACTCCAAGGTGCAGGAGATAGCTGCGCACTGTTGGGCCTGGAGAGGAGCCTGGTGAAGAGGGTGGGCCCAGGCTTCCCTGCCAACCTTTAAAGAGGAGACAATGATAGAAGCCTATCCATCAGCAGGGAACAGAGTTGGGGTCTGGACTTTCAGAGTCTTCCCCAAGTCCCTGAGCTGAAGGCTAAACCCCAAAGCCCTGGCAGACATCAAAAGACTTCTACATTATTGGACGACTTCTGTGTACCCCAAAAGGGGTGGACTGGAACACATGACCTAGCTGGAGGGCCGAATAACACAAGGGCCAGATCGCCACAGGATCAGGGCAGCTATTTGCAAGGGCACCTAGGAAAGCTTGAGCTCCCAGGCTCAATTTCATTGCAAAATGTTCTGAGTGAAACATTTTGATTATTTCAAAACAAATATTTGGATTTTCTCTTCCATAGGCAATTTAGAAAAGTAAACTCTTCCTTCTTAGAAGGAATGATATTTTCTCCCCAGAATTTCCTGTGGAACATTAATTCTAGTGGGTGACCAGCTCTACTTCTGAGTCTCCTCACTCACCCACCTGCTTGCCCAAGCACATTTACCACTGTTTTCTCAAGTCTTGTTTTAATTCTTACAAGCAATACCCTCCCCCCAACACCACCACTTCTCTCGGGATGCTGTTCCACAGTTCTGTAGATTTCACTGTTTTCCTGATAGTCATCCTAATTTTATTTATTTACCTGTTCTTGATTTCACCTTATTACTGTTACCCTTCGCACCTCCCTAAACAATTGCTCTCCCTTTTTAATGTGCATAGTCAAATACTTGGTGCTGTTAATATATCCTCTCTTACTTGTTTAGCCAGACTATGCAGATTTAGTTCATTTTATCCTTCTGTTTATGAAACTATGAGCTGAGCAGTGTGTGTTTTGCGGTGTTGATGTTTAGTCAGTTAAATACAGAGAATCAATGTACTTGCCTGGGCGGGTCCTCTTTTGACTTGAGTAGAACCTGATTGGTGTACTGAGCTTCCCACACACTGAGATGAAAATAAATGTCTTCACATTTCAGTAACAATTATTATTGATTTCAGAATGAGTGTGAGGAATTATTAAAGTTTTATGAACAGTTAGTTCACTATATGATCCAGTGAATGTGCCTACTCCAGAAAACTTCTACTCCTGTATAACGCTTGCTCATACAAATAGCACCTATAAAGTAAAACTCTGACTTCGCGATATTTTACAGTATGACCTTGTGGCACTATCAGTACAACTATTGTATTGCAAATAAATTTTTTGTTCTTTCTGCTCCTTTATTTATTTCTGGCAAATTGTCATTTCTGGATGACGACTACTTCTCACCATGCTTTCCACCAAGTACCATTATTCATTCTGCTCTCCTCTGGAATAGAGGCACCAATCTGATTTTGAATGACTTTCTGGACTGCAGTGCTAATCTGATATGCCAGTTCAGCAGTTCAAGGGCACACAAATATGTAAAATGGAAAAAATGTTTTCCTTTAAGAATTAAACATGTGAGGTCAACCACTAAGTATTATAGGCTGATAGAATCAGAAAAACAGCTTTTTGTAAATCCTACACAGTGATTTGTTTGAAAATCAAGTTGAATTTACAGTCCTTTTTCCTGTGTTCTGTTTTAAATATTAGGATGTTTCACATGTTTTGGCGTAAAAATAAGCTGTTCTTTTCATTGGATTAATCTTGTTTTTTCCAAAATCTTGGTAGTGGGACGTAGATACAGTTTTAAATATCTTGTTCTATGTATCAGTCCTCTCTTTAGGACAGGGCTATTGTTTCAAAGGCTGTCTGTGGGCAGCAACTTGGGAATCAGAGGCTGGTTCACTTAAACTAGCTTTTAGGAAAAAATCTTTCATAATTTCTTTGTAATTATCTCTACTTGCTGATTATGAATCATAACATTTAATTGCTGGCTTTTCTGACTAGTAGGGGGTGGACTGTGCAACAGAACATGACCTTTCTGTTCAGCAATTAGTGGCCTCTTAGGAAGCAGTTGACTCAATATAGGTGGCTTTCTGAAACAATAAAATAAAAGTAGAAAAAAGTTTCTTATTACATTTTTAAATGTTTCATTTTTAAAGGACATTGCTAAGTTATTTCTTTTAGTTTTTAAAAAATATGTTTGTTCTCAGCATTTTAGTACTTTATTTGAGGCTTGAAAATAAAACCAAAAATATTCTACAGGCTTTGTCCTCTTTGTCCTCTTGCTTTAAATGGATCTGAAATTAACCTGACTTTTTTCCTTGTATCTCTTTTTTTGTGGCTCATAATCAGTTATTACAGTATTGGCTAGCAATGATTGGAGATCCCAAAGAGGGATTTCAAGGAAAGAATGCGTTGTTTTGTGGGCCCTCTATAGACAGTAATGTCTGAAAATTTTCTTAGCAGTGGAGTAGTGTATTTTTTTAAAATAGATAACTAGGTCCAAATTTTCATAAACCCCTGCCATAGGTGAGCACTGCAATGTGTGTACATGCATTTAAGATCAAACAGATGTCTAACCATTTAAATTAGATAATTGCACATGCAAGCAGATAGTTTATCCATAGTTAAGGCTATGATTTAGTCACAGAGGTTGCAGAAGTCACGGAATCCAGGACTTCCAGCGGCTTCTGTGACTTCAGCCTGTGGCAGTGGGAGCTGCAGGGTGGTGGGGGGACCCCCAAAGCTTCTGGCCACCTCAGGCAGCGTGGGGAACCCCAGAGCTCCCAGGTGGTGGGGGAACCCCCAAACTCCCATCTGCTGTGGATGGTGGGAGCCTCTGGAGCTGCTGTAATACATATTGCATTACCTGATTTATACATTCAAACCTTTTATATGCAAATAGAGAGACTTATGAGTTCACTGTGTGTAGTTTACTGTTGTTCAGGCCTTAGAAATTTGGCCTTTTAATTGAAAATTGATTCTGGACCAGGTGGTGTAGCAGGTTGAAATTGACTAGGAAAAAAAGTGGGAAAATAGAAGGGGCAAAGAGTTGAGCACAGTCACACAAACTGGCAGCAGAGACTTAAAAAGAAGGGGAAAGAAGAGAGCAGAGACAGATGGGAAACCTGTTAGAAAGGAAGGACACATACAAAGAGAAAGGTAACAAACAAACGCCTGAGTGGTGTGGTGGGATGTACAGTAAAACAAAAGGAAGGTAGCAGCCTGCTGCTTGTCAAGAGGCAGAGTTGCAAACCAAACTTGGTCCTTCACTCCTCAAGTCAGGAGCTGGGAACATCATGGTGACAATGTAATCAAGTCCTTGAGAAAAGAGCACACTTTGGAGATCCTAAGTTAGCAGGTTAGGTTGCTATAATTCCCAAAATAGAAAATATTGGTTTGTGAGCACTTTGAATTTTATCCTAGTATCTAGTTGGTGTCGCTTGAAATGTACCTCATGAGATATGCCTCATTTTGCTTACTCTCCAGTCGCTGTCTGAAATTACTAGGAGTCTTACCTACAGATTCTAAAATGAGCCATCTCATGCCTCTTTTTCAGAAAAAACTACTCCTTTTTTTAAATATAACAGGAAAAGGATTTTTATTTATATATGTGTATATAAGAGAGGAGTGTGTGTTTGTCTGTATAGCCATATAAAATATAAGGAGAGTGTGTATTACCTATATGTAGATATTAGTAATAATAAAAAAATCAATTATTTTGTAGTGTGGTATGCTATATATTATTCAGGTTGCAAGTGATGGTATTAACAGTTTCCTCCTCTCTTCTTCCCCTTAATTAAAATATTCTAGTGCTGCATTTCTTTAGCCAAATCCTTCTTGTCTTATTTACGTGAGTAGTCCCAATGATTGAGCCTAAAGATTTTTTTTTTAATTTACTAGATAACAATAGCAGGTCATTTAATGTATAATGCCATTCTTCTTCTGCAACAATACCAAAGTTAAAGACTATTTCAGGACCGCTTACAATCAAGTTAACTTCAATCAAGTTGTCTGTGAAAGTCAGTAACTCTCTGCTGAGAAATGTGTACAGTCATTTTACAAAATAATGTTCATAAATATAGAAGTGATACTCGAATGCCAGTGAATTGTTTAACTGCAGTTTGTGAATGAATGTAAATTGAAACGAAGCAAACTATTTCCTGATGCAGTTGTGGGTGGCTTTGTTACAGAAATGAGCAAAAATAATTAACATATTACAGTGGCTTAATGAAACTGAGACATTGGTCACATGTGTGCGTATTACATACAGTATTTGGGAAATGTTAGTCACTGGTCATTTTTTCCTCTAAGACTAGATAGTTATTAGCTCTCTTATTATGTTTAGCCTTTTTAAAGAAATAGGGAAAATCAGATAGTTATCATATTCTAAATTTAGGCACGGTCAGTGTTAATGGATTGTAACTGGGGTTCTCAACCTGGGGTTCAGGACCCCTCAGGGGGTCGCGAGGTTATTACATGGGGAGTCGTAAGATGTCAGCCTCCACCCCAAATGCCATTTTGCTTCCAGCATTTATAATGGTGTTAAATATATAAAAAGGTGTTTTTAATTGATAAGTGGGGTCGCACTCAGAGGCTTGCTCTGTGAAAGGGGTCATCAATACAAAAGTTTGAGAACTACTGGATTGTAAGTAGTGAAAATTAGTGCATTTGTATTAGCCTTTTCACTTCAAAGGTTACAAGTGAATGTGTTATGAAAAATCCTGCAGAGAAAAATATCTGAAAAGCTGAATCATTTTGAATTAAGCCTGTGTGTGACTAAATCCATTTTAGAGTGTGTGGGACAGCACTGATGTCAACGGAGTTGGACCTGTGTGTGGGTGTATGTGGTATTTCCTTCTAGTCTATTTGTGATCTTTAAAAGAGCAGCTGATTGTCCATGTTAGCACAAGCCTAAATTATTCTTGTTTTAAAAGGAAAAGAATAAACTGAAATATCTTTGTATATTTTAAAATATTAATAAAATTCCTAAGGTAGAGGATTTTACCAATTATAAGACTGGTCAGGGAGAGAGCTGCTGTCTGAGACATTGTCCCAACCAGACCTTCAAAGATGAATCAGTACTATGAGATTTGAATCTCATATTATGATTCATAACCTCTGAGAAGGAGGTAGTTCCTGGTATCTCATTATAGCCCTGTAATAGAATGTCTCCATGGCCTGGCCAACCTGGCCTCCCTAGGACCTCTGCTCAGATGACCCTGGCATTTGTTGGTTGTTGAGAGATTCACATGGATCCCAGGATATCCATTGGCTTTGAGAACTGAGTAGTCTTCATATCACCAAAACTCATGATGAAATGGTTAGAAGGAAATTTCATGGGTAAGGCATTGTAGAGTTTCTTGTCCCCTTTGCGTTTTTTGCTTCTGTATGTGGCAGCCTGGCCCTAAATTAATGTTCCACTTGTATTTTAGTGGGAAGACTTATGAGAGTTAACATAATAAGATTATGTCATAGCTTGGATTAGTAGTACATGTATCTTAAGTGCTGCATGTGTTTTTTGTTTGGTTGGGGTTTTTGTTAGTCCATATGAGATTATATTTCTGTGTTTATGTGAAGAAATACGGAGAGGGAGGAGCCATTACATTTAAGCACATAACAATTGAAACAGTACATGAGTGAAACAATGAAAAAATAATTATGGTTCATCCTTAAAACCTGAGACCTCAGAAACTGAGCTGCTACCTGCTCTGAGGACATTCAAGATCTCATGGTACTTTATAGCTTTGTCCCAGTGTTTTTGGACAGGTTTTCCAAAACTACCCACTGTTATGCAGAGTTCTGCATGCCAACTGACTTCTCTGGAGGGGATTGCATTTTTAAGAGTTGAAGACCTTTGGGAGAAAAGGAAAGCCTGTCTGTCTGTCATGACACTGCTATGCTGGGAGGTACTGGTGACTGCGTGAATCACAAACCTTTTTGAGATTGGGTATGAATGCACCCTTCAATTAACATAACTGTCAGAATGAGTTAATCAGAAGCCTCTCCACCCCACTAACCTAAAACTAAAGGGCGCTGTGAACCCAACCAGGAGTTTGAACTGAGTAGGCAGGATTTTTTCCTCTCTGGTTGTGTTATACACACACATACTATCCTCTATATTTTAAAAACCTTTTGTGTTTAATCTTGGCAGAATTTGAATATTTTTTCTAGTTTTGATGGATATTTATGGTTATTTTAAAACATTTATTTCGATTGCAATTTATTTGAATTTTCAGACATGAGGGAAATTATTGGGGAGGGGTCAGACAATAATTATTTAATTACCGTAGATATTGAGATTCACAAAGTTAAAGCCTTGTAACCATTAAAACACAGATTGGCAGCATCACATGTCCAAATACACAAAGTAAATAGCCTCTAATCAACCTCTAATAAATTCTCACCCATCATTCTTCTTATTTTCCCTGTACGTAAATTCAGGTTACTTTTGATGGAAATAGTTTTTTGTTGGTTTCTGTTTGTGCAGTGAAATCAATGTTTATCATCAGTTACTGATAAAAATTATTTGATGAGATTTTTTTTAAATACTAAGCACCAGATGTGCCAACCCCATGCTGTACTTTATGTGTGAAGCAAATTACCAGTTAGGAGATAAGATGGAATTTTGAACATAACCATACTTGGCAGCTCAAAACTCATTGCTGTAAAACCCTCAGTCTCCTAAATAATACTTCACAATGACAAAAACAACCATTTCACATTGCATTTTCTCTTTGGATAAAATGCTATTGCCTGGCAATACTTGGGCTTCCCTTTGTCTACAGCCCTCGTATAGTGCAGTGCAGAATGAACAAGCATATATCACAGACTCCTCTTCAGTCCAGAATGTGGGAAACTGAATCACAGCAGTGATCGCAGAATGTGCAGGAGGAACTGTAGAGGCAAGTGGATGGGCCATATAACATGATGCAGATTGCTTTCTCGTTCCTATAATTCAGATGCCCAACAGTTACGATGGTAGCTCCTCCTGTATACTAGGATTCTAGTCTTGTCTTAGAAGTTTTTATACCAGGCTCATCACCACAGTATCTGAGCATTTACAGTTCAACTTATTTTCAGTACTGCTATGCAATATGGAGAGTTAATGGCTGCTGTGTGGTCACCAGTTGTAACAAAACCAAGAACACTGATAAATAGAGATAAATATGTTTACTGTGCATCACAGAGTTCATCTTTCCTTCTGCTCCTTTTTCCATCTTTCCCCCTTAGAACTCTCTGGGCTTTGTATTTCTATCCACTTGCTACCCAATTAATACTTAGTTCAGTTGCATGTGTCTGATTTTAAAGCCACTGCAGCTAACTGCATTGGCAACCACTACTTCATATATGATTTATCCCCCTTCCACTTTAGTGTAATGTGTTGCTCACTCAAATAATGTGCAAGATAATTCTTTCAGACCTTCTGTGCACCTAACTTCTATTGAAGTCAGTAGTAGATTTATTTGTGTGTTTAAAAATTGTGGCATGTTATCTTTTAAGAACTACTTCATTATATACACATACATCCATAGCCTTTTCCCTCCCACCTTTGATTTGCACAATTTTCCTGCTTCTGATAGGTTTTATCTTACGTTATATTTACCACATACTCAGTATAGGAGTCCTATATCAAAGAAGTAACCTTAATATAAGCATATAGGCTTGAAGATCCAGAGAGCTATACCCTTAGGTATCATGTTTCCATATACCAAGGTCAGATGGTCCTTAGCATTTTAAATAAAAGATTCATAGATTTATAAATTCCAGAGCCAGAATGGACCATTGTAATCATCTAGTGTGGCCTCCCATATTACACATAGGCTTCCCCCCAAAATAATTCCCTTTGAATAGAGCATATCTTTTTAAAAAAAAATCTGTCTTGATTTTAAAATGTCCAGTGATGGAGAATCCACCTCAACCCTTGATAAATTATTCCAGTAGTTAAATTACCCTCACTGTTAAAAATGTATGTCTTATTACCAGTCTGAATTTGTCTAGCTTCAGAATGATAGGGCTCTCCAGTACAATGTGGCAGTTTGCAGGCATACCATGCACTCAGCACATCAACTCTCAGTTCCTTTTGACAATGCATTGTACATTTGAATAGTAAAACAACATTGTTTTATCGAAATTAACCTGGAAGCCTACAAAACTGACTAGGGTCTGGTATCCTTTTGATACATTTATTTTTCTACCCATCCTATAGAAATCTATAGCAGGGATATAGTTCTCTGTTACATGTTGTGGGCTATTTCACGTCACTGATTATTGAAGCAAAATCCCCATTATTTTCAATGGAAGTTTTTACTTTCAGAACCCTAAACAATGGTCAAAACACAAACAAAGAAAGCCAAGATTCTTCCATACGACTGTATAACAGTAGAGAGACAGTAAAAGAGACATATTTTCCCTCTTACTATAAGATAACTCTCCAATTGAGCAGAATGCAGTATTGTGAAAGGATAAGGGATAACATTTTCAAAAGTAACTAATTGACATTTTCAAACAAGATTTAGGCACTTTGGAGTCTAAGGACCAGATTTTCAAAAGTATTTCATTTCCTAAAGATTCAGATAGGTGCCTAGTGAGATTTTCAAAAATGCCTAAGTAGGTTAGGTATCTAACAATGGGAACTAGGTGCCTAACCTGCTTAGGTGCTTTTATAAATCCCAGTAAGCACCTGTCTGAATCTGTAGGTGTCTAAACACCTTTGAAAATCTGGCCCATAGGCACTTTTCAAAGTTTTAGCTCATATCTTTTCATGAACTTTGTGGTTGCTAGTTTATAAAACACCTTTCAGCACACAGAATCCCAAAGCACTGTACTAGCTACTCTACTATATGCACAAGGATCAATTAATTCACCCACCATCAAAATGCAGCCTCCCAGAATGGCAACTATTTAACATTCTATACAACAAAGAGTGTCAGACGTAAAGAGAAGACTCTCATCTCCAATTTAAACTACAGCTGAAACGTAGGTATGCAGAATGTAATTTCCAATTTTTAAATTTGTCCAGATCATTAGGGCAAACACTTCTGTAGTACTCTTACTAACATGGGGTATTTCATGATTGCAAATGATGAGGACCTTTTTTAAAAAAAAATCCTCATCTGAAAGGTAAAACAATCAATAATCTTCAATTCTGGATTAAAAGGGTGTGTAATTTACATTTTCCTCAACCTCAAGAGGATGAATCAAGCACATCAACTTCACTGAAATTACTCTGGATTCACTGAATGTGAGAGAAGATGTACCAGTATAAATAGAAAGTTGGTCACTCACCCTTAAAACTGAACAGATTTTTGACAAGTGTCCTATATACTTTTTCCCCAAAGAAAACATTCCCTTCTCATGGGAAATAAAAGTGAACACAATACTTAAAATAATATTGAAATATTAATTGAAAATATTGATATTTAGGTAACAGTGGTGAGGAAAAAAAATGGTAAAATCAACAAATCAGTCTATCTGTAATAATCAATATAGTATGTAATCTTAAATGATTTACCTTACCAGTGGATTCCGACTTCATATCTTAATCGGTGACTCTGAGGCTAGACATGAAATGTACAGATGAGAGTGACAACATATTTATATAATAAAAACCAGCCTCAGAGCACTGAAAATCAACACTGAACTCAAAGAAATGTTATCTGCTCAGCATGATATATTGAAATGAGATTGAAATATAATGATGTGAGAATTTTAAATTTAAAAAAGAAGAAAATACATTTATCAATTGATCACTGATGTTTGAGCAGTAAATGCATCCTATAAAACCTTCCATAGGAATGGAAAAGTTCTAAGTCTGAGTTATGATAATAATATTAGGTCAAACCTTTTCCATTATCTGTTCCAGGAGGTTTTGTCCTTGCAATTAGTGGGACTCCTTGTTTGTATAAGCAGCAGTTTGGCACCCATTCTGAAAATAGATTTTTGTCACGATATAGCTCTATCATGGGAATCATTGGCTGGTGACTTATTTAAAATCACTGGGGAAAGGAAGGGCAAAAATAAGTCAGATGTCTGTTTATCAGAACTCCTTCAAAAAGTGGCTTAGTTTATTTTACAGTGTTTATGTAATGAAAAGCCGTATAATCATTACCATTTCCTAAAAAAAGTAGGCATTTTGGAGTCTAAGGATGAGATTTTCAAAGGTTGTAACAAAAACTAAAGGTGCGGATAGGCACTTAATGGGACTCCACATATAGGTCTAGCTATGCAGAATCACATGCAGGACCAGAGTCTTAGTGCTGAGTTCTGTTCTAGAATCCTAGTCCAAACCACCTTGCCTTGGTCCTGGAGACCATTTTCTTCACTTCCCATTATCTTCTGCTAATTTATCTCCTCCATTTTTCCATTCTGCTTCCTCCCCGCCCTCCCCCCATGCCCCGAAACAATTGCCACTCATGACAACACAAAAAATAACAAATGAGTTAGAACAGACAAATAAAACATGAAAATGAGTTAGAACAGTCAAATAAAACATGAAAATGACAAACTGTTTGCTAGTTTCACCATTTATATCCATGTGAAACTGCAATATTGCATTCATGCATCTCTGTGCTGTGAGAGGGCATAAATCAGCATCATTACCAAATCTATTTATGTGGTCAGAGATGGTGTCACCCATCATATACTGCTGGATTATCCTGCATGCAAAGGAAACCCAGATTAAAAGATTAATAGTTAAATGCAAAGACACAAAAACCCAACCACTCCCCTGGGGGAAGGGTACCAATGTATCTTTTTATATGCTGTACAATGTATCCTGCAGTTGATTGCTCCATTTTTCTCTTTGGGGTTTCCTGTGAGATTTCAATGCAGAGTTTTAAAAATCAAGTTATCCTCCTGTATTAATCCTTTTAAAGCTTTTTCCTCTTGAGCTCCTTCTCATCCTTGCTGGTGAATTGCTCCACCACACAGCTATAGAAATAGACAGGAGGTATAATGTCTGTAGAAAAGATGGTGGGCTAGATGGGGCTGCTCAGATTTACAACCGTTGAAGATCCAGCTCAATATATTTATCAGTATATTAAAATTAATAATCAGAATAATATTAACCTCAGCTTTAATAATAGCAGTACCATATGTACAGGGGCGGCTCTAGGCATTTTGCCGCCCCAAGCACGGCAGGCTGGCTGCCTTTGGTGGCTTGCTTGCGGGAGGTCCACGGTACCGCGAATTTGGCGGCAGCCTGCGGGAGGTCCGCCGAAGCCGCGGGACCAGTGGACCCTCCACAGGCATGCCGCCGAAGGCAACCTGCCTGCCGCCCTCGCGGTGACCGGCAGAGTGCCCCCCGTGGCTTGTCACCCCAAGCACGCGCTTGGGGTGCTGATGCTTGGAGCCGCCCCTGCATATGTACCCGCACTGCACAATCGTGCACACTAGCCACTCCACCATTTCTGGAAGAAAGAAACCATTTTTGATAGGTGCAGTGTAGTAGCTCAGAAGACTGAGAGCAGATCATCTGAGAATTCAGATTAAATCCTCATAGGTTCTCCCATCACTGTAGTTAATCGACCTCCTCGCTAGGCAGTAGCAAGGGCAACTGAAGAATTTCAGTGTAGACAAGCCCCTGGAATGTGAACAAGACAGAGGTCCTGCTCTGAGAGATCAGTTGTGTTAAAAGCTATTTATCTGAAGGAGAATTTATCATGATTTCTATTACTCAGGCCATGTGTACACTCCAAAGTTAAATTGACTTCATATAAGTCGACATCAAGCCTCCGATCTAAGCAAGTTGATCTTGTGTGTCCACACTGCGCTCATTGTGTCAGTGGAGTGCATCCTCACTGGCAGGGCTTGAATTGACGCATGGAGCACTGCACTGTGGGTAGCTATCCCACAGTGCACATAGCCAAGTGGAATTTTGGGTTGGGCTTGCAATACCTTATGGGACCAAAACATTGGTGTCAGTGGTTCTGGGACCATGGCGTTAGCCTCCCATGATGCACTTACCTCCCTCCCTCTTTTCCTCCCTCCCTGAAATCAATGGCAAACAAACTAAGCCTTTTTCGCACCTTTTTTCGTAAGCCTGGGTTATCCAAGCAGACACCCCAGCATGAAAAGCATGGACCCTGCTCAGCGGTACACTGTGGTTGTGAGCATTGCAAACACCTCATTCCTTATTCTCCAGTATTTACACAGCTGATACAGGAGCTGCTGCATGGAACAATGTGATGCCACGCAAACAGCCCTGCTGGAAGACATAGAGCGGAGCAATTCACAGTTCCTGGTGACAGTCACGCCTCACTTTGACATGGTTGAGCGCCATTTCTGGGCCCAGGAAACAAGTACTGACTGGTGGGACTGCATCATTATGCAGCTATGGGATGACTGCAGAACTTTGGAAAGCATAAGGCCACTTTCCAGGAACTTTGTGAAGAGCTTTCCCCAGCCCTGAAGTGCAGCAATACTAAACTGAGAGCTGCTCTGACAGTGGAGAAGCAAATGGTGATAGCCCTGTGGAAGTTTGCAATGCCAGATTGCTACCAGTCAGTGGGGCATCAGTTTGGAGTGGGTAAATCTACCGTGAGATCTGTTGTGATCCAAGTTTGCAGGGCCATCAACAGACTTCTGCTAAGAAAGGTAGTGACTGGGCAATGTGCAGGACATAATGGGTGGCTTTGCCCCGATAGGATTCCCTAACTGGGAAGGGCAATAGACGGAACACATATCCCTATCTCGGCACCAGAACATCTTGCCAAAAAGTACATAAACCAAAAGGGGCACTTCTCAAAGGTGTTGTAAGTGCAGGTGGATCACAGGGGCCATTTCACTGGCATCAATGTGGGATGGTCAGGAAAGGTGCATGACACGCGCATCTTTAGGAACACAGGTCTGTTCAGAAATCTGAAAACAGCAACTTTCTTTCCAGACTGCAAAATAACCATTGGTGATGCTGAAATGCCATTTGTAATCCTGGGAGATCCAGCCTACCCCTTGCTCCCATGGCCCATGAAGCTGTCCACAGGCAGCCTGGACAGCAGTAAGGACCGGTTCAACCGTAGGCTGAGAAGTGCAAAATGGTGATGGAATGTGCCTTTGGATGTTTAAAGGTTGCTAGGATTGTTTGCTACTAGGTCAGACCTCAGTGAAAGCAATATCTCCATTGTTATTGCTGCCTGCTGTGTCCTCCATAATATCTATGAAACAAAGGGAGAAAAGTTTCTGCCAGGCTGGGTGGTTGTGGCAGATTGCCCAGCAGCCAGTTTTGAGCAACCAGACACCGGGGAAGTAAGAAGAGCACATCAAGGGGCTCTGCATCTCTGTGAGGCTTTGAAAACCAGTTTCAGCAATGATCCAGAGTAATGTGAAACTTATCTGTGTTGTTCCTTACCAAACTGTCCCCTTCATTGCATTTTCTCCCCTGTAGACTCCAGCCCCACCAACTACTGTGTGTTGAATAAATAAACTCAGTCCATTATGTTTTATTATGCACATAAACACACAGAGACAGCAAAGAAAAGTAAGAGAACCTGGGGCAAAAAGTCTGACAACACTGTGGGGCGGGGAGAAACAAGGAAAGCTTGCTTACGGATGCACTGCAATAACAATCAGAGGCGTGGGAACGGGCATCTTCTGGTCCTGTATCCTCCCCTGGTGTTGAGTGCAAGGGATACCAAACTTCCTCTTCCCCCTCCCACCCCCCCCACGCTGCCTCACAGGACATTTGGGGGAGGAGGACTGAGAACTAGGCAATGATGGCAGCAGGTTCCGCATAGGCTGCAGAGGGACTCTAGCATCCAGCTGCCTTTCTTGAACCTCAACCAGATGCCTCAACATGTCGGATTACTCCTTCATAATCTGCAGCATTTCTTCCTGCGTGCCACACTCTTGTTCCCTGCGTGCTCTCCTGTCCTCCCTGTCCATGTCTCGGTTCTCAGACAGTGTAATCATCAATGCTCTGAGCTCCAGCTTGTCACTCTAGGAAGCACGCTATTAACTCATTGAACATGTCCTCCTGAGTCTTCTTTTTCTGCCTTCTAATCTAGGAAAGTCTCTGTTCTGGTGTGGAAGATGCACCGACGGACAAGGTTTCAGCTGCAAGGAATGCAAAGCACAGAGGTATCATTGGCAGTGCATACATTGTTTCTGGTGCAAGGTTAATTTTTTTTTTTGTATAAAAAACACCTCTCAATAAACTTCACTGCAAGCCACAACCACTAGCTATTGTAAGAGACAATTTGCTGCTCCAGCCCTGGTGAGTAAAGCCACAGGGCATGGGCAAAAGATCTTGTGCAGCTGCTTTTGTGAAGACATCCTTGGGATCATAGGTTAAAACTTGAAAAAAGGCCCCTTTCCCTTAGCAACCTGGATGGTGCTTGAGGACAGGCACCAGTGTAAAGTCTCCCAAATAGTTTGTTTTTTACAAAAGCAGCATCAGGTTGAGGGGGGGAATGGAGACAATCAAGAAGCTGCTACCCCCCTTCACACCCACCTTTTTTTTCAATGCAGCTTGCAATACATGGTGATCCCCTCCAACCACAACCACAGCACATTTTGGAAAGCGTGGTTGTGTGACCAAGATTTCACCAAATAGGGGGCAGATTACTTGTTGAATTGTTTGCAGTTTAAGGACTAGCATTGAAAACTTCCCCCGTTTCCCCTTGGTGAAACTATGCAATATCATTCTCCTTAGGGTAACAGAGGCTGCAAGGGAGCAGATGCTGAAGTGTCTGGGTACGAACCTGGTCCTTATGCTGCAATGCTGTGTGCTGCAGTGATGCCAGCAGAGTTAATACTGGAATGATGCGAGAAAGTGTCCTACCATGGGGGACAAAATAAGGCAGCCCTTCCCAGAAACCTGCAAAGGATTGCAGAGTACCTCCATGAAAGCTTCCTAGAGATCTCCATGGAGGATTCCAGGGCCATCCCCATGCACATAAACAGTCTTTCTCAGTGAGCACCTCTGCATAGTTGGAGTGACCATTGATACCGACTACACCTATTTTTTTTTCAGATTAAACATAAAAAATAATAGCTTGTAACCCCTACAGTTTGATTGGAAATGTGTACTCACCAGAGGTGCCTTTGCCAGCATCATGCTCCTCTACCAACTGGTCCTGTGAAAGGATGGGCTCCAGGGTTAAAAACAGTTCTTGGCTGTCGGGGAGAATGGATCCTCCATTTGCCTGCTTCACATTCTCCTCCTCCTCTTCCTCTTCCTCATAAACAATGTCTTCCTGATTGTTGCCCAAGGTCACCCAGGCCTCCTGGGAGGCATCGACAAAGCGTTTTGGGATACTGGTGTGGTCACTGCTGAGAATCACATGCAGCTCCTCATAAAAGTGGCATGTCTATAGGACAGAACCAGAACAATTGTTCACCTCCCTTGTCTTCTGGTACTTTTGCCAAAGCTCTTTTATTTTCATGCAGCACTGTTCCTGTGTAGCCCTTCTCCCCCATGCCCTGCGCAATCTTGGCATAGATGTCAGCATTTCTTCTGTTGGATTGGTGCTCTGCTAGCACAGACTCTTCTCCCTACACAACAATAAGATCCACCACTTCCTGGGTACTCCATGCTGGAGCACATTTGCAGCCTTGAGTCTCCATGGTCAGCTGTACTAGCAAGCTCTCCATGCCGATCAAACAGAAAATGAAAATTCAAAAGGTCCCGGGGCTTTCATAGGGGAGCAGCTGTTCTGTATGCTTGGCTGACGTGCAGTGGAGTTGAAAGTGCTCTCCGGAGCAGACACAGCAGAGCACTGTGGGACACCTCCTGGAGGAGGCCAGTTGATTCAAATTACACAACGCAGTGTCTATACTATCCCCATGTGGACCCTTGGATGTCAAAACAAGTGCTACACCTCTTGCAGAGGTGGAGTGCAGAAGTCGACTTTACAGGCCACTTAGGTCGGTGGAAGGGATTCGGTAGTGTAGATATCCATTATTAGATTGACTTAACGCAACTTATGTTGACCTAAGTTTGTTTTGTAGATCAAGCCTCAGATAATGCTGTCTTTTCTTACAAACCAAAAAATCACTACATTATCAAGATAGGTGAAAACTTTTAAGGTTGCATTCAAAGGAGGGAAAGGATGCAATAGTTTCTCTAGAAATGAGAAATAATCTAAAGTTTTTAACCAGGTCAAAGGTTCATAGCTAGATCTCAAATTTGCATTATTCAAAACAGATTTGAGATTTCAGCTTCAAGCAATTTAGGAGAGTGTACATTTCTACTTAATATGCACAGTCATATTCTCAATCGTGGTAGAGAATTGGTTAACAAGAACCTTATGTTATAATCCAAACCCTAATTTAAAGTTTTTCCTATATGGGCAGATTAATTCTATTCCTTCCTAGTTGTTTGATATTATTGTCAAATATCATTTATGTCAAAATCATGAGACGATAAAGTTAGAGGAATCCCCAGTAGTAATGATTCATCATCTCAGTGTCATTACTTGAATGTGTGGTCTGTGAGATGTCCTACGTTGGAGCAGCTTTTCCTTCTCCAGCTATATTCTGTAATTATACTTAGTCCATACATCACTTGAATGGAGAACCCTGCAGAAGGGTTTTTTATGCTACCTGGAAATGTTGAATTATACTTAATATTATAGACCATTTATAAAGAATTATTAAATGATTAATACATATTTTAATATTTGTTTAAAATGTTATACATAATTATAGATTCCAGTAGGAGCTGATGTGCTTATGGCTCATACACTACGCTCCTCATATCTGTAACATTCTAATAACCTCTGTCAATCACTTATAAACTATATATGTTTCCTTAGTATAAGGTTTGTCTTTGCAAATTCATTTAATGCCATCACAGGATATGAGCCAGTAAAATGTTGCTTCAGTCAGTAGTACTAAATCAACAGGACTCCTTGTATCAGTTTAAGTAGTTAAAGGAACATGCATTTCGATGGCAAGATTACTTTCTTCTGGTAATTCACTTAAGTTTCTTTGTTGCTAAAAACAGGGACAGAAGTACCAAAAGGGCAGCAAATGTAGGCATCCATCCTGTAATGAAATCTGTTCAGGCTGACACCTGCATTCATATGAATCTCTTACTGGGGCCTTAATTACCAGTGGCACAAAATAGCCCAATATATTTCATCATGCATTTGGAGCTGTGTGAATAACTGATTTTTTTTGGTTTACTGGTGATTCTAGAAAAAAAAAATAATAATTTTGGGTCAACCTGAAAGTAAAATTTTTGGTGAATTGAAAAAATGAAGGGAAAAAATAGTTTCAGATTAAATGAAACATTTCATTCAGTCCTGAAACAAAATATTTTGCTTAGAGCATATTTTAAACTTTGTAGAAATAAAATTAATCAAAATTTTGAAACAAAACATTACTTAAAATGTTTCATTTTCAAAATGTCAGAACAAAATGTTTTGATTTTTCTTCCCAACATAAAAACAATTTGGCAAAACCAACCAATGAAACATTTTGGTATTACCAAATCTGCATTTTCCACCAAAAAAAATTTGGTTGAATGTTTTTGCCCAGGTCTGCACACATTACATGATTTTTTGACCTAATGAACATCACAGCGGCAGGTTCCAATGTGTAAGTCTTGATTACAAACTTCATTCTCAAATAGGTTTCGCACAATGAAAACCGGTGAAACTCAGGCATTGAATCTGGCTCCTGGTCTCCACCTGCTTGGAACTGTGAAAAAAAAAATTTAACATTATGATTGATGTCAAAAGGTGATATGTTAAAAGGTTTCTTGCCAGAGTTTATAGTTTATTTTCCTATTACTTTGTTTTTTAAATGATGGATTTTAAAATGACAGTAATATGATTCCAGATATGGCTCTATAATTACCAAAAAAATCATGTCCTCACCTCATATTATGCAGTAGGGGCTCTTTTTCCCCTGTATGGCTGGCTTTTCCAGCAGGCTGGAAGGAAAGGGGTGGTTACCCCTTAAGGAACCTCCCCCTCCCCCCTGACAGGAAACAGTCAGCCTGACCAGATTTATTGGGAGGGATGGGGGACTGGAAGAAGAGGGTGGTATAAATCTGGACCAGGCTAGCGACTCCCACCCATGGAAGTAGTTAAAATTCCAGGTTTCATCAAGATCCACTGGAGACATAGCGCTTCTTTGCAGGAGGCCGGGGAGGAATTTTTCTCTCATGGTCAGACTGGCTGAGGCAAGGTTGGTCTTGTTTGGCTTTCTTCAGATTAGGCATCCAAAATTAGTGAAATCTTTTGACCTTAATCTCTGTGCCTCAGGTTCTCATTTATAAAATGGGGATAATACCCACTCATCTGACAGGGGTGCTTCGAAGATAGATTGATTAATGTTTATGAAGCACTCAGATACTCTAGTGATGAGCACCATAGAAAAGCCCATGAGGATATTAATAATTCTGTCTTCAGAGCAAGGTTTGATTACTGTGCAGTAAAGATGTCCTGGGGTCACACACTGAACAATGGGAAGAAACCAAAATATTGAACAGCTGATCATTAAGTGAGCACCATCTTTCTGTGCCTCTAAAGCAGGGGTCATGTGGAAAAAATAGTATGTGATCATGTACCATCATGCACACACAAAAAAGGATTGAAGTAGGATTGTACAGGCAACCTTAATTCCAGCATTTCCTAACTTTTGAGTGCTTGACTTTACAATACGATTTTTTTGTGTGTATAATTTCACGTCTAACTCTAAAAGTATTATACAAGCAATCAAAAAAAAATTTAACTGTAAGCTGCTGTAGAAGATAGTGTAGGTTGGTGTTTTACATATTGTAGAATTAATTTTGTATTATTTTAAATTTTATTACATATATTGTCATTGTTTTCTAATTTTAACTAAACCAGACCTTTCCTCAGAAGATGACAATGTACTGTAACAATCACGTGGCCAGCAATTGTAATTAAGGAAAGTCAACTCTGTGGCATAATTTGTTATTTGTCTAGTGTGTTCATTAGAATAGAGTTGCACAGTGAGTGGGAGTAGTTGGCTCTCCTTAGAGTCTAACAGCTTTGTATATCACCAATCCTAATAAGCTGCGCAAATACTGTATGTTCATTGTTCATTTGTAGTTAGCAAGTTACATGAGTGTAATTCAGCAACATGTACACTTCATAGTAACACAACATGTATATTTTCTTCTACAGATTTGAAGGGAACAAGCAGTCTTATGCCTAGACAGGTTGAGGAAGACTGTTTTTGTAACAACCTTAAAAATATATTCTCTGTCTGTCCAGGAGACTATGAGAACTGCTGTCAGATACAGGGGCTGATTGTTACATGCATTACGGACACCAGGGAAATGGATTTTAAGACATAATAGATGCAGTTAAGTTGTCATAAAGGAAGAAGAATTGGGAGCTATTAGAGTACACTACTGGGATAGTTAGTTGGAAGGTCAAATACAGCTTTACAGTCTGTAGCTTAATAAAAACAGAGCTTCTGTTAAATAGGTATCACCAAACCATAAATAGGACTATATCAGTGTGATTGTTAAAAGTATTTAGCTTTGTTATGTCATTTAGCATAGTTACAGTTACACTGATTTATTTATTTTGGTTTAGAAAATAATTTCTTTTAAATAGTGTTGAGTCTAGCTAATCACTTGTCTCTAGATCACTGAAATCATAGAAGATTAGGGTTGGAAGGGACCTCAGAAGGTCATCTAGTCCAGCCCCCTGCTCAAAGCAGGACCAATCCCCAGACAGATTTTTACCCCAGTTCCCTAAATGGCCCCCTCAAGGATTGAACTCACAAGCCTGGGTTTAGTAGTCCAATGCTCAAGCCACTGAGCTATTCCTCCCCCCCGCCTTGAAATATCAATATCAATATCTTGATTATTGAAATATCAAAATATTGAAATAGAAATATCAATATCTTTTAATTTATAATTCATCAGAGGCTGCTAGTGCTTATACTTTTTTTTAGGAATGCAGACATTCCAAGTCATGTTTTTATACCTTGTTTAGTAGCAGCTTCACTATTTTAATGACCAGCTGCTACCACGCCTTGCAAAACAAGGAAAAAGAGAGCTCGACTGAACATAATTAAAATAATTTGAATATGTTATTACTTTTGAATTCCTACAAAAAAGGCACAATTCTTCAATGAGGCAGTAATGCAGTTAGAGTACTGTAATTTTACTCTTTCTAACACCTGGAAAGAAATTGTTTCGGCTCCGACCTAGAAGTTAAGCATAAATCTAAAAAGAGTAGCGAGCAGCCAGTGGAAGTGAAAGTGATGCTGTGATTCTTCAGAGTTCTGTGAAGATTTTAGTGCTACCCAATCTTAATCAAGAACCAAATGAACAAGATTTATTGTGTGGTCTAGGAAACAAATTTTTTCAACTTGAGTTCCACATAAGGAAGTAACTATAAACTGTTGGGAAAGGGATGGCTGTTTGTTCCTCATCCTTGGCGAAATTCATGCACTTTTAATTCATGCAGTGGTGCCCAGGTGTTGGGGAGATGAGTATTTTTTGAATACATAAATTATAACAATAAATAACTTATTTGGACCTATGAATACAAATTCTCTAAGAGAATAAATACCTTAAAGAGGAACAGCTCTACAAATAACAATGACTTGCCAGAACTGACTCAGCATTCTCCACCAAGTACATCATGGCCAGATGGACTGTTTGCTACAGACTGGCCTCCCACCAGATATTTCAATGTTAAGTCAGATGCTGTGGCAATATACAGCAGGTGGACAGTATTCTGAGCAACAGAAGGTCAAGTACATTACAGGGATTGAATCATACCCGCAGTTTTGGAAACACATGCAAGAATATCATCTGAATAGACCAGGGGTGGGCAAACTACAGCTCTTGGGCCGGATCCAGCTCTTCAGGGCTTTGGATCCAGCCTGCGGGATTGCCCCCCGTGATGCCGTGGGCCCCGTACCACTCTCAGAAGGGGCCGGCACCACTTCCCTGCAGCCCCTGGGCGGGGGGGCAGAGGGCCCTGTGCATTGCCCTTGCCTCCAGGCACCGCCCCCCACAGCTCCCATTGGCCAGGAATGGGGAACCATGGCCAATGGGAACTTTGGGGGTTGTACCTGGAGGCCCGGCAAGGGCAGCGCATGCAGAGCCCTCCGCTCTCCCTCCTCCAGGGGCTGCAGTGCTTCCTGGAGCAGTGCAGGGCCGGGGACAGGGCAGGCATGCAGGGAGCCTGCCCTGGCCCCGGTGTGCGCCGCTACCATCCCGGAGCCGTTTGAGGTAAGCGATGCCTGGCCAGAGCCCAAACCCCTCCTGCACCTTGCCCCTCAACTCCCTGCCCTAAGCCCTCTGCCTGCACCTTGCACCCTTCCTGCACCTCACCTCCCCTGCCCTGAGTCTCCTCATACACCCTGCACCCCAACCCCCTGCCCTGAACCCCCTCCTGCACTCCACACCCCTCCTGCACCCCAACCTCCTACCCCGAGCCCCCTCATACACTCCTCCTCTGCCCCAATCCCTTGCCCTGAGCCCCTTCCTGCCCACCACACCACTTCCCACACCCTGCACTCCCTGCCGTACCCCACCCCCCTGCCCCAGCTATGCATACAATTTCCCGACCCAGATGTTGCCCTTAGTCCAAAAGGTTTGTCCACTCCTGGAACAGACTGTATGCTGCAGCAAATAAACACCCCTAACAATGGGCCTGATCCAAAGCCCATTGAAGTCTATAGGAAGACTCCCATTGACTTGAACCGGCAGTGGATCAGCCCCTAAATACACAAATATGAAAACTCAAAAGCAAAAGCCATCAGTTGCTAGGCAACAATGTACCTAAGACATATTCTCAAGAAGGAATTTCCACCCCAATGACTTACTCTGCCTTGATGAAGATGAAGCCCAGGTCTAAGTAATCTTGTAGGAAATGACAATGTTAATTCCAGACCCAGTTCCTTAAGACTTTTGTTTCTCCTCCTCTTAGCAAACATGACTAAATCATCAAGATACAGCTTGGGTTTATAATTTTTGTGACCCATATCTTCAGCAAAGTTGACAGCATCATCATTTTATTTCGAAGCAAAGCTTAAGCGTAGGATATCAGTTTTCTTGTAGTATTTTTTCCATTCTACCACTGCTTTAGAAAGTATACGAGCAACAATACAGAGTTGAATGACAGAAGGAAGGTTTGCCCAAGTGGACTTGTAGCATCATTATGGTTAATTAGCTCAAAACCAAACTAAGATATATTTTCCCTCAGTGTTGTAAGTGTAACTGCCATTAACATATAACTCAAAGAAGGTTCCAGAGATGCTATTTTAGTCTGATAGTGAAGTGGAATGTATAAGGGTAGCCAGGAATCTTGGTGTTTTCATCGGATTCCAAGTTCACTTTAACTTTATATCATTTTCCAGCTGCAGTAAAAACATCAAATTATAATCTAAGAAATACTGCTGAATTAGGCACTTTATTTTGCTACTTGATTTAGAAAATGGTTTATATTTTTATGTTTTCTCAGCTGTGAAGCTATAACGTTATAATGGTCTTTTAACAGACCCATCTAACTAATTGACTAATAGGTTTCAGATGTCAGTTTGAAAGCCCCAGACACAAAAATATGATCATATTGCCCTATTTTTAGTCTCACATGCCATCTGCCTGTGAAATAAAGAACATACCCAGAGTGACCTGCCTGCCTTTGATGCTGACAAACCTGGCTTTCTTTATGCCCAAAGTTAGAGTAAATCATTGGCAAGGTCTCCTTTTATATTCCCTTTTCTCTAATATGTTGACTTCTGATATCTAGGAGGTGAATTTGCTCTTGGCTTTTAAATAACAGTCTAAAACAAACTGGATGTGTTTTCAGTGGTGTCTCATTAAGTAATTTCTAATATTTTATTGATTGACAGCTTCATTTGTGAGATTCTGTTGAACACGAGAGCATTGTGTAGGCCTGAGGCGCAGAGAAAATTAATTAAGATTATCATTAGAATTTTCATTATGGTAGTAAATTAGATTAGAATTAATGATGAATGAAGAGGGAATACCTTTAGGGAGTCCACCTATTTTATAGAACATTTGTACAAAACGAGATTTTTTCCCTCCACTACGTGCACAGGATTTTGTGGAAGAGCAGAGCAGAAGAGTAAATTAGCCACTTTAATTCAGAAGTTGAGGTGAGAAAAAGAGCTGGAAAACCAGCCCTATAGGGTGGCCACAATATCAAATTGTTCTGGGTATTCCGTCGTGGGAATCTGTTATCCCTTTGATTCACATGCATAACTCCTACTATAGTACAATTTGAGCACTGTGTTTGTGCAAAGCCATTTTCTGATTAGTCGCAGTCAGAACTGTGCCATAACGTGGAGCAAATATCCAGTTGGGACAGCATCACTGAAAAATTATGCAAACAAACAGAAATCATTATTCTTGTGTTTAAATTCATCAGGAATGTTTAGCACACCTCTTCCGTCCCCTCCCTCCCCCCAACACACTAACTTCCTACTATCCTTAGTTGTTTGGAGCCATTTATTACACCACAAAAACACCTAGTTAAGAACTAGCTGCTTCTCATTACTGAATTGATAGCACGTATTGTATTCAAAGGTGACCTTTTCTCTTAAAAGTTCTAATTTATCTCTTTACCACAAATCTCACTAAAGGTAGAAATACTATTTTTTTGATCAAAAGCCTCATTTTGTTGTCTTTTATAATTGTAAGGATAATAACAATGCCATTGATAGGAAGATATTAACAAGATAACGCTCTTCTAAATGTATAAATATTAATTTAATTTATATATTACGTAGAGAGATCAGACAAATAAACTTTACTGAAATCTTTATCAGTGGCATTTTCACTTATGGCTGTTACCAGTAGAGCATTGAAGTTAATTTTCAAACTGTTGGAACTGGCTGACATTCTTCTTTAAGAAAATACTGAGTGTTACAAACAGAGCCAGCTTTAGGAACTGTGGGGCCCAATTTGGATACCCGGCAGCAGTCTGGGTCTTCGGCGGCACTTCAGCAGCGGGGAGGGTCCTTCACTTGCTTAGAGTCTTCCGTGGCACTGAAGGACCCCCCCATCACCAAAATGCCATCGAAGACCCTGAGCGAGTGAAGGACCTCCCTGCTGCTGAAGTGCCGCTGAAGACCCGGACCGCCGCCAAGTGAGTAAAAAATATTAAAAAATTAAAAAGGCGCCTAAGGCGCGGGCCCCTCTTAGGCGCAGGGCCTGATTCGGGGAATCAGGAGAATCGACCTAAAGCCACCTCTGGTTACAGATGTGAAACACATACATTCTAAGTATACCAATGAGGTGGGTCAAATAACTTGTCTGTACTCAAATACAGGCAGATAAGCCAAACCACTGTAATGGACATCTCTGTTCTCTGATGCAGCTCAGCTGGTAATTTTAGTATCATATGTGTAGCTATGTGTACAGAAATAAATTGATCAGCTTTTCAGGTAATGATGGGTGCTTCGTTTTGGAGGTGTCTAACTTGAAATTCCTTATTGGATCTGATTTTCAGCATTTGCATGTTCAGTGCTTTCTGAAAATCAGAGCCCTACAACATACCACAAGTTGAGGACCCCAAAACTGAGTGACCTCAAATCCCTAGTATTTTTAAAAATCTTGGTCTCTGACTATATACAATCTACTTTACTCGTGTAAATTGTTGTTTCTTACTATGTATAGGGATGTTTTTTTCTCAGAGAGTCTCAAAAATATAAATTAAAATCGCAAATGTAACCTGAGCAAAAGCAGACTAATAATCCCAAATTTACAGTTCAAATAGTGAAATATCTTATTCTGCTCTCCACCAATCCCTATCCTGTTGAGCAGTGTCTGACCTCACATGCTTGGCTTACATCATAACGTATTTCAAACAACCCCACATTTTCTTTTGATCAGATTGGAACAGTCCTTTTCTGCTTAATTTCTCATATAAAGTATGATAAAACCACTTGTCTTTAGTGTTAGATGTCAAAGCCTTGTCTATGTCCAAAGAGAGAAGTGTGCAGGATTTCCCCTCTATTTGTCTAATGAGACATTTTGAGAATGGCCTTATAATATCTCTGTGCAAATCATTGAAGTTTACTGGCTTGGAGAGCTTTTCTGGTGAGCTCATCAGTGTAAGAGCTCAATTTTTTTATTTCAAAGCCAATACAGCTCTTTTTAGTTTAATATGAATGACCACAGAAACAGACTGAGCAAATCAAGTGAGTCATGCTGGCAGAGGTTGAAATGATTGCAGGTATCCTAGGCTCATATAGCTGGAGTGCCAGACTCTTTGAGACAACATTTTCTCTCTACCTCAGCCACCCCCTGGCCACAATTTTGAATTTAGCAGTGTAAGCAGAATTTAAGATATTGCTAAAAAACAAGGCAATATAAAAGGAATAAGAAAGGCCTCCCTTCCTAGATAACATGGTAACTTGGTTTATCTATAAAATCCTTTGGGGGTCAGATAGATCTGTATTTTTCCCAAATTTCCAATTCAATATTTTAATAGCTATGATTTAGCTAAGTATTTTTTTACCTTATAAACCCCGCCTATAAAAAAGGATTAAGCATCACACCATTGCTAAGATTAACAAAATTAAGTACAACATCATTATAAAGGTAACATTAACTATAAGGAAATCTGCTGTGTGCAGGAAAGATGTTCTTAACCTTGGCTAAATTGCATCGTGCCTCTGCCACATCTAAATATATAGAGGGCCAGATTGTCAGATGGTGTAAATGGTGGCAATTGATAGCAGCTGTAGATATGGTCCTAGTTTATTTTGTATTCTGCTTGCAGGGCTTTCGTTGACTAGAACAATTAAAGAAACATGTTTCCTTTGCAAAACTACAGTTCCGTGCAGAATTAAGAAAGTCAACCCAGTACATTAGAAATTATTTTTGCTTGACAAACTCTATTTAAACATTTAAATACAGCAAACTATGGGCTTGATACAGCTCCCACTGAATGTCACTGGCAAGATTTCCATTCTCTTCAGTGGGAGTGGAATCAGGCCCATACGATAAATGCAAGTGCCACAATGACAGGAAATCAAACCTTTGGTGGAATGAACTGAGGCACAAGTCTATATTAATCTTCACAGAAATTATACTTTGCACAGCAGTAAAGAGACTAAATGAACCTTACTGTTTCTGAACAAACATGTCTCCTAGTGTACTGGCTGTTGTGAAGGAAATAAGAGCTGTTAGAATTGTGCTTTGAGACATTAGTCATGTGAATTGGTAATTCATTAGCACTAAAGAATTTTTTTTAAGAATCCTTAGTTAGTAATTTAAAGTCTATTTTTATATTTAAAGTCAATAAATGTCCATTACATTTTAGAGCAGTCTTATGATAAAGAACTGTAATTATCATGATTAGCAGATGGCACTTCTCTCATTACTGAAGCTTACTCACAAAGTAAGGATGGAGCTCTTACAGATTTGTAGTTAAATTTAATCCATTTTTTATAGTGCGTATTTGGTGCATGTTCAGGAAGGTCAGTAAAATTCACACTCTGTAATGTTGTTCTCTTTTTACAAAAGTACAATTGGTGCAAGCAGTTTTGGGATAAGGTTGCCACATCACCTTTCACCTCTCTAGGGCCCAGTTTCGCAAGGTACTGACACATATGCCTAACTTTAAACACATGCCTATGTACCTTGCTTTAAATAAGCCAAACAAGAAACTGATCTACAATTATTTTTTGTTAACATGGTGAGAGCAAGTTTGATTTAAACTAGTCTGCACCCACTAAGTAAGCTTTAAAGGAGTCTAATATTTTAAAGAATTTTCTCGTGAAGCCTATGTGGCCCACAAAGGCAAAAGAGTAACATTTTTGAAAATTCCCTCATACTGATTATCTGTTGCTTCCATCTCAGAAATTCCAAGTCCCAGAGGTTCATTGAACCCTCGGTTCAGCCATGTCCTAAAGTATATGCCTGATTTTAAGCACATGATTACTCTAATTGCAAAGCACATGAAATCAGTGGGATTACTCATGTGCTTAAGTACCTGGCTTATTCATGGCTCTATGGCCTGGTCTACACTACGCGTTTAAACCGATTTTAGCAGCGTTAAACCAATTTAATGCTGCACCCGTCCACACAACGAGGCCCTTTATATCGATATAAAAGGCTCTTTAAACCGGTTTCTGTACTCCTTCCCGACGAGAGGAGTAGCGCTGAAATCGGTATTACTATATCGGATTAGGGTTAGTGTGGCCGCAAATCAACGGTATTGGCCTCCGGGCGGTATCCCACAGTGCACCATTGTGACCGCTCTGGACAACAGTCCGAACTCGGATGCACTGGCCAGGGAAACAGGAAAAGCCCCGCGAACTTTTGAATTTTATTTCCTTTTTTCCCAGCGTGGAGCTCTGATCAGCACGGGTGGCGATACAGTCCCAAATCCAAAAAGAGCTCCAGCATGGGCCGTACGGGAGATACTGGATCTGGTTGCTGTATGGGGAGACAAATCTGTTCTATCAGAGCTCCGTTACAGAAGATGAAATGCCAAAGCATTTGAAAAAAATCTCCAGGCTATGATACAGAGTCCACAGCACAGTGCTGCATGACAAGTGTAACGGAAAGCCAAAGAATCAAATGGATGCTCATGGAGGGAGGGGGGTAAGGGAGGAAGGGGGTACTGAGGACTCCAGCTATCCCACAGTCCCCAGCAGTCTCCAAAAAGTATTTGCATCCCAGTGCCTGTAGGGTCAAACACATTGTCCGGGATGGTTCAGGGTATAGCTCGTTAATTTACCCCCCACCCCCTGCCCGTGAAAGAAAAGGGAAAAAAATCGTTTCTTGACTTTTTTCAATGTCACCCTATGTCTACTGCATGCAGCTGGAAGACGCAATGCTGTGGCAGTGAACAGCAGTATCTTCTCCCCTCCCCTCCCCGTTGGCAGATGGTACAATATGACTGCTATCCGTCGTCATCATCAGCCCGTGAGTGCTCCTGGCTGGCCTCAGGTGAGGTCGGCTGGGGGCGCATGGGTAAAAATAGGAAAAACTCCCGGTCATTCCCAATCAATGGTACAGAATGGCTGGTAACCGTCTTCATCATAGTAACTGGGGGCTGAGCTCCATCAGCCCCCTCTCTTTCATGCGTAAAGAAAAGCTTCTGTACTGCCTGGACTATCATAGCAGCGGGATGCTGGGCTCTTCTCCCCTGCACCGTTTAATGTCTTGCCTGGACTATCATAGCAGCTGGAGGCTGCCTCCCCCTCATTTTATCTCACTAAAAACTCAGTGTTTCTTATTCCTGCATTCTTTATTACTTCATCACACAAATGGGGGGACTCTGCAGTGGTAGCCCAGG
Source organism: Gopherus flavomarginatus (assembly GCF_025201925.1). Taxonomy (NCBI): domain Eukaryota; kingdom Metazoa; phylum Chordata; order Testudines; family Testudinidae; genus Gopherus; species Gopherus flavomarginatus. The sequence goes on along the minus strand of NC_066620.1, from coordinate 159,648,792 downwards.
AGAATTGGGGGAGCAGGGAAGCAACAGGTGGGGTCGTTGCTGGGGCACCCCGTAGAATGGCATGTAGCTCATCATTTCTGCAGGATCTGACATGGGGCGGCTGTGCTCTCTGGTACACTGGTTCTCTAGTATACTTGCACCATATTCTAGGCAGGACTGACTCTATTTTTAGATACCATAAAGGAGGGATTGACTCGGGGAGTCATTCCCATTTTTGTCTTTGCGTCCCCCGCCGACCTCAGCCAGGGGCACCCATGACAGCAGCAGACGGTACAGAACGACTGATAACCATCATCTCATTGCCAATTTACAATGGCATGACAGACGGTACAGGACAACTGATAACCGTCTCTGCTATCTTGCAAAGGCAAATGAATGCTGCTGTGTAGCGCTGCAGTACCGCCTCTGTTAGCAACATCCAGTAGACATACGGTGACAGTAAAAAAAAAAAAAGCTGAACAGGCTCCATGGTTGCCGTCTGCCAGGGCAATCCAGGGAAAAAGGGCGCGAAATGATTGTCTGCCGTTGCTTTCACGGAGGAAGGAATGAGTGACGACATTTATCCAGAATCACCTGCGACACTGTTTTTGCACCATCATGCACTGGGGTCTCAACCCAGAATTCCAATGGGCGGGAGAGACTGCGGGAATTATGGGATAGCTACGGGATAGCTACCCACAGTGCAACGCTCCAGAAATCGACACTAGCCTCGGACCGTGGACGCACACCACCGAATTAATGTGCTTAGTGTGGCCACGTGCACTCGACTTTATACTATCTGTTTTACAAAACCGGTTTATGTAAAATCGGAATAATCCCATAGTGTAGACATACCCTATGACAGTCTCCTCCAGTCAGGGAGCAGGAACAGTAAAATGTGCCTTACTTGACTTACCACATCTCACCTAGATAGCACTGTCAAATGTGAAGTATTTAATACTCATGTCAAGCTGTTCAAACTCAGTCCATGAAATTAAAAAAGAAAAAAATATTTACAGTGATTTATTTAGTCAGTTATAAAATTTTCACTTTTTTTTTAAAAAGAGCAAGTTGTTCTGTAGTTAAAGTTTAGTGTCCTTGGCAGGATTAGGTCTTTGTTTTTAATTCAATACTGAACATTTTTTGTTGCCTTTTGGACTCTATTGTAAAGCTGCAGAAAAATAGAAAAGTACCCAGCTATAAAGTTTTTAATGGCCAAGAAATTCAGAAACCTCTTCTTTAAAGCTATGAGGTTTGGTTGAATTCAAAGCAATAAAAAGCAGCAGTTCTCCCAAGCATGTGTCACTGCAGACAACATATGTTGTAGTGTTATTTGCTTGAGTACTTAAATCATGACATAAAATAGCAAACCGAGGTGGAATGTAACAATTCCCATGAGTACTATTGCAGAGAATAAAGTATGTTGCAGATTACCATCTACAATAAACCCTTTAAACTGCAATTCCAAAGTATGTAGCACACATATTAGCCATATATCTTAAGATAATGGATCTTAATATATTTACATTTTAAATACACCAGATTTTTGCATCAAACTTGCTGTAAATTTAACATTGGTGTTTCCATTAACATTCCAGATTTTGGAATAGAATACATCTGGCAGAGTCTGTTTTAAAAGATTGTGAACTGGAAAAACGGTTGCATTCGACACTAAGGATAATTAGTAGCAGTGATTCTCACTGCAGTTAACTTTAAAACATGCGGGTGACAGGCTGTGTTTGAGCTGTATGGGGAGTAAGGTGGAAGAAAGTGTTCCCAGACTACTTAGACAATTAGCTAGAACATTATATTACCATAGGTTCTATTATAAACACCATATTTCTCTTGTTTCAGAATTTCACTCCCTCCTTTGAGCAACAGTAACATAATAGAGTTTTGTGCAGAGGCTGCAGCACCAATCTATTGATTATTTCAGTATTTAACCTATTTTAGCTAATTTATCTGAGTGGACAGAAGAAAGCCATCAAGGGGCTTCCTAGTGTGTATGTGTGAGCTTTTTCAGATCAGCAAAGAATCCTGTGGCACCTTATAGACTAACAGACGTTTTGGAGCATGAGCTTTCGTGGGTGAATACCCACTTCTTCAGATGCATGTAGTGGAAATTTCCAGGCGCAGGTATATATATGCTAGCAAGCAAGCTAGAGATAACAAGGTCAGTTTAATCAGGGAGGATGAGGCCCTGTTCTAGCAGTTGAGGTGTGAAAACCAAGAGAGGAGAAACTGGTTCTGTAGTTGGCAAGCCATTCACAGTCTTTGTTCAATCCTGAGCTGATGGTGTCAAACTTGCAGATGAACTGAAGCTCAGCAGTTTCTCTTTGAAGTCTGGTCCTGAAGTTTTTTTGCTGCAGGATGGCCACCTTAAGGTCTGCAATAGTGTGCCCGGGGAGGTTGAAGTGCTCTCCTACAGGTTTTTGTATATTGCCATTCCTAATGTCTGATTTGTGTCCATTTATCCTTTTCCGTAGAGACTGTCCAGTTTGGCCGATGTACATAGCAGAGGGGCATTGCTGGCATATGATGGCGTATATTACATTGGTGGATGTGCAGGTGAATGAACCAGTGATGGTGTGGCTGATCTGGTTAGGTCCTGTGATGGTGTCGCTGGTGTAGATATGTGGGCAGAGTTGGCATCGAGGTTTGTTGCATGGATTGGTTCCTGAGCTAGAGTTATTATGGTGCAGTGTGCAGTTACTGGTGAGAATATGTTTCAGGTTGGCAGGTTGTCTGTGGGCAAGGACTGGCCTGCCGCCCAAGGCCTGTGAAAGTGTGGGATCATTGTCCAGGATGGGTTGTAGATCCTTGATGATGAGTTGGAGGGGTTTTAGCTGGGGGCTGTATGTGATGGCTATTGGAGTCCTGTTGGTTTCTTTCTTGGATTTGTCTTGCAGTAGGAGGCTTCTGGGTACACATCTGGCTCTGTTGATCTGTTTCCTTATTTCCTCGTGCGGGTATTGTAGTTTTGAGAATGCTTGGTGGAGATTTTGTATGTGTTGATCTCTGTCTGAGGGGTTAGAGCAGATGCGGTTGTACCTCAGTTCTTGGCTGTAGACAATGGATCGTGTGTTGTGTCCGGGATGGAAGCTGGAGGCATGAAGGTAGGCATAGCGGTCGGTAGGTTTTCGATATAGGGTGGTGTTAATGTGACCATCACTTATTTGCACCGTGGTGTCAAGAAAGTGGACCTCCCGTGTAGATTGGTCCAGGCTGAGGTTGATGGTGGGGTGGAAGCTGTTGAAATCGTGGTGGAATTTTTCCAGAGTCTCCTTCCCATGGGTCCAGGTGATGAAGATGTCATCAATGTAGCGTAGGTAGAGAAGGGTCATGAGTGGACGAGAGCTGAGGAAGCGTTGTTCCAGGTCGGCCATAAGGATATTGGCATATTGTGGGGCCATGCGGGTGCCCATAGCAGTGCCACTGATCTGGAGATATATATTGTCATCAAATTTGAAATAGTTGTGTGTAAGTATAAAGGCACAGAGCTCAGCAACCAGTTGTGCTGTGGCATCATCAGGGATAGTGTTCCTGACAGCTTGTATTCCATCTGTGTGTGAGATGTTTGTGTAGAGAGCCTCTACATCCATGGTGGCTAGGATGGTGTTTTCTGGGAGGTGACCAATGCATTGTAGTTTCCTCAGGAAATCAGTGGTGTCACGGAGATAGCTGGGAGTGCTGGTGGCGACACCATCATAGGACCTAACCAGATCAGCCACACCATCACTATTTCATTCACCTGCACATCCACCAGTGTAATATATGCCATCATATGCCAGCAATGCCCCTCTGCTATGTACATCGGCCAAACTGGACAGTCTCTACGGAAAAGGATAAATGGACACAAATCAGACATTAGGAATGGCAATATACAAAAACCTGTAGGAGAGCACTTCAACCTCCCCGGGCACACTATTGCAGACCTTAAGGTGGCCATCCTGCAGCAAAAAAACTTCAGGACCAGACTTCAAAGAGAAACTGCTGAGCTTCAGTTCATCTGCAAGTTTGACACCATCAGCTCAGGATTGAACAAAGACTATGAATGGCTCGCCAACTACAGAACCAGTTTCTCCTCTCTTGGTTTTCACACAACTGCTAGAACAGGGCCTCATCCTCCCTGATTGAACTGACCTCATTATCTCTAGCTTGCTAGCATATATATACCTGCCCCTGGAAATTTCCACTACATGCATCTGAAGAAGTGGGTATTCACCCACGAAAACTCATGCTCCAAAACGTCTGTTAGTCTATAAGGTGCCACAGGATTCTTTGCTGCTTTTACAGATCCAGACTAACACGGCTACCCCTCTGATACTTCTTCAGATCAGCTCCTTGAGGAGCACCTATTGTACATCTTCCTATTGTAAAACAACCCTCTTGTCACAAATGGGGCTTGCTTACCAGCTCCTCTATAGTCCCTGGCACATGGCTGGCTAACCACCTACCCAGCATTGCGCACTGAACACAGAAATGGTGCGACTGAGAATTGGGGCCTAAATTTTGTTGGGTGCAGTTAGGCTACTTTTAGTATGATAATAAACTGATTGTTTGATGTTGATTATCATAGAAATGGAGGGCTGGAAGGGACCTGCAGCGGCCATCTAGTCTAGCTGCCTGATCTGAGCCAGATTATAGTCCTGCATGACTTTAACGTCCATGCTGGCAATAGCTTTCCTGGGATTGCTTCAGATCCCATGGTTATGACCATTAACCTATCCCAGGTGCTTTCAGACTTCAAAAATACATGTAGACACTCTGGGTCTTGTCATTGGGCAGAATTTGGTGACTGAGAGAGTAAAGAGTAACACCACCTCATGGTGGTGTTACCTGCAAACGATCCAGGGCACCTTGCCTATACCCTACTGATGGCTCAAGGTGTGACCCAATCAATTTAGGTACCTCCACCCTTTCCCTTCCAAGGGCTCAGTGTGGAAGGCACCTATCTTTACCCACAGAGCTCAGGAAGAAATCTGGTCAGTTTAAGTACCTGCTCTTTTCCTCGAGGCTCAGGGCTTTACGGGTCTGCAGGACCTTTTCCCAGTGAGAGAGCCTTACACAGCTGTGCTCTAAACATCTATTTATTAGCAACACACACAGAATACATATACCAAGCAAATCTCTTATGCTCACCACTCCCAATATACAGACAAATTTCATCTGATGGCCAGTCAGGATCTTCTCGTCTGGGGATTCCAGCGATGCCTTTGCACATCACGGTCATGCAGAGGGGTCATAGTTCTAGCAGATTGATGTTAAATTCCAATCCGGAGATGGTTCCCAAAGAGCACTGTTTTTTGCTGCATTATATAGGTAGAACTTGCTCCCTCCTTTAACTTCACTAAACCTATCAATTATTCAGTACTGCTAGGTAACAAACTTTAACCAATCACACACTAGCACCTATGTTTTCTCCTCCCTGCTCAACTCTTTTTACATTTATCTCTCATGCCCAAATTGTAACTTGGCTTGTGTACACTACTGCGTGGGGTTGAGCTAAGATACGCAACTTCAGCTACGTGAATAGCGTAGCTGAAGTCGACATACTTAGATCTATTTAGCATGGTGTTTTCACTGTGGTAAGTCAACAGCTGACGCTCTCCTGTCGACTCTGCTTGCACTTCCTGTTCTGATGGAGTACTACAGTTGACGTGAGAATGGTCAGCGGTGGATTTATCGCATCTATACTAGGGGGGTACTGGCTCCAGATCCAGGGTGAGAAACAGTTCCTGGCTGTCGGGAAAAATGGTTTCTCCGCTTGCTTGCTGTGAGCTAGCTTAAACCTCCTCATCATCATCTTCCTCGTCCCCAAAACCCACATCCCTGTTGCATGCTACTCCATTGATGGAGTCAAAGCACAGGGTTGGGGTAGTGGTGACTGCGCCTCCTAGAATAGCATGCAGCTCATCATAGAAGCAGCATGTGTGGGGCTCTGACCCAGAGTGGCCGTTTGCTTCTCTGGTTTTTCGGTAGGCTTGCCTCAGCTCCTTAAGTTTCATACGACACTGCTGCTGGTCCCTGTTATAGCCTCTGTCCTTCATGCCCTTGGAGATTTTTTCAAATGTTTGGGCATTTCGTCTTTTGGAACGGAGTTCTGATAGCATGGATTTGTCTCCTCATACCGCAATCAGATCCCCTACCTCCCATTTGGTCCATGCTGGAGCTCTTTTGCAATTTTGGGACTCCATGATCACCTGTGCTGATGAGATCTGCACTCACCTGCAGATTGCCATGCTGGCCAAACAGGAAATGAGATTCAGAAGTTTGCGGGCCTTTTTCCTGTCTACCTGGCAGTGCATCTGAGTTGAGAGCGCTGCCCAGAGTGGTCACAATGGAGCACTCTGGGATAGCTCTCGGAGACCAATACCATTGAATTGCGACCACACTACCCCACAGTACTCCAAATTCGACCCAGCAAGGTTGATTTCAGCGCTAATCCCCTTGTCGGGGAGGAGTACAGAAATCGATTTTAAGAGCCCTTTAAGTTGAAAAAAATGGCTTTGTTGTGTGGACTGGTGCAGGGTCAAATCGATGTAGCACTGCTAAATTCGACCTGAACTCGTAGTGTAGACCAGGGCTTTTACTGGACCATTTTCTGTTAGTGGAAAGGACAAGATCTTGAGTTTCACAAAGCTCTTTGTCAGGTCTGGAGAGGGTAACCAGAGTGTTCAAGCGAAATATGGATTGTTAAGTATAAGTGCTGTAGGAAACCACTAAAATAAAGTGGGCAATTAACACCTCTGCAGTTGTAGGGTTGTCAGTTTACATCTAAAATTGTTAGTTTACTGACATTTTCTCTTCAGTATAATGCTCCGCCTCTTTAATGTGTGTCACCAATTAGCAGCATGAACTAGCACTCAGCTGCTGATTTTCAGCCCTCTCATCAAAGTATTGTATGATTTATTCAAATCCTGGCACAAAATGTTGAGCAAGAAAGACTCATTAGATTCTCTTTTAATGTTCTGTGTACATCACAGTCTGTCACTTTTTTCTATCATCACACACTTGTTTCCACAACTCTAAAATTATTGTAACTTGCAAGTGGTAGGAATAGACCGATTCAGGGTGTAAACTGTGCATCTGGGGAATAGCAGTGAAAATAGAATAGCACTGTCAGCAGCTTAGATTCCTATGTACCCTTTAAGGTTTTACTACATATCAAATGGAATTCAGCTCTTGTTGAAAACTCCCTAGGTGGGCAGAGCACATCTAAAAAATAACAGCTAATTTGCAGAACAGAAGAACATGTTATGTGAACCTTTAAAAAGTATTTACAGTTTTCAGCAACGTTGGGAAACTGTTTTCTATTTTAAACAATACATTTTTCTTGCAAGAAAGGCCTTGAGGAAACTGAATCACTCTCTTCATTTTATTTTTACACAGAGTTGTCTTAAACAGGTTTTTAAACTTTGCAATGTAATTTTTCTTTTAAAAAAACCTGTACGTAGGCAACATACACAAAGCAGCCCCTGGAGTTTTATACAGGCTTTGAGTGACTGGGGTTAGAAATCATAAACCAGATCTCCACCGTCATCCTTTGGATCTTTTCAATAGAAATTCAGCTGTGTGGGGCCTTCAGCTTGCACTAAAAATGAAACCAAGAAGCTTAGAGTGTCTGAGTAATGCAGGATCAGGCCTCAAATGGCAAAATTAGCAGAAACAGGGAGAGTGTTATTATATTTATCTGAGCTTAGCATGTTAGTCATGAAAGGTGAACACTTCCTGAGATATCAAGAGAACTGAGGTTGTAGGACTGAATAACGCTGTGGAAAGGAGCTTTGGTAAAATTGTGGATGATACTCGGTAGTAATTTGATATCATCACAGAACTCCAGGGCTGCAAATAATTGATTTCTGAATATGAATCATGTTAGGCTGCAGAAACCATGAAAGCAACAGAATGGGATAATTATATGTCACTTTAATTCTTTTGGCTAAATTGTTTCCTCCCTACATGGAGTCACAGGAGGAAAGAGCTAAACCACGTAGAGGCCAGACACAATCGTTTCCAGCACTGGCAATAAAAAGGCAAGAAATATTAGCTTATTAGTGGAAGCTTGCTTTGGAGTGTAACATTTCCAGACTGTTTTTGCATTCCAGGACAGCACCTATTATATTGCATAGGTGTCACGTGTCTTTTGGTATTCCCACACCTGCCATCTAGAAGTATTACATTGCTGCGTGGACTGTGCACCTCTCTCTCTCTCTCATCATAATCCAACGGCCGACTTCAGCCAGTTCTTCCTTCAGTGGAACCGTCAGCTCCAACTGAAATGATATGAAAATGAACAGTGGCATCGTGAAATTGTTAACTGAAATATCTAAATTTAACTAAAATGTATAAATCACAATAAACATGAAATTGTTGGGTATGTGTATCATGCTCTTGAGCCACATACATAACTCCCATTAATTATAGTAGAATTATTATACACTTTTCATCAAGACATCATTCCTGTAATGGTTTTGTTTATTTATTGCAAGAAAAGATATACAGTAAAACAACAAACATAATCCCTGTTGGATTATTTGCTTTCAGATTCTATTAATATTTAACATTATTCATGTAGGTTTCATTCCATTATTGCTTATTTTCTTTAGGGAACAAGCAAGCCTTCAGAAAATGCACCTGAAATGCGTCCGTATGTTTAAGTAGAATGAGAGTACATTTTAATGATTTAATTTGATACTGGTGTATGGTGATTCTCCTGTGTGAGTTGAATTTTGTATTCCTTTTGAGAACTAAACTGATTGACACTACTTGAAGTCTGTGAATCAGAAGGTGGATCTTTAGTTAACTACAGATTTAAGTTTCTGCTTTACACATATGACCTATGTAGGGAGAGGAGCTAGTATCTTGGCACAGCTGTATATCTACTTAGTAACTGAGCCATTCCTTGTTGGTGGAACAATGGGAGGTTAGCGCTATCACTCCCTTAACAGCGGTGGAGAAAAATGAAAGGGAAGAGAATGGATGCTACATTCTCAAGATCACATGGTTTGACATTTGTCTTTCTAATATATATAGATATAGATATAGATACACACACACACAGAGGTGAGTTATTTGGAAATGAACTAACATGTCTGGATAGAACTGCAGCAAACTCTTCTTTCTCTGACTTCACCAGAGGAAGGCAGGGGATCAGGATTTAAATGATAAAGCTGACACAAAAATCTCTCATGGGGAAGTTTCTTCTCAACATATCTAACACTGAATGCAAATACATTCTAGTTTTACATTACTGAGTTCTCGCAAAGCCCCCGTAGGCAAGGTCCCAATAGCATGCACACTGGGAGAGCCCTAAAGCCCTGTTACAGTCCTTAAGATTATTTTTATCTTTCTCTGTAACAAAGCTTCCCAATAACATAAATCATTCTATTACTGTTTTTAGTAATATGGTTTCTATATGTTTCTTCTTTCATATACTGTATAATTTTGGATTATATAAACAGGATCAATAAAAACAATAACTATCATTCTGTTTGACTGCATCACATTTTCAAGTATACAGTGTCCTGAATGAACATCTCTCAGAGACACACGACTCACAAGAAACTAATCTATTAGCTGACAAGGTAGGACACAGGAGCTCCGAGAGCCTCAGGAAGCCAGATTGTCATTTCAATACAAAGTCAGAAGACTGTCCCAGAAGGGTGTTCTCGGAGCTTCAGGCCATTTCAAATAAGTATTCTTGAACTGACAAAGAATAGAGAGGCTGGGAGAACCATCTGTGATGGATCCATTGCAGCTAGAACAGCCGGAGCAGAAGGTTGTGATAGTAGCCATTAGATTTTGCTCAATTAGGCAGATCCAAAGCTTCTCTAAGCAAATTTGGTTCATAAATATGTTAATTGTTTTTTGCACAATCAAAAAAATTATAAAAAATATGATATTAAAAAGGAGCCCAATTGCTTTTTTCCCCCTGGAATCTTGGCAGCACTATTTTAAGCAGCACTGTATTTTCTTAAAGAAAAAGACCCTGAGTAAACACTAACAGCATGCTAGGGCAGTGTAATTAACGGAAAGAATGGGTTCTGACTCATACCTCCTTTTCACACAAATATTATGGCAATAACGAGAACTTGCTGCATTACAGTTATTGCACGGAAGGAAAGTGCAATATAAAAGAATGTACTCTGTTATAATTATTGTAAGACAGAGATCTTATGGATAAAATTCTGTTTAAACTACACATCCTCAGTGTCCTATGAATCCCAGTAATCCATATCTCCAGCTCCATACTGCATATGCATGTATATTCTAAATATATGTACCATACAAGATTCTGGGGCACATTTTCCTCAGTGACAATCTGGCTGAGTAGTTAAACTTGGTGGGGGAGGAAGAGCAGGAATGGAAGAAGCAGGATTGTCAGGGTTCATAGTGCCCATTGAGATGGCAACAAAGCTATCAAATGTACTGTTGCAGGGTTAGCATCACCAGCAACCTCGTTCCTCAATTTTTGTACATTTTAGGAATTTCCTTCTGAACCCCAGACTTTGTTCATGCATAGTGCAGGGAACACATGACAGTTGTGAATGCTAATCCTGTATAGAATTACATTGAGTAAATCAGAACTGGTGAATTCCCCAGACATGAAGAGCCTTTTGTAGTCTCTTCTTTTCTTAGCCGTCTCTTTAGTTGTGCCGACTAAGATTTCACTGGGCTTTATCATCATTATTTTAGCATTCAGTTAATCTGGAAATCTACATGTAACACTGGAAGAAAAGGATTAAACAGTAACAGACTAGCATGTTGGATGCTAGTCACATGAATTCAAGTGCTGAGAAGAGAGACTCCAGAAAGGGGGTTTCTTCATTCACATCAAGAATGAAAAGCCTACCATAGAGCCAGTGACATTTTTCTCCCACCACCTGGGGATTATGTTAAATTAAACTGGTGTCACCTGACTTGACTGGAGCTTTTTAGAGAAACAGATGGAAACTGAGAAGGTCTGAGGGTTTAGCGAGAACCATGTTCTTGTTGTTTCTCATCATTCTGCAGAGGCCAGGACCTGCTAAATGAGATTTCAGAGAGTTTGGGCTTTACCTGGTAGTAAAGTATTATCGCCGCCTCCTTCAGTAAGCAAGCTTCCCGTCACATTGCTAAAACCTTTTGGCTCTTTGCCAGTGATACATTTGCTATGTGATTGGCTTATTGCATATATTTATTTTGTTTCCCAGTAAGCACAATATAAATAAATCCCATCTTGTCTGTTGTTATGAGAGTGCTCTTCCAGGGATTTCATTCAGCACTTCATCACCTGAATGCTCAGTAGCAAGCGTGTCCATTACAAATTGATCCATTTGCTCATTATTTGGGAGAAACAGGAGAGTGTTTGAATCACAGGCCTCATTTCTGGCTGTTTTATAAGGGTGAGCATGGAATAGATGTAGGATTGGGGCATCTGGGAAAGAAGTTTGTGACAGTTGCCTTAAGATTGTCTCAATAGATGTGCTACAAATCCAAGAGGCACAAATCTCAGAGGTGACAGGGTAGTGAAGCAGAAGTGATTATATTGTTGCTAGACTGAACACAGAATTGCTTTCATGACTTAGCTTATTGATGTATAGGTGCTGAAAGACCAGATTCTAAACATCTCATCTTATCTTTTTACTCTTGTGTCCCTAAAACAGTAAATAACTACAGCCATAATAAGGTACTTAGACATTCAAATGGTATGGTTGCAGGCACAAATAATTAGAAATATGAATTTTTGAAAATGATAGGTTGTTAAAAGATACATCCGAAGACTGTTAGTAGAATTCTTTTTCTGGAAATTATAAATAGTCTTTAACAGTCAGGGGTCACAAACATTTCAGTACTGCCATCCTCTTATCCAACCCTACTGGAGACCTTCTTTCACCTGAACAGAGACTCTGAAATTTTGAGACAAATAGCAGCCATCAGTTTTACACCCACCCCTTAATTCTGATCTGTTTTCTTTTACTACTAAGAACAAACATCTATGCATTTAATTCAACTTTTTTGCTGCATCTGTGCTGGGCAATGAATGATGACTATGAAGATAAGAGGACTAAAAATCCACCAAGAAGGTTGCCAACCATGCGCAATTTGGTGGCATTCTTCTGAGTCAACCCTGAGCCAATGCACCAACATTGAAAGTCTATATGCAACTAGTGGTGAAGTATTTGGCCAAGAAGTATAACCACAGTTGCCCTTTGAATGGGTATCAGTGTGGATCCCACTGCATGTATGCATGTACCTCATGTGAGATCAGGTACTTTTGAATAGTAGTGTCCATCAGGCCTGCACGTGAGCCCGGTGTCTCCTTGGACTCGCTCAGTTCCCTCTTACCACCTGTGGCAGAGAGCCAGAATCCAGTGAGTGTCTGACTCACAACTTCTTAAGCTTTGGGTAAACCATTGACAAATCTTCCAGATCTCTTCAGAACTCTTCTGATTATCTTGATTTCTGACCCCTATAATTATACCTGCTTGTCTGGACTGAGTATTGATGGTTGGATCCCCTGATATGGAGCTCTGTAACATGTCAGACTCAAAGACTGCAGGCTTCAAGCTCTTCGCATCCTGCGATTGTCTAATCCCCTCAAAAGATGAACACAACAAAAACCGAGCACATGTTTCGTGTGCATATCATATTCCACTAGGACCTGTCAGTTGTGAGATGCCAGACTATAGCGCCATCTTCTGGAACAATCCAGGATCTTGCTAGTGAACAAGTCAGAATCGTCCACTGTCCTGTTTAGCAGACAAGCTAGACACCAAATACTGGTGCAGAGAAGATGATGCTAAGAAAAGACCCAGCACTGATGCTCCCAGTGCTGAAGTTGACCCTGATATAAACAACACTGAAGCTGGCAACAACTCCTTTGACAGGCCCAGTGTTGCTGAGAGAGCAAAGTGGATGTTTGCCGCCCCGCAGTGGATCTTCAGGAGGCTCCAAATTATTGTTAGAAAGGTCCAAATTTTTACAAAGTTATCCAGTGTGAAGCAGTGGAAGAGCAGCAGATTGGCAAATCTTCATCCTTTATATAAATTATAAATCTCAGAATAATACTGACAAAGTAGACAAATTTTGCTTCTTTAAATTTTTTAAATCCAAGATTTTCAAGATGTCTAACTATCCTGTGGAGTCCTGGAAGTTTTTTTTTTTTAATAGTGACATCCAGATCCCACAAAATACCCACTTTCCCCACCCCCAAAATGGGGACCCTAGACTGAGCTGTGGTATTGATGTCTGGCACTAAAAGACACTGCTTGGAACGCAGAGGCAAAGACTCCAGGAGGAGTTCAGCATCCTCTGATAAGGTTAGACAATGTAAAACCTGAAGAGATAGATCCACAAGGCTACCTACACCATCAGGGACTGGGGAGAACAAAAAGGCTGCAGCATTAAGGCCCCTCCAGCACCTTCCCCAGTAATGCACCCCTTGGCATTGATGCCTATCACAGAGGATGAGCCCAATAGAGAACCAGAATAGTCACTGGTGCCAGAGTACCTACCAGTACCAGTTCAGACCCCAGTACTGGGAGTGCCATACACTTCAGTGCCACCCTTAGAGGAGATCTACTCATCCTCACCATCACTGGGGCGCACTTTCTCCTGTCTTCAAGTACAGAACCCTCCCTTCTGAAGTCTGTGGTTGAGACCCAGAGAGATCTCCTGGCTTCCCCTACATCGCTCTGCACCACCACAGCTCATCAGAACTAGGACCAGTCTGGCCAATAGTCCATCCCCTTTGCAGCACAAAGGTGGGGAAGGGAAAAAGAGAAGCAGCTTTTCCTCCCCCACCACCCCACATGCTGAAAGGAAAGGGGAGGAGGGAGGAGAGAGAGCATAAGAAACACCACCATCCTACCTGCTCTCATCACCCCACCTCCGCTGAGGGTGTCTCCACTGCTCCTAGCCCCATCGAACCTGCACATTGGCTAAAGAGGTGAGCATTTTCATTAGAGCAGAGGTGTTAACCCTGGATCATCATCAAATTCTAACTCAGATAAAATAATTCAATCAAATGATCCTTTTAGGATTTCGGTTTAATCATTATTACCCTTCACCTCCTGATTTAGAGTTCTGTATCGTGTTAGTATGTGCTGGTACACAAACGACTGGTTTTCAGGGGCTGGTGAAGGGATGCATATCGACAGTTTGAATGTCCGTTTAAGTTTGTACAGTTTTATGGGATCTTTCAGGAGAAAAGGTTCTCTATAAATACAGTTGTTATTAGGCCCAGTCGAGAGGTTTTTATTTAATCATTATGTAGGCAAAACTTAGTGCCCTCAATAAGAAAAGACTTTGGCATTTGGCCAATTATTATTTATCATCTCTACAGCCATGTCTGTCCTCCCCAGATCCACAAGTCACATCTGACCTTTGGAAACTGCCTCCTTGAGTGTGGGATTTCCAAAAGTGCTCAGGTCTAACTCTGCTCTCATTGGCATCCCTTGCTAAGTATCAGGTTAGGACTGGCCCTACAAGAAGATACTAGGGACAAAGAGCCTTAGGTGTCCTCCCAGGGATGACCCACGATCATAGTGCATAAATGCTTCCAGCCCACATGGACTCTGAGCCAGGTTCTCAGCTAGTGTAAATCAAAGCAAATCCATTGACTTCCCCACCTGAAAATCTGGTCCTGTAAGTCTAGTGCTGGCTGTAGGAAGGGAGGAAGCAGCTGAGCATGCATGATCTTTTTACCTGGAGATAAATTTTTAACCAATACAATGTCTCACTATCTTATTCTCTTTGCTTGACATCTTGTCTGCAGTGGTTCATTAATATATTTTGTAGGGCTGTCGATTAATTGCAGTTAACTCACGCAATTGGCCCCAAAAAATAATTGTGATTAAAAAAATTAATCTTGATTAATCACCATTTTAATCACACTGTTAAACAATAGACTATTAATTGAAATTTATTAAATATTTTGGACGTTTTCTACATTTTCATATATATTGTATTCTGTGTTGTTTCTTATAGGGGGCTGCTGGTGGGTGCTCAGCACCCACCATTTTTTTCCTGTGGGTGCTCCACATCAGAGCACCAACAGAATCAGCACCTATGGATTGAACATTTTCAAAAGGAGAGACTGAGAAAGCCCCATACCAGAATATCCCATAGCCCAGTGGCTAGGGTCTTTTCTTGCAATGTGGGAGATCTAAATTCAAACCCCTCCTCCATATCTAGTAGAGTGGGAACTGAACCTTAGTGCCCTAACCACTGGGCTACAGCTTATAAAGAAACTTCTCCTCCAATTCTTTATTTTTGACTTGTTGATTCATTGGAAATTTTGGAAAAAAATCATTTTTGGTTTCAACCTGAATCAAACTTTTTTCCTGATGTTTTCAGAATTGCCAGTGAACAGAAAAATATATACTTTGCCCCACTCTGGCTGGAAGACTTGTGATCCAGAGGGGTGGAGTTTTCCCAATGTACCTTTGAAATATTTGCATCAGGAACTAGTTTTCTAAGGGATATTTCATAGGACTGAGAGTTAGGAAACTTGAGTTCTAGTCTTGGCTCATCCAATAAGGTCACTGTCTGATCTGGGATAAGGCACTTAATCTCTCCTCTAAAAAAAACAGGAATGATACTTACTGAAAAACCCATCCAAGAAACAAATCAGCCTTCAAAAAACCATAAATTAGTGGGGAGGAGGGATAAAACCAACAACAACAACAAAAAACCTACGCCAAGCAGAGCTCTTACACCACAAAGGAGAGAGTGCCAGAGACTTAATGAAATCCACAACGGCTTGTACATAGAAGGTGTTCAGATATTGTGGTGATAGAGAACTGTATAGAGGCCTTAAAGGCATGTCTACACAGCAATAAAAGACCCGCGGCATGTCTATGGCTGGCCCAGGTCAGCTGACTTGGGCTCGTGGAGCTCAGGCTGCAGGGATATAAAATTTCAGTATATGCTTTTGGGTTCAGGCTGGAGCCCAGGCTCTGAGATCCTACCCACTAGCTGGGTCTCAGACCCTGGTCTCCAGCCTGACCCTGAACATCTACACTGCTATTTTTAGCTTCACAGCCCATGCCCCATGAGCCCTAATCAGCTACCCTAGGCTCTGAAACTTAGTGCCATGGGTTTTTCATTGCAGTATAGACATACCCTGAGATAGATTACTGTACCCTCCTTTGTAAAGCTCTGTGGTATCTATGCATGAAAAGCACTAAAACAGCTAATGGTGGTGCTGAATCCCCACAATGCCTGTTGCAGACAGAGCAAACTCCTCTGAAAATCAGCCCAAAAGAAGTAGTACTATTATGGACTATGCATATTGGTTGCTTAATATTGGTAAGGAAGATCTTTATGATCTAGTGACAAGTGAATTGCTCCCTTCCTATTCATCCTCCATTTTCTCTACTTCTCTTCTGTTTCCCATTGCCTTAATTTACTATAGCATGGTGAATGTATATTAGGAAACATTCATCATACCTAATTGCTTAGTCTAAGTAATATAGCATTAATGTATTTTTGATCTTCCTGAGAAGCTCAGCTTTCTCTCAGTTCATAGAGTTATACATTTTTTATCTGTTCTGTCTGTAATGAAGACATGAATCTACATCTGTTTCTTATTTCAAAATAAATACATTTCAGTGACAGGGGACAATATTCCATGGAAATGTTTTAAAATAGAAGGACTTATTGCAAAGGAATATTATCCAGAATTTAAAATGCATTTAGTTTACAAAACAAAGTAATATTTACTGACTATATTTTCTCAATTTTCCAAGCTAGCAATATAGAGCAAAAAGAGCAAGACCACTGCTGTGATTTTAATAACATAATATGAGCTTTGAGGATTTCATAAGAAGCCATATTTTGTTGGTCATGCAAATTACAACTTTCAGCTAAACTGTTATCCCCATTTTGCTGTGGGGCGCGCAAAAACAGTGCGAAATACATTTTCTTTCTGTGGCAAAAGTAGTGAAGTTCCTGGCTTCCCTCTTGAGCAACCGTCTTTATTTTTGTGTTTTATAGGGTAATCAAAGTAGCAAAATTATTGCCAATGCTGCAAATACCATGCTTATAGTGTGGTCTATTTTAAATTATTTTGTTTGTAAAATCATGCAGAGAATCTATACTATGTAGCATAGGAACACAGAAGTTGCCATTTTCGATTCATAGAAGATTAGGGTTGGCAGAGTCCTCAGGAGGTCATCTAATCCAATTCCCCCAACTAAATCATCCCAGCCAGGGCTTTGTCAAGCCAGGCCTTAAAAACCTCTAAGGATGGCAATTCTACCACCTCCCTAGGTAACCTATTCCAGTGCTTCACCACCCTCCTAGTGAAATAGTGTTTTCTAATATCCAACCTAGATCTTGTTAGGTTGAGTCCACTTTCATATATGTTTTGTGACTACAGGAATCCATGTTGGTTCCAAAATGGAGTTTTGTGCCCACGTGAGCTATAGGTTAATTTTCCCGCAGCAGTCTTTCTTTTCCATCTAACAACTTCCCCTACTGCAACTTGAGACCACTGCTTCTTGTTCTGTCATCTGCTACCACTGAGAACAGCCTAGCTCCATCCTCTTTGGAACCTCCCTTCAGATAGCTGAAGGCTGCTATCAAATCCCTCCTCACTCTTCTGCAGATTAAATAAACGCAATTCCCTCAGCCTCTCCTTCTAAGTCATGTGTTCCAGCCCCCTAATCATTTTTGTTGCCATCCACTGGACTCTCTCCAATTTGTCCACATCCCTTCTGTAGTGGGGGAATCAAAACTGGACACAGTACTCCAGATGTGGCCTCACCAGTGCCAAATAGAGGGAAATAATCACTTCTCTCGAACTGCTGGCAATGCTCCTGCTAATACAGACCAATATGTTGTTGGCCTTTTTGGCAACAAGGGCACACTGCTGACTCATGTTCAGCTTCTCCTCCACTGTAATCCTCAGGTTTTCTGCAAAACTGCTGTTTAGCCAGTCAGTCCCCAGCCAGTAGCGGTGCATGGGATTCTTAATTCCTAAGTGCAGGACTCTACACTTGTCCTTGTTGAACATCATCAGATTTCTTTTGGCCCAATCCTCCAATTTGTCTAGGTCACACTGGACCCTATCCCTACCCTCCAGTGTATCTACCTCTCCCCTCATCTTAGTGTCATCTGCAAACTTGCTGAGGGTGCAATTCATCCCATCATCCAGATCATTAATAAAGATGTTGATCAGATGTTAGACCCATCCAGTTCATTATCCTGTTTCTCACAGTACCTGATGCTTCAGAGGAAGGTACAGGAAACCTTGTAGTGGACAGCTCAGAAATAACTTGCCACAGGGATTTTTTAAATCTCAGTGATGAGTGGTAAGCTTCTGTCCTGAAACAAGATGGTAGATATTCTTTCTAAAAAAGGTTTATCCTGCTCAGTGTCACTGTGGATGTTATCAGTATCCTTATAAATGCTGAAGCCTTTCGTGACTCCTGTGAAGCTCTTATCCTCAGTTATATTATGTGGCAATGAATTCCATAGGTTAATTATGAGTTATAGCCTTATTAGTGCCACAGACACAAAGTTCTATATATCAGCTTTATTCCTGAGTCAGGGGCATTTGAGTTCACAAGTATCTTCGTCTTTACCAAACAAAACAGCCCAGCTAATTCTGTTATTAATTTAAATCTTATATCTTGCATATGTAGTCTCTTGGCTTATTGTGAATGGGTGGAGACAGCGACAGTGCTGATCTATGCTCCCCATTTTCTGAAAGGCTGCCCTGTGTTTATTATGCTTAAAATGGAATCTAGTTACGTGTTTCTTTTCATAATGGAGCCACTTCATCACAATTCTGTTGGCATCACTAAATTATATTATAAATGTGAGTTATTTTTCATTCAAACGGTGGCTCAGTTAAAAGTTTTCTCTGATAAAAGATTTATAGTGTGCTGCTTGTCATGAGATGAAAAATGACACCAATAGAAAGTAGAATTACTTTCTGGCAGAAAATGTTTTAGAAAGTGAAATAGTAAAAATATGCCCTGGGCCCCTATTGCACTAAAAGTTCTTTATTTATTCTAGGCATTTTATAACACTATCAGGTTAGCTGGAGGTGCAAAATGCACTAATGCTTTCATTATATGGTTCCTAAACTATGATCTGCAGGTGACCAGGGTCAACAAAGCACTTGCTTGTGGTGCTTGGAGAATTGACTGGTCAGATGGTGCTAAGTCTCCTCCTTGTTTCCAGCTGTTAAATCATATTAAAACACACTAGAAATACATTAAATACTTTCCTAATATTACCTTCTGATGAAAACAACTGCTACAGGCATGGTATTTGACTGCTAGCGAGAGGGAACATAGTTTACATGATCATGAATGAGAGGAGAGGTGCCCACAAAGTAATCTCTTAATTAAAATGTGGCTCATGTTATAACAAGTGTGAGAACTCTGTTCAGTCAAACATTAGAGGTGCTAGGGAATTTTCCAGCTAAACAAGATTTAATCAGAAAATGCTGATTTGTCAAACCTGAAACATACTGGGTTTAATGAACTTTCAGTGAACAGCAGGCAGGAGTCTGATGGAAGCCTACCTGGTTCCAGCTCACTTGGCTAACTGCTGGATACTCCAGGTACCAGGATCCATGGTTCTGGGGCACTCCTGCCATGCACACTGCTCCAGGTCCCTAGGACTTGTAGGCTCCCTGCCCTGGGGCTGGAAACCCTGGGAGTCCTATTCTGGTCAGTTTCATAGCTGCTATTCAGTGGTGAGCAGCAGTGAAACTGACAAGAATCATGTCAGTTCCAAAAAGCAGCTGGGAGGCATCCCAGGGAATGTATTTCATTGGGAAATGCCATGTTTCAGTATTTCCAAACTTTTTGTTTTCAGACTCCTCCAATTTATGGGAAATTTCAAAGAATTTGGTTTCCTTCCAAATCAGAGCAAAAC
This sequence comes from Gopherus flavomarginatus, assembly GCF_025201925.1. NCBI lineage: Eukaryota > Metazoa > Chordata > Testudines > Testudinidae > Gopherus > Gopherus flavomarginatus. Next base: position 159,628,932 of record NC_066620.1, on the reverse strand, counting down.
CAAATCCTGAAATCTTGAAATTTTCCACATACGGGAAATTCTGAGTTCAGCCAGTTTTATGTAATATGCAAGTATTTATATTTGTCTACTGTTACAAAAAATATGAATCAAGATAAATCATTACCATCATGTTTGCTAAACTTCATAAGGACATTAACCATACAAACGAATCCCTGATATATCTTTGGCTTTCTAGCCTTTGAAATGAAATGCATTCTGGTAATTTTTTAAAAGGCTTTTATCTTGGAACAAGCATTTTTTATCCTTTTTGTGATTTTTTTATAGAAGATTTTCATTACGTAATCATTCACTTTAAATGCTGACACTATAAGGATAAAAACTTGCCAAAAAGCAATAGATGTTAATAGATAAATTCTGTCTAGCTGTTTTGTGGAGTATAAGTATGAGCATAATTTAACTCACAATATTTTTATAATTTTAGGGCCAGTCCTGCATCCTTACTTTATTATATAAAAATATAAATGTATTTATTGGAAATTTTGTCTGAAAAAGGAAACCAAAACTAAGTCCTTTATTTGCATTTTCCATGTAGCCACAATTATAGACTTGCAAACATCAAGCAAAAGTAGGTAAATATATATAACACCTTTTCTTAATTTCAGTATCTTTATAATATATGACTTGAACACATCTTGATAAAGCTTAAAAAAATTCTTGACAATATTTTTCCATCTTTTTGTCTCCTCTTTATGAACTCAATACACAGATTTTATATTCACCAGAATATTAACGATTTATTGTGAAAAATAAACAGACCTATCTGTTGGGATTAACAATTGTGTTATAAGAAGGAGTAAATAACACTCCTTCTTATAACACAGTGCCCAGGAGGAAAAACAGTAAATAACTTTTCCTTATTCACTTTCTCCTCACCACGCATCATTTTATATACCTCCCTTAGTATCCTCTTTTCCAAGCTGAAAAGTCCTAGCCTCTTTAATCTCTCCTCATATGGGACCAGTTCCAAACCCCTAATCATTTTAGTTGCCCTTCTCTTTCTCTGAACCTTTTCTAATGCCAGTATATCTTTTTTGAGATGAGGAGACCACACCTGTAAGCAGTATTCAAGATGTGGTCGTACCACGGATTTATATAAGGGCAATAAAAGCAGCAAAGAATCCTGTGGCACCTTATAGACTAACAGACGTTTTGGAGCATGAGCTTTCGTGGGTGAATACCCACTTCTTCAGATGCATGTGGTGGAAATTTCCAGGGGCAGGTGTATATATGCTAGCAAGCAAGCTAGAGATAACGAGGTCAGTTCAATCAGGGAGGATGAGGCCCTGTTCTAGCAGTTGAGGTGTGAAAACCAAGAGAGGAGAAACTGGTTCTGTAGTTGGCAAGCCATTCACAGTCTTTGTTCAATCCTGAGCTGATGGTGTCAAACTTGCAGATGAACTGAAGCTCAGCAGTTTCTCTTTGAAGTCTGGTCCTGAAGTTTTTTTGCTGCAGGATGGCCACCTTAAGGTCTGCAATAGTGTGGCCAGGGAGGTTGAAGTGCTCTCCTACAGGTTTTTGTATATTGCCATTCCTAATGTCTGATTTGTGTCCATTTATCCTTTTCCGTAGAGACTGTCCAGTTTGGCTGATGTACATAGCAGAGGGGCATTGCTGGCATATGATGGCGTATATTACATTGGTGGATGTGCAGATGAATGAACCAGTGATGGTGTGGCTGATCTGGTTAGGTCCTGTGATGGTGTCGCTGGTGTAGCTATGTGGGCAGAGTTGGCATCGAGGTTTGTTGCATAGATTGGTTCCTGAGCTAGAGTTATTATGGTGCAGTGTGCAGTTACTGGTGAGAATATGTTTCAGGTTGGCAGGTTGTCTGTGGGCAAGGACTGGCCTGCCACGCAAGGCCTGTGAAAGTGTGGGATCATTGTCCAGGATGGGTTGTAGATCCTTGATGATGCGTTGGAGAGGTTTTATCTGGGGGCTGTATGTGATGGCCAGTGGAGTCCTGTTGGGCAATAAGATATTCTCCGTCTTATTCTCTATCCCTTTTTTAATGATTTCTAACATCCTGTTTGCTTTTTTGACTGATGCTGCACACTGCGTGGATGTCTTCAGAGAACTATCCATGATACTCCAAGATCTCTTGCCTGATTAGTTGTAGCTAAATTAGCCCTCACCATAAAATTGTATAGTTGGGGTTATTTTTCCCAATGTGCATTACTTTACTTTTGTCCACATTACATTTCATTTGCCATTGTGTTGCCCTTTCACTTAGTTTTGTGAGATTTTTTTTAAGTTCTTCACAGTCTGCTTTGGTCTTGAGCAGTTTAGTATCATCTGCAAACTTTTCCACCTCACTGTTTACCCCTTTGTCCAGATCATTTATGAATAAGTTGAATAGGATTGGTCCTAGGACTGACCCTTGGGGAACACCACTAGTTACCCCTCTCCACTCTGAAAATTTACCATTTATTCCTACCCTTTGTTCCCTGTCTTTTAACCAGTTCTCAATCCATGAAAGGACCTTCACTCTTATCCCATGACAACTTAATTTACGTTAGAGCCTTTGGTGAGGCCTTCTAGAAATCTAAGTACACTATATCCACTGGATCCCCTTGTCCACATGTTTGTTGACCCCTTCAAAGAAATCTAATAGATTAATAAGACACGATTTCCCTTTACAGAAACCATGTTGACTTTTGCCCAACAATTTATGGTCTTCTAGGTATCTAACAATTTTATTCTTTATGATTTTTTCAACTAATTTGCCCGGTACTGATGTTAGTCTTAGCGGTTTGTAATTTCCAGGATCACCTCTAGAGCCCTTTTAAAATATTGGCATTACATTAGCTAACTTCCAGTCATTGGGTACCGAAGCCGATTTAAAGGATTGGTTACAAACCCTAGTTAATAGTTCCACAATTTCACATCTGAGTTCTTTCAGAACTCTTAGGTGAATGCCATCTGGTCCCGGTTACTTATTACTGTTAAATTTATCAATTAATTCCCAAACCTCCTCTAATAACACTTCAGTCTGTGACAATTCTTCAGATTTGTCACCTACAAAGGACGGCTCAGGTTTTGGAATCTCCCTAACATCCTCAGCCGTGAAGACCGAAGCAAAGAATCCATTTAGTTTCTCCACAATGGCTTTATTGTCTTTGAATGCTCCTTTTGTATCTTAATCATCCGGGGCCCCACTGGTTGTTTAGCAGTCTTGCTGCTTCTGATGTACTTAAAAAACATTTTGTTATTCCCTTTTGAGTTTTTGGCTAGCTGTTCTTCAAACTCCATTTTGGCTTTTCTTATTACATTTTTACACTTAATTTGGCAGTGTTTATGCTCCTTTCTAATTACCTCACGAGGATTTGACTTCCACTTTTTAAAAGATGCCTTTTTATCTCTCACTGCTTCTTTTACGTGGTTGTTAAGCCACGGTTGCTCCTTTTTAATTCTTTACTGTGTTTTTTAATTTGGGATATACATTTAAGTTGGGCCTTTATTATGGTGTCTTTGAATAGTGTCCATGCAGCTTGCAGGGATTTCACCATAGTCACTGTACCTTTTAATTTCTGTTTAACTAACCTCCTCATTTTTGCATAGTTCCCCTTTCTGAAATTAAATGCCACAGTGTTGGGCTGTTGAGGTGTTCTTTCCACCACACAGATGTTAAATGTTGTTAAATTATGGTCACTATTTCCAAGTGGTCCTGTTATAGTTACCTCCTGGACCAGATCCTGCGCTTCTCTCAGGACTAAATTGAGAATTGCCTCTTCCCTTGTGGGTTCTTGTACCAGCTGCTCCAAGAAGCAGTCATTTAAAGTATTGAGCAATTTTGCCTCTGCATTTTGTCCTGAGGTGACACGTACCCTGTCAATATGGGGATAATTGAAATCCCCTAGTATTATTGAGTGCTTTATTTTGATAGTCTTTCTAACCTCCCTTAGCATTTCATCGTCACTATAACTGTCCTTGTCAGTTGGTCGATAACGGATCCTGGTCCGGCGATCAGTAATAGATCTCTACTGTTATATTCTTATTAGAGCATGGAATTACTATCCATACTGATTCTATGGATTCATTTAAGATTTTTTCTTCATTTGATTCTCCATTTTCTTTCACATATAGTGCCACTCATCCCCGCCGCATGACCTGTTCTGTCCTTCCGATATATTTTGTACCCAGGAATGATTGTGTCCCATTGATTGTCCTAGTATATATACCTTTCTGTTGTATATCTTTTTCTATACAATCAGTGAAGAGAGTGAGCTAAGTTAACACTAAAAGAAAGGGAGGCAAAAGGTTTTCAGAAGCATTTTGAAAGTAGCTGGAATGTTGATGAGGCAGGAATCGAGGGCACGCTACTGCAGCAGTAACTATGGCAGTAATTCTGTCATATGCATCTTTACATATGCACTAAATCTTCACTTTCATAATTATAATACATGTATTTTTCCCTTCCACTGCTCAGTTGGAGATTTCCACTCATACCGAGGGTTACTTTCAAATTGTATTTAAAAAGATTTCTCTCTAAGGCTATTTTTTTTTCTTTATACAATATAAAGAAGGCAAAATCCATTTTGTTCAACTGTAACAGCCATTTGCTCAGATGGCAAAGCAGAATTAAATTTCAACCAACAGTGAACTTAAAACCAAATCTAGAATAATTATTTTCTATTTAAAAAATAATAAAGGTTCTCTTCTTTGTGCGGTGGATCTTTGAGTTTCACAATACTAGAGCTATTTCCAGGAGACCATTCAAATGTCCATTGAAGTCAATGGAAAGATTCCCACTGACTGTAGTGGGCCTTGGATTAGTCCTGAAATCAACCACATATCCTAATCTAAGAGATCATCTATCCTTAAATAAAAAATTACACTGCTTCAGTCAGTATTCGACAAAAATATCTTATATGAACATAATTACACATTATTTTTTGTGGTTTTACAAAATGATCACATATTAAATATTGGCAAACAATTAATTTCTTCCATCCCTCTCAGGATCCCTAGTAGGCCACGTCAGAGAAGGGATAAGTAGCCTCGAGTAACATGTACTAGAGCTTAATTCGCAGCCTGACTCAATTTTCTGATTTTAGAAATATAGCTTGCCAGAGGAACTTGAGTAACTATGGTATAGAAAGAAACAAATGTAGTAACTGTTTTGCCAAGTGCCTTGCCTGTGTGCTAAGTTCACTATTTGTCAGAAATCCATTATCTGATGATTAATTAATAACAAAGTGCAATGCTGCTGTGCCATTTTATGACTCCTGTGCTGCTGATTTTGAAATGTAATACATAATGCTAGTTCAGTGAGTAGTATTTTTTAGGACTCAATTATTTTGGTACATTTTTGCTGGTAAACACAAAGCTTAAGCGCAACCACTGGAGTAAATTAGTGGGAAACTCCCCACCCACACACACAATTTTTACTATCCTTTTAATATTCTTTTCTGCACAACTTCAGCATCATGCGTTTTCTAATCCTAGCTCAGGCCCATAGCAGTTTCTCATGTAGTTGCATTTCCAACATAAAATATCAGAATCTTCTTCCCTTCTACCCTGTACAATCCTATTATGGTCATCAGAAGCAAGCCAAAAAAAAAAAAGATTCTTATGGTTATTTCCGTCTCTCTAATTGCTGATTTAGGAACAAAATGGTTTAATGTGCATTTCTAGTTTTAAAAGTGACTGTAAAATAGCTTTTGGGAATTCTGTGTGTATTATCAATCAATCATATCACACTTGTTCAATTTACCTGCAAGAGATGTTAATTTCTAACTGCCAGCCCTGCACATGTGACCTAGAATCTGAAAGTCAAGCTGGATCTTTTCTATTACCAGAACCCATCAACTTCTCCAACACCTTTGAACCCTTGACTTATAAGGTCAATGGGAGTTCATGGGAGTAAGAGGACAGAATTTGGCCTGGCAATTTGGAACTCAGATAAAAGTAAATGTAAATTCTCTTGATGATGTGTATCCTGATAGAATTCAGCTCTCTGTCCCATGCTTGTATTGGCTATGTGGCAGTGGGAAGGGTTACTTGAGTTAGTGAGGATGTGACTCTGACTGTACAGAGGGAGCCGGTCTGTTGAGAAAAAAAGATTCAGCAAAGGTTTGACAGAAGCTACTGAAACAAAGGTACAATATTCTTCCATAGTGTCCTTTCTAACTAGAACCCCTGTTTAAAAACATAGCATATTATCTTATAGTGTATGTTGATCCTGTGCACTGTGAGCCCAAGTATCAAACAAGCAAAACAGCGGTTGTGCCAACAGAGGCAGAGAGCTCAGGATTCCCTTGGGAGCCCAGGAGATTAGAAGCTGGCCCCATGAAAATAGACTTTTCCTAGGTGAACCAAGCTGCCTGGTTCAGGTCCTGTCTATGTATAATATATAATAACTTTTACTAGCATGTTTTATAGAAAAGGAGAGAGAGATCAATGCAGTTCCTTTGACTCAGAGGTAGAGCTAAGAGATATCGTGCTGCAGGTTATAGATCTAAATTTAAGAATTATTCTCAGAACACTAAACATTTTAGAGACTAAGAGCATCATGATGGTGATTATTTATTGGAATTTCTGTGGCACTTATTGCAGAATCTGAGCAGTTCACAATATTAAAAATACATCTGAATGCCTCTACAAGTTAAAACTTTCTTGACTTTTTTAAGATAGTTCCTGCCACTGCTAAGTAATCACAGTATCAATTGGAGATACCCAACTCCCATAAATCATATTGCAAGGTCTGAATAACATAGGTTCAAGAAAACAGAAGGAAAATAATCATTAATATTGACAGTGGCATTTCTTTATTATACTTTGTACTGCAAAGAGATTAGTAATAGTAATAGCTGATTGAAACAGATAGATATGCATATAATCCCAGGATTTAGAAAATAAATTTTAAAAGAGATTTAAAAAAAAATTTTTTTTTTTACTGGAAGTAAGTTTGCTGTTGAGGGTTTTAATAGCAGCAAAACCTATGCTAAGTATACCTCTCAACTGTCGCCTATTGTATAAAATATTCCATATTTCAGACTGTATTATGGCTAGTGATGTTTGCCTGTTGCAGCTACTGTATGCTAATCCCAGGTGACTGCATTTGATATACAATTTACTTCTCGTGCTCCTGCTGCAAATATTGGGTTAACTGGCTGATGCTGTGTTTCCAGTGCTTGCTCTGAGTGCTTCCTCTGTGCTCCTCTTCCTCCCGTTATCTTTGCATAATGAGTGCAGCCACTGTCCCCAATGGAGAGAGGAAGGAAAGATAGGGGTGGGGGAGGGAATATTAATGAGGAGATGAAGGAAGAAAGAAAGGAACGATGGGGAAGGGAAGGAGATAACATTAGAGATGGTGTGGGAGAAATGACATCCTATAGACTCTCCGTTTCAGGGCTCACTGCCTCACATTGCCACTTACTTTGAGAGTCTGTCTTTCACATTGCAATAGGGGTTTGAAAGTTTCCACCTGGTCCAGTCCATCAGTGTAGCCAGGAGTTTAAAATACACATCATCAGCTTGTTGAATGGTCAGTAAGTAAACTTGTTCATAAAGTGGTTTGGTTTTCTCAGGCTGCCAGACAATAAGATTGTTTGTAACCTGCACTTGTTCTTTCATTCACTTGTGGTCCTCACCTACGTTAAGGTGTTGAGAAAAAATAATTATTTCACTGCCACATATGTTGCTTCCAGACATCTTTGTTCAGTCTGTGTTGCTGTTGAGAGTTAGCCAGGTTAATCTATCCCTTTCTTGATGATTCCCAACATTCTGTTCCCGGTAGTCAAAAAAGCAAACAAAATGTTGGGTATCATTGAGAAAGGGATAGATAACGAGCGAAAATATCATATTGCCTCTATATAAATCCATGGTATGTCCATGTCTTGAATACTGCCTGTGGTTGCAGCTTCATCCGATGATGGACACTTGGTTCTGAAATTGTTGCCAGAAAGGTTTCCCATGTGGGATATTAGCAGGGTGCACACTGTATTTTTGAGAATAACTTCCTGATTTGTTTAACTGAATTGTAAAAGAATAATTTAGTTTGCAAGTTGTGGGGCCCAACTGTGTGCTAGGAAATATACTAAGTGTAGGGGAGAAGTTTACAGATATTCAGCCTTCTACAATTTTTCTATTATATTATTATATTATTTATTAAGCTATTTATTTGCCTTCATCAAAGATCATAGCCTCGCTGTGCTAGGCTCTGTACAAACAAGTAATCTGACCATTATGCTACACAACATGTCGATGAAAGAAACAGGGATGGGGGTAGTTATAAAGGAGAGGGCAGGGAGAAGGAGACTAGGATGTTTTTCATAGTAAGCAGGAATATTGGCTCATTTTGTGATCATACTAATAAGAATATGCCACTAAATGTGGATCTTTCTAGAAGCACAATTAAGTATGGCTCTATGTGGACTTTTCTCATATTTTGAATGACAGATATTTTGCACGGGGAAACTCCCTTCCCTTCTTAGTGTCTTTTTTCTTTTTTTATTAACCATCTAACCCCCATTACCATAATATCTGAACACTTCACAAACGTCAAGGACTTTAACCTCACATTATCCTGGTGTGCAAAGAAGATTTTATCCCCATTTTCTTTTTGAGGAGCTGAGGCAGAGAGAGAGAAGGCTCAGCAGTAAGTGTAAATTGTCATAACCAGGAAATTAAACCACTCTCTAGGGTCCCAGTCCAGGACCTTAACCACCAGATCACAATTCCTCTTTGGACCATCTTTCCTCTTCACTAATAACTTTGTTAAAAATAAGGCAGCTGCATTTCCTTAAATTCCCTTGAAATTTAAGTCCTGTTCTAAAATAGGAGCTGTGTCCAGAATTGTGATTAGATAGTCTCTTCATTTGTATGTACTCTGATACCTTAATTTTCAAACTGGTAGCAGAAATTGCAGAATGGATGTGTACTTGTCTTTTTCTTTTTTTTTTTTTTTTTTCTTTTTTTTAATGAAGTAGGTTCTGATCTGAGACATTTTTTCTTTAATAAACATAGTAAATCTCTCAATCTTTAGTGTTCACTTACATTTAAATAACTGTATAATGAAAGCAGGGACTTTGAGCACCAGCAGGCAGTTCACCCATGAGCTATAAAGTAAATTCACAAATGTATTTTTCTCACATAATGCTTCTAAATATACCTGATTACAGAAACCCACAAATTTATTCAAGCATAGTACATCCTCTGCTCATAGACTGTCAGCTGTGTTGATTGATTTGGGTGTCCCATAGAATCAAACTTATTTCATTTCTAACCTAAGACATGTTTACGCATAGTCTGTAAACGTAAAATCCCAGTAGATCATTTCTTGCTTTTATTGTTGTGCTTTCAAATTATTTTTAAATCTCTGCCCTGTGTCTCTCTTAGTAGCACATCTCTCAGCCATGAGTCATTGCAAGATATGTCATTCATATTAGCAGAATCTACCCATGACACACATTACTGTAAATTGATAATTTATTGCTGATGCATGAAGTTGAGGTTTAAAAAAATGTCCTTTATGTTAAAGAAATGAACCCTCACATTACTCCAAGATTTCTCATTTGCTGTTTTCTTATTCACGCCTTTTTGAATCTTTGTCAGACACATTATAAAGGCCAGTGACACATTGTAAGCCTGACTAGTGTCAGGTCAGCTTGGCTGTCCATGTGCCTCACCCAACTGACAGCACTATTGAAGAGGTAGGTTGTAAAACCCCAAAGTTCAAGCCATTGCAGTTTTGTTCCCTCAGTTTATTTCTCTGAGGTACCCACAATGGTTAACCCTTAACCACAATAAATCAGCACATGCAATTCCAGTTACCATAAATAAAAGCAAAGTTTATAGATTGAAAGGGAAGAAAAGAAAGAGAAAAGCATAAAAATAAAAGTTGTGTGCATGTAAACAGATTGAGCCTGAATCTGATCTGATGTAAGTCAGGTGAATTTAACAGAGTTGCAATGGTGTATAACAGGATTCGGCAGCCTTTCAGAAGTGGCGTGCCAAGTCTTCATTTATTCAAAGTAATTTAAGGTATTGCGTGTCAGTAATACATTTTACATTTACAGGGGCCGGTGGACGGAACCCCAGAGCAGCAGTGGGCTGAGCGGACCAGCGGCTGGGACCCCAGGCTGGCAACGGGGGCTGAGTGGCTCAGCCCTCTGCCAGTCTGGGGTTCCCTTCACTGGCCCCTGCCAGACGGGGTCCCAGCCACCAGCCCCACTCAGCCTACTGCTGGTCTGGGGTTCCGTCTCCCAGCCCCTACCGTCTGGGGTCCCCATACTAATTTCCCCCTACCGTTACTCGCACATTCTTGTCAACTGTTTGAAATGGGCCACTCTCATTACCACTACAAAAGTTATTTTTCCTCTCTTGGTATCCTGCTGTTAATTGAATGGTCTTGTTAGACTGAGGGCTGGTCTACACTAGGGGAGGGGATCAATCTAAGATACGCAACTTCAGCTACGTGAATAACATAGCTGAAGTCAAAGTATCTTAGATCGAATTACTTACCGTCCTCACGGCATGGGATCGATGTCCGTGGCTCCCCCTGTTGACTCCGCTACCACCGTTCCCATTGGTGGAGTTCTGAAGTCGACAGGAGCTCATTCGGGGATCGATATAACGCGTCTAGATGAGACGCGATATATTGATCCCTGAGAAATCGATTGCTACCTGCCGATACGGCGGGTAGTGAAGACGTAGCCTGATCTCACACTCAGTAAGGCAACTCCCACCTATTCATGTATTTACACCTGCTCCTGTATTTTCCACTCCATGCATCCGATGAAGTGGGTTCTAGCTCACAAAAGCTTGTGCCCAAATAAATTTGGTAGTCTCTAAGGTGCCACAAGGACTCCTCATAGTTTTTACTTTCAGTGGTGAGCTTAAAAACTCCAGAGTGTGTGTTCCTTGAATACCTCAAGGAAAACACTGTCTCATTACCATAAAAATGAAGCTTGTCCTTTTTACAGACTAGTTGTTTAAATGCAAAACCATATAGATTTTTAAATATTAACTTCATATAGCAGATATAATTCCTATCATGTAGGCAGAGCACTGGCTGTGCCACATTTGGACCCAGTTACATTGCGAGCTATGGTAGATGATGAGAGACTAGAAACTTCTATTGGCAGTTTAGAAGCTGATGTGTCAGGCTGTCATATTTAGTCATGTATACCTATAAAGTTTATTATAATCCCAGGATAGCAAAGTTCACCTTCATGTTTTTCTACTTCAGTTCAGCACACTTCACTTGGCAAAACCCTTTTCAGAAATATATCCTTACCAGGATTCATTAGTTACCTCCATGTTCAGTATAAACCACTACCACTCTTTCTTGCCTTTAACCTGTGTGGATGCAGGTAGTAGTTGTCTTGGACAGCTAATTCAAATAACTGGTTACATCACATTCCTTCACAAACAGGTGTTTTTTGTTTCTTCTACTTTCCTCAGGGCATGCTGTAATATCTGATGTTCACAATTACCAGGAAGTTCCTTAAATCACTGAAATTTTATAGTGAGGTGCATATTTACCGATTTAATTAATCATGTCTGAATTCTATGACTATCCACTCAGCACTGCCCAGTCTCCCAAAGCACTGCCTCAGCATTCAATGGGCTCAGTCTACAACCTGGGATTGGTTCACTTGGGACGGTCTCTTCTTGGTTATTCCGAAGTCCTGGTGGGGAATTTGGTTGCTGAACATTACACAACATATGCCTCTTTAAAAATTATTTTTCTCCTCTGAGTAAGTGTATGCGTGTGTGTGCATGTGTCTGGTTCTTCTGTTTAATAAGCAAGGGGCTTGGTTGTAAGTAGCAAACATTAACCTAACACAGTCCCCCGTCAACTGCTGCAGTGACTGGGGCTTCTGGACTAGGCATATAGTCATAATGATAATGTATGTGGTGAGGATCTTTCCCAAGATGGAAAATAATTTAATTTTGAAATAATAGTAGCTGAAGAGTTCAATAAATACATAGAACTAGAAATGTCAAATGATTACTTTTGCCAGCATGGTGACTGATACTACACTATATCCTTCTACGACACAGGGCTACAGAGCCCGTGTACAAGGTCTCTTTCTTGTGCTGAAAGGGTTGGAGGCATCACCGAGCCTTAGTCAGTTGGCATTGAGGAGTTCATCGATAGTCCTCTGTAGGTCTGGAGTCACATCAGGGAAAGTGTGTATGGACTGTGGCAAGAATTTGTGAGGATTTGATGTAAAGGGCTTCCCTGGAGGAGAAATGCTTGTTATTGTGTTATCAGAAAGACAATTACCCTGACATTTCTTTTTTATGCACTAACTTAACTTGCAGCTTCCAATAAACACAGCTTCATTGCTCCCGTGTTGCCCTAGTATAGATTCTTAGACTAGAGGTGAAGAAATGGTGATTAACATTTTTTATGGAGCAAAATAAACATCTGTGATTTATAAGCAGCTGAAGTAAAGGTCACTTCATGGTTTTTTGTTAAGTAGATAGTAATTATTATCAACAGTAATGAGGTCAGGACTTAGGAGTCTGGCAAAGACCTGAATTTTATTAATGGAGCCACTGAATATACTGTTTATTGTCATAAATTATTTGAAGTAAGAATCAGTTCATTTATATTAACACCTTTTTTTTTTTTCCTGTGAGGCCTTTCAGACAATACTACTAAGAGTCAGTTTGACACATAAAACATTAACCTTCTGTCCTAATGGGTCACAAATGTGAAACTCTCGCAAGGTGTCTTGTCACTGCAAATATTCACAGACAAAATACTTGATATCTCTTTCACGTCCTGCCCTCAACTTTTGTGAAGTGCTGCTTCCTGCTATTATCCAGCTGCCTGCATTCCACTGCAAAGTTAGCTGCACACCAGTCGTGGGTGAAGTGATTCCTGTATGATTTGTGAAGTGGTGTAGAATCCTTCTGGATGAGAGGTGTGCTGTATCAATGTAAGACAGCACTGGGTATATTTATTACAGTGAAATGTGCTAATAAATAGAGATGGGTTCCAGGAGCAACATTCGGAACTAGAACTGGATTTTGAACACTTCAGAGCTCAGTCATACTTGGGTCTTTCAGTTTGATTCAGGCCTATTTTATTTATAAAAATCATTGATAAAGAAATAATGCCTTTACAGGGATTAATTCAGTACTGCATATCCCACACCATTGCATATAGCTCCTTATTAGACTGTTAAAAATGTGGGGTTGATATATTGTTTGTATTCACCCTGTCAAACTCTCCATCTTGAGCGTGACTATTGAAGTTGTTTATCTATACAAAACTTTGTGGGGAGGGACTCGTTCTCAGAAGGTTCTAGAAGAGGTGACAATAAAAGACCTTTTGTTCTGGGACAACAACCCTGGATTGCAGTGAGCAAAACAGAACCGGCAAGCCACTGGCACAGAGATCCTGGCCTCTGTTTTTATTCAAACTCAGTACACTACTTAGGCTTGATTTTGTACCCAATGATATCAATGTCAAAACACCATTGAATTCAGTGGGCACAGGACCTGTGCCCCTTCATAGCAGTGGTAGAGCCAAGTGTCAAAGTTCAGGTTTGGATCCAAACTTTTTCAAAGTTAGGGTGCTGTTGGATCTAGAGATCAGATTTGAGCCCATCTCATAAATAAAAATATATGTTATAAAACATTGACTATAGACTGTATTCTTGCATTAGTTTTTTACTGTACTGTCTAGATTTGCCAGGTGTCCAGTTTTTGACTGGAATGCCCAGTCAAAAAGGGACCCTGGCGGCTCCTGTCAGTACTGCTAACCGGATCGTTAAAAGTCTGGTAAGCGACACAGTGGGACTAAGACAGGCTCCCTGCCTCTCTGGCTCCATGTGGCTCCCCTCTGGCTCCTAGGTGTAGGGGCAGCCAGGGGTCTCCGCGCACTGCCCCCACCCCAAGCACCAGCTCCGCAGCTCCTATTGGCCAGGAACCATAGCCAGTGGGAGCTGTGGGGCGGTGCCTGTGGACAGGGCAGCTCGCGGAGCTGCCTGGCCATGCATCCGTGCAGGAGCAGGAGGAGGGACATGCCGCTGCTTCCAGGAGCTGCTTGAGGTAGGTGCCACCTAAAGCCTGCACTGCTGACCCCCTCCCATGCCCCAATCCCCTGCCCCAGCCCTGATCCCCCTCCTACATCCTAAACCTCTTATCCCCAGCCTTAGTCTAGAGCCCTCATCCCTTCCATGCCCCGGCCCTGATCCCCCTCCAAACCCCTTGGTCCAAGTCTGGAGTACCCTCCTACACCCTAAACCTCTCACCTCCTTCCACACCACAACTTTCTGAGCCAGCTTGGTGAAAATGAGCAAGTGAGTGAGGGTGGGGAGAGCAAGCGACGGAGGGAGGATAGAGTGCACAGGGGCGGTGCCTCATAGAAGAAGTGGGGCCTCAGAGGAGGGGCAGGACAGGGGGCATTGCAAGAGTGTTTGGTTTTGTGTGAGTAGAAAGTTGGCAACCCTAGTGCTGTCTACTGTACCTGTGTATTGTATAGAATGAATGTAAAGTGAAAAAGAATCAGTTTCATGATATTAATAGTCATGGAGTTAGATAAATGCATTGATCTGGTTATTTGAAATAATATTATAAAGGGTCAGTAATAGTTTTCATATCACAGTCTCCTCCAATTAAGGGATTTTAAAAGTATTATTAGTAAGAAAGCTAAGTCCTACGTTTCAGATATCACTTTTGTGCCTGCCAATCCATATTCTGTTCATAAGCAGATATGATTATTTAATTGGGCTGTGTCTATTATAAAGGCTGCTCTTTGTTGTAATCAATATTGAATATGCAACAGAAACAATTGACTAGGTGATATAGATATATCTATTGAAAAATAAAAACTCAGATTTATATCTATATGGAAACCCCATTCCAGTGTTTTTTTCCCACTGCACAGGGAAATAGTAGAACTGCTTACGTGGTAATTCTGCTTCCAGAAATCAGATGTGATTTATTATTGAGAAGGACAGCACATGCAATGGCTTTAATAGGCTTAGTAATAACCTTCTTGCATTTTCTTTTTAATCATGTTAGTAGTCATTTGAGTATTTAATTACATTTCCAGAGATTTTAATATGAGTACCAATGTTAGCTCATTACATTTAAATGAACCTGAAAAACTCAGATCATCTCTTTCCTTGTGCAATTAAAATAAAATCTCACAGTTCTGACATCAGCTTTGACAATTATATCTCTACTGATTAAAGCTGTTTTTAGTATCACTGAGCATGTAAGTGTAGAACCTAATGAAAATGTACAATACATTGTAAAAAATCTGAAGAGAGAACAGCATAAACCAAAAAAGTAGGGATATTTTACAGTGTACTTCAGTTTTCATTCAGTAATATTTATGCATCTGATAGACACTAGGGAACACATCTGATATAACTCCATTGGAGTCAGAAGTCAGTGGAGTTGTTCCGAATGAATCTCACTGAGAGGGTCTAAAATTAAGGTTCCTTGATGGTTTATTTCAGGGGTTCCCAACGCGGTGCATCTAAATGCGCCTGCGTCCTGGCTGACGGTCGAGCATCCGCCGAAATTCGGCAGCATTTCAGTGGCAACGCCTCTCAATGACGCTGCTTGCCGCCGACAAAGCGACGTCAACGAGAGGCGTCGCTGACGAAATGCCGCCGAATTTCGGTGACATTTCGGCGGATGCTAAACCGCCACCACAGTTCTTCGTCTAGCACCCGCCAGACAAAAAGGTTGGGGACCACTGGTTTATTTAATCATCAGAATGAGAGATTTTAATCATAGAGACAAGGTGAGTGAGGTAATATCTTTTTTGGACCAACTTCTGTTGGTGAGAAAGACAAGCTTTCAAACTTACACAGCGCTCTTTTTCAGGTCTTGAATAAGCTTACACTGAACCGAAGAGCTCTGGGTAATCTTAAAAGCTTGTCTCTCTTACCAACAGAAGTTGGCCCAATAAAACATATTACCTTACCTCCTTGTCTCTCTAATATCCTGGGACCAACACAGCTACAACAACACTGCCCACAACAATGAAAGTTTTAATCCTCACACTTGTCAGGAATTCCCGTATATTATTGTCTCTGTGTTTTTAAAAAGATGCTTTTTTCTTTAGTTTAAGTCAGTGTTTCTCAAACTGGGGTCGCCGCTTGTGTAGGGGAAGCCCCTGGCGGGCCGGGCCGGTTTATTTACCTGCCCCATCCGCAGGTCTGGTTGATCACTACTCCCACTGGCCGCTATTCGCCGCTGCAGGCCAATGGGGGCTGCTGGAAGCGGCAGCCAGTAATTTCCTTGGTCCACGCTGCTTCCAGCAGCCCCCATTGGCCTGCAGTGGCGAACAGCGGCCAGTGGGAGCCACAATCGGCCAGACCTGCGGACGGGGCAGGTAAACAAACCGGCCCGGCCCGATCTGCCAGGGGCTTTCTTTACACAAGCGGCGACCCCGGTTTGAGAAACACTTGTTTAAGTTAATAAATGCACCATGGCTAAGCTCTAACTGAGAAATTCAGAGCCTTTCTTATCAAAGTATCAAAACAAACAAACAAATATGAATTCCACTATAGATAGAAAATTTGGACACTTCCAATTTTTCCAAAACAAAAATTCTCTCCTGGCAGTCAGTGATGAAAGCAGTATTGGTGATAGACCATATGAAAGCTGGCTACTAGCCATAAATAAAACATAATAGGTAGGCAAGAGGGGATAGATATGTTAGAAGACAAATGGGTGTGTAAAGCAAAGTTTTAAATTAATGAAAGACAATAATAAAATGTAATCAAGATTCAATTTTCTGATTATTTTAACACACACTGAGGCAATTCTGTCTTTCCTCAGTACACCAGTCAGGTTGTGTGCTTTCTGTGGTGTGTGGGCTTTTACTGTTGCAGGTCAGGTAAAATGTTCAAGCATAATTTCAAGGGCTTCATATGTGTATTTGATACTGTGCTGTAATAAAATGACTATTATGTGTGTATCCCACTGTCTCTCCTGAATAATGGATCAACTCTGTGTCATAGGCCATATATGGCTAACTGCTGAAAGAGATTCTCATTACCTGTAGGGTAAGTGATAGAGGCCTTATAGCACAGGAGGATCTGAGTTTGATCTCTGCTGCCACTGTGAAGTTCTGAATAGCCATTGTGTTCAGCATAGTGATATCCATGAAGTTAGAATTAACCATGGGTTTTATTACAGTATGATAGTAACAACTGTTTGTAGGATAGGGCCTAATCTATCAAGACATAGAAGCCTTGCAGCTAGTAAACTTCTGAAGGCAAGGGGCTCTGGCTACATGACAGATTTGAGCTATCTAGAAGTCAGGTCAACTTTTCCTGGTTACTATTTTTTTCTACCCTTATCCCAAAAAGAAAACTCTTCTCCATGGCTGAGAATTGTAGAACCTCCCAAGTGTAAGAGAATTTATGCAAATAGATGTGGTCTTTTTTAATTATTCTCAATTGTTTTGTGTGCAGTAGTGGCCAAAGGTCCCAATCAGAGTTCAGGCCCCATTGTAGTAAGCACTGAGAGTATGTCTACACTTGGAGCCAGGGAGGGTGTGTGATTCCCAGCTTGAGGGGACATACTTGTGCTATCTCTCATTGAGCAAGTGCGCTAAAAATAGTAGGGTAGCTGTGGCAGTCTGGACAGCAGCTCAGGCTAGGCACCCAAATACATGCCCACAGGGTTTGGATGGGTTTGTGCCAATGAGACATTTTTAATGACAATGTCCCAGTCCATTAAAAATAATGCTCTTGAAATATATATTTGCTACTTCTGCTCTCCTTATAGCCCAATTTAAATGTTTAAAAGATCAGTGACACTTCAGATACATGTACGCACTACACAAGAGTTTTGTTTACAAAAAGAGTTTAGCCATGTGAATGGAATGTAGGTGGTTTCAAGGCTAGTTTGCATATTTGGCAGCAGGACCGATTTTGGGCATCAGGAAACACCCTTTAAAACAGCCTGTACTTTCCCGCAGAAGTCACAGATGGCCTCATTTTTAAATAGACCGAGGACGCAAATTCCTTCGAAATAAACAGAAGAGCCAAATATAATGGTGTCTAGGAAACTAGACTGTCTGTCATCAGGTGACACTCTCAGAGACAACACAAAATACCACCACACAACTGCCCATAAATTATGGATTCACTATTACAGAGTCAGTTCCCCCTATTGGATTAATCTGTTTCTATCCACAGAGTCACACTTTTATTTGTGTTGAATGTTTAATGTATATTTTTGAAATCTTGTTTCTGATTTGCTTGTTTTTTGTGTTGTGGAATAGTTCTACTTAAGGGATGTAAATGAGTAAGCAAAGATGTATTGTAAACACATTCTTAATCATTGGTTGTCACAGAGGGCTGGAATCTGCAAAGTGCATGTATAAGAGATCCTTGATAAAAGGGCAGTGAACAGTACAAAAATTCTGTAACATAGAAGATACTGCATTATTTCACCAGTTGTGTATATGTGCGTGGTGTTCAAAACTCTTGCCCTTGTGCATTTCTTCTCGGTACCGTCCTACCCCTTGTCCTGCATTTCAGCCCAGGAGCATGGAGTCCACGGCAAGTTCTAAAATAAGGTGAAATGTGGCTGTGTATAGATGTACATACAGTTGCGTATAGATGTGGCACAGGACAGCTTCAGGTAACCAAAAAGGGTAAAAAACAAAGAAAAAGAAACACATATTTCAGCTTGCCACTTCAAGTACATGCACCTCTGGGAAGACTTTTTCTTGTAAAGAACAAAACAGCAAACAGAGTTTGTCTTGCTTCAGCTAGGGGGGACGGAACAATAGTTATTATATAAGAATCTTGTGGTTCCAATTCCTCTGTGCTTCCTAACCCAGTTTCCTTTCTGACTTCTTTATATCTCTGCTCTAATGACCTCTTAGTTAACTTCTCCATGCCTACCTCACTGAAAGTGATGGATCCCCAAGTTCTTCATAATTCCTCAGTTAGCCCATCAGAAATACTGAAAAGTTCTTCTCCTCAGCACCCACACAAAAAAAACCTGTAGGCCAAGCTGTTATGGAAGTATAATGAGCCAAGAAAACTTTCAGAAAAGTTTGAAAAAGTCATTGACATTGATCTTTTTTAAATTCCGTAATAGTAGGATGAGATTTCTGATTATTTTTCCCACACTTCCCAGAAAAATTCTACAGCAGGATGACATGCAGCATATGAAACATTGGGGGTAGAAATGACTTTTTGGACAGTTTACAACAGGGTTTGCAAGTCCCTGTGTTTAATAGGAATATAGTTTTGACCTCAGCTGTGCAGTGGTGGTACATTTTAATAAGAAATATTTGCAAGATAAACTGTTTCCTTTAAGAAGATGTTTTGTGAACAGCCACTCCTAGTGATGGATAAAAATTAAAACCTAATAAAGCAAAAAGTTTAGACAGAAGAGATGACAGAACATTTTCACAAAGCTAAAACCATTCTGAGCCACATCAGCTGGGAAGAAGAATTTAATCAGAAAGATATGAATGATAATTGGTAATCATTTAAGAAACTGAGTAGATGCCCAAAAATTCACAGTCAAACAGTTGAAGAAGAACACTTTGCTGGTTAAAAAACTAACCTGGTTTGGAGAGGAATGAAGGTAGCTATAAAAAAATTAAAAATAATGTTTAACAAATGGAAGAAAGGGGCAGTTGATAGTAGTTAATATAAATCAGAAATTAGGAATTGTAGACATTTGAAAAGGAAAATGAAGGGTCACAGGAGAACTCTATGGCCAGAAGAGCTAAGGACAAGAAGAAGGAGTTTTTAAAATGTATTAGAAATAAAAGAATCCTGACAATGGTATTGATCTATTACAGATGTAAATGGTAGAATTATCAATAATAATGCAGAAAAGGCAGACATGGTCAATAAATATTTCTGTTTTGTATTTAGAGAAAAACAGCTAATATAGTAATGATAGCACTCTTTCCATTGCAACAGCATCTCTGGAGGATATTAAACAAGAGCTACTAAAGTTAGACATTTGAAAATCAGCAGATCCAGATAACTCAGTGTTTCTCAAACTGAGGTCACCGCTTGTGTAGGAAAAGCCCTGGGGGGGCCGGGCCATTTTGTTTACCTGCCCCGTCTGCAGGTCTGGCTGATTGCGGCTCCCACTGGCTGCGGTTCGCTGCTCCAGGCCAATGGGAGCTGCTGGAAGCAGCACGGGCCGAGGGACTTACTGGCCGCTGCTTCCAGAAGCCCCTATTGGCCTGCAGCAGTGAACCGCAGCCAGTGGGAGCCGTGATCGGCCGGACCTGCAGACGGGGCAGGTAAACAAACCAGCCTGTCCCCCCAGAGGCTTTCCCTACACAAGCAGCGACCCCAGTTTAAGAAACTCTGAGATAATTTATATGCAAGAGTTTTTAAAGAACTGGCTGACGAGCAATACTGGACCATTAATGTTGATTTTCAATAAGTCTTAGAGGGCTGGGAAAATTCAGACAACTAGAAAAAAGCTAATGTGCCAATTGTAAAAACGTAAACAGGGTGACAAGGGTAATTGCAAGCTTGTCAGCCTGATATCAGTCTCTGGAAAGATAATGGAGGGTTGATATGAGACTCGATAAATAAAGAACTAAAGGAAGATAATGTAATTAATGCAAATCAACATGGGTTTCTAGAAAATAGATCCTGTCAAACTAACTAGATATTTGTATTAATTTACAAGTTCGGTTGATAAAGATAGTAGTGTTGACATAAAATACTTAGACTTCTGTAAGGCTTTTGACTTGTACCACATAATATTTTTATTAAAAACTAGAATGATATAGATTTCACGTGGCACACATTAATGGATAAAAATTGGCTAACTGATAGGTCTCAAAATGTAATTATAAGTGGGGAATTGTCTTTAGTGGGATTCCACGGGGACCAGTTCTTGTCCCTAGGCTATTTAACTCTTTTACCAATGACCTGGAAGAAAACATAAAGTAATCACTGATAAAGTTTGCAGATGACACAACAGTCGGAAGAGTGGTAAATAATGAAGAAAACAGGTCACTGAATCAGAGTGATCTGGATTGCTTGGTAAGATGGAAATCAGTGACTGTGAAAAAGATTTGTGGGTTGTGATTGATAATCAGATGACCATGAGTGTCCTGCTGTGGCCAAAAAAAGGCCAAAAAAAACGGAGATCCTGGGATGCATAAACAGTAGGAATAGAGAGGTTATTTTACTTCTGTATTTGGCACTGGTGCAACCACAGCTGGAATACTGTGTCCGGTTCTGGTGCCCACAATCCAAGAAGGCTGTTGATAAATTGGAGGGGCTTCCACTGAAGTTGAAACTAGACAAATTCAGCCTGGAAATAAGATGTAAATTTTTGACAGTGAGGGTAATTTTACCTTTGGAACAGTTTACCAAGGGCAGTGGTAGATTCTCCATTGGTGACCATTTTTAAATCCAGATTGAATGTTTTTCAAAAAGATATGCTCTAGGAATTATTTTAGGGAAGTTCTATGAGCTGTGTTTTACAGGACATCAGGCTAGATGATCACAGTGGTCCCTTCTGGCCTTGGAATGTACAGAATCTCTGAATCTATGAGGCCAGTTGATACCCTATTGTGGAAGTGTTTGTTGCTGTAAATGAGCACGGGGGAAGAGACAAGGAAATATTACTAGAACAGAGGTAGGGAATGATAAGGGAAGGAAGAGTATTCTGTATGTGTGAAAACAGTGATTAAGAGACTACTGGAATAGAGAGGCCTATGACTTTCAACAGAGCAAGTAATGAGTGAGAATGAGAGAGATGACGAGGTAATATGAGGGACCATGAGGAAGATGACACTGCAGGAGACAAAACAAGCAATAAGACAAATCAAACCAAAAAAATTTCTACAATCACAGCTGGGGCTGAGGAATAGGAGCTGCCAAAAGATAACTCATGCTATTCAAACTTCTGACCTGGCAACTGTAATCCTGTGCTGGAGAATCAGAGCTCAATGTGCATGAATGGGTCAGAACACCATTCCACCTCCCATCATCCATTCCAATCAGCTTTTGCCTCAGGCTCAAGCCAGCTTCTTCCCCCATCCTCCTCCCTTCTAGCCCACAAGTTCCTTTCTCATCTCAGCCTATAGCTCGCATGTTTGTCTCAGTTCTCTTCTGTTTGTAATTTTCAGCATCCTACATAATTCAATTAAACACCTTTTAGAAAACAAAAAACATCAGAAAGACTATGCATTAACTGATATGTTACAGTAATGGTAACAGTTTCATCAGTTATTTGAAAGAGAAACCCAAATGCTGTAGCAAAGGGCTATGTATTTGGTTTAAATGCAAAGCTGTATGAGTGGCATATTTGAGGCGAGGCTACATTAATATAACAGCAAATGCCTCCTTTGTAAAACATTATATATGTTTTTAAAAACATATTTGCTGTCCTGTGGCTTATGGGCATTTTTCAGAAATGTTGAATTTTTTTTTTGTGTAGCAAATTAAAACTAGAGTTTTAATCTAGTGAGTTACTTACTTGTTCCCATAATATAAGAACTAGGATCCACCAAATGAAATTAATGGGCAGCAGGTTTAAAACAAATAAAAGGAAGTTCTTCACACAGTGCACAGTCAGCCTGTGAAACTCCTTGCCTGAGGAAGTTGTGAGGGCTAGGACTATAAAATTAATGGAGATTAAGTCCATTCATGGCTGTTGACCAGGATGGGTAAGGAATGGTGTCCCTAGCCTCTGTTGGTCAGAGGGTGGACATGGATGGCAGGAGAGAGATCACTTGATCATTACCTGTTAGGTTCACTCCCTCTGGGGCACTTGGCATTGGCCACTGTTGGTAGACAGGATACTGGGCTGGATGGACCTTTGGTCTGACCCAGTATGGCCATTCTTACATTCTTATGACAAGAAAATAATGTAGTGCACATTGTAAAAGTTCTGGTAATTATCAGAAACTACTTTAAAAGCATGTCAAATGGAATGGAATGGTAACTGAAAATTGACCCAGTGAATAGTAAATGCCTATGTGTCATGAACTGTGGGTATTTTGCTTCCATTCGTCCCATAGGCTAAGGAGTCTTCGGTGTTCAGTAGGGTTTTCCATCTGTCTGCCTTCCACCAACTATCAGCCTCTGCACTGGGTGTGCGGAGCTCAGCCAAAACACTTCAAGGCAGGAATGTTGGCAACAGAGCAATAATTGCCTGGATGCACTGTGACAAATATGGCAATTTCCTGTGATGTCTTTTGGGAGATCTTACTATATTGAATTTAGGTATCATTCTAAGCTAGAGATTGTATGTAATTCCGTGGAGGAGGGTGACCACAGCTCCTCTAGGAATTAGGAACAGTGAGGGGTGATTAGGCAAATTCACTCAGGTTGTAACACCTCCAGATAGTTACCACCACTTGGAGAGAGGTTCGCCTATACTCATTCAAACTGGATTCTCCAGAGACCAACAGATGAAGAAACAACTTTTGAATAAATAGCCTGAGTCTAAACTGATTCAGGGTCTTATTTGTGATCAAACAAACAGACAGAACCTTCTGTTCAAGGGTGGCCTCAATCCTTCCTGGGAAGGGTTGGAAGGACTTTGGCCTCCTGAGGCCACATAAGACTGACAGGTGACTTCTGGTAAGCTTTTAGCATGCATGTAGGAGCATTTATTGTTTTTATGTTTTCTCTGTAATGCTTTCACTTAGGGAATAAATGTACTTACTGGTAAAGGGCTATGTGATGACTTATAACTGCTGGCAATTATGCTGTTCATAAAACTTCAAAGAGAAAGCAAAGCACAGATGCTGGCCTGTTTAGGCAGTCTAGCTTGCTGGGAAAAACACATAGGTAGGGAATTGCACAGCCTGGAAAAACCCTGGTTAGGAGGTAGAGATACAAAAATATGACAGCTGGGAGCATAGAAGGGTGCCTTCAAAAAACCATGGAGGGGGAATACAGATGAAGTTGTCCTGAACTGTGACAGGCACAATCTTTTTCTTTATTTTTTTAAGAAAGATTTAAGCTAACATTGAGGCTGTGCTGTAGCGTGAGTAGGGATTGGGATGAAGAGGTGGAGAGCCAAAATATTTGTGCTTCCTGAGGTTTGTGTGGCCAGAAGTGCTCTGCATTTCAAAGTAGATGTGGCTGAGGGGAAGGGGTTGAACTTTGCCTGCTTCTACTAGCACCCTGCAGATTAGAGCAAGTGGGAGCAAGCAATGCACCTTTTGAAAATGATTCAATATTTGCTGCTTCTGTGCATCCTTCCCCTACAGTCCTAGAAGCACTGTGCCTACCACCTTAGCAACTGCCTGGAGCAACTGCTGTGGAACTCCTTCCACTCCCTGCTGCTATGGGTTGAAATGCCAAATTCTGGCCCTTATATTTTTAAAAGGTATTTTAATCCTCTGTTATATTTAGGCCTTCTCTGCACGAGAGAGTTTTTGCCAGTATAACTATGCACTGTCTCTCCTGCTGCATACACACAACACACTCCCCTCTCTCCCCCCATTTGAAAAGCACGCTGCAGCCACTTGCACACTGGGATAACTACCACAAATGTACTGCTCTCTGTGGCATTGCAAGAGCTGCTAATGTGGCCATGCCACTATGCTTGCAGCTGACAGCATAAACACGTGGCAGCATTTTCCCTGCTGTGCTCTCCGAAGGCTGGTTTAACTCCCAGCACTCTATATCTGCAAGTGTAGCTAAGCCCTAAAATGTCACTCCCGCTATGCTGACTTAATAACTCCACCTCCATGAGAGGCATAGCACTTAGGCTGACGTAGTTAGATCAACGCAGTGTCAGTGTAGGCATTGCATTGCTTATATCGATTGTTGCTGGCTTTCAGAATCCATCCCACAATGCCGCACACTGACAGTTAAATCGCGGTGAGGATGTGCACGGCTGACACAAGGAGCCTAGTGTGGACATTCAAAATCAATTTAGTTTCTGCAATGGCTGTATGTCAACGTTACTTAGGTCCACATAATTTTGTAGTGAAGACATATCCTCAGTGCTGACAGGATGAAGAGGGAGTTAATTGAAATCAGGTTTTATTTTTGGTGAATTCAAACAACAGACAACTTCTCTGACGGCTTGTCTACAAGGGGACAGTCAGAAAAGTTAAGCCATATTAACTGAAAGTGTGAAATTAAAGTACATGAGTTAGGCTGCTAAGTCTGTGTCTATGCTACAGAGACTTTACCAGCATAGCTGTATCAGCATAGTTACGGTGGCATAACCCCTAGTATAGACACAGCTTACACTGAAGACGTGGGTTTTTCCATCAGTGTAGGAACACCTCTCCCCGAACAAACTTAGTTATGTCATTGCAAGCATTCTTCTATCTACATAGCTGCATCTGCACTGGGTGTTAGGTCAGCATAGCTTTGTCGGTCAAGGGTTCGGTTTTTTCATGCCCCTGACCAACACAGCTATGTTGACCTAACTTTTATGTGTTGACCTACCCTAAGCTAAGCAAACTAATGCCATTTTACTTCTGAATGAAAGCTTCCACACTGGGGTATAGTGCAGTTTAACTAATGCACTTTACATTCATGCCGTTATTTCATTCAGCATAACTTTCCCTAGTGTTCACATGTACACAAGCCCTATGAGCCTGATACAGCTCCCATTGAAATCAATGGGAGTTCTGCCACTGGCTCCAATAGAAGTAGTAGCAAGCCCTAAGAGACAAGTACGAGCAAATACAGGACAGTTTCTTGGTCTTCAGGCTCCTGGCACATTCCTAGTATAGCCCTTGACCAGCAAATGTTTGTACTTCTGTTATAAATACAAATAGTGAAAATAGAATAAATAGTAATTAGAGATGCTGAGGGAGTGGGGAAGGGAAGGGGAATTAGATTAATAATATTTTAGTATGAATCCTAGTTTATTCTTCTAGGACGTTTCATGTTTGAGGAATACTGAGGAACAGTGTGGCCGTACCACTTATTTCACCTTGGTATTTTTCATGTTGCTATGCTGGCAGTTGTGCTGAAAGCTTCAGTTGCAATGAATTAATGCAGTTTTTGGACAGAGATTTAAGGCAGTGCTCTGACCTAAGACTGTTCTATGAGTCTCAGACATGGTTGTTTAATTTTTCACGTTGCTGTTCATTTTCTTCAAAGAGTAAATCATAAAACCAATTTATTGATAAAATATTGAAAGAGCTATTTCACCACTAGCTCTCATAATCACTACATGCTTTCTCACTCTTTGCCGATAACACCGTAGGTTCCCAATCAAGCCAAAGAAAGATAATATTTGATTGTGTTGTGTGATCTTTATCAGATCTTTGTGTAAAGGGGAGGCTTATTTTAAAGAAGTCAAAAATAAATTTCATATAATTATACAAATAAGTGTCTCTGCTTTCAGTTGTTTGAGAAAATAATCGGTCTTTGAGACAGAGAAATGCTTGAAGACTCTGCTAAATAGGTTGCAGCTGAGCATGCATCTTTGTTCAGTTTGTTGTTTTATATGAAATGATAGGCACAATGTGAAGTTAGCTACTGCCTTTGATGTGTAATGTATAAGGATGTCACTGAGAATATGGCTTCATGGGATATGAGACCACTTGTTGAAAGGAATTAGACTTGTGCTTTATTATTCTTGCTTTAACAGGAAGGAAAATGTCAAAGTAGCAGAAACTCCGGCTGCTAAGTTATTAACAATACATTGTACAATCTGTTGTACATTTCACAATAAAGTTAAACTTCTCTATATGTCAATCAAGCAACAACAGTGCAGTGTGTTTTAAGTGTTAAGTGGAGTATTTTCAAGAGTCTCAAGAGCAAGTTTCTGTTTTTGAACTCCATACTCTTATTTAATGATCCATTCATTAGTCGCCTTCCTCCTTCTTCTTAGCTGTTTCGCCTTTCACCTCAAAAGTAATGTCAAAGAAAAGTCTACAGGGAAGCAGTGCTGTAGTCCACAATAGATTAGTGTAATTGTCATTGTACAATGCTGTTGAAATGTCTGCTCAGAGAAGGACAGTCCAGCTAAAGAACCTATAGTAACGTTTCCAACATGATGGCATTCTACCTGTGTTTGACTGTGCCTTAATAAGCTATTAATCCCAGATAAACTATTATTCATGCATTATCTGGAAGGAAGAATGTTCTTGTGATTAGGACACAGGGCTAGAAGTCAGGAAAACTGATTGATTCTATAGCTATCTGTACCAAAATCTTCTGTGTCACCTTGAGCAAGTACTTTTATTTCCTCATCTGTAAAATGGATCTATGGGTACCTACTTATTTCACAGAGTGGCTGGCTTAATCAATTACTGTCTGTAAAGCATGCCATTTCCAACCACCTTGGTGGATGATGGTTGATGCTGTACGTGTTTCTTTTATGCAGAATGCCCAGTAACTAATCCTGCCATTCCAAAACTAAACTGGTTATGAAAGAAAATGTTAAAATATAACTAATTAATGCATATTTTGTTTCCATAGCTGGATTTCTTCCTTTCTCCTTTATTTATTATTATGTATTTCTAAAATCTTTGTGAGGTTGTTAGTATGGACTTTTCATTTTTCCTTGTGAAATGTTACATATGCATACTCTGCTATGGGAGAATTGATTATAGTGACCCTCAGAGCCATGGTGTATATGAAGGTTACTAGAGTGTTATTTTTTTAACGGGTATCCTTAATAGTTTTCAGTTTAATCTATTTAAAGCATCACATCATGATAGTTCTTGGCCTCGGAGTTTAATTTTTATAGCACTGCTGAAGTTGATGGCATACTGGTGCTGGTCCTGCCTTTTCAGATCCTTATTCCTCCACAGAATTATTATACAATTTTCAGGATATCATTTTGGACACTGAGATGAGCTTTTTGTTGTATTAGAAAAGAAAATTGACCAGTCAAAGTCCAAGGCCAAATTCTACTCTTGTTTACACTCCGTATCTGTGAACTCAATGGAGTTACACTAGTGTCTCTGAAAGCAAAGTTTAACTTGTTCCCATGGCGTAAGAAGAAAATACTATCCCATTGATAAAAAGCTTTATAAGTAACTGAACAATACGTCTTAGAATTATACATTTCATTCTTCACGATGAGATTCAAGCTTTCCTGAAGAATACCTTCACACAGCTGGATTTACTTAATCTTTTCCAGTTGTCCTCACTGAAATTAAAGAGGCTCACTTGTGGAGGCCTACGTGACTGGAGCTTTTAAAATTAAGAGAATTTCTGTGGGAATTTGAAGTGTGTGTGAATAGAGTACAACATTAGGTTACTATGGAATAAATAATCCAGATTTCAGAGGTCAAAGGGGATGAGGAAAGGGTTTTATTGCTATCATCACTAAATTCAACAAAATAATAAGATGAACGATTTGGATTTAGTGCTATAACTAGATATGGTATAGTGTAGCTGTAGATCAATTCAGCGTGATTTTAGATATCTTCTGCTTTTTTATTTTTCAAACCAAATGAATCGTAAATTTTGAATTAAATATATGGATGTTGTAGTCATGGAAACATATGTCTTCTGTTCTTTCTATGCTGGGTAGAAAATGTAACTTTAACCAGGGGGTACAGTACTAGCTGTGAGTTGGTTATACACAGGAAAATATGATAAAGGACTCAAATATAAGCCAGCATTTTTTAATGTTTCATGTTAAAAATAAAACAAGTGGGATAATGTAAGCTGAGTATCCAGAGACTGTAAACAGTACAGATAATACTGAGTTCTGATAATATATAACAGTAAATCAATGTAACTAGTAAGAAAGGGGTAAGAGAAAAGATTATAGATAGATGGGACTTAATGGGTATCGTAACTATTGGAGGAAAACCAATAGGGGCATCTGAGGCATGGCAGCATATGAGTGAAATCAGATGATCCAGAGTGAGGCTGGGGAAAGGAAATAGAATGAACATAATAGCGCTGAAGAAATAAGGGGAAAAAAGAGGAGAAAATTGGAGGAGGAGGAAAGAAGCGTTCACAAAACCCTTTTCTTGGCCAGAACTGTGGAAAATGGAAGCACAAAGAACAATTTTTGCTTAAGTGCAGTTTGTGATCTTCTGCCAGGATTGGTTTACTTTCAGTGACACTGGCTGAGAGAAAGTGACAGTTGAGGCTTATATGAGGAGATCTACAAGGCAGTGCACTTTTCCAGCTGCAACATGGCACTAGCCCAGGACTGGTATCACAGGAAACATGAGTGTAAAACACTGGCCGGTACATTAACCACTGTCACTTTTACTCCTTCCCTGGCCCCAACAAAGGAAGTCAGATCGTAAAAACTGTGAGCAAAAACAATCCCAGCAAAACAAACCCCTGGTTGAATTAGAAATAAAAACCAGCCACAAATAACAATATATTGTGTGTATATATAATAAAATATGCATTTTACTTTTCTCAAATGCCAAGCTAGCTGGCATTTTCTGCATAGCTATCCCTCTGCTTCATCCCTAACACATCAAAAGAAAGCACCAAATTAAACTGAACTTCTTAAGAAGCATCTGACAGATTTAGTTAAAAGCCTCTTCATAGAAGAATCCTAGTTAACCCCTTCCTTACTGTCTCGTTTCCCTGTAGTAGTACTCTGAGGAATGTCCACTCAGGTTAATGGAATGTGAGAATATGCTGATCCATGTACCATGGGCTGATGGCATTTGTTGGATATACAATAAATGGTTATAACAACGAGGAGTCCTTGTGGCACCTTACAGACTAACACATTTATTTGGGCATAAGCTTTTGTAGGCTAATACCCACTTCATCAGATGCATGGAGTGAAAAATACAGTAAGCAGGTATAAATATTACAACACATGAAAAGATGGGAGTTGCCTTACCAAGTGGGGGGTCAGTGCTAACAAAGCCAATTCAATTAAGGTGGAGGTGGCCTATTCCCAACAGTTGAAAAGGAGGGGCAGGGGTGGCTCTGGGTAGGCTGCCTTTGGCGGCTTGCCTGTGGGAGGTCCCCAGTCCCGCGGATTCGGCGGCATGCCTGCAGGAGGTCCGCCGAAGCCACGGGACCAGCAGACCCTTCGCAGGCATGCCGCCAAAGGCAACCTGCCTGCCGCCCTTGTGGCGACTAGCAGAGCACCCCCCCGGCTTGCCGCCCCAGGCACACACTTGGTGTGCTGGTACCTGGAGCCGCCCCTGAGAAGAGGTGAATACCAAAGGAGGGAAAATTACTTTTGTAGTGCTAACGAGGCCAATACAATAAAGGTGGACATCGCTCATTTCCAACAGTTGACAAGAAGGTGTGAGTATCAACAGAGGGGAATTTACTTTTTGTAGTGACCCATCCACTCCCAATCTTTGTTCAGGCCTAATTTGATGGTGTCCAGTTTGCAAATTAATTCCAGTTCTGCAGTTTCTCACTGAAGTCTATTTTTGAAGGGTTTTTTTGTTGAAGAATTGCCACTTTTAAGTGTGGTTATGTAATCTATCTGTGAAGTGGTTAGGATTGATTCTCCATTTTGAGCAGTATGAATAATTGTCCTCTGAGTAATGGATATTCAGGTGTTTCTCTGAATGATATAAAGGAAAAGCATTTGTATGCTATTTTAGTTTTATTGTTATCAAACTGTTGCTTGATTTTCATTCCCTTCCACCACCCTCACCCCGGTCTTCTATAAATAAACATGGCTCCATTTGCCTTACTGCAGAGTCTGTGCCCAGACTGAACCCAATGTTTGGCACTTGCTTGCTTCTCTGAACCAACTCTTTTTTTCCTCATCTGCCAGCTGTCTGGCACTGTATCTCTTGCCTTAAGGAGAGGATCTAGCTGCACAGGATAATCTAGTGGACAGGACCACAAGGCTGGTTTCACAAATGAGTATGGAGCAAGGGGCATTAGGAGGGCTTCCGCTTACTGTCATTTTTAGTGAGCTAGCGTGGGTAAATCAACGCAAGCTACAGATCACACCTGTGGCTGCAGTGTAGATATACCTTTGTGTGTAGCCTTATTCTCATTTTTTATTTGGCTGAAACTATTTGAGGACTGTGAATGCAATTCTCAAATAGTTTTGGTTGCCCAAAACTGAGTATTTCAGGGAAATTGCTGTTCAGCCAAAAAAATTCACCCAGCTCTGTTCCATATTTCATTTATGGCAACAACGTTTGATCTCAAGTTTGTTTTTCCATAAAGATTATGCACTAGTTCAACATTACTTCTCTGGCAGTTTTGCTGATGGCTTCTGTGTTTTAAAAGTATTGCTTAAGCATTTTCCCCCTTGATTTTGGCAGTTTACAGTCCTGCTGTCATTCTTCACTGCAGTGAGCAAATATATAAGTGTTCTAATTGCCTAATTGAAACCAGCAAAAGATAGGATAAATTATAGGAATAAAATGTAACAGTGAGCTGAAGTTTAGAGCCTCATGAATTATTGTAGCTAATTTCTATTATTAGAAGCTTAATACACTTGCCAACATTCTAATTAGAGATTGGCTGGAGGACTTTAGAAAGTCTGGTAGTTCTAAAATTGGGGGCTCAAGACTGAGATGGGTTCTTACTCAGTGGTTGGTGTCATGACCCTACAGTTCTTGAACCTGGGTCTGCAGGGTTCCCAGTTGACTGTAAAGTATCAGAGGGGTAGCCGTGTTAGTCTGGATCTGTAAAAGCAGCAAAGAATCTTGTGGCACCTTATAGACTAACAGAGGTTTTGGAGCATGAGCTTTCGTAGGTGAATACCTACTTTGTCAGATGCATGTAGTGGAAATTTCCAGGGACAGGTATATATATGCAAGCAAGCTAGAGATAATGAGGTTAGTTCAGTCAGGGAGGATGAGGCCCTCTTCTAGCAGTTGAGGTGTGAAAACCAAGGGAGGAGAAACTGGTTCTGTAGTTGGCTAGCCATTCACAGTCTTTGTTTAATCCTGAGCTGATGGTGTCAAATTTGCAGATGAACTGAAGCTCAGCAGTTTCTCTTTGAAGTCTGATTCTGAAGTTTTTTTTGCTGCAGGATGGCCACCTTAAGGTCTGCTATAGTATGGCCAGGGAGGTTGAAGTGTTCTCCTACAGGTTTCTGTATATTGCCATTCCTAATATCTGATTTGTGTCCATTTATCCTTTTCCGTAGAGACTGTCCAGTTTGGCCAATGTACATAGCAGAGGGGCATTGCTGGCATATGATGGCGTATATTACATTGGTTACAGTTGACTGTAACCACCCTGCTCCTACCCAGTGACTTGCTACTAATGAACTAAGTAGGAGAGACCGTGAAACCTGAAGTTATATCACAGAAGGTTTCCATAGGCCTGATTGAAGGAACATCATGAGCTATGATTGATCAGGGCTTCCTAAAGAGAGGCACAGGAAGTTGTCCACACAACAAGGCTCTACCTGGCTGCTATGTTGGACCCTTCCTTCTTGCCTGACTCCTGGTTCCTGCTTTCCTGACACTTGCTCCTGGTGTTAGACTCCAACTCAGACACTTGGTTCAACTCTGACCCTTAGTTCCAGCCAGCCACCTACATCACAGCCCTGACAGTTTGGTATTTTAAAACAATTCAAAGGACTGTGTCCTGGAGGAGTATTGGCTTGGCAAAAGTTTCTTCTTATTTCGGAATCTAATTTTGCTAATCTTTAGGCTTGTCCACACTATAGAAGTTTACTGCAAGGTGTGGGGAGGGGAAACTCCTACAGGTTGTAACACCAGTTCAGTAGACCCAAGGATATCATTACTGACTCCTTTAGATAGACCCAGTGACTCAATTTAGATTAGGTTTCAACAGGTTTAACTGCAACAATGAGTGAAATTGGATCCATTTGCCAGATACCTCAGTTTCAGAGGTACCAGACTTTTCTGGAAGTACTTTAGGTAGGGGTCCATCCTCCTCAGCTAGGTCTTGATCATAGCACTGTGGTCCGAACCTAGCAAAGCCCCTAACCACAGGCATACCTTTAGGCATGGCGATAGTCCCATGAAGATGAATGAGTCCTCAGCCCATCACAAAATGAATGCCTAAGCACTAACTGAAATGCTAGGAGTGGTAGCTTGGGTTTGGTGGGGTATTTTTTGTGTGTGTGTGTATAGAGGGTTGTTTTGGTTTTGCTTGTCTCATGGTAAGTGTCTCCAATGTGGAGAAGTGTGGAGAGTGGAAATAAAGAAAAACCTCACTGAACCAAAATTCCACCAGGGTATGTTCACACGAGTTGTTTAACTATGCCCAGCCCATTGTGACTTGAATCCTCAGTGATATCCCAACACTTCTGGAAACAGTTTCATTTTATCTCTGGTTTAACAAAGTGGTAATAATGCAGCAGGGGTATCTGTAGAAAAGGAAAGTAGATACTCATATATCCTTGAAGTGCTTGCTATTCACTGTTGGTGGTTGCAGGAGGGCACATTGCAGAGTAAAAACAGAAAAAACAACTTTAAAAACACAAAAATATTGTTCCCGTGGAAAAGGAGTTGCTCCGCTTTATTACCTGTTTGCCTTTAAATGAAATTGGACATTGTGTCCTGTGTACACAACAAATAGCACAGAACAGCAGTGATTGCAGTACTGTCTGTATGAATGGCCAGTGGCTTTTAATTTCATACATCATTATCCATGGTCTGTCATCGTGGATCCACAGAATCAGGAGCACATGACTGTCCTGAGTGCAATGTAAAGAAGGAACATTAATCAAAGCTTGAGCCTGTGTATACTTATCAGAGTGTCATCACACTCTTAAATGTGTGTCAAGCCAGTATCTCTCCGTTATTTATACAGGAACCTACCTAACGGTTTTGCTATAAGTAATACTACCTATGTGTCTCTAACACAGACAGTAACAATGCACATCTTGGAGGAGGCTACAGAAAGTGAGAGTGATTAGGAGTATGGGAGAAAAGTCATAATGGAGACTCTGGCAGCAGAAAGGAGGCAGACCATTAATGGAGTGAGTGCATATGGACTCCTCTCTCCATCTCAATAACAGTTGTGACCAAATGTGGGCTAGTACTGGCTCACAGGCAAATACAGAACAGAACATCTGTATACCAGATAGTTGCATGTCTGTGTTCTATTGCTGATCCAAATGAAGTAAATTCCACATACCAATTGCTTTAGACTATGGGGGAAGAGTCCATGAGAGAGAAACCAACTCTATATTCCCCAGCATAACTGGAAAACATTTGCTCACAGACAGGGTTGGCTTTAGGCTGATTCGCCTGATTCCCCCAAATCGAGCCCCATGCCTACGAGGGCCCCGTGCTGGCGCCTTTTCAATTTTTACTCACCCAGTGGCACTCCAGGTCTTCGGCGGCATTTTGGCAACGGGTCCTTCACTCACTCTGGGTCTTTGGCGGCATTTTGGTGGTGGGTCCTTGAGTGCGGCTGAAGACCCAGAGCGAGTGAAGGACCCGCTTCTGAAGTGCCATCAAAGACCCGGTCCGCCGCCAGGTGAGTACGAATTAGGCCCTGCACTTGCTAAAGCTGGCCCTGCTCACAGTTAGTAGGTACAAATGGAAACATTAAATACCTGCTGTGCTTCTCATGGCATTGAAAGCACTCACCATTTGTTTCCTTTGTGATCATTGGAATCTTAATCTATTAGGAGAGCACCTTAGTTCCACTCACTCTAGATTTAAGTTACTAGAAGCGCTGTCAAAGATCTGCATCCCATATTATCCTCGCGCTGTTCAATATGTTCAATATAAACCTTTTGTTTCAGTTTTTTCAGCTATTGTCTATGGGACATTTTTCACTTGCATGATGTGTCTATTATTAGTGTTGACACCATTCCTAGAGCCCTGAATAAGACAATGATCCAGAACACATACTTGGTCCATCCTCTGCCATTTTTCCAGCCATTTCTCTGTGTAGTGAACACTCGCATTTTGGTTCTTTCTGGCTCCAGTCAGGCATGATTATCAAACTTCATACAGAAATCTTGATTGTTTCAAGACAGGTAGTGACTGCCAGTCACTATTTTTAATTTCATTTTTAGACGTGGGAGCTTTTAAGGGTAACCCAATCTTGACTGCTTTCTATAGCACATGAGGCCAAAATATTTAAAGTGCAGTTTATTGCCTGATGGAAAAAAATTTCAAAAACTTTCCATTTAGAAACAATCCTGGCTCTGCATCATGCATTTTCCATTTTTATCCTCTGGGGTTGTTATTTTTTTCCCTTCTCTTCTTTCCATGGAGATAGATTTTCTTTAAGAGTTCATTTGCTCCTAGTGCTAATTCGTCACTTGAATTCAAAGTCCTTTCAGTAATAAAATTTTCACTGCAACCAACTACAGTGTTATAGAAAATTGTGCCTAGTTTAAGAACAGATAAGAATAAACAGCTAAAGCAAAGCATAAAAGAAAGATCCTATATCATTAGCAATGAAAAATTCAGGAAGGAGAAACAAGACCGATTGATATGTAAGAGCATTTTGGCTAGATCAGCACTGCTGCGATCAATGCAGTGCTGTCAATTTAGTGCGTCTGGTGAAGACCTGCTGAGTCGATGGCAGAGCGCTCTCCTGTCTCCTGTCGACTTCTGTACCCCAGCTTCCGATAAGAATAAGATAAGTTGGCGGAGAGCATCTCCCATCAACAAAGTATGGTATAGACAACACTGTAAGTCAACCTAAGTTACATTGACTTCAGTTACATAACGTACGTAACTGAAGTAGTGTAATTAGGTTGACTTACAGCTGTAGTGTAGACCTATAGGCACCGACTCTGTGGGTGCTCTGGGGCTGAAGCACCCATGGGGAAAAATTAGTGGTTGCTCTGCACCCACAGGCAGCCAAGCTCCCCTCGCCGCCACCCCACCTCCTCCTCCCTCCCGAGCATGCCACGTCCCTGCTCCTCTGCCTACCTCACAGCATTTCCTGCCTGGCTGCTACCAAACAGCTGTTTGGCAGCATTAGCACGCTCTGGGGGGTGGGGGGAAGAGGAGCGGGAATGTGGCATGCTCAGGGGAGGAAGAGGGGAAGAGGGGGGACTGGGGCGAGGATTTGGGAAGGAGTTGGAATAGGGGCAGGGAGGGGGTGGAGTTGGGCCAGGGACTTTGGGGAAGGGGTTGGAATGGGGGCGGGAAGAGATGGGGAAGGGAGGGGCCTCATGGGTGGGGTGGGGGTGAGGCAAAGAGGGGGGTCAAGCACCCGCTGTAAAGTGAGGAAGTCGGCGCCTTTGTGTAGACCAGCTTGAAGTGTAGTCATCATGTGCATCAGATACTATTTTATCCATCTGCATTCCTCAGTAGTGTAGTTCTGCTGGGGTTTTGTTATTCTTAAGTGACTCTCAAATTCCTTCTTAGCACCCAGAAAAGCAGATAACATCCTGTCTTCCTTTTAGTACAGTGGGTACACAATTCCACTGTTTTGGAACATAGGGCTGGCTTGAAAACATTAATTAATTTTATTACACCAAGAAAACTATTGGTTTATGCATATCTGAACCACAGTACAGAGCAACAAATGTTTAACTGTTTATAAAAAGAATTAGTCCTACAGTGTGCAAGCTGGCTCACTTTAAATCATGAGGGGAAAATCTTTTAATGAGAAGTTATGGTGGTGTTGGGGGTCTGTAACATGCAGGAGGTCAGAATATATGATCTGGTGGTACCTTCTGGCCTTAAACTCTATGGGCTGGTCTACAATGAAAAGTTACATTGGCACAGCTACATCTCTTAAGGTTGTGAAGAATCCAACCTGGAGATGTAGTTAAGCTGACCTAACTACCAGTGTCGACAGTACTAGGTCAACACAAGAATTCTTCTGTCAACCTAGCTACTGCCTGTCACGAGGTTAAATAACTACAGTGATCAGAGAACCCCTCCACTGAAGCGCTGCAGCAGCACAGTTGTACCTGTACCACTGTGAAGTTTTTAAGTGTAGACATAGTCTATGATTATGAACTATGACCATAATACGGGTTTGGAAAGCATGATTAATGATCCTTTCCATTGACTCATTTAAATTACATTAATAAAAATAATCTTGCTTAAGGATCAGCTGATACCAGCAGCATAGCTATTAACCACAATAAATTCATTGGATCACATTCTGAATGCATCTCTCAACTCTGTTGTCAGTACTGTCCATTTACATGTGCAGCATAATGGGGCATGGGTAGAGGGGTCACAAAGAGGTTGTTGTCATCCCAAAAATGCTGCCTGGACATGTTGTATCTCAGGGGCTCTCTCATCAACTGTAGTGGTTAATTTTTTTTTGAGAAATATTAACAAACTGCCTCAGAGTTTAAATTTTAAAAAAACCCTCTAGCATAAGAAATAAAAGCTCTAGAAAGAGTTGAGCACTGGGACTCATGCCAGGTGAGAGAATTTTATGGCTGCTTTAGTATGTTGTGAACCTCTGCTAGCTACATTGGGAAAATGCTAAACATCTTAAAAACTAAGCATTCTTGCTGTAGTAACGTGTCAGAAATCTCTGGCTAGAATCCCACTGAGATTCTCACGCACTGCTGCTATGACAAATGAGTTTAAGGAAACTCTACAAAGTCTGTCTTATTCACATCTTGCTTTTGCAAGCTAATTTTGGTTATATTTGCATTTTGGATTTCATGGCCTGGTCTCAACCCCCACCCAATTGCCTCTTATATATTTCTATATAAAATATAGGGTTATGAGAGCTGGATTTACCTATGCCCTCGAATATTATGGGTTCAAAAGTTTGACTGAAATTCAAGCATTATTGAATTTGCATCCTACTTAGGAGAGGCTGTGCAAAAAGAAGCAGATAAGGGGGAGAAGGAATTTCTAATAAAAAATACAGTCACAGAACTTGAAACTCTTGCATGCATCAGACTTATATATGCAAAATCCAGATGTATATATGATAATTACATATGTACATACATTAATATGTCCAATGCCCAATAGTTGACTTGCTGGCATGCACATCATATTTGTATAGAGGCTACCCTCTTTTGCCAGCTTAACTTTTGAAGGGTAGTAGCACAGGACCCCTTAGGATGAAAGGGTCTTATTTGAGTAAAAATAGTCAAATTACTGTTCTTTACAAGTTTTGTAAAGGAACATGCATCCTAGGCTGACTCTTATCTATAGAAGAACCATGAGAACTATTTTTGTACATGTATCTTGAAGTACATCAGTTTACTTTGTTGACCCTGCATCTTGCTAAAGTGTAGACATATGATCTAAGGTACTATGGTAAAGGGGGCTATATAAATATCTGATGAGGACCTCACAGTCTTTTGTGATATATTTATCCTCACAGTATCCATATGCAGTAATTATGCCCAGGGCATAGACAGGGCAGCAAGACCTAGTGGTCAGAGCCAGATCCACAGTCAGGAGTTGAGAGTCAGCTGGGTCTGGATACTGGGAAATCAGAAGCAGAAGACAAACTTGGGATCAGAACCATGAGTTGCTAACCAGAGTCAGGCTGGGTCAGGATACTAGAGATCAGAGGCAGGAGACAAACTGAAGATCAGAACTCCAAATCAGAGGTCAGGAGCCAAGCTGAGCCAAGTCAGGTTGGGATGCCTGGAAGTCAAGCTGGGGGAGTGGGAGAAGAGTGGATCCCAGTTGTTCGAACAGCTTCCTGTTCCTGTTGCTGGCTTACGTTAGGCCAGCGGGCCAATCAGTTGCTCTGGGACTCTGCCAATAGGATGTCAAACTGGGGCTGGGCTTCATGAGTCCTGGGTCAGCAGGTGTCAGCAAGCCGCCAAATGGAGAGTTGTAGCATGGCTGATCCTGTGGACCAGGTTCGAGGCCTGTGGGTCAATAGATCAGTAAAATAGAAGAGCTAGGTAAGATAAGAGGGGCAACACCTAGAAAACCATTTATTAAGAACAAGAACAAATTAATAAGAACAATGGACAAGAGAAGTTGGGATCATAAAGATGAAGTAAAGAGTAAAGTCAGTGGACAGCACATGGATAGAGCATGCTGTACAGGGATTGGTTCCTGCAAACTAACCAAGCCAATCCCAAAACATGTAATGCAATGTATAGCAAATGCAATGGGATGTGTAAATATATTTAAAGGAAGGGTGGGGGGAAGCTGTGTAGCTTTGGATATGTGGTATGTCCTGATCAACTCAAGTGTAGTTTGATTGTATGCCAATAAAAAAACCTCATTGATGAGTTTGATGTTGAGCTGAGTGAGGGATCAAAAAACTAGTTCCAAGTTCCAAGACCTTTTATTACAGTCACCTAAAACCCTGTTTTCTTCCAGAGGTGATTCAATTTTTTTTTAAAGTATTTGGATAATAAACTTAAATGTCAAAGCCTGCTATAATATGAAGGGCCAGATGATTGGCTTAACATATAAGAACATAAGAACAGCCATACTGGGTCAGACCAAAGGTCCATCCAGCCCAGTATCCTGTCTACTGACAGTAGCCAATGCCAGGTGCCCCAGAGGCAGTGAACCTAACAGGCAATGATCGAGTGATCTCTCTCCTGCCATCCATCTCCACCCCCTGACACACAGAGACTAGGGACACCATTCCTTACCCATCCTGGCTAATAGTCATTAATGGACTTAACCTCTGTGAATTTATCTAGTTCTCTTTTAAACCCTGTTATAGTCCTAGCCTTCACCACCTCCTCAGGCAAGGATTTCCATCGGTTCACTGTGTGCTGTGTGAAGAAGAACTTCCTTTTATTTGTTTTAAAACTGCTGCCCATTAATTTCATTTGATGGCCTCTAGTTCTTATATTATGGGAACAAGTAAATAACTTTTCCTTATTCACTTTCTCCACACCACTCATGATTTTATATAAATCTATCATATCCCCCCTTAGTCTCCTCTTTTCCAAGCTGAAAATTCCTAGCCTCTTTAATTTCTTCTCCAAACCCCTAATCATTTTAGTTGCCCTTTTCTGAACTTTTTCTAATGCCAGTATATCTTTTTTGAGATGAGAAGACCACATCTGTACGCATTATTCAGGGTGTTAGCATACCATATATTTATATAAGGGCAATAAGATATTCTCCATCTTATTCTCTATCTCTTTTTTAATTATTCCTAACATCCTGTTTGCTTTTTCACTGACACTGCACACTGCATGGACGTCTTCAGAGAACTATTCACGATGACTCCAAGATCTCTTTCCTGATGAGTTGTAACTAAATTAGCCCCCATCATATTGTATGTATAATTGGGGTTACTTTTTTCAATGTGCATTACTTTACATTTGTCCACATTACATTTCATTTGCCATTTTGTTGCCCTTTCACTTAGTTTTGTGAGATCTTTTTGAAGTTCTTCACAGTCTGCTTTGGTCTTAACTATCTTGAGCAGTTTAGTATCATCTGCAAACTTTGCCACCTCACAGTTTACTCCTTTCTCCAGATCATTTATGAATAAGTTGAATAGGATTGGTCCTACGACTGACCCTTGGGGAACACCACTAGTTACCTCTCTTGAGTAAACTGGCATAACCCCATTTTACATGAGTTGAGGATCTTGCCTCAAGTTCTTCATGAGCATCCTGAAAAGAAAAATAAGATCCAGTGAGTGTCTCTGACTGGGTGAAATTCACTTCAACATAAAATCCAAATAACCTTTACTCACACTGAGTAGCCACATGGCTCCTTGCTGTCTTGGGCTACTCCTGCTGCAGCAGCACCAGACCTCCCCTCCTCTGGAAAAGGATACCTCCATCCAGTTTCTGCCCTTTCACCCACAAAAAAGCCATGGATGATCCATTCACTGATGAGTTCATACCAGGTGTTTTTTTTTATTCAGGGCAAGTACATTTAAACACTATTGCAAAAGGGAGTGCTGCAAAGCAATTTGACTTTATAACATTCACATGAATGAAGTGATGATAACTCCAACTTGTCTACTAGGAGAAATTCAAGCTTTTCAGTCTTGATTACTGTGAGAGAAACGTCATGTCATAGTGAAAGGAAAATTGTTCAATAAAAATCAAGCACCTTAGGCAGAACGTTCTCTACATTGAAGAAACTGTAATAGGTTCCAAGAAACCTGAGCTCCAATTTTTGAGCTTTGCATTTTAATAATGCTTGGCTTTCTACATTTATGCAAAAATAAACAGAGCATTAAAGGACATGTTCACTGTTCTCTGAACAGTAAATGCTGAAGTTTTAAGCTGCTTTTTGATGTCATTGATAATATGCAGTTAATCACTGTAGTGAAGACATCTGGCCAACATATGGGAAACAGGTGCCAAATGGTAGTTGAAATAAAGTTAGATGGTCTAATTTAAGTGTAACCTAATAGGCCATGTGTGTTTCTACATGGTAATACACATACTGCTTATGTTAATTGCTTTTTAAGGTAATGAGTGTGCCATTTAAATGACGAACAGAGATTCAGATTTTGTGCTTCTGTTCAGTTCAATTTGTCGTTGGGCAGATGTTCCCAGCAACTGCATAAATGATTGAATACATTAAAGTGAGTGAGTAAATCAGCTATTTGCTTGTTTAAAATCATATCTGCTTGTTTCAAGCTGTAATATACTGTGCCTTAATAAAATCAAACTTTATGCATCTGATTATGGTAATTGGATCAAAGGTACATTTTTAGTAGCTGTTTAGTGATCATTATTGGCTGGGTCATGGAGTCAATGACCTGACATTTGATTACTGACCTCTTTTCATTTGAGTATACTGGGTAATAATTGACTCTATTCTAGTGAAATTGATCTCTGCTTTTACATAGTCAAAGGTGGAATTGGCCCTTGTGCAAAAACAGCTAGAATGTATCTGTCCTGTTACTTTGAGTTCCCAGTGATGAAAAATCATGTACGGTTTTAGTTATCTCTTTTCCTATAGATTAAGAAAGTTCTGCAGTGTTAATACAAGGTTAAGAAAATGGAATGAATCAATCAGAACAGTAGAGACACTGCAATTATATTGCATCTTCCCATTTTAATGTTCTTTGGAACTAAAGGAGCTTATCAAGCTATCTACTTATGTGATCATCTTAGTGCTTGAGTGCCACTGATGAGTTTATCCTCATATTATCCCCATTTTACAGATTAAGAGTTTAGTCTTGGAATGTGATTTATCCTAGGTGACAGAGGAAATTTGTGACAGTCAGAAGGTTAACTCGGATCCCAGAGTTGCAATCTAGTTATTTTAATCACAAAGCCATCCTTTCTTTTCTCTGAGGTTATAAAAAGAAGTACATACGTTTGTAATGGCATGAGGGACATCAACTAGAAACTAAAAGAGGTGACAATTGTTCAGTTAAACACTCTTGCTAGCAACAGGAAGGTAAAAATGTAAATTTATTTTGTAAATTTAGTAGTGACTGTTGCAGTTGAAGTTGCTCAATAGTTTCTATTCCACACCTTGTTTTCATGTTGTCACATTGCGGGGTGCAGCCAGACCAATGAGGGGCTGTGTCACTGCCTGCCTGCAATATGGGCTGCTTCATAATGCTTTGCTGTTGTAGCTCCCTACCTGGGCCACTCACAAACAGCCAAGCAACATGCAGCTCACACCCTGAGTGTCTGTGTATAGCTACAGCCTAGTCTAGCAATTCTGATCCCAGCAGCCTGTCAGCAACACACTGGCCACACACTGGCTTCCAGCAGCTCTGGTTACTACCTGAAGGGTGACCGCAGTACACTCCCAGTTCTGAATTTTCCCCAAAAACATGTTTTCTGCACTGTGCAGCCCTCTCCTGGACAGTTCAGATATTAGGTCCGTTGCCTCTGTAAAGGGTCAATATTCAACCATTCAGTTTAAACCCAGCGCTGGATTAGTTTTGATTAAAAAAAAATAAAACAAGTTTATTTAACTACAGACAGACAGATTTTAAGTGAGTACAAGTATAAGGTATTAAAGTCAGAAATTGTAATGGGATATAAAAGATAAAACACTTTCTAGTAGCTAAAATTCAACCAGCCAGACTTGGTTCAAGGTAAAAAATCCTTTGCACAGGTTCCTGGCAACATAGCTGACCAAATTCTCAGATCAGGAACTCCCCCAAAGTTAAAGGGATGATTCCTTTGTCATCTTAGGTGAAAGAAAGAAAGAAAGAACTTCGGGTGTTTTGCCCCTCACTTTCATAGTCCAGTCACTCTTTGAAATGCATTTTCCTGAGGGTTGCCCCTACATAAAGTTCCTTCCTGCTTTGAGAATGGAAACATGGAATCTTGTGGTAAAAGAGATTCCATGTTGCTTGCTAAAATGCAGATTGATCTGTTCCTGCCCCCTTTTGTTGCCAAAGAATGGCCACTTGACCATTGATTGCCAGTCAGCTTGGTTAGAGGCATCAGCATGCGTTGTCCACATGCTCACATTCGAGGTTATAAGAGGCCGTGCAGGTTGACACCATCCCACTTCCCTCTTACTGTCGCATGGCCAGAGTCGAAATCCCTGTTCCTCAGTGCTCTTAGTCTTGCTAAGAAGCCGCAGAAGGAGCATAAGGCAAAGTACTGCCATGATCCACTGGTACAGCCTTCAGATACGGTCACCAGTCCAACATCATCTTCACTGGTGGCACTGTAGACGCCCCCGGCCCCCTCCACCTGGATGCTTTCCTCTCCAGTGGATGAACCTCTCCTGCTCCTCCCCAAGCGATGTGCTTCCACCCATCTCGCACTGGCTGCACCGGCCCTACCGGACCCATCCACCAGGTCCAAGTGCTTTTCAGAGCCAGATCCCTTATTCTCACCTGTCCAATTTCACAGTCCAGATCACAGGCCTCAGCCACCCTATCCACTGGTGTACAACCCTTAGGCCAAGTCATGGTTCCGCTATCTCCAGGGCCTGGCAATTCTTGTTGAGCTGTATGTTTGGTCCCGTTGTCCTCCTGGGGACCCCTACCAGGACCATGGAGTACTGCTGGTGGCATCTTATCAGCCATCTTCTGCTCACACTGT
Organism: Gopherus flavomarginatus; assembly: GCF_025201925.1. Lineage (NCBI taxonomy): Eukaryota > Metazoa > Chordata > Testudines > Testudinidae > Gopherus > Gopherus flavomarginatus. The sequence goes on along the minus strand of NC_066620.1, from coordinate 159,585,276 downwards.
GCCCCCCTTCTGTTTATGATGAATTGAATAAGACTGTAGTGCAGCCAGTACTGCCGGTCCCCACCAGAGCCTTATCATCACTGGACAAGGCACTAATTCTGCCTTTCCTCTTCTCTCTTCCTCTTCGGCTCTCAACCTCACAGTGGAGGAAGTCCAGGACACACAAAACCAGCTCCTGGATATTCTGCAACCACCAAGGACTTCCCAGACTGCCCTCCCTATACATAAGACCATCCTGCAACCAGCACAGCGTTGTGCCCCCATGTGCCCCTACTGCTAAGTGCGCAGAGCAGCAATACTTTGTCCCATCTAAAGGCATGGACTTCCTTTTCATCCATCCCACAATTCACTCATGGGTCATACGGCGAATGAACACGCTCACCAAGAACACCTGAAGTCCACTGTTCTGGACAGAACATTCAAGAAGTTAGACCTTTTGGAGAGAAAAGTTTAGTTATCTATGGGACTCCAGTTCCATATCACCGATTACCAACCCCTCTTGGTGAACTACAGTTTTCTTACATACTTCAAGCTCACAAAGTTTCAGGCCTTTCTATTGCCGGACAAACAGCAGGACTTCCACATGCTGCTGGATGAGGGAAAACTGGTCACCAAGGTGAACCTCCAGCCAGCAGTGGATGTTGCCGACATCGCATCCCACCCTCTGGTGACCGGTGTCATACTCCATGGAGTTTCCTGGCTCCAATTGTCTGGGTTCCCTAAGGAGGTCCAGATCACTTTCTTTGACAACCAAAAGCTCTTTAATGACAAGACAAATGAATCCCTCTACTCCCTCAAGGATTTCCACGACACTCTGCAGTCGGTCAGCATTTATACCCCGACCTGCATGCAGCAGAGGTCATCCTTTCACCACACTACACCCCCTTCGAACCCTACTTCCAAAGACAACAGGAGCTGTCCTGGCATCAGCACACTCAGCGATGCTGCTACTCCGCCGCTACCACATCCATCCCATTGATCCTCCTGCCATGTCAATCAAAACAGCTATTTTGAGACCCTTGAACATCCTCCTACCTTTCCCACAGTGCCCCATGTCATCTTTGGGGGCTGTCTTGCCCTGTTCACCCACAATTCGGGAAAGATCACCACAGACCACTGGACACTGGACATCATTCACCAGAAATACTCTATAGAATTCCTCTTTTTTCCACCTTGTCACCCACCCCATGGTGGCCATGGAGATCCCTTTCCTTGAGATCTCTTTTGAGAAGTAGCAGACACCCTTTTCCAGAAAGGTACCAGAGAGTGCATCCTCCTCTGTTACCAGGGCTGTGGCTTTTATTCACTGTATTTCCTTATTCTGAAAAAGGGAGGCAGTCACACACACCCATTCTGGACCTCCAATTACCCAACAGGTTCACATGAAAATTCAAGTTCCAGATGGTCACTCTCCCCTCATTATTCTTTCCATGGTTTGCAGCTCTTGATATGAAAGATGCATATTTCCACATCAACATTCACCCGGCTCATTGGAAATTTCTCTGTTTTACGGTTGGTCATTCCGATTATCAGTTCCATGTCCTCCTTCAGTATCGCCACCACTCTCTGCGATGTTCACCATCGTCACAGCTCACATGCATTGCCTCGGCTTCTCCATGTTTCCCTACCTGGATTACTGGATCCTTGTTGTGATGTCACGCCACCACCTCCTTTCAGTTATCCAGACCCTTCACAATCTCCTCACCAACCCAGGAATTTGTGTCGGAGGACAAGTCAGTCCTTGTCCCTACCCAGCACCTTTATCGCTATGCACCTGTACTTTCTCACAAACTGAGCTTTCCTTCCGGCAGACCAGTTTGCCGCCCTCACATCTCTCATCACAATGGTACTTCACAAACTGCACACCGATGTCTTTCCCTCCTTGGCCACATGGTGGCTTGCATCTCCGTAACACCGTATGTCCACCTCCATATGCACTGCCTTCAGCTGTGGCTCAGGTCGATCTAGAACCACAGACAGACTGCTTGGACAAGTCTCTCCTGCTCCCCCATTTGTCCTAGCGTCTGTCACATGGTGGACCAACCCATCCAAAGCTTTGGTCAGCACCCCTTTTATGGCTCCCACTCCCCACATCATTCTCACTACAGGTGCCTTCCTCACTGGTTGAGGCACCAACTTGGATGGTCACACTGCCCAGGGCCTCTGGACACAGAGAGAGGCTAGGACACACATCAATATCCTGGGATTGAGAGCTGGCTGTCTTACCTGTTAGGTGTTCCTCCCCCTCATAAGATCACATCACATTCCACTGCTATCCGACCACGTAGTGGCAGTTGTATATATCAATAAGCAAGGCAGCACCAGGTCACACTCTTTACATATGGATGCTGTCCAACTCCAGATCTGGTGCATCAAGCATGATGTCATGCTACAGGCCATGTATCTTCTTGGCACCAGCAACTCCCTAGTGAACACGCTCAGCAGGTCCTTCTATGCAATCCGCGAGTGGGAATTACACAATCCCACACTACACTTCATTTTCTGCTGGTGGAGCCCCATGCTGGTACCTCTTTGAGACCAGTGAGAACCAACTGCCTCTCTTCTGCTCCAGATGTGCATTAAAAATGGATGGTCATACTGATAGCCCCCTTTTGGCCTCACCAATATCGATTCACAGACCTCATCCACCTTTCTGTTTGCCCCCCGACCCGCTTCTGCACTCCGCCGAATCTCCTGACACGGGCACAGGGGTGCATAGGCACTGAGTTTTGTTTTTGCTGGTGGGTGCTTTTGAAGAGGTGTGTGTTTGGGGGGGAGGAGGCACTCTGCCAATTTTGGGGGGAGGCTATTTTCAGCATATTTATACACTTTATTCATATTCTAGTCATTGAATGTGTCTATCATTTGTATCTTTACTATGTTAATAATTATTACATTGTTATGAACTGCATAATTATATTATAATGAATTACAGTATATTAAAATCATTGTGATCACCTACAAGCTGTCTTTAAAGACATTAAAGTTTAAAGACATTATGTCTCACTGTAGCTTTCTGGATGAAACTGTCAGCAATCTTATTTACATCTAGTTCCCTGGTATTGTCTTGATGAACATTAAGGAGAGCTACATTATTCAGTTGTGTCTGTCCCATTACTGACTGGAGATAATTTTTAACTATTCTGAAGCTGGAGAACGAGCTCAGGATGATTCAGGCACAGTGAGAAGAATTCTTATAAATTTGCAGTACTCTGGAAACATAGTGCTTCTGGACTACTGCAAATGACTCCAAGATCTCTTTCTTGATGGGTAACAGCTAATTTAGGCACCATAATTTTGTATGTATAGTTGGGATTATACTTTGCATTTAACATTGAATTTTATCTCCCATTTTGTTGCCAAGTCACCCAGTTTTATGAGATCCTTTTAGCTCTGTTCAGTTTGCTTTGTACTAAACTATCTTGAGTAATTTTGTATCATCTGCAAACTTTGCCACCTTTTTGCAGATCATTTATGAATATGTTGAACAGCTCTGGATCCAGTACAAGCCCCTGGGGGACACCACTATTTACTTCACTTCATTCTGAAAACTGACCATTTATTCCTACCCTTTGTTTCCTATCTTTTAACTGGAGTGCCTGACAATGCTTTCAGAATCATCTAACTATTCTTAATTTAATTTGATGACAACCTTTTATCTTAACCACATTGCCTCTGTTTATAAACACACTCTCTGCCCCAAGGGAAGAAGTTATTAGCAGCACAGAACTCATCAGATTCCACATTCAAGCTCCAACTCCTGGGTGCTGAGCACCCACTATTTTTTTTCCATGAGTACTTGAGTCCCAGAGTACCCACAGAGTCAGCACCTATGCAGGGATGACTCTAACACCCCAACCTGGGCCCATTCTACCTCTCGACTTGGTATTTGGATAAGGCTGCAAGTAAACAATGCATGCTCCACCTCCATGAGTAACATTCTCACACAAAACAGGAAGCCATCCACCAGAACCTGTTATCAGGCAAATTGGAAGCGTTTCACGTCCTGAGCAGATCATGACCATTACCTACTAGACTCCATATCTATTCCTATCATCCTGGACTACCTCCTCCAACTTTAGCTCTTGGGCCTCACCTAGTCCTCCATCAGAGTTCACCTGGCAGCGCTCAGTGCCTTCCTCCCCCAGTAGACGTTTTTTCCATCTTCACTCACCCAACCACTGTTCGCTTCCTCAAAGGTTTGTCAACGCCTTTCTGCCAGTACAAAAACCTATCCGCCTCTTGGGACTTGAATATCACTCACTCTACTCTTACTAAACTGCCGTTTGAACCCCTCGCAACCTGCTCTCTCGCCCACCTCTCCACGGAGGTGAACTTCTTGGTGGCTGTCACTTCGACCCGACACATCAATGAACTGACAGCCATGATGGCTGGCCCACCTTACTCCATCTTTCATAAAGACTAAGTTTCCTTGCACCTACACCTCAAATTCATCCTCCAGGTGGGCTCACACCAAACTTCACGCTGAACACTGCTTGCTAATCACCAGGGTTTGCAATCCATATAGGGACAGTCATTTGAAAAAGAGGAGGAGGTTGGTTACTGTAACTGGAGGTTCTTTGAGATGTGTGGTCCCTATTTGTATTCCAGTACCCGCACTCTATCCTCTGTGTTACAGACTCTGTTTCTTTCTGGTAAGAGGGATACTGAAGCAGCATGGACCCACATGGCCTCTTCTAGCCGTGGATGTGAAGATGACGCACGATGCTCAGTATAATCCCACCCCTATTGTGTTATAACTTCACATTCACTTTCTCTAGCTTGCTCCTATCAGGAAGCTTCTGGGATATAATCTGAATGAGGAATGTTATGTTACTGAAAAACACCCAATAAATTCCTCCATGAATATGACCCTCAGCAAGAACAGGAGGAAGTCACAGATGCAAAAACAAATTCTGGCTTTGATTATTTTGTTTTTCTCCAAGTATCCTACAAATTCTAATCTTACATTGAGAAATCGGTTCAGAAGATTTCTCATTGTACAGAAATACCTATCATGCTACAGCCCCATCCTGCAGAAAGTTATATATAGCCAGTCAGAAGCAACATTATAGGTGGCAATCTACCTTTCCTGTACCCTAAACATCTCAGTTAGATGTGACCTTTATTCCTTAATTGGGATGACTTAAATATTAAATTACCAAGCACAGACACTTTTTCCCCTTTTTTCCGTAAAATAAACCTACACAGTTATACGCAGCACTCTCCACTAGTGATCAGTGCAACATAATTGCACAGTTTATATTCACATATTATATATTCATATTCATATTATATTCAAGAAATGCAAATATTAAAGTTCCATTAGCAATATTAATGTATCAGCAATGCAGGTGTATTTAGTTTTCTGTCCTTTTTCTGGATAAATATGAAGCTTACATGCTTACTTATTATATTACAAAATGTGTATCATAAAATATATAAGAAGGGCAAATACTTTAATCTGTTATTTAGCATGTGTCATTAAACAATATTGAGCAATCCATTTGTCTACTTTAACCACTTGCTTGTTACTAGCTAGTCATTTATCTAAAATTCAACTTTGTATTAAAGCTATACAGTCAAGATTGACTGAGATGAAAATTGTTCATTTTTTCAGAGAGAAGTTTGTCAAGATTAACAACTTCTATATATAAGCTGTTTGTACATATATTTACTTATTTATTTATTTTAATTCACATCCAGTGTCCTGTTAATGCTACATAGAGCATCCTTTAACATTACAACACAGCAATAACATATTTGCTGAGTGCTTATCTGTCATGGAGCATAATTTCAATCACATTATAGATACAAGATAAAGATAAATAAATTTTTCCTATTCCATACAAGTTTTCATACCATGCTTATTGTGGTATCTGAGCACTTTCCAGTAGTACATTTGTCATAAACAGATAGTTAAGAGTTAATGCCTCTTTTACCTGTAAAGGGTTAAGAAGTTCACCTAGCCTAGCTAACACCTGACCAGAGGAACCAATGGGGGAACAAGATGTTTCAAAAGGAAGGAGGGAAGTTTCCTTTGTTTAGAGTTTCAGTTTCAGCCAGAGTGAAAAAGATCAAGGAACCAGCCTCTTATCAGAGTAGTAAGTTTTAGAAAGGGATAAATAGGTTTATGTTTATTTTCTTTGTAACTTGTCTTGGTACCATTAAGGGAATTATCAAATTTGGGTATTCTTGTGTGTATTAAGATTTTTGCCCAGGGAAACATCCTCTGTGTTTTGAATCTGTTGTCTGTGAGAGTAGCTGGTATGCTAATCTCTCCCAGAGAGTTTTCTTTTACCTTTCTTTTCTTTAATTAAAAACTTTTTTCTTAATACCTGATTGATTTTTTCCTTGTTTTTAGATCCAAGGGGGTTGGATCTGGATCCACCAGGAGTTGGTGGGAGAAAGGAGGGGGGATGGTTAATTTCTCCTTGTTTTAAGATCCAAGGGGTTTGGATCTGTGTTCACCAGGAAATTGAAGTCTCTCAAGACTACCCAGGGAGGAAAAGTAGTGCTTGCGAGTGGTGGCAGCAACACCAGATCTAAGCTGGTAATTAAGCTTGTAAGTGTCCATGCAGGTCCCCACATCTGTACCCTAAAGTTCACAGTGGGGAAGGAACCTTGACAACATTAAGCAACATTATGTGTTTGTTCTCTCATCCTGTCCCCAGAGAGAGAATTGTGTTCAGTGGTGTGTCTTGTTTTGGCATGGATTTTTGTTTGTTGAAAAATATACCAGTTGCTATGTGTTTATATTAGAGCAGGCAAGGTCAAAGAAATGTGCCTTGTACTTGGAGTGGGAAGTGGTGAAGTTTGTGATGGTCCTTGGATCCTGGGGAATTTCATTCTGTCTCCCGCACAGATGAGCTTTGCTCTTTATTGTTGAGAGTTCCATTGTGCCAGAGGAGCCCGTTGTGACGTTGCACTCTATATGATTTTATGAAAGTATGCTGATGAGTATGAATATAATGTAACTAAAATATGCTTCATGCAAAAAGTCTCTTGTAAGTAATCATTGCAGAGTTTATAATCTACTGAGTCTGGTCATCCTATTTGTATAAATGTATCTGAATCTGTATCTGTATCTTGTATCTGAAACTAGAAATATGAAATATAATTCCGAGGTCCTATTGTAGTTATGCAAAGTATGGGCCATTAATGGTGGTTTGGAATCTTAATGGCTCCCATTAACCAGGACAATTGACTGTAGATGGCTCTGTTTTACTTGTAAGTCTTCCTGTATACCTGTGTGATGGCAAGTGGGTAATGAAGTCTTACAGTGACATGTGATCATGTCACCTGAACTGGAATCCATCTTTAACCTGGTGCATTTCCATTGAGAAAAAGGGGTGAGAGCCCAGAGGGACAAAGGATTCCAGCCTTATGCAAAAGATATGTAAGTGAGTGGAACAGAACAGATGGGCAGCCACTATGAGAAATCCCCTAGCCACCACCTGAGCTGGAACAAGGGCTGTACCAGAGGAAAGGCTTGTACCTAGACTAGGAAGTTGTCCAGTCTGTGAAAGAAACTAATTGAAACATCTCTGAGGGTGAGATTTTATCTGTAATTCGTTTTATTACTGTGTTAGGCTTAGAGTTGTGTGTTTTATTTTATTTTACTTGGTAATTCACTTTGTTCCGTCTGTTACTACTTGGAACCACTTAAATCCTACTTTCTGTAGTTAATTAAATCACTTTTTACTTATTAATTAACCCAGAGTAAGTATTAGTGTTATAGAGGGTGAACAATTTATGAGATTACTCTATATGAGCTTTATACAGGGTAAAACTAATTTATTTGGGGTTTGGAACCCATTTAGAGTTGGGCGTCTGAGTGTTAAAGACAGGAACACTTCTTAAGTTGCTTTCAGTTAAGTCTGCAGCTTTGGGGCATGTGGCTCAGACCATGGGTCTGTGTACAAGCAGACTGGTGTGTCTGGCTCAACAAGACAGTGTGCTGGAGTCCCAAGCTGGCAGGGAAAGCAGGGGCAGAAGTATTCTTGGCACATCAGTTGGCAGCAGCAGCCCCAAGGGGGTTTCTGTGATCCAACCCATCACACCCATGTCTTATTGAAAGTCAGTTGGGACCTAGGACAGGATTTTAAAATGCAGTGTAGTTGTAGCTTTGTCGGCCCCAGGATATTAGAGAGACAAGCTCGTAACTCTCACCAACAGAAGTTGGTCCAATAAAAGATTACCTCACTCACCTTGTCTCTCAGATTTTTAAGGGCCCTTAGGCACCTAGAAATGCTAATAGTTACAGTTTCAGCCAATTTATTGAAATCAATGGGATTTAGCACCTAGGTGCTTTTTAAAATCCCACTAGGCACTTGAATATATTTAGACACCTAACGATACAGTTAAAAATCTAGCCATTAGGCTCCTAAGTAATTTTTTAAAAATGTATACAGAAGTAGTATTTTTTTCAATAAGAGTAGTGGAATAGGTTTATTTAGACCTGGTCCAGCAGGTTGCTGTATCAATGTGCTCTCCAGTTAGTGAGCAGAGAAAGAGGAAGATTTAATGGCTTGTGAACATCAACATATCTTCATTTCAAGGCAGAGCTAATAAAGGCAAGGATGCTTTGAGGATTTTTTTAGCTAAAAAATTTCTTTTTTTTTAGAAACAAAAAAAGAAACTTAAAATTGAGTAAAGAACTGCTCAAATCTAAGAGTCAAGTATTCTAATCTGTAGTTGTGAGAAAGGAAGTGAATTGCAGAGAAGATGGGAGCAAGGAAAGGGATGTGGTGGGAAAGGAGAGAGAAACAATGGTTTTGAGCATTGTAGTTCCCATGTAATACCAAGCTATCTCACTACCCTGGTTAAAAAATGTAACTTGAAAGGATTTTCATCACCTCCCAATATCTATGGTGCTCAAATAGTGGTAAGTTAAATCAGCAGCTCTTTCAAAAAATTATATTTTAAGGAGAATTGCAAGGCCTTTAATAGGACTACGTAGTCTAAAGAGTTTGGGCCAGATTCATCACCAGTGTGAAATTACACTAGGGATGATTTGGACACCTGGAGAGCAGTTCTACTATGATCATGTAAAATTGGTACCTTCTTACTCAACAGCTAATCCATTTGTGTACTCAGAAACCCATCTGTCCACTGTACTGACAAATAAGTTTTTACTGCCAGCATAGGGCCAGCATAGCTAAGAGTGAGCAAACTGGTGATTCTCTTCTATTTTGTGCATTATCAAGAGACAGTTTGCTGCATTCCAGCCAGTTGGATAATAGGGCTGCAAAGGCCATAACTTGGCTCATAAACCACCTGTTTGTGGTGCTGACCTACAAGATGAAATGAACCCAGCTTAACTCTGAGGCCAGATTCCAGTTACAGCCATGGCATTTAGAAATAACAGAGCACCTTGGATTCGGAAACAGAAGCGTAAGTGTGGAGCCCCACCCTGTTATTTTTATAACATCTTTTTCAAAGTAGAAGAGATTATTACAGTGTGGCACTGGAATAGTTAACATGGGACCACAAAAAACTGGGCAAAGGTCCATTTATCTACTCTAAGCAGTCACAGGATGATGCATGGACACAATTACATAGGTAACAAAATAAAGCTGCAGTTGATTTCATGGGGGTTGGAGGCATTTCATCTCAAACCTTGGGACTTGGAAAATGTACTTTTGTAGAATTTATGAAAAATTTGGCAGTGATTTGGACCTATTCAGCATAAAAACTAACCCTATATAGTAATAAAATACAAAACTACTGTTGTTCATGCAAGATTAGTGGGGATCATGTTATAGTTGTTGAACAGTGCCATAATTTTGAGTTACTTTTATATAATAAAATCTAACTGTATCATTTCATTCATGGTTTTGCTGGGTTTTATATTATTATATAGCTACTAAGGGTTTGATTTTCTTCTCATTGAAGTCAATGCAAGTTTGTTATAATTGGGAGCAGGACAGGGCCTCGAACTAAATCTAACAAGTTGGGACAAATTCTGCCCTGATTTATAGCTTCTGCAGGGCCAGCATCTGACAATTGTTCCTAAAAAGTCTGTTAAATGTTTAAAGAAATAGAGTGAAATTTTACAAATATATCAAAAGTTCAAGATCTAATCCATATTAATTACAATAAATGATAGGTCTGGTTCAATCCCTAATGCTTTGAAATTCAACAGACAAACATCTGAAATATGGTATGGATTATACTTTATTTCATCATTTTAAAATTTTCTTTAATATATGACAGTAAAGAGCAAAATAGCTGCTACTTGGGTATCCCAGTAGTAGATGAAACCTGCTTACTATATACATATATGAGTATCTAGTTTTCTTGACATATCTAATAGTTTGAGCCTTTACCCAGCAAAACCTTATTCATTCAAATAGTTCTTTAACCTAATGGAACTATCTTATATGAGTGAAGGTTACAGGATCAGGCCCAGACATGGGACATGTTTTGAACAGAGTTCCATTGAAGAATGAAATGATATATTCAATATTTGGGGATTTAAATCAGAGAAGTCTATCCCATTCTTTCCAACAGCTACTATAATTTTGAATAACTAAATGGTTTCATACATTAATACTATGACACAAGCATATAAAAGTATTTGCTAAACTTCTGGACAGTTTTATATTGATTCACAAATAGGTCCAAATTCAGCCCTAATGCATGCAGGTGATACTTATACCAAGGTCCAATTTGTCCTATAATCTTCAGGTGGTTTATTGTATCCTGCTCTAATTAATTCGTATTAGTTAATCTTGGTTTGCTTACTACTAATATTCTCTAGTCCAGGGTTTCCCAAACTTGTTTCATGGCTTGTTCAGGGTAAGACCCTGGCAGGCCGCGAGACACTTTGTTTATCTGAGCATCCACAGGTACAGCTGGTCGCAGCTCCCAGTGGTTGCGGTTCACCGTTCCCGGCCAGTGGGAGCTGTGGGAAGCAGCGTGAGCTAGGCCGCTGCTTCCCGCAGCGCCCATTGGCAAGGAACCATGATGCAGCCACTGGAACTGCAAGCAGCTTCACCTCTGGATGCTGAGGTGAACAAATTGTCTCGCGGCCCACCCGGGGCTTATCCTGAACAAGTCGCGAACCAAGTTTGGGAACCCCTGTTCTTGTATAACCATATGAGGTCTGACAGAGACCCTTCTCTTTAGCTGCTTTAGAATGAAATTAGTATTGGATAAACCTCTTACAAATGATACACTCTAAATGGCTGGCAAAGGAAGTATTTTAAAACCAGTATAAAAGAAATGGTTGTATTAATTGGTGTGACCTGGGGAGTCAGCTGTGGTCACTCAATTAGGGTGAACTGCAAAGAATGAGACAGACAATCCCCATAAAGCTGGTTGATATTCCAATACTTAGATTCACCAAGCCAGCATAAAACAGCTTCGTTATTACCTTACTGGTTACTCAGAAGTCCAAACAACACAGTTAAAGTGATCCGGCCGCAGGCCTCCATCCAGGGACCCATGTCAAACATGATGATTTCTGAAAATCTTATTTCATTATATAAAAGAAAAGGTTCTAACAATCCCAAAGGATCGGACACATTACCTCCCAGGTTAATGAATGTTTCAGATCTTACCCAAATACACGCTTCAGCCAGTTCTTATTAACTAAACTAAAATTTATTAAACAAAAGAGAGTATAGTTAAAAGATCAATATATATACATACATACATGAGTTCAATTCATTGACGTTCAGATTCACAAGTGAGCTTTGTAGTTGCAAAGAGTTCCTTTAGAATTCAGTTCATTGGTCATAGTCCAATGTCCAAATATCATATTCAGGGTGTACCAGTATAACTGGAACCTCAGTCTTGCGACTCAGACTTCCCCTGATGAAGTCTAAGCAGATCTGAGAGGACAGAATCAGGACCCAAGCATCTTTTATACAATTTCATGTCTTTTGACAAGTTGGAATTCCTCAGGGAACAAAAGGTGACTTTGAAGGAGGTCCATCGCGGGAACTTAGCTATACGAATTAACATAAGGCCATTTGCTTGTTCCTCCACCATTTACAGTACATTTCAAAGAGAGATGAATACAGAGATGTCCCGTGTTTACTATTCATTTACATGATAGGACGTTCTTTTGACTTCTGAATTATCAGAGTACAGCATAGACAGAGACTGTTGATTACATGCATCAGAATTGGATTAACTATTTCGTGATTACTGCCCTTTTTTTCTTGACTCTTAAATATATCTTGCATACCTTTCATGGGCCCTGGTCCTGCAAAGATCTACATCTCATATGTTCAACATTATGCACAGTGAGTAGTGCTGTTCACTTCAGTAGAACTATTCAGTGTGTAAAGTTAAGCATGTGCACAAATCTTCAAGGTTTCAGGACTACAGAGTGTAAATTAAATTCTTTATTAGCTCATTCCCATAGGTATTTTATTATTTCTCCCCCAGGCAAAAATATTACACAGATCATGCAAAAAGAAGAATCCTCTAACCAAAGTGACTATGGAGATGACAGATTATTTTCTACTGGGGCATTTGCTTGATGAAGAAATGATTACTTTCAGACTTAGACGTGGTTTTCCACAAGTAAGCAGGATTTGTTCTAGAGGGTACATTTATGAGTTATTTTTGTTAGCTGCTTTGAAATCATCTTAATTATTGGCTTATTCAATAAAGGTTTTTTACTACTTTAATTTCTGTGATAAACATTCTCTTCATTGTTTCATAATTGTATATGATAAACCTTAAATTACTGCTAAATAACTTAAAATAGGCCTTGGTGCGGGTTTTGATTTGTTCTAATAGGGGGAAAGTATTACACTACAGTATATACACTACATATATAGAATTGAGAAAATTGTGGGGGTTTTTTTAGTCAGTAAAAGTGTTCTGAATTGGAAATTGCTTTTGTTTGTATTTTATGAGATGTCATGGTCTAATTAAGTGCAGAGCTGCTAAAGGACAAACTGCCTAGCAGTGTTCTGAAGTCTCACAACTGTCAGAGGCCTCAGAGCACACAAGCAACTCTGAGTCATTAACAGAGGAGTTCCATAATAGTAGCTGCATAAGAATTCTCTTCTTCTTAGGAGCTTTCTCTGCTTTTTGCAAAGACTTCTTCAATCTCTGTCTTGATTAAAAAGGATACCATCTGGAAAGAATTTCCATTTAATGTAGATTACACATGAATAAATTGGAGGTATTTAAATATTATCCCTTTAAATTTACCTATCTCAGAAAGAAAAATAAATTACTTCAGGTCCCACTATCAGAAAGATTATTTGAAGCCTAATTAGCATTCACAAGGATCTTTGCCAAGGAAGGCAGAGATCCTCTGGGATGAGGGAAGAGGAATGTCAATGTATGCTGGGATTAAAAAGAAAAAGATAAGTAAACGAACTTTAGTTTGAACTAGGCCAGATCAAAAGATTTGTTAGAAAATATGGAGAAGAACCTATTGTTCCTGCAAGGGACAAGGGATGGATGACACACAGTTTCCTTCAGGATAAAAGGCCTGTTACAATATTGGATGAAACTTGAGTGGACAATAGACCACAGTGTTCTCATGTGCACCTTTGCAAAGAGGTGAAGAGAGTTTATCTGTTTCTGCCAAAACATCTGAACTTTCAAGGATTAGAATACATTTATGGGCTTGTATTCACTGACAAAGTGGTTTTTACTGAAGGATAACTAGTGTGCATTAGCAATCCCCACTGTAAAAACAAACTGGAGACAAGATACTGAAGGAACTGGTTGAAGTCAACCATTGGTGGGGTTAAATGCCTAGCTACTTCAAAGTAAACACAAGTAATGAAGACAAAGTCTGTGAGAGCATAACAACAGTAATTGGCTCCGCTCTGGGTTGAGGCTCTGAGTCCCTGGAAATCTGTTTGATAGACAGACTCTGACCAGCCCAAATGCTAATATGAACATTTTTCATATTCTGTTTTCTCTGTGATGTAATTACAAGTTTACTCAGTGAAGAATAGATAAGTTAGGCTTTCCTACCATTTACATTAGCTCTGATATGATTTTTTTCTCAGGCATAGTCTAATAAGCCTTGTTTTCTTTATGTATGCAGCATAGTAGTAGCTGTGTTGGTCTAAGGATATTAGAGAGAGAAGGTGGGTGAGGTAATATCTTTTATTGGATCAACTTTTGTTGGTGAGAGAGACAAACTTTTGAGCCACACAGAGGTTGAAATCTTGTCTTTCTCATCAACAGAAGTTGGTCCAATAAAAGATATTACCTCACCCATCTTGTCTCTCATTTTCTGTATGACAATTAGGTCTCAAACCCTTTTGGGGAATCCAGAGCCACCCTGAAGAGAAGAGAGCATCAATCCCAGAGCAAAGTTAGAGTAATTGGACCAATTCAAGCTCAGAAGAGATTGTTTGCTCTCTCAGCTGCTGTTCACAGTCTCAAGGGAGTTATCAGGCAGTGTTACTGGGATGACAGTTATTTTTTCTAGTGTTTGTACAGCACCTAGCACAATACAGTTTTGGTCTATGACTAGGGCCCCTACGTGCTACAGTAATATAAACTATTAATACTACTGCTATTGTGTTGGAAGGAGACTAGAATACCAAAATGCTTTGTACACTAACAAAGCACCTCCTCTTCACTAGAAATGCTGAATCATCTGCCCTCATATAATCAGGGAATATGACCTACTTGATGTCTCATTTGGTTTCCAAATTATTATAGCAGAATATGAGCCTTCTTAGTAGATATGCTAGATCCAGGCTTTAACAACTAATTAGTTTGTCTGTGGACATTCAAATAAGGTGGTATTATTACTTCAGTTCAACTCAAAAAAGAAATTTTCCAAAACTTTTGGTGAATCAAAAAATCAAAAGTATCAGTGGACCTGAAATGAAATGTTTTTTCAATTGAGTATTTTTAACATTTGACAAATTTATAAAATTGAAGGAAATTCATTTCAAATAAGAATTTCAAAACACTTCATTTTGAAAATGTCAAAGTGAAACATTGATTTTTTTATTTTTTTGGAATCGTGAGAGGGAGAGTTTGATGTGAACAATTTAGCCAAATCTACATGAATTTGCTAAATGATGCCAAATCTGCATTTTTACCAACAAAATAAAATTAAATTAAAAAATAAAAAATAAAAGTTTGGATGAAAAATTTCACCCAGTGAGTTCTACCTGTAAGACATGGCAAAGTTCAGGATTAGAACAAAACAAGTATAGAGCAACATCTACAATTTTTCTAGTGGCCCATGCAAGTAAAGTCTGATCTGCTTTGTAACCTTATTGATAGAGATTCCTAAATTGTATTCTTTACCAAAATCTAGTAATGTCTCATTCAAATTAAATTTCTAAAAAAGATTAATCTCTATTAAAGTTTAAAACAGATCTGACAAGATCTTTGGAGGACAGGATTAAAATTCAAAATGATCTGGACAAACTGGAGAAATGGTCTGAAATAAATAGAATGAAATTCAATAAGTACAAATGCAAAGTACTCAACTTAGAAAGGAAAAATCAATTGTACAAATACAAAATGGGAACTGACAGCCTAGGAAGGAATATTGTAGAAAATGATTTGGGGATTATAGTGGATCACAAACTAAACATGACTCAACAATATAGTACTGTTGCAAAAAAAAGTGAATATCATTCTGGTATATATTAACAGGAATGTTGTAACCAGGCAGAAGAAGTAATTCTTCCACTCTATTCAGCTCTCAAAAAGCCTAAACTGGAGTACTGTGTCTAGTTCTGGGCAGCACTCTTCGGAAATGATGTGGACAAACTGGAGAAAGTCCAGAGGAGAGCAACAAAAATAATTAAAGGTCTAGAAAACATGACCTACATGGAAAGATTGAAAAAACTGTGTTTGCTTACTCTGGAGAAGAGAAGACTGAGAGGACACGTGATAACAGTCTTCAAGTACGTAAAATTTTATTTATACATAAAACGTATAAAGAGGAGGAGGATAAATTGTTCTCCTTAACCACTGAGGACAGGACAAGAAGTAATGGGTTGAAATTGTAGCAAGGGAGATTTAGGTTAGACATTAGAAAAATCTTCCTATAGTTAAGCACTGGAACAAATTACCTAGGGAGGTTGTGGAAACTCCCGTAATTAGAGGTTTTTAAGAACAGGCTAGACAAACACCTATCAGGCAAGGTCTAGGTAATACTTAGTCTCCTTCAATGCAGGGGACAGGACTATGTGATCTAAACAGAGGTCCCTTACAGTCCTACATTTCTATGATTCAATGATTCTAAGATTTCAGAGACTTATTTAAACAACCTCTTAAATGAAATAATCAAGAGTTAATTGACAGAAAAATAGGTTTTAAATATTGACTGAAATAGTACAATTTAATAAAGAGAAAACACATGCTGTTCTAAAGTTAGCATGCCTTGTTAATGAAAACCATTAACGGGAATGGAGAATGCCAATATAAGAAAAGGGTTAGCTAAAATAAATGAAGTGTCAGACTGTCTGGTTTTTTATTAGTTGTCAACAATCTTCCAACAACATTATTATAAAATTTAGCAAAAAAAATCCAGTTCTTTGAAGTAAACAAACAAATAGAAGTCTTATTAATATTTTGTAGTAACACTTGTAATTATGTAGAGTAAGTCTCCAAGAAATGAATGATCAAATCATATAATCATAGGACTGGAAGGGACCTTGAGAGGTCACCTAGTCCAGTCCCCTGCACTCATGGTGGGACTAAGTATTATCTAGACTGTTCCTGACAGGTGTTTGTCCAACCTGCTTTTAAAAACCTCTAGTGATGGAGATTCCACAACCTCCCTAGGCAATTTGTTCCAGTGCTTAGCCACCCTGACAGCAAGTTTTTCCTAATGTTCAACCTAAACCACCCTTGCTGTAAGTTAACCCATTGCTTCTTTTCCTATCCTCAGAGGTTAAGAAGGAGGGAACATTTTCCTCTTGTAACTACCTTTTATGTACTGAAAACTGTTATCATGTCCCCTGTCGGCATAGGCAACTCGTTTGAGGGGCATGAAGGGTTAAGTGCCCCCCCCAGCAGAGCCAGAAGAAAAGAGTGGGGGCCACACCACCTGGGTTGCTGCCCAGTGCAGCGCAGCGGCTGACTGGGAGAGTGCCTGGCTGGGGCAGCAGCAGGCTGTCCCCCCCGACCTCCCCTCTGCCCAGGCTCAGCTTCTGGGGACAGCAGCCAAGTGAGCCAGAACCCCCTGCCCTGGCAGGCGTCTAGTCAGCTCCTGTCCCCAGAAGACAACTCTGGGCAGGGAGTGGGCTGCCACTGCTGCCCCTCCCCAGCCATGCGATCTCAAAGCCAGCTGCTGCTGTGCACAGACCATGCCAAGGTGTGGGGCTCCGACTCGCTCAGCTGTTGTCCCAGAAGCCAAACCTGGCTGGGAGGCAGCCTGCTGCCACCGCAGCCAGGAGCTCTTCCAGGTAGCTGCTGCACTGCACCACACAGCGTCTGGGAGCAGCTCTGTCCCATTCCTTGGCCGGGTCTGGCTGCCAGGAAGAGCAACCAAGCATCCTGGGGGTGGCCCGAAGGAGCTGGGCAGTGGGAAGACAGAATCCCTCCCCCCCCACACACACACACAGATAACATGGGATGGGGAGAGCAAGGAAGAGACATGTGGGGAGGTCATGTAGAGTAAGTCTCCAAGAAATGAATGCTTACCATTTAGCTGATGCCCCCAGTATGGGGGGATACCAGTCACCCATGACTAAGTTATTTAGTTTTCATCTCTCTCTCTTTCCATGAACTACTTTTTGTATCATTCATTGACAAATTGATCTGCTTTGGAAATATTCTTAAGATTTTAGATATATAATATGCAGTAATTTCTTTGGCAAAAACTTGGTTAATGCAAAATTAAAGTTGAGAATTTGAGTATTCATGCAGAAGTCAGGAGCATGCCTCTTGGGAATGACACTGGATGATTCCTCTAAGCATACCCTAATCCTTCCATTGGTAACTGTAAGTCAGAAAGAGAAGATGTAACGGGGGTGTGGGCCTGACATTGGAGCAATTCACGGGTTCAGATCCTTTCTGCTAATCAGACAGAGCATATGTGGTGACAGCAAGGATTAGCTTAGTTTCCTGGATAGGCATTAAATTGTGTGGTGGAGTTAGCTCTTCTAATTCCACAGTGGCTGGAAGATGTCCTTTCTAGATTAGGTATCAAACCACCTTGACATGCTGACATCCAATCTCTCAGTTTAAGGTTTGTTTAATTCAGTGTAAAAGCTTTACAGGCCTCCTTAGAGTTTGGGATTAAGGGCCATCTCTGCCTTGGAATTCGGAAGTCTGATATAAGCCTTAGAATGTTCAGTGTTGGAAAATTAAAAGATGGTCAGTGTACTATGCCACTGTCACTTCACCTCATCTCCCTCCCCAACTCTTTCCTTCTCACCATTTCAGGAGGCATTGCCTTTTGATTGTAACTATATATATATATATAAATTTTGGCCAGGATTTATTTAAATTGGTGTATTTTCTCATTTGTCCATCAGCAACTAGCAAATTATAGAAGGAGAAGGGAAAGTGGGAGACAATAGCGCCAGAATAACAATGTGGAGAAGACCCTCTTCTGCGCTCTGTTTCAGAAATGTGCAGAAGATAGTCCCCCACGCACTGAAGTTTGAGGTGAGAAAGGGAAGTTACTTCCAGAGATGGACTGATTCCTTGTTGTGTTGTAATAGACAGGGAATCTGATGGAGCCAAAAATTAAGTGTAGTTGACCGTGCAATGGAAACCTCAGGAGACGTCCATGTACTGGGTGGCTCCACAACTTTTATTGATAAAGATGGGTTTTTTTCTTTTAAATTTGTTCATACAGTAGATCGGTTTTATCCCAATACATAACTACATTTTGCTTACACCATTAAAAACTGAAATATACTAAGTATCAGAGGGGTAGCCGTGTTAGTCTGGATCTGTAAAAGCAGCAAAGAATCCTGTAGCACCTTATAGACTAACAGACGTTTTGGAGCATGAGCTTTCGTGGGTGAATACCCACTTCCTGCATGCATCTGAGGAAGTGGGTATTCACCCACGAAAGCTCATGCTCCAAAACGTCTGTTAGTCTATAAGGAGCCACAGGATTCTCTGCTGCTGAAATATACTAAATAAACCTATATTCAGCAATAACTATTACCTAACTCGACTAGCATGCTAATATTCTACAGCGTACTTATCAAACGTAAAGATAAATGCTACACTTGTTATTTTCATGATAAAATAGTGAAGGTAGCTTGGAACAAAATATACTTCATGTTTTTATTTGCTCAAGTTGCTGAGACACTATTACCATTATTAAAGAGGTGGGAGCTGTAAACTGAATATTGTTAGCTCGTACATTAGTAGTTAAGCATAACACTTTGATTCCTTATTAAAATTGGGCATAGTCCCTTAGATAAAAATCTTCATTCTGTTGAACATTTTAAAAAATTCTAGATATGATCCTCTAAAATTAAAAATGAGTACCATACTGGAATTGCAATAAATGTTCAATTTTATACACTAGAGAGTGCATGTTTATATACTATAAAATAAATAGCAAAGAATCAATGTTTAATTCTGCATTATGTATCGTGGACATAAATGGCCCAATTTTGCTTCCATTGAAGTCAGGATTTTTTCCATTTACTTGGTGAGACCTAGACTGGACTCTACTGAACATGTGCTTAGGAACTGAATTGAATACTACTTTGAAAATAGGGTGACCAGATGTCCTGATTTTATAGGGACGGTCCCAATTTTTGGGTCTTTTTCTTATATAGGCTCCTATTACCCTCCACCCCCGCCTGGTCACCCTACTTGGAAAACAAATATAATCGCAGTCATACAATGCACATTTTCTATTCAAATGACAATTCTCAGTTTGGCACAGTTAGCTAAAGCAGTAGCTACAGATGAGAGTGAGAGGGTTAAGTGAAAGGTCAGTATTTTTTTCAAAGGGATTATGTGCCTTGAATGCAGAGCAATAAACTACTTAGGCCTCTGTTTTATGTTCCATGTACTATATTTACACAAAATGTAAGGTGGTAAATGTGATTCAATATTAATTGTACCACACTACCATTTTATATGTTACTTTTTTGAAATGTGAGATTAGGATTCAGCATTAGTCCATTGAGGTAAAATGCAGTGAGTCTGGGAGAAGGGACTGAAAGGACTTTCTTGCCTCTAAGAGGACAGGCTAGAGTCCTAGATCTTTCTTGTTCTTGTGTATGGAATCCAGAGACACCAAAAACATGAGTATAAAACCGTCTAAATGTTTTGCATGAACCTGTACCAGGGTGGCTGATAGGGAGAAATTTAATTTTGAAAGTTTCATCCAGGGCTATTTGAGATCCATCTGTGATAAGGGCTGCATAAGTGAGAAGTGCTTTAATTATCAATAGCAATTAGGTTGTGTGTGTTTAAAGGAAGTAGTTTAATTGACAGTGGAAGACAGTTATTTTTTACACTTACTATCTGACAGTTTAGATCTTACATGTACTGTTTAACAAGCTCGTGCTGGCTGGAAAAGAGCAACAGTTCTATAGTAACTAAGATAGGCAAAAACACTTCACAGCTGCTCCATTGGACAAAATGGCTAAGAAAGGATTTTTCCCACTTTATTGTGGATAAGCACTCGGGATGGAATATGAACATTCGGGTCATCATGTTCTCAAGTTTTTTTCAATTATAGTTATTAAAACTTTTTTGCACGCTCCACAAATGAACTATTTGTTTTTAAATGTAAATACACTTTTGAGGTAATCACCTTGACGAGAACAGCTTTGATTGTTGAGAGAACAGCTTTGTCCAGAATATTTTGTTGGCTCGAATCTACAATGACAACTATGTACCGCAAAATATGCCTTATTAAAAAGTACTGCCTCTCCAGAAAGGCTTAGCACAGAAAGATGGTTTGGATGGTTGGCTCCACTAGTGCAGTAAAATCATGTCTGACATCTGTTTAATACAACTACATGAAGCTTGAAAGTGAAGGACAAGCCTGAGAATTAAAGCTGATAGAAACTTGCTGCCAATGCAGTGTGTGTGCTGGTGTAGTTTAGTAATCTTGTCAGCTGTTATTACGTTTTATCTGGATCCTGTTAACTTAGGATTTGTATTTAACTCTTGGAAAGATCCGCTTTTGTTTTCTTTGTTCAGATATGAAAAATCTTTTGGCATGCATCTTCAAAGGCATTTAGGTCAGTAGCATCATGGAAATTTGGCTATGATTTGAACACTTGAGCAGCTATAAAAATTAGGTTAGGTTATTTTAACAAGCAATTGTTTCATAATATATCTTTCTTTCAATTTTTTTTTACCTTTTAGCCAACTTCTTTAATAATATAAAATAATTTCTCTCATTCTGAAGTCTGTCAAAGTCAATAATCAACAGTATTTGGTCTTTGATGTTTTGTGGGTAATTTCAACATAAATACCAACCAGGAACATAATCCAAATATCAGAGACCTATCCACATGCCAGAGAAAAACGCCCACTCTAACTGTCTGCACTATACTTTGCTTAAACTCTGTTTCTTAGCAAAAAATGCAGTAATAAAATATACTGATGCAATACAGCATGAATCAGTGAAACAAGTTTGTTCATCATATCCCTAGTTAGTTAATCTCACACACTTGATCCTTATTGTATTGTTGGATGATCTCCTCTTAGCCATTGACAATAGACAAATGTCGGTGCAGGTATGAAAGAGCAAAAGGAGTCAAGGAGCTGCCTGCAGGAGACTCGAAGCCTAGAGCAAGCTTGCTAAATGAGCCAACAAGAGACACCTCAACCAGCTGGTTCCTTATAAAGAGAGCTGAAACAAGTAAGGGATCTGACTCTGGAAAGTCTGCTAGGGAGTCAACTACAGTATATTATTCTGATTATATAAGACGGAAGCCAATGGAAAGACATAAGAATGTGAATGACATGTTAAGACATTCATAACCTATTTAGAATTCAGGCAGCTGCAGTCTGATTTAGCTAAAGCTAATGGAAGTATCTGAGCTGGCACCTTTTCACTCACCCAGGATCTGAGATACAGATTTTTGGGACTTTGCATTTTACTTTTTAAGTTTATTTTGTCTGAATAAACCCAGACCCCCCTTAAGGGTATTGTGACTGGATGAGAAAAGTGTTTGGAGTCTGTAAGAGGGAGATAAAAGAGCAGAGGAGAGGAGAGGAGAGGGCCCACTGGTCACCGGGGAGGCACACAAGGGGCAGCCAACTTATTTACAAAGAAACAGATGTGCCAGCTGCTTTTGATGCTGTTGATCATGACCACCCTGAAGGGGGTAGAGAGAAGTCTTAAGTATAGACCAGGCCTAAGTGTGTTCCTTTCTGGTAGGTCAGATAGTGTCATGATAAGTTTCTGCTCCCAGAGTTCTCACCTATGGAGTCTCATTAGGTTTGATCTTGTCTCCATTCCTTTGTAAGGGGAAACTTGCAGACACAGTGGTCTCCGGTGCCAGCATCACAATAAACACTCTCCTGCTGCCTCATCAAATGCAGACAGCACCATCTCACAGCTCTTCTGGTGCCTGAAATAAGAACCGAGATAAAGAACAAATTATTTTAAACCTAGTCCAGGCAAGACAAAAAAGATGTTGCCTGGAGGAGTCCAGACTGAAGTCATAACCATGATCTTTTTCAAGGGTACCTACCATCCAGCTGTGAAGATGAGGTGTGCAGTTTTGGAGTCTTATGGGACACCGTGCTGCTCCTGGATGCCCTCAGAACAGTAGCCAGAAATATCATCTTCTTTAGCTGGGCAAGAGACTGCACTCCCTCCATAGTGATTCACAAGATCATAGCCTCCAAGCTTGACTAATGTAGTGCCTTTACCTGGGGAAGAAAACAGAGGCCACAAGAAAATTCCAACTCTTCATGCAGCTGCTTACTTCCTGAATAGCACAGATCAGCAAGAGGACATCACTCCAGTGTTCAAGGCCTTACAGTGCCCCTACTCTACAGTACTTCAAGGTCCTGGTCATCATCTACAAAGCTTTCCAAGGATGTTATAGAACCATCAAGCTTTCCTCTCTGTTATAGCTGTCATCCAGAGACTCATTATCATGCTGTCTTCATTACTGCAACCTCCTCCTCTCTGGCCTCCATGACCCTCACATTGTCCCCCTGCTATACAAAATAAAAGATAAATATAGGTGGCTGAGACCGTCTGCCTGCATTTTAGAAACCTTCCACTTGTTCACCCTTCACCAGAAGTAAAGATAAAAGACTTTTTTTCTCTCCTTCAAAACACTACATAACTCAGTCTCTCTAACTAGTCTCTCTTCGCCCCTCTCTCTCCACCCTGCCGGTAATGCCAGCCTTGATGCTCCATTTGTCCTCCATTAATTTTGCTTTAAAGTCATCATTCATAATGCTAGGCACTAACTTTTGCTGAGTTACTGAATAATTTTCCTTAATTTCATCTCTTTCAGTCCCTTTGTCATTCTGTGCCCAAGTCCAGTTGCTTCATGTCTGAAATTAGTCTTATAAGCTTTTCGGCACTGAGATCATGTCCTCTTGTATTCTGGAAACGTATTCTGGGGCGCCGTACAATTTTTTTTTGCTATTATTATTATTATTTTTGTTACCTCTAGTGTGTGATACTTGGAGATATCACCACATTCTAGGCAGTGTGACTTTGATATGTGTTATCATATGTCAGGTTAACTGAGTGAGACCAGTTACTCAGTTGACTTGAGTTTCCTAGACTTGAGAACTTCTGTTAGACTAAAAGGCAGATTCTGTGGTAGTCTAATGATTTGGATTTTTTTTAATGTACATTATGCACCTGTAGATTGTTGTTACTATTATGTATTGTTTTGTCAAACTAGCAACCTAGGGCCCAAGTCAGGATCAGGGCCACATGATGTGTTTGCATCAGTTTCCTTCGGTTTAAGTTTTTCAGGCTGTTTTCACAAGGATATGGCCCAGGGACTTTTTTTTTTTTAAGTGAAAACTGACATGGTTCTTTACTTGGCCCAACTGGTGTCTCAGTTAACAAAGGGGCTTGTACTATCCCCCTGCAAGCCATCTCCATCTTATCAATGCTTTTAAAGTTTTGAGTGTTCCCATGCAAATTTCCTCTCCAAGATAATAGTCACAATGTTCTGGCAAATCAGGCCAATTTCCCACCTGCACTGTTTTACTTTCTTAATAGCTTGGGTAGGAGCCAGTAAGATAAATGCATTTCTGTGGCCCATTTTCTAATTAGCACTATTAAATGTTTTAGGATTCTGGATACAATTAGAGTTTTCTGATTGGCTGTTAATCATGAATGTCTTGTCTAAGATGTCCAGTCTGTACACAGTTCCATAGTGCCTATGACAAGTGAAGCATTTTACAATTGTATATAAAGAAATAGTCCCCGTGCCAATGAGTTTACAATCCAATGTCTAGCTTCTCTTCCATAATTTTACATAAAAATTCCATTTCTTAACTCTGAAAAGATATGCTGAGCAATACATTTTACTGTCCTTCTTGGGAGATATGGGTCACTTGCTTCAGACCATTGTCAATGGTGGGTCACTGTTCAAAACGTTAGTTAAATAATGAGTATATATTTGAATATCATTACAGCCCAGCATGTTGTGTTTGAGGGCAAAATTTTCAAAAGTGCCTGTGTGACTTGACAGTCAATGGGACTCAGGCCCTGATAAAGTTATTTAGGGCCAAATATTTAAAGGTATTTAGGTACATAAAGATGTAAATAGGTGCCAAGCAGGATTTTCAAAATCCTATTAGGTACTTATCTGCATCTTTAGGCACCTAACTATCTTTAAAAAAATGTGACCTCTTTGGCTTTGAAAATGTTTCCTTTAGTTCTTTAACAGGAAGTTTGGTTTCTTTTATAAAGTCTGGTTCTGCAAGTTCTCTCTGCACAGAACTTCCGCTGACTTTAGGGTTTTCCTTACATAGATGGGGCCCATGTACCCAAGTACTTGGTATTTCAAACTGTAGAGAGTTCTCAGAAGAGAATAGAAACATTACTGAGGAAGTTGCTTCTCTTCTAAACAAAACAGTGCTGTGTTATCTTTAATTCAGCTCCTGTGTTATTCATCCCAACTAACCCAACAGACATGCTAACAGTAAGAGGGAAACATTTGGAGGAGCAGGCTGAGACTGTTCCCCCTCTGTGGAAGGCATTTGCTCTCTGATCATCAAGGTGTGTAGTATACAGTCTTTGGTTCCTTTTGGACTTATCACTTCTTCTGGACTCACAAGGAACAACAGTGGTGTGAAATGCCTCCTTCCGCATCTGGCTAGACAAATGCTTGCGTTTGTTCCTCTTGGACAAAGTTCTGGCCCCGATGTCTCATTTTTTTCACCTCCAGGTTGGGTCAAGATTGTTGATGATTCCGTTTTTCATTATTAAAAGAAATCTAATAACTCCAACTCTATGCAGAAACCAATACAATTACAGCTCATATTATCTGTGAATGATTGAAGAAGCTACATGGAAGCTCCAGTTTAGCGATCTTTTGCATAAGATTTTATTATGTGGTGCCTAGTTTCCATGGTGATCTGCACATAGAAGAGAGACACTAAAGGTAGAAGAGATTAAATAATATCACTACAGAGAAAAGGAAAAATTATATCTTTGTTTTTACGAGTAAAGGGCCCTACTCTGCTGTTCTCAAAATGAGAAGCACTAAAGCCAGTAAAGGTGCACTCATGATTTTTTTTCCTAAACTCATCATGCAACCCAGTGTCTCCAGAAAAGAAATAGGAAAAGTGTGGAAAGGTGTGGCGGAAAGCCACAAAGGTATATATATTTCTAAGATTGCTGATGATTCAATTTTTCATTAAAAATTCCAGTATTTCATTAAATTTTCAATTCATTTTAATTTCATTAAAAATTCAAATAGAATCATATGATTGTATTTGAATCATAGAATATCAGAGTTGGAAGGGATGTCAGGAGGTCATCTAGTCCAACCCACTGCTCAAAGCACAGGGGCGGCTCCAGGCACCAGCACGCCAAGCACGTGCTTGGGGCGGCAAGCCACGGGGGGTGGGGGGGCTCTGCTGGCCGCTGTGAGGGCGGCAGGCAGGCTGCCTTTGGCAGCATGCCTGCGGAGGGTCCACTGGTCCCGCGGCTTCGGCGCACCTCCCGCAGGCATGTCGCTGAATCCGCGGGACCAGGGACCTCCTGCAGGCAAGCCGCCAAAGGCAGCCTGCCTGCTGTGCTTGGGGTGACAAAATACCTAAAGCCACCCCTGTCAAAGCAGGACCAATCCCCAGACAGATTTTTACCCCAGTTCCCTAAATGGCCCCCTCACGTGGATTGAACTCACACTCTGGGTTTAGTAGGTCAATGCTCAAGCCACTGAGCTATCCCTTCTCCAGAATAATGCCAACTCTATGCAGAAAACTATACAATTACAGGAATAACATCCCAACAATGGGGCAGTGGAGTTTGGCCTGGAGGAATGGTGGTTGTTACTAAACTCCGTCTCTCAGTAGCAAGTTTTCGTCATCTAATACTGAAAGGAAAAGAAAAACAGTATTTTGTGCCCCTTTAGAATTTGCTGACAGTTTTGAAAATATGCTAGTGTACACTAGACTACAGCTGCAGGCCAGAGGATGTGAGATACCACAATGTATAGAATTTTGTAATGTTTCATGATTTAAAATTCTACTTGTGCTTAGCCTATGTATATGTATAAGACTTCCTGATCCTGTATTCCAAAGAAATGTAAAAGTTGTTCAAAGCTGACGAGACACTGGCAACTTTTTAAAGCCCAAATCTCACATACCCTATGTGAAATTTTCTGTGTGGGACTGAAGGTGAAGATTCCCCTGGTGTTCATTTGTAACCAGTTAGTGGGGAATAATATTATCTTGAAAATAATATAAAAGTCAAATTTTGACACCCTAATTCAGTTTTTACTTGATTCTGACTCAGGCAATATCTCGTATGAAGTCAGTGCGAGATTGCTTTAGCAAGGACTGAGGGAAAATTGAATGCCATCAGAAGTAGCCTATAGAAAGGCCAAGGATTGAATGAGCCTGGAGGAGGAATTAGCTTTTCACTCACTAGATGTGATATATCCATGAAAAGGTTGAAACACACAGGATTCCCAAACCCAAGTGTTCAAAAATCATAGGTCAGACCTGCAAAATGATGGGATTGTCTTAAAACCATTAGATTTAACAAATTAAAATTTGAGGTTCTTTTTATTTGCCTTTTGGTGTGTGAGTTTTTAGGACTCATAATATTAAGTTTTTCTTAGCAGCCAGAAAGGCTAGAAACTGACTTTCTTTTTTTAATGAAATCTGAGATTCTCACACGTCTCCAAGAGTTCCAGTTTTAACTGAAACTCCAAACATTGAAATACAATTGCAGAAGTTGGAAACAGTAAGGAGAAGCTTACACTGCTGCTGTCTTCACTTGATCTGACCTCGGGCTGTAAATCCATAACCTTTCACAAGCACCAGATTTGCTTCACAGAAAAAATAAATGTTAAGGGTGAAGTGCTGGTCCCATTGAAGTAAATGGCAAAACTTCCATTAACTTAAATGGGACACAGTTTCACCCTAAATATGTATAACCTTGCCTTTCTGTGCACCCTAACAAGCAGAGCACATAAGCAAACTTGTACACCCATGTTCTGTGTACCATAATACTTTGCTTACGTGCAGACCACAAAAGGTATTACTTTCCATGATACACCAGTAGGATTGAAAAGCAGATGAGCATTGGGAAATCCATGCTGTGACAGATCTGACCATCAGGCATCTGTTTGAGATTATTGGATCAACTTTATAAAGGTTATCTGTAACTTTTGTGAGTCAGGCTTTGGAAGCATGAAAACGTCAGTCTAGTACATTGAGATGTGCCAGATGCTGTGGCTCACTGGGTGGGTCACCTGTGACATGTGGGATGAGGGGATGACTAATGCTCAATCCCAATGCTCATTATGCAGATCCAGAGTCTTTGAAGCTTCACCTTGGGATAAAGGAGCATTGGCTGGTTTTACCTGTCTCAGGAGTCCTGAGAACCAGTGGCGCAAAAGTCTATATAAAGGGTCAGCCCAAATTCACCGAGAGGCTCTCGTTCTGTCCAGTCAACAGACGTGAACCTGTAACCAAGAGGACTACCTCTGCTGAAGTTTTCCTGTAACTCTTCTAGCATGAGTAAGTGGAAAGGGTATCTCTGGTTGATTAACTAATACATAATGCTTACAGTATCTTCGTAGGAAAATATTCAAGGACCTACTTTAGTATGGACCATGCTGTGTCAGTTTCTGGAAACATGGCTGTTGCTTCAGTCAAAAGTGAAATGCATCCAGCAGCTGATGAGTTACAAAACCCAAACTGATGGCTTGTTTATCCAGATGTTACAAAATCTCTGATTTTCAGTTTTCCTTTTGTGGTGATTATTGCCTCAGCTATGTAAGCGTGGCTTCCAAACTGCAGTAATTGCAAATGAGGGATAGAGCCTTTGGTGATACTAATGCAAAATATGCAAACAGCTTTGACTAAACATAGTTGAATTTAAGTGTTATGAAAACATCAGCTTTATCATTATACACTATAGTAGCTGCACAGTTACAGTTTTCTCAAGTACAATTTACATTTATGATATTGTTTAAATGTATTTCATCCACATTATGACCTACATGCATAAATGAATACTT
Organism: Gopherus flavomarginatus; assembly: GCF_025201925.1. Lineage (NCBI taxonomy): Eukaryota > Metazoa > Chordata > Testudines > Testudinidae > Gopherus > Gopherus flavomarginatus. Next base: position 159,556,687 of record NC_066620.1, on the reverse strand, counting down.
TTTTTAAAGCAAGCTGTTTAAGGTATTTTGCACAAACTCAGAGTCACATACGCATGTTGAGTTCCTGTTGATGTCAGTGAGCTGGACATGTAGAAATTGGCACTAAAAACTTGATCTTTTATGAGGGAAATGTTCAGCAGGCTACAGAATTCAGCATGATGAAAGTTTCATTATTTTGTACATCATGACCCAATTTCATTGTACAATATCAGATTGGGTAGCTCAATTTCCATTAGATATTTTGCACTGCATGTAGCACTTATAGGAATTGGACATTTCCCCTCATTTTCTCTAAGCACCAGCAAAAAATGATCTTGGCTTCCTTTGATTGTGGCAAAGGACATAGTCTGGAACCTGTATACTTAGAAAGTATAATCCAAGGGTTTGTCATTTCCCTCTCTCCTTTAGTTGCCTATATTCTTTCAGATTGGGTTGAATTTTGATGTTTTTATTGCATTACACCCTGCAGCTATTTTGCTGTTACTTGACGACAACAGAATGTGCTTGCGTTTAACCTAAAGACACGTCAAGGCCATGAAGCCATAGCCACAAAACATTATGTGCTCCCATTATGCAGAGAGCATGGGGAATATATACTATATGGAGAATCATGATAATGACTTAATAATAATGGTGTTTTGCCTAATGTGGACTATGTGTGTGGAATTTGTATAGTTCTTTTGCCTGGGCTGCTTATAACATTGATATAATCTGCTTTCGTTAAGATACTTAGAAACCTTCAGGCACTTTTATTTATTTGTTTGTTTGTTTATGCATGTATTTATTTATTTATTATGTACATGACCCAATTTGATGGAGAGTGTGGCTCATTGCCTTGACATTACCAAGCATTGAAACTTTTTTCTTTGTGTTTTTTGTATAATCCAATGACTAAGAAAACATACAAAAAAGTTATTGACCGGTGCCCTACTTTGAGATGTTTATTTCCAAAACATAAGGAAAATTTTTCTCTTTGTTTGGAAGCATATTGTATCACCATATTTTTTAAATGATCATGCATTAGGGATGCACTTTGTGCTCTTAACCACATTTTATATTCACAATTTTTTTCCATTGGAGTAACAGAAGAATGAAGGTCCTCTGGTGCCCAAAATAATGTGCCAAATTTGTGTCTTTTATCATTCTAAACCCTTGGGGTAGACTAGAGTTCATTCTAGGTTTATTCTGCAAAAACCTGGTGGAGAGCCCTGGAAAGCTCACCAGGGGACCAGACTCTGTGGGACAAAGTGACCACTAGCTCCCTCATGCCCAGGTCAATGTAATGGTCAGCACACAAACGAGGCAGTTTTGAGTGGAAATGGACATAGCCGTTGTGGTTGGGTGAGTCAATGTTTTGAGGTTAAGGCACTGGACTAAAACTCAGGAGATCTTGGTGGAGATGACCACTGGACTCAGATTTCCTGTGACCTGGTGCTGAAACTTCTTGTGTTTGTTTTAGTTACATTATAAATGCTTTCACCATTTAATCAGTCGATTACAGATTTTGCTTTGGATCCTTTTACCAAAGCAAAAAAAGCTGGTGGATATTCCAATACATAGATTCACCAAGCCAGCATAAAGCAGCTTCGTTATTACCTTACTGGTTACTCAGAAGTCCGAACAACACAGTTCTCTTAAAGTGATCCAGCCTCAGGCCTCCATCCAGGGACCCATGTCAAATATGATGAAAATTTCTGAAAATCTTATTTCATAATGTAAAAGAAAAGGTTCTACCAATCCCAAAGGATCAGACACATTATCTCCCAGGTTAATGAATGTTTCAGGTCTTACCCAAATACACGCTACAGCCAGTTCTTATTAACTAAACTAAAATTTATTAAAAAAACAAAAGAGAGAGAGAGTATGGTTAAAAGATCAATATAATACAGATATGAGTTCAATCCATTGAGGTTCAGATTCATAGTAGAGAAGGTGAGCTTTGTAGTTGCAAAAAGTTCCTTTAGAATTCAGTTCATAGATTATAGTCCAATGTCCAAATATCATATTCAGGGCATACCAGCATAACTGGGATCTCAGTCTTGCGACTCAGACTTCCCCTGATGAAGCCAAAGCAGATCTGAGATGACAGAATCAGGACACAAGGATCTTTTATACAATTTCACATCCTCTTCGACAAGTTGGGAGTTCCTCGGGGAACAAAAGGCAATTAGGATGACTTTGAAGTCATCACCAGTAATTAGCTATACAAATTGGCATAAGGCCATTTGCTTGTTCCTCCACCATTCACAGATTATTTGCTATACATTTAAAAGAGAGATGAATACTGAGATATCCCATGTTTACAATTCATTTAAATACTAGGATCGTCTTTTAACCTCTGAATTATCAGAATACAGCATAGACAGGAACATTGTTGACCCTATTCATACATATGTAAATACACAAAGACACAAACATTATCGCCCCACATGTCTTCTCTGGGTTATTTATTTTTCAGGATGTTTAACCCTTTCTAACCATGCATCCCAAAAGCACAACATGTTTTGCATTTATTTTTATATATTTCCATCATATTTATTAAATAAAACTACCTTAAACAAAATTAAAATGCTGTTTTTGTGCATTTTAATTGAATTTGAACTTTCCTCCAAATACAGCTTGACATAAATCATAAGTAAAAAATTAGTCACCAAGTAAACAAGAAATGATTTAGCCACCATTTTCTAATATAATAAAAATGTAAAAATTAAAAATATAAATAAAACACAAAGTATATAATTGCTTAAATAAATTGTATAGATATAATGTACCCTCCTGATTAGGAAAAAGCAGCACCAAATTTAGTATAATAGCTATTTTTAGTTGCAAAACAGCATGTTTTAATGGTTACCAATGGGGAATCAACCTTTCTTTAGGAAAATAACTGAAGTATAAATGTGAAACAATTAAAATCAATTATTTAAATCAAGATTTCCTGCTTGCTAATTTTTAAATCATGATTAAAAGCATTGATTTTAATCAGTCCACTCTGTGGGTTAATAAATGCCTCGAAGCTAGATGCTACAAATCCCTTTGTAGATTTTTGGGCACTGTAATTGAAAAGAAATCTCTGATAAAATGCTAAAGTAAAAGGCACACAGAAATGGCATTGAGTCCAAAATATTTTTCAAAAAATGTGCATTTATTGTGAATCTTTCATATGCCATTCATTCTTAAGTACCAGTAGTCCTGGCAGGCAGTGCAAACAGCTATAAGGTGAAATATTAGAAAATCAAAGCATCTGCATAGAGTCCCAAAGGAGACAAATTGCATCTTGAAAGTGTTTAACAAGCTCAAGGAAAGGGCAGTCTCTCCTAATATCTAAAGTGACCACAGGGTCCAGAACCTGTTTGCTACTCTAATCAGCATTTAATAAAATAACCAAAACTGAAATATTATTGCTGCTAAAGGAATGTGCAAGTGTACCACTGGCACGAGGAAACCAGACATACTAGCAGGAGCTGACTTCCTCACAAACATTCCCTGACATGCAGTCCCTACTGGATAAAGAAAAGATGTTACAGTCCTACATTGCTACCTGCAATAAGTACACAGATATTTGAGGTTGTGCCTATTAATGTTTCACAGTTGCATGCTGGCAGGACTTTAGATTATATTGGCTAATATAGAAGAAAAGAAGGAAGAACATTAATGTATCACCCCCAACTTACCTAGATTTTAAAATGGAAGTCCCTGAAAAATTGAGCATTTCTGTAGGTGGGCTTTGTGAACATTGCTGGTTCTATAGGCTGCTTGAGAGCAGTTTTGAGTGTGTGGAAGGTGGGAGAGGGGACTCACTGTGGAAAATGAGTGCTATAAAATATCTAAGCCCCTTCATTTTCAGTTTATACCTGTTTTTACCAAAAAATTCCTGGGTTTTACAAAAAGTATTATTCATTTTTTTCTGATTTTCACCCACTTTTGCATCATTCAAGTATATATAAAAAACTTGTTTTATTAGGAAAACAAAATACATGGCATGATATATATGTATTATGATAATACATTAGTCTGTGTGTCTATGCAAAGCTGCCTGTTGAAGTAAGGCGATGTATAAATCTAGAAGATGCATACAATAAACAGGTTTCAGAGTGGTAGCTGTGTTAGTCTGTATCAGCAAAAACAATGAGGAGTCCTTGTGGCTCCTTAGAGGCTAACAAATTTATATGGGCACAAGCTTTCGTTAAGTGGGTTCTAGCCCACAAAAGCTTATGTCCAAATAAATTTGTTAGTCTCTAAGGTGCCACAACAGGAATTGGCAACCTTTGGCACGCAGCTTGCCAGAGTAAGCATGGTCCAGTTTGGCTTACCTGCCGCGTTCACAGGTTTGGCTGATCGCAGCTCCCACTGGCCGCAGTTCACTGTCCCAGGCCATTGAGGGCAGAAGAAAGTGGTACAGGCCAAGGGATGTGCTGGCCACCGCTTCCTGCCGCCTCCTTTGGCCTGGGATGGTGAACCACGGCCGAACCTGTGGACGCAACAGGTAAACAAACCGGCCTGGCCTGCCAGAGTGCTTACCTTGGCGAGCCGTGGGCCAAGTTGCCGATCCCTGTGCCACAAGGACTCCTCATTGTTTTTACACAATAAACAGGCAGGCACGCAGACAAACTCTGTAGTGTCTGTGCATCTGAATGTAATGATGAACCTAATGCCTACGAAACATATTTCAAGCTGTTAGCAGAAAACAGTTTAAAGATTTAACACACTAAAATGGGAAGAAAACAAAAATCTGTATCAGAATACATTTTAGAACAAAAGGAAGTAATTAAAAGTTTAAAAAAAAAACAGAAACAGGAGAAAAGGATGAAGTTGAGTGTATGTGCTGCAAATCATGTGGTCCAATTAGTAAATATTTATAGGCTAATAGCTCTAGAGTTACAACAGTAAACTGTTTATTCAAATGAAAAGTTTTATTTGGGAATTAGAGATATATTGTTTTCTTAAACTCAGTGGTGGCATTGTGGTTTGAATTCTGTTTTAGTTCTGCAGCAAACCATATTGATTAACAGAATTCAAAGCATTAATCTACTGAGTACTTCTCACCCCTGAGCCCCTATCTTTCCATCCACCAAAATAAGCCCAGATATTAGCTCAGAAAAATTATGAATAGTTTTTTCTACTGATTTTCATCTGGTTTTGTTTTTGTAATTATAAACACTGATAAATTCCCAGGAAAAATTAAATACAATAAAAACTGAAAACTAAAATATCTCAACATCGTGGGGGTTTTGTCAGACAAGTACAAAATCGTTAAAGATTGTATCCTTTGCCATAATCATTTTGAAGCTTGAGGACACTTCAATTGTTCTGTGTTTTGCTAACACATTCAGATGATGGAGGTGGTGGATACTTCTTTACAAAGTTGTTAAGCTCACCTGGATAGCTTTATATACTGGAAAAAGCTATATAACACCTATTCAGTAAAATAGTACCTTTTGTCTCACTTCTTAGCTATCTTCCTTCTATTCTGTTTTTACCATAAGTAATGTTAAATTGAAAGAAGAGAGGCTATAATACTGATTTGCTAGTCATGCACTGATTCTGTTTGGTATAATTAACTTTTATGCATTGACAAAAATGTTCAAAAAGGGGTAAAATCCTGCTCCTACTGAATGCTGAAAGTTCCCGTGAGTTTTGCAATAATAAATATCCAGTTCTTGTAACCCCTGTCATCACTCATTCTCCAAATGTTTTAGAATGGAGGTAAGTATCATTATTCCCTTTTTACAGATAGGGAAACTGAGGCACAGAGCGGAAAAGTGATTTGTCACTCACCAGGCCCCTGGTAGAGCAGGGACTGGAACCCAGACCTGTGCCTATCCACTAGGCTAGGATTTTACCAGAGATGCTACCTAACAGTTTAAGCACCATTGATGTGCATTAGGAAACACAGATCATCTGAAAATTGTAGCTAACACCAACAGCCTCCCCCTACAAAAAAACTTGACCTACAGCACAATTCCAACAAACATTAGCTCCCTTCCCAAGACCCTGGGAAATAGGAACACATTACAGTGTATTGAAATATAGAATAGTCTTTTTCTAACTCTCTGCTCTGGAGAATGAGGCTGAAGGTGAAGTTTGTTCCTGAATGAACAATGACAATTGGCTAATGAACATAAAGGGTAAAGAAAGTAATGTTTTCTGAAAAGCCCATACAGGTTACACTCTTGTGGCTGCTCCCTGGAGCAGTAACAAAATAGGAAGTGTCCTGCTACACTGGAAGAAAGACAGGGATGTGGTTTAAATTACACCATAACTTTATTCACTTAATATAGCTAGGATTGCCTATCGGTATCTTTTAGAGTGCAGTCATCATTTCTACCTAATACTCAACCTACCAAGCTGTTGCTGGGCACCCAACACCCTCTCCGAGTATGAGGGCTAAGAAGGCAATAAAAGGAAGGTGATCAGCTCCCCACTGTACCAGACATAGGAGCCCTGACACCCCCTTCTCAGCTTCTTTATGGAATACATTCCTTTAAATCCTTTTCCAATCCATTTATCTGATAACTGTATCCCTTCCAGACGAGTACCTGCTCTGGAAATCTGCCATGAGTTTTATATACTAAGTTATGAGGTAGAACCTAACCCCCTGCCATATTCCACTGGGTCTGAAACCCATCCGACCTCGAGCAATCAAACAGTGAGGGAAAAGTTCCTTCCCAGACCCCAAGGGGACAGAAGACAACTAGTATAATGCCCAAAGCAGGTCATAAGGCTATCCAATTCTTTTTCAGATTGGGTGGATGGGTGCTGCCAGCCCAATCCAGGTAAAAGAGGTCTTCTCTGGAGTTGCACCTGGTATGAATTCCCTCCAACTCTTCTGGTCAGCAGAATGGGCAGTGCCCTTCTCCTCTGACCTGTTCCAGCCGCTTGCTGCTCCTACCCACTCCATCCAGGTAAATTTTCCTCCTCTTTCCCCCTCTGCTACCAGTTGCACAGGGATCCCTTAAAGGGGCAACAATGCCTTTTCTGCCAGCCAGCCAGGCAAGGACCCACCATACTATGTGGTGAGCACATTTGCATTATCACTTAGTATGTTTACAAAAATAAAGATATCTTAATGACACTGTCAACAGAAAGGACATGACTGAGTATGTTGTAAAGCCCCCCATACAGCAGAGTACTTAAGCATGTACCTAACTTTAAGCCCATGCTTATGTGTTCTGCTGAATCAGGGCCTATATAGGTAGGGGCAAATCCTCAGCTGGTGTAAATTTTCCCCATAGATACACACCCATTCAGAGAACACAGTCTACTAATGCTATTGCATTTGATGCAGCTGTTTCCTTCTGCTGTCTGAAATGCTTCTGCCATAACAGCTTTTTCAGTGACTGCCACTGCATAACATCAGTAGATGGGTTACATGTTTCAATCAGCGGAAAATCAATTTAGATTCCTAAAAGACAAGACTACTGCTGTGGAATATAACCAAACACCTTGAGTGACTGTGTGACACTGGATTTTTAATACTAATAATTTAGTGTATTGGAAAATTATTCTATATTCCATTTATATCCATTTTTGTTATAAGAGAAGGAGTGGAGAACTCATGTAAATTAAGAACAAGAGTTTCCTTGCCCAGGCAACATTAATGGGCAAATTCAATATTCCCAACACAGGCCAAACTTCTTTTGTATTCAGTAGTAATTTTGCAGCAAGGATTGGAACGTGACTGTTTGTTAAAATATGAAAAACAAAGCTAGGAGAAAGAAGACAGGCATCCTGATACAATAGAGAAATTTTCAGTAACCATTTATCTTTCAATAAAGACTATGCCTTTATTCTGGCCAGTTTGAATCCTTGAATTTTGTGGCTACCTAGATTGCTGCTGCCGCCAAGAGGAATGGTGGGGCTCTAAAGTGTATTGGCCTTTTAAAAAACACTATTATCTTTACATTTTTAAAATAATTAATCAATGTACATTGTCTTCTTCCGGCCAAAATTTCAACTGTATCCTCATTCTCCAGAGCAGAGTGTTTTTAAAAAAAAAAGTATTCTGTATTTTAATATACTCCAAAAGACGATGGATTGTCCCCTTTCCTGGTAAAACTGCAGTGTAAAAGCAACAGATTAACTAGTGTTTGTTACTTTAAATGTGATCATTGTATCAGTTTTATACCACCACTGCTACAGCAATAATTTACCAGGATATAGCAAAGTGATGTACAATACACAATTTAAAACCAGTTACACTCTAGTTACAAGTCCTAAAATGTTTGGTTAAATTTGTTAGTCGGTATTCTGATATGTTACTGAAGTTACACTGTTCAGCTAAAACAAATGAAGTGGAATCCCTGTACTAGGCTGTATTTTCTACTGAATCTTTTGCTGTCTTAATTACTACTTGCACCCAACGAAGTGGATATTCACCCAAGAAAGCTTATGCTCCAATACATCTGTTAGTCTATAAGGTGCCACAGGACTCTTTGCTGCTTTTACAGATCCAGACTAGCACGGCTACCCCTCTGATACTTTATTATTATTAATTATTGTAACTCCTAGAAGCCCTAGCAATGGACCAGGACCCAGTTCTGCTAGGCAAATGCAGAACAACGGAACAAAAAGTGGTCCCTACCCTACAGAGCTTACAATCTAAGTATAAGACAAGAGATGACAGGGAGATATAGGTGAGGGAGTACAAGGAAACAATGAGACAGTATTGGTCAATACTGAGAGGCTGTTGTCAATTTTTTTGTAGGCATCATGGCAGAAGAGAGATTTATGGAGGGATTTGAAGGAGGATGATGAGGTAGCTTTTCTCCCAAGTATGTGGAGCAGTATGGGAGAAAGCACAAGAGTAGTTGTGTTTTGCCCCAAGCAGAAACTCAGCATATGAGGTTTTCTCTAGGAACCAGGTTTTTAAAATCAGTTTTCAGTACGATTGGCTTCCTTGTCTTAAGTTAAATTAAGTTAAAAACAAAATTGAAATGTACTAGTTTTGACAGGGTTTTGTTGCACCATTTCAGCTTAGGCTTGAAATATCCTAGCTTGGTAGTGCTTCAAACCTGGGTTTGTGTGTGATAAAGAACTCTGACCCCTCCTTAACTGATACAGAGAATCTGCTGCATCCCTATAGACAGTGGAGGAAAAAGGGATCCTCAATCCTAGGGCTAGTAGTACGTCTATAGGAGAAGCCAAATACTGGCAGTATAGCAATAGAGGTGTCTGCTTTGACTCCATCTACAGCCATGAGCATTCTGGCCACCTGAATCACCAACTCAGGGCATCAAACATCTCACACACCAGGAACAGATGTATCTGTGTCTCCTACTGAGTAGCCACATGTCACAGTCCTCCACGGCCTACCCAGGGTCCTCCAGGGTCCATTCATGCTGAGTGGGAGTCACTCCAAAAGTCTTATCTAGGTCAACATCTTTTCTGATTCAGCACAGCTACCACTGTCTCAGTACCTCAGCTTGGCAGATCATGGGATGCAGGTAATGGAGACAGAGGGTGAAATCCTGGCCCCATGAAGTCAGTGGCAAAACTCCCAATAACTTCGCTGGAGTCAGGATTTGAGCTATAATTACCGAGAAGAGAATCCTGTGTCACTTCTGATGAATATAATGTATTATCAATGTGAGTGTGATTGTTCCTCGGTCCCTTCTTGTTTCTTCTCCTTAAGCTTACAATTGTCAATGATAGTTACTGTGACACTATGCACCCTAGTATATGCACCCTACACACTACTGTAATAATCTTTGTACAAAATACACCTTTGAAAAATGACACCACACTGGTCATTAATATTCTTGCATGATTTAGGTATGTGAAAGGTATTTAGTTATAATTCCAACATGTATTCCTAGCTCTTAAGTGTGTGTGAACCAGGGCGGGAGCTGCAACAGCAAAGCATTGTGAGGCTCCCAAAGTTAGAGGGCAAGTACAGCCCCTCGCAGGGCTGGATTGCACCCCGAACTGACCAGAACATGACTGTGGTGTAGTTATGCAGGATTTACACACAGTTTGCTATTTTAATAGATGTTTACCCTTTAAGCACTGATGAAATAGTTTTAAGTGATTCCCAGGTACAAAGGCTGAGAACCATCAAAGAAAGGTCACAGTTTGATGATTTTCTGTTTGTTTATTTTGGGCAAGGGAAATGGAAGGAAAGAAAGTGTACAAATGAGTAAGAAGCAGAAAAGGCAGGAGGAACAAAGAAGCAGATTCTGAGCTCATGAAGCAGCATTTAAAAGAGCTGGGAGCACAGTATAGTCTGTCAGCAGCTGATCATAAGCAATTCGAGCTAGTGGCCATGTTGTCCACATATGCCATGAGGCACCTACTCCAAACCTAGGGGCTAGAAGGGGTCCCTCTTTCTCCTACGGGGCTCATACAGGAGACCAAGCAGATGGTTCCTCAGACGATCCAGCAGAGACAGTGGCAATGGTGAGAGATCCAGAGCTGTGGAGGCTGGAGTGGAAACAGCTCCTGGTGGAGGGAAGCCAGAGCTGGAAGCCAGAGTGGGGCTGTAGAGTGGCTGCGGGGTTCAGAGCTGCTTAACCAGGGCTGTCTAGCACACAGACATTCAAAGTCTGCATTCTGCATGCTGGAAGGCTGGTTGGGAGCCGCCCAGGTTGGGATCTACAACAGCAAAGCATTGTGAGACACCCAGGGTTACAGTGCAGGCGGTGACGCAACCCCTCACTAGTCTGAATTGCACCCCAGAATGTCAGTGACCATGGTCACACTTCCATATTACATTGTAAAGTGTGACATTGTGAGCTAGAAGTGAATTTAGCTGACCATCTACTTCTTATGTATTCATGAAATTTGCAGTATACAAAAACAAGTGGAATGAACTAGTAAAAAATGTACACATTTTTAATCTGTTTCTCCTTGCACTAGGCTGAGGGACAACATTAGTAGAGTTAGCTGAAAACGGAAAAATCATTCTACAAAACATGTCTCAATGAGGGCTATTAAAATTACTCACTGAGAGGCTGGGGTAAAAGGTACAGTGGTGCAGCACCAGACAAGAAAAAATCCCTGTGGACTTTAAAAGTGAGCTAGCTGTCTAGGCAGAGAAGTGGTTCAGCCATACCCAAAGGCTTCTAATCATTTTAGTAAATGAACTGAGGCCAACATTTCCAAAGATGGATAGCTAAAATTAGGCACCTAAATCCATATTTTGTCACTTACGTGGCCTTAAAGATAGAATAGAGGTTTCCTTTTGAACTGAGCTCCCACTGGTCACCTTGAAGGCCAACACCAAATATAGATTTTGGTACCTAACTTTAGGAACTCCCATTTGAAAATGTTGGCCTGCATATTCACCTCTCTTTGGGTCTGGTAAAATAAAACATCTGGCAGTTTCCATAGATTTTAGGAGGCAGTGGGTGCAAAGTTACATGGAGTTCTATCAAACCTGGCTCTCAATGAAAATGGACATTGATTCTAGTATGTAAAAATTATAACATTCCTATTCTTACTAGGCTTTTTGAAAGCACCTACAGTCTGGAGGAAAAACACACGCTTCCAAACAAGTGCATCCTAATGATTGTAAACAACAGTTTCAAATGAAATCATTTTACTCAATCCAAAGATATCTTTAAATGCTCTCTCATTGTTTTGTTAACACTTGGACATGTGCAACAGATGCCATTAAAGGCTAATTCCAAAGGGATTTCTGTTAGCTATTGTACATGTTTGACAGAAAATAGTGTTTGTGCTTACTGTTCCCTGGAGAAATTTATCTTGGTGCTTTATTTTCTCTCTGTGGTGAACCAGATCATGAAATCTGCTGCCAATAACACAAACACTTTACTTGGTGTCTCAAGGGCTCTGCTGCTTTAGCCACTTGGCTGCTTTACCTCTGCAGGCCAAATACAATAAGCTAATCCTGGAACACAGTCAGTTGGCAGACACTGACTGTTCATTTTCTCACTAAAAATATTATGAAGAAGATTGATTTAGGTCTACAAACATTTGTGTCACTGCTAATTTAAACCCTTTCATATCATGTGAATTGTTGTTCTGTTCTGTTCTATGTTTACAGCAGTGAATGCACAATATATAAATTAACAAGGAAATATTATCTGAATTAAACTGTATGTCAGAGCCTAACAAAAACAAAAACAACTTTTCAAATCAGTTTATGTTGATGAGTTCAATCAGCAGCAAAACCTTGTTTTTTGTCATAAGTTTAATATTCTCAAAAGTTGTGTGTTTCTACAAAAGTTAACAATTAATCAACCAGAAAACCAAGCTTCTAAAATAGGATTTTGTCACAATTTTATTTTTTTCATCACACACAAAAACCATTCAAAGTGCCCTAGTATATGTATTTTCACATTTTAAGAGTTAAGAGCCCCATTCTATAGACCTTCCATGCACACGCTCATACAGAGAGGGTATGCAGAATCAGGTCCTTATAGTCATAGCAAAGGTTAAAGAGCAAGTCATTTTAAATGAAAGTTTACAGGATGAATTTATGAGCCTTTTTCTATGGGAGAGCGCTTATGCTCTACACAACTCTAGTCAAACAACTTTAACAAATTGTCATAACCTTTGTCATATCTCATTTTCTTGCATAAACAAGTCACATTGAAACTATAAATGATGGAAAATTTAATCCACATGGCTTGCATTATCAAAACTGTTAAACTGTAGTATTTTCCACCATGTCAGCAATTGCATTATCTGTTTTAAAGAAACATTGAAAAGATTACTTTTTAAGGGAGATACCGTAGGACCTGAGTAAATATCTCCCCCTTCCCAGGTCTGTACTAGTTGATATTTTCACTTTCAATTTTTTCTGAATACCCTGGAGTTTGTTATTCCATATCATTATTACTGGAGACATTCTTTCAACTGACCTCAGAGAATTTACTAGTCAGTGATATTAGAAAGTGCAGTGGGACTCACTGGTACTGTTAAGATTCTCCCGTCATCCCTACGTTGACTGTGTACATTTGCACCAGGATCTAATTTGGCTTCCAGCCTGAGAGCATTTTTTTTCCTATACACAACCCAGTTGGGGAGTGTAATGATGTGTGTGTGAGGGGGTGAATGCTTGCATCTGTGTTTGCATGCACTCTTCTGTGACTATATAAAATGAGAAATTTCAGGCCAGAAATGAAATGGAATTCCTTATGAAAAATAACTTCTTTAAATCATATAAAAGTTAAAGCTGTTGAACTTTCTGCTGATACTGGCTAGTATTGCTTATCAAACTAGGGGTCAACTATTTGTATTTTAGCCATGTCTTCCGCACTGTTCTGTTTGCATGTCTGTCCATCTCTTACTCTTCACCTGGCATTTCTCTGGGATATTTGTTCTGACAAATGATCTGCTGCTCTAGCCCTGAAAATGTTCTTCTGTCTTATTCTCAGCTTCACAGTATACTAAAGCCATAAACTAAAATTGCCCTCCCCCTTTCCTGTGGGCATCAGTCCCAAACCCATGGTCAAAGGAAAAAAACAAAAAAAATGTATTAATAACTTCCTTCCTTCCAGTGTTTTTATTAGCTGTGTGAAAGGGATCCTGATATGCTCATTCAGTGTAGAGGGAAATCATCCTATATGTTTAGTATGATATAAATCTGATTTTCTTTCATCTGCTGGTTTCCAAGATCCTCACTTTTTTCAAGCTATTGATACAGTGATCACTTATTAAGCTTCTTTTCATGAGTTTTTTAGAAAGAGTATATTGTTCTAGTCCATGACATGTCAGAGTCTGCAAATTAGTTTGTTTTCTCTGCTTATTTCTTTTTCATCTAGTCCACATGGATCTTTAATAAATTAACTTTCAAGGATATTCTTTTCATTGTAGTGTGCAGCGAGGACATGGTGCTTTGTATGTGGTTATTTGCTCAACGATTGCCTATGGAGAATGAATGGCTGGTTGTGTACAACAGGAGAGAGAGATTTAGGCTTCATGAATTCCATTGTGATTGATTGTATCACCTTTGCTTTAAGAATGAGGAGTACACACTCTTGAGTACATCATTCAGCAGACCCCTCGCTAAGTAACTGTGCAACCTTTATCTTCCCTTACTGTTGTCTTGCTTATGCCTCTGTACATCACGTTACCTCTGTGTAGGAGGTGATAATTGGAGCTGGGTTGGATGTGGCAAACTTGTAGGGCCATATAGTCAAACATTGTTGTCTGATCTGCTATTATACCATTTGCATGTGTAACAAACATGTGTAACTAATTTGTGTGCATTAAATTAGTTATTGTGTAACTAAGGAGGTACAGATATGTGCAGTTATTCATCAGATGCCAGAAAGTGTGGGTTTTGTGCATCCAGCAAATACCAAACCATATTCTAAAAGTGCCATTTGGCAGTCAAATCTTGGAAGATACTGAGCCCCTCCTTAGAAGCACTCAGCACCCTTTGTTGACTTTTGTAGAAGCAGATATTGGAGGCCCTCAACTCAGCACTTTGCAGGATCAGGTCCTAGGGAATCCACATTTAAAAATCTGGATCATATACAGAATTGATCTAATAATTAATAAATTCCTGGCTTGTTGGGTACTGAATACATATTACAAGGATAGAGGGAATCTATAGATATATATATATATAGAGAGAGAGAGAGAGAGATATTTACAGATGATAATTTAAGGTCTCATTTAAACCCTCAAAGAAAGGACATTCAGAGTTAGGGCCAGAACTCCATTCTTCAATCCACTGGTTCAAACTCTGCTCGAAGTTACTTTTGTGCATTCTCTGAACAGTGGAATTAGCTCTGAATTTATACCAGTGTAACTGAGACCAGAATTTAACCCTTTGTTATAGCTAAGAATTGCTGGAGTTTTCAAACTTTTGTTCATCTTGAATACCGCATGCAATATGTGGCACCACCTAGGAAAATAGAGTGATTTAAAGATAGTTACAACCATAATTCTGAGTATCCTCACTTTTATAGGTTTATATTAAACCCTGAATAATAATTGAACATAACTTTGGTGATCTGATTATGTCTTTTTAACAGATATATTTTTATTATTCCAAAAAAGAGGTAATAAAGCTGTTTACAGATGTTTTATTTTCTGATTATTTTAATGTTTGTACTAAATTATGTAGCAAATTAGCTTTTAAGTGTCTACACTGAGTACCTATTTCATTGATATGGTGATGTTACCTGGCTAATGTTTAAGCATATTTTTAAGTTGAGCATGGTTAGATTTACAAACCACTAATAAAATGTCAGGATAAAGTAGAAAGCTCTATTGAAAATTACATAAATGCAGAATTACTGGTTCCTAATTAGCCAACACAAAAATTTGAGAGGTCGCTTGAACAAATATGAACATGTTTGAGATTCTTTGATGTTTCATAAGTTGCCCCTTTTTCCATTTAGTATGTACTTTCAGAAGAAAGGAAATAAAATGAAAGGGTCTACATCAAAACTTATTCTGCTGAAACAAAATGGAAGTTGCTGCTTTTGATAAAATACAACACTATAGCTGTGGCTGAATAATTTTACGGTAACTTGCTGCCTAAGGCATTTGTTTTACTATCTTAAAGTAAATGCATGAGAGATTAGACCATCTGTTTCTTCAGCTTGAATCAATATGTGGTCCAGATTGAACTACTAGAGGCTTAATATAATTATCATGCATTTTGGTCTGTCTGTCCTGTACCTGCAATAGCATTCTCTAGCATAACCTCACTATTCTAGCTCCATGTATTACAGAACACAATTCAAATACTGGCATTTGAAAGTTCCTTTTTTATCATATAAGGTGTACAAGATGATTGTGCAAGTCCTCATGCAGATCCATTATTTTGTACTTCATCCATCAATGTAAAAATGGGATATGTCAATGCACAGTAAATGAAAACAAGTTCTTATAGATTCTGATTATTGCAGTGTTCTGAATACTTCTATCTTACCTGGCTTTAAAGTGACTCTTTTGGCATTTCCTGTTGTTGGGAACACTGCAAAGACTTCATCAGACATTCTCTCTAAGTTTCACCTAGGTAATATATGATGGTCAGTGGAACTGGAGTCAGAGGACCCAGGTTCCCTGGAGGGACTGTTTATTGAGGGGGCACCAGTGGCACAGAGAATGTAGGGACATCAGCCTGGTAGCAAGTCAGCCACATAGATAGAGCAGTGCACAGATCAGTCAGTAGTAAAGATTGGGTTGCCAGGTGTCCAGTTTTTGACTGGATCACCTGGTCAAAAAGGGAACCAGTCAGCGCTGCTGTGCAGGCCATTAAAAGTCCAGTCTGTGGCGCAGTGGGGCTAAGACAGGCTCCCTGCCTGCCCTGGCTCCACACAGCTCCCGGAAACAGCCAGCATGTCTGGTTCCTAGGCGCAGGGGCTACTGGGGCTCCATGTGCTGCCCCCGCCCTGAGTGCTGGCTCCGCAGCTCCCATTGGCCAGGAACTACATCCAATGGGAGCTGCGGGGGCAGTGCCTGTGGACGCAGGCAGCGCACAGAGCCACCTGGCCACGCCTCCGCTTAGGAGCCGGACATGCTGGCCGCTTCTGGGAGCAGCCTGAAATAAGCGTCCACCTTGAGCCCTCTCCTGCACCTCAAGCCCCTGCCCAAGCCTTGAGCCCCCTCCCACACCCAAACTCCCTCTCGGAGCCCGCAGATGGAGATCACATCCTGTTACCATAAGTCCTCAGTCCATTTTATTTTGCCTTCCCTGACATGTCTTAGCCATGTCTAAGCAACTTATATTACTACATCTCTCAGGGTTGTAAGAAATCCATTCTCCTGAGCTGACACAGTTGTACTGACCTAACTAACTCCTAGTGTAGATCACGCTCTGTCGATGGGACGACTTCTCTTGTCACCATAGCTACTGCCTCTTGGGGAGGTACCTATGACAGGAGAAGCTGCTACAGCTCTTAAGTGTAGACATTAACAAAGAGAGCTATTAGCAAAGAGAGTCAATGCTTCTGCAGCTTGGAGAATAGTCTTGTCAGCTGTGAGATGTATTTACAGTGGGTTCACATTTGAAGTCCTTACTCAGGCAAAACTTCCATTGATATTAGTGGGAGATTTACCTAAATAAAGACAGCAAGAAGGGCAAGTGCTGGATTTTTGCCTCTTGAATGTCACTCTCTGTAGTTTGAAATATATATCTGTTATTGGTTTGGAGAGGTTGTGTGGTTGCTGGAAAACTGCCTGCTGGCTGTGTGTGTGAAATGGGCTATTTTGCCTTTCTGCATGTCTAATAAAATTCTATTGCGTCTCAAATATTTGCTTTTTGTATACTTCGGAAAACAGTTTATGTGCAGATTCCTCTTGGAATTGATCTTCAGAGTGAAATTTGTTTTTAGTGAGTGTATTAAATGCTATAAAAAGGTGTTTCAATGAACAAATATGAAAAAAAATTCTAGCGTGCATCATGCTTGCACACCAGGTTTTCTTAATATCAGTAAACACAGGACACAATGTAACAGAAGAACAGTGAAGTGGTTAATGATCATTACATCTTTCTTGCATCTTGAGTAATTGATTTGTCCGTGCCTTGCACCCTCCATGCACCTTCATGGGTATAACAAAACACGTAAGTTGGGTGTCACAGGGTGGACTGGGCCCTTTAAGAGGGAACTGGTCCAGACCACCTGTGCCTCACTAACAGCCTCTCCAGGGGGCCTGATAGAGAGCTACTGATCTCTATAAAGAGCCAGAAGGAGCTGGAGATATAGAGAGGAAGCTGTGGCAGAGGCTGAGAGAGTTGCAATGAGCAGAAGGTTCCTTCAGGAGACCCTTGATCAGGGGGAAAACTTTGGGCCTGGAAGCTAGAGAAAGCTATAGGTAGAAAACACATAGTAAGAAGCCCACAAGGAGAGGGACAGGGCTCTTTATGGGACCCTGAATCAACAGGGGAGCAGTAGAGGGGAGGTTTTGTCTGCCGATGTCTCGGAGAGTAGGAGAGGCCTAGGAGTGACAGCTTGAATTATATGGGACTTTCAGGACAGTGTGAATGATTTTGAACTTTATTTTAATAAACCAAACCCCAAGAAGGGCTGTTTTTGTTGGACCTGTGAAAGCTTTCTGTGAATTATTGAAGAGACTGAGGGGAAACTGAGGCAGAGTGCAGTGATCATGAAAGGGTGCTTGGAAGGCAGCTGGCCCTGGTGCACTGGTCAATCTGATGGTTTTACCAGTGCTGAATTAGTTCTGGGTATAAATAGACAGCTTGTCTTTCTAGTCCTGTCAGTCTGGTAACTCATCCCTTATTTGTTTTAAAGGATAGGCTTAAAATCATACACTACCCAAAATGGAAACTGATCATTTAGGAAAGTAATGCCCTAAAGGTCTTTACAGTATTGCATTTGGACTATGTTCTAGAATTGCATCTGTACTTGAGGTTTGTTTCCTTTAAAGAAGAAGATTTAATACAACCAAAGGTCACAATCATTAATTTGCAATCAAAGATCAGAAAATGATATGTTCAGTATAGGTGAATATAGACTAACATGGGGACTACAGTGCCAAGTGTAGCAGAAAAATACTCCTAATTCACAGCTACAGTTTAGCCTGTTGCTTGCCAAATATCTAGTGTCATAAACAGATAGCTAAGGGTTGATGTCTCTTACACCTGGAAAAAAGTACCTGAAACACCTGACCAGAGGACCAATCAGGAAACCAGATTTTTTCAGATTTGGGTGGAGGGAAGTTTGTGTGTGAGTCCTTTGTTCTGGTCTTCTGTCTTGAATCTATCTCTCTCGGCTATGAGAAGGATTTCTGTTTCCTGCTTTCTAATCTTCTGTTTCTAACTTGTAAGTACAGAGATCATAAAAACAATAGGGGTTATTGTTTTTTTTCTTTTGTATTTACATGGTATAGTTGCTGGAGTGCTTTGGATTGTATTCTTTTTGAATAAGGCTGTTTATTCAATATTCTTTTAAGCAATTGACCCTGTATTTGTCACCTTAATACAGAGAGACCATTTTTATGTATTTTTTTTCTTTTTATATAAAGCTTTCTTTTAAGACCTGTTGGAGTTTTTCTTTAGTGGGGAACTCCAGGGAATTGAGTCTGCAGCTCACCAGGGAATTGGTGGGAGGAAGAAGTCAGGGGGAAATCTATGTGTGTTAGATTTACTAGCCTGACTTTGCATTCCCTCTGGGTGAAGAGGGAAGTGCTTGTGTTTCCAGGACTGGAAATAGAGAGGGTGGACTCCCTCTGTTTAGATTCACGGAGTTTGCTTCTGTGTCTCTCTCCAGGAACACCTGGAGGGGGGAAGGGAAAAGGTTTATTTCCCTTTGTTGTGAGACTCAAGGGATTTGGATCTTGGGGTCCCCAGGGAAGGTTTTTGGGGGGACCAGAGTGCCCCCAAACACTCTAATTTTTTGGGTGGTGGCAGCTTTACCAGGTCCAAGCTGGTAACTAAGGTTTTCATGCTAACCCCCATATTTTGGACGCTAAGGTCCAAATCTGGGACTAGGTTTATGATATCTAGTAACTGCCGTCAGAGTAAAAGGGGAAAGTTGCTCCAGCAGCAGCTGTGTCAGTAGCAAAGGCCAGGCCCCTAGAGAAGGAGAAGTACATAGAAATGGAGAGGTAGACCACAAGAGGAAAATGAAGGTGGAAAATTGACAACAGGATGGTGGGGCTGAGGGCAGCAGTAACAGATAAAGTGAAGGAGAAGTGCATTTCCAACAAGGGTAAGGGAAGTAAAACCAATACAGGAATGTAGAAAGAAATAGCCAGGGTGTATTCATAGATATTCAGTTAGGCAAGGAGACTTGATTCTCCACTCACTCACATTAGGTTTATGCAGTGAGTGTAATTCAACTGATGAGCAGACATTAGAGATGATAGCCAATGTCATATAAACATCTATACAGACAGCTGTCTGGTAGATTTCAATGATGGTAAATATATGGAGATATACCTATCTCCTGGAGCTGGAAGGGACCCTGAAAGGTCATCGAGTCCAGCCCCCTGCCTTCACTAGCAGGACCAGCTACTGATTTTGCCCCAGATTCTGAAGTGGCTCCCTCAAGGATTGAGCTCACAACCCTGGGTTTACTAGACTAATGCTCAAACAGTGAGCTATCCTCCCCTTGGTGTAATTATTCCTAATTACACTGCTTGGAGAGAGAATCTGACCCTATAAATTCTACTGTGGGGCTACGCAAACTACTTAAACGTTATTCTTCTGGTTTATTACGTCCCCAGAACATCCAGTACAACTCCATCTGTCATATGCAATGTCGTTGTAACTGTATGTGTCCCAGGATATTAGAGAGATAAGGTGAGTAAGGTAATATCTTGTATTGGACCAACTTCTGTTGGTGAGAGAGACAGAAAGCTTGTCTCTCTCACTCAGAGACATTGGTCCAATGAAAGATATTACCTCACCCACCTTGTCTCTCCGTGAATCATAGTTTGTTATTTATTCTGCTTCTACAGAGCCAAATCCTGAAGTTCTTAGTCTGTTAATAGTCAGACTGTATTCAGGCAAAATTCCATGGGAATTCTTCTGGAATAGGGTCTGAGTATTAACATAGTAAGGACTTCAGAATTTGACTCTTATTCAATATCTACTTAAAATTCAATACAACATTTCATTGTAGAAATACTAATACAGCATTTTGCTTAAAAATACCAATTGCAAAGAAAAATGTAGCAAATTATTTTTGTGAATCAACTAGTTTATAAAAAAGTCATCTTATTGTTATACTTTGCATACATTTTATAGAGAGTTTTCTGTATCATTAAGATCATACTGGCTCAGACATACTATATCATTAGCTTCTTATACATTAATTTGATATGACATATAACTCAACTAAACATATACTCTAAATTTTTCCTGTATAATCTGCAATAAAAAAACCCTCAGAATATACTGCTTTTCAAAATCTCATTAATGTGCAGTAAGCAGGGCCTGCCTGATTTGTCCTCTAGAAATCCATGTCTTGGAAATGGCAATCTAAATTTCCCCTGCAATTTTGCCATCATTTTGTTACACTATTAAACGTAATAGTTTTCTTCTTTGAATCTTGGTCTGTGAATACTCAGCTCTGACTTGACTAGTCAGCTTGTGGCCAAGATAGATCTTTCCTTTCTTTGAGTGGAAAAATACTTAGTGAGGATTTTGCATCAGGTTTTATTTTCTCTTTTCAAAATGTGATAATTTTCAGAAGTACACCTTACAGTCATACCATCGGGGATGTGCCCAGTTGCCATCCATGGCAGTGAGACACAGAGTCTGTGACTTTGCTCTCTTTGACATACCTTGGTGGCAATGGAGAAGTCTTGTGGCAAACATTAAGGGATCTTTCAGATTATGGAAAAGCGTAATTGATGGTTGTTCTTCGAAACCCCTAAGACTAGTAGAGCTGTGTGAATAAATGATTTTTTTTGTTTGTTTTAGTACAATGGCTGAACTAGAAAAAATGTTTGGGTCAAACAAACAAAATGTTTGGTTTCGTTTGGGGGTGGTTTTTTACCTTACAAAAAATAAAAATAAAAATAAAATGGAAGTAAAATTTGAAACAAAAAGTCTTTTAGAATCAAAGTGGAAATATTCAGGTTCAAAAATGTTGAAACAAAATGTTTGACTTTTTCAGAATTGTTTTTTTCAACCAAAACAATTTGTCAAATTTAACCCACATTTTTAAAATATTTTTATCAACCCAAATTTGTGGGGAGATTTCCCATTAAAAAAAAAACATTTTGTCCAAAAAAAATAATATGTCACCCAGCATTAAACACTAGTTTAGAATGGATATATTTCCCAGATTGGAGCACCAAGAGATAGCTCATGCATAAACTGTCATCTCACCGTGAAAGATTCTTGTGTTATTTCCGTTAATTCTATTACCCTTTATTATACTGCTGTTTAGAAACTTGTAAATTTAAAAATACTATATATAATTCTATAAAAATTATTTTGTTATTTAAGATAATATAGTGCCATTTTATTAAATGCACCTATTTGTAAAACGCAGACTTGATGGACATATTTATTAAGTATTCTTAATTCTTTAATATTCTTTTCTTTTTCAGTTTTCTTCTTGTATTTGGTTGCTTGATTTTGTCAGTGTTTTCCACCATTCCTGAGCACGCAAAACTTGCCTCTCGTTGCCTCTTCATTCTGGTAAGTGAAACTTATGAATGCAGGACAATTTCACAGCCACATTAAGTATGTTAAATGCCATCTCACTTTAGACAGAGTAAGTGAATTTATGCTTTAAAAAAAATTATCAACAAGGTAAAAATCAAAATAGGCCATGTCATAAACAAATAGCTAAGAGTTAATGTTCTTTTACCTGTAAAGGGTTAACACAGGGAACCAAACACCTGACCAGAGGACCAATCAGGAAACAAGACTTTTTCAAATCTGGGTGGAGGGAAGTTTTGGGTGTGAGTTCGTTGTTCTTTGTCTTGTGTCTGACCCTCTCGGCTCTGAGAGTGATTTTTCTATCTCCAGGCTTTCTAATCTTCTAATTACAAGTTGTAAGTACAAGGATAGTAAGACAATAGGTTTATATTGTTTTTCTTTTGTATTTACATGTGTGTAGTTGCTGGAATGTTTTAAATTGTATTCTTTTTTGATAAGGCTGTTTATTCATTTTTTTTCCTTTAAGCAATTGACCCTGTATATTGTCACCTTATTACAGAGATCCTTTTATGTCCTTTTTTCATTCTTTTTATATAAAGCTTTCTTTTTAAGACCTGTTGGAGTTTTTCTTTAGTGGGGACTCAAGGAAATTGAGTCTGCAGCTCACCAGGGAATTGGTGGGAGGAAGAAGTCAGGGGGAAAATCTCTTTGTGTTAGATTTACTAAGCCTGAATTTGCATACCCTCTGGGTGAGGGGGAAGAGAGATTATTAGCTCTCTCGGGGCTTGTGTTTCAAGGACTTGAAACAGGGAGGGTAGAATCCCTTTGTTTAGATTCACGGAGCTTGCTTCTGTATATCTCTCCAGGAACCCAGGGAGGGAACACCTGGAGGGGAGGACGGGGAAGGGAAATGGTTTATTCCCCTTTGTTGTGAGACTCAAGGAATCTGAGTCTTGGGGTCCCCCAGGGAAGGTTTTGGGGAGACCACAGTGAGCTAGGCACTGTATAATTCCTAGCTGGTGGCAGCAATTACCAGGTCCAAGATGGTAACTAAGCTTGGAGGTTTTCATGCTAACACCCATATTTTGGACGCTAAGGTCCAGATCTGGGAAGAAATGTTATGACAGGCCCGTCATAAACAAAAAATTAACAGGATCACTGTTTCCTTTGGGACTTATTCTACATAAGGAAATGTTAACAAAAACATGATTGTATCTTTGTTCTCCTCTTGAGAATTGCCATAATTCACTACCAATAGTTCTTCTATTAATGAAATTCAAAAAATAAATCTTAAAACTAGTAACTGCTTCTGCCTTGCCTTTTGAACTGTTGAAGTCTTCTGCTTCTGGGCTCCTTTTCCTGGCCCCTGCAGAGCTTCTCTTCCACAGCAGGATATTCTCACTTACAAGTCCTACCCTCAAAGCATGAAAGACCTTTGATGCTGCTGTTATCACTTAAAGTCAGTATGTGACGAGATACTGAGCTACTACAATCTTTCTTTATACTTAAAACAGGAAATAATTTTGGTATTTTAGATACCAGTGTGTTAACCAATGTGTTAACTGTTGGTAAATACTGACTTTTGAATGGCAATTTTTCTGTAGAGTAGTTTTCAGAGTAGCAGCCGTGTTAGTCTGTATCTGCAAGAACACTTCAACCTCTCTAACCACTCAGCGACAGACTTGAAGGTGGCAATTTTGCAACAAAAAAACTTCAAAAACAGATTCCAAAGAGAGACTGCTGAACTCAAATTAATATACAAATTAGATACAATTAACTCAGGCCTAAACAGAGACTGGGAATGGTTGGGTCATTACACTAATTGAATCTATTTCCATATGTTAAGTTCTCCTCACGCCTTCTATGGGTCATCTTAATTATCACTTCAAAAGTTTTTTTTCTCCTGCTGATGATAGCTCATCTCAATTGATTAGACTCTTCCAGTTGGTATGGGTACTTCCACCTTTTCATGTTCTCTGTATGTATAAATATCTCCTGTCTGTGTGTTCCATTCTATGCATCTGAAGAAGTGAGCTGTAGCTCACGAAAGCTCATGCTGAAATAAATTTGTTAGTCTCTAAGGTGCCACAAGTACTCCTGTTGTTTTTTCTGTAGAGTAGGGTAGCTTCATGACATTCTCATTAAATGCTTTTCTATAGTATTTTCCTCGTTTCCTTTTCCTTGTGATTTAAGTATAGTGAATCTAATCTAGAAAACTGCTTAACATTATTATGATTGGTAAACTGGTGCAAGCAAATGTTTTAATATGTCCAAATGTAAACTTATACATCTAGGGACAAAGAATGTAGGCCATAGTTACAAGATGAGAGTCTCTGTCCTGGAAAGCAGTGATTTTGAAAAAGATTTGGGGGTGATGGTGGATAATCAGCTGAACATGAGCTCCCAGTGCAATGCTGTGGCCAAAAGGTCTAATATGTGTATCGGATGCATAAAGAGGTGGCTCTGTAGAGATGTTATTTTATCTCTGTATTTGGCACTAGAGTGCCCGCTGCTGGAATGTTGGATTCAGTTCTGGTATCCACAGTTCAAGAAGAATATTGATAAAACTGGAGAGCGATCAGAGAAGAGCCACGGGAATGATGAAAGTATTAGAAAACAGACTCACAGAGCAAAATCTATTTCGCTTAACAAGGAGAGGGTTAAGGGGATGACTTAATCACAGTCTGTAAGAACCTACAGGGGAGCATATAATCCATAAAGTGCTCTTCAAATTAGAAGTTTCAGAGTAGCAGCCGTGTTAGTCTGTATCCGCAAAAAGAATAGGAGTATTTGTGGCACCTTAGAGACTAACAAATTTATTTCAGCTTAAGCTGTTGTGGGCTACAGCTCACTTCTTCAGATGCATAGAATGGAACACACAGACAGGAGATATTTATACATACAGAGAACATGAAAAGGTGCAAGTATGCATACCAACTGGAAGAGTCCAATCAATTGAGATGAGCTATTGTCAGGAGAAAACAAGTGGGAGAACACTTCAACCTCTCTAACCACTCTGTGACAGACTTGAAGGTGGCAATTTTGCAACAAAAAAACTTCAAAAACAGACTCCAAAGAGAGACTGCTGAACTCGAATTAATATACAAATTAGATACAATTAACTCAGGCCTAAACAGAGACTGGGAATGGTTGGGTCATTACACTAATTGAATCTATTTCCCTATGTTAAGTTCTCCTCACACCTTCTATGGGTCATCTCAATGATCACTTCAAAGGTTTTTTTTCTCCTTCTGACAATAGCTCATCTCAATTGATTGGACTCTTCCAGTTGGTATGGGTACTTCCACCTTTTCATGTTCTCTGTATGTATAAATATCTCCTGTCTGTGTGTTCCATTCTGTGCATGCGAAGAAGTGAGCTGTAGCCCACGAAAGCTTATGCTGAAATAAATTTGTTAGTCTCTAAGGTGCCACAAGTACTCCTGTTCTTTCTTCAGATTAGAAGTTAAACATATAACAAGATTCAGTGGCTGGAAGTGGATGTTAGACAAATTCTGACTGGAAATATGGTGCACATTTTTCACAGTGAGGGTAATTAACTTTTGGAACAACTTACCAAGGGTTGTGGTGGATTCTCCATAACTGGCAATTTTTAAATCAAGATAGAGCAGATCTTTTAGAAAAATATTCTATCTTAAACAAGCATCATTCTGAGAAAGTTATATGGCCTGTGTTATACAGAAGGTCAAACTAGATTATCACAATGTTCCCTTCTGGCCTCTAAACCCTTCATGCTGAGCCGATAATATCCAATGGGGGTACAATGGTGTTAATTTAAAAAGTCACCAGACATCACAGAGTTACCACAGTTATTTTGTATTCCAAGAACACACACTGCAACATGTTAGGTAGGCTCCACTGCATAGCGACTGTTGACAAATGTCGACTTTTTGATGGCAATCACTGTATGTGCTCATTACTGATTCTCATCATAACAATTCCTAAGTACACCTCTACCTTCACATAACGCTGTCCTTGGGAGCCAAAAAATCTTACCACGTTATAGGTGAAACCGTGTTATATTGAACTTGCTTTGATCCACCGGAGTGCACAGCCCCGCGCCCCCGGAGCACTGCTTTACCGGCTTATATCCGAATTCGTGTTATATCGGATGGCGTTATGTCGAGGTAGCGGTGTAGTTAAGGACTGGGCAGGCTAATTGATGCATGGTAATTTCCATTGCAGGTACTTTAGTGATTTCAGATTGTCCGAGAAAGATGCAGGTTCGAGTAAGTATTTGATTGAGAGAGGAAAATTAAAATGTGACAGATTGAAATTTCAAACCACGTGGCTTTTTATTAGCGGGGATAAGTTACAACTTGGGCCGGGGAGAGGCAATTTATCAGCTAGAAATACTATCAGAATAAAACCACACACAACTGGAAACAGTCTATTTACATCCGACAACAAGAAACCAAGCGATTTATAATCAACTGCTCACTAAAATCCAGAGCAGATACACAAAACTAAGTAAACTGTACACATATTAACCAAATATTGTAAAATACACCAACCAATCACAATAGCAATCAATACAACAATTTGACTTTCATATACTGTATACACAACTTTGTACCAAGTAAGGGAAAGAAAGAAAGAAAAAGAAGGAAGGAAGAGTCTGAGCGAACAGAGTATTTACAGAAAACAAAATGCACATACCACACTCCAGGCGCAGCTGACCAGCAGTACAGACATCAAGGGTATGACGAATCGGTGAGAAGTAATCCAAAAGAAAAATTGATACAACACGAGCCAGCAAAATCCGGAGGAGACCCTGGCTGAAAGGGTGATCAGGCCTTTCAGCTAACACGCGGATACTCCTGATGTTTTTGGCGCGAGACATGGTTTTATTTGAAGACTCTTACTCGTGTCAGCGTCTGATTGGTCCCTAGCTCCTTCACCTTCCAGGTTCCGAGCTGGTGCCCTCTACATCAATAGGAGCTGCACCCAGCACACTACTTTTTGCACACGGCCCCATAGTGTAGCACACGGCACCAACTTGACCTTTTGACCAGACAGAAGGTTTGAGAATAGGCACACGGCACTATAATGTTGCACACCACACCATAGGGTAGCACACGGCACTACGGTGTTGCACACGGTACCAATGTGACCTTTTGACTGACAATTGGCCATACAGATGCCATGTTTGAGCATAGGTTTAGGGTTGTGACACAGATGCCCTCAAAAAATCAGTTAATAATGATAGCATTCAGATCCTATTCCCTTATTTACTGATTTGAGCAACACCTTTGTAATGAGTTTGTCTGGGCATCCTATAATTGATTTTGTTAATGTAACTATTAAACTAATCTTGAAAACCAGGGATTGGCAGCCTTTGGCACACAGCTTGCCAGGGTAAGCACCCTGGTGGACCGGGCTGGTTGGTTTACCTGCCGTGTCCACAAGTTCGGCCGATTGCGGCTCCCACTAGCCACAGTTTGCCGCTTCAGGCCAATGGAGGCCACGGGAAGTGGCGGCCAGCATATCCCTTGGCCCATGCCACTTCCCGCAAGCCCCATTGGCCTGGAGCGGCGAACCGCAGCCAGTGGGAGCCACGATAGGCCGAACCTGCAGATGCGGCAGGTAAACTGACCCGGCCCACCAGAGTGCTTACTCTGGTGGGACGCGGGCCAAAGGTTGCCAATCCCTGCTTAAATCAATCTCTGTTTGCAATGAGTTCACCTTGAAATGTCACTGCAAAACACTCTTGTGGGATCCTACATTTACCCTCAGAAATCTGTTTAGGTCCAGTGAGATCTGTGTATAAGATTTAAGCACATAGGCCAGATCTTCACTGGTGTAAATCATCATAGCTTCACTGATTTGAACTACTGTAACTGTCCAATCCTGCAACCCCTTCTATTGTTTGGATTTTAGAGTCTCTCTGTCTCTTGTATGATCCTGAACAATTCAGAATGTAGAAATTAGGACATCTGTATATTAGAGTGATGATCTTAGTAGAAGTGGATGGATAATCTGTGAGGCATTAATATTAGTTGTCATAGTCTGATCCAACATTTCTATAGAATATGCCTATGTGTTTGTAGAAGCTCTTATCAAGAATAGGTCCTGTGATAAGAAATTTTTACAGTTCCTGCTGTGGCTCTCTAATGGAGAACGTATAAGGTCCAGGAGCACACTGAAATTTAAACTGGTTCATTCCTGTTTGCTGGACCACATATTCTTTCCTTCATTTGCTGACTCATTAGTTAAAGTTTGCAACAACATAAAAATAATACAACTCAGCACTAATGTTTCAGCAATCATTTTGACTACGTAAATGCACTGATTGCAGTCTTTAGTGGCACCAATTCCCACAACCCCTTTACATGTAATGATTCTATGAGTCTATGAGTCTATGTAATGATTCACACGGTTCTTGCAAATGTTCCGCTTACACAATTTACCACAGACAGTTATATTAAATATCAAAGAACTGTTTATTTCCTGCTGAAGAGATACAGCATCACATCTTTTCTTTTCTAATGAAGTAAAGTACAACACTCTGTGGAGCTGCCTGCTGGAAGTCCAGGAACAACTGCTTCATGGACTTGTTTCAGGTGGTACTGAAGAACCACCCTAATTTGCTACTATAAAACAAAACCAGTAATGTTCCTCACAATCATATCTATGTTTTTTGCCTTATTTTGCCTTGCACTGGCACTTTTTTTTTTTTTGGACTTTATTTTAGCTGCTGTTAGCAAGGTGAAAGAGAGGAGGTAAATGTAGGTAATCTAGGGCTTGTCTGCAGTGGTAAGTTTTGTCGCCATACACACTAGAAGGGGACTTTTGTTGGGAAAAATGCCCACGTTTGGCAACAAAAAACTTCCACCCCTAGGAGAGACTTGTGTCTTTTCCCCTCCCTTTGTTGTTGACAAAGAGCCAGTGTAGACACTGCTGATTGTTTTGTCGAGGGAACTGGCTTCCACCAGTATCCCATAATGCCTGCCCTGATTGTTCTGCTGAGTGTTGTGATCTCTGCTGCCTTGCAGGCATGCGCCCCGCCCCTTTCAAAGCTCCGGGAAGTATCTATGTGCTGCTCTGTTTGGGGAATAAACAAAGAGCAAATCATTGGAATGCTCCTGTTCTTCCCTGCACTAGGAACACAGCAGAAGGCAGACTGCTGCTGCAGTGGGAGAGGGACAGGCTGCTGTGCTGCTTTGCTGTTCCTCAGCATGGAGAGCTCACAGAGCTGCTCATGATGATACTCTGGGCAGCTGAGGGGGCTGTGCGAGAACTCAGAGAGAATCCTTAGATGCACCGCGATACATACCCACAGTGCATTGCTCACCCTGTCGATGACATATGATCTGTCGACCAAGGGAGCACGTGTGAACACCCTTTAGCGATTTTTGTTTTGTCAACCTTTTGGTGTCAACATAAGTTTTGTCAACAAAACTTGGTAGTGTAGAAAAGCCCCTAGTCTCCGCCTCCTCACTACAAAGGCCAGAGATGCTGAGGGGCTTGTCTTCTTTCCCACTCCTCTTCCATGGCTGGTATGGTATGACTGTCTGCTAGGCAGAGGTAGGAGCAAGTCAACATCTGTCACAGACAAGAAATAGCAAGAGGACCATTGCTCTATACATTTACACACACTCTCTCTCTCTCTCTCTCTCTCTCTCTCTCTCTCTCTCTCTCTCTCTCTCTCTCTCTCTCTCTCTCAACTTGGGACTCATGAAAGCAGCAACTGGGTTGGGTGGGCTGAAGATTTAAAACATCTCCACTGACATCAAGCTTCAAAATCTTTTCAAGAGAATTGAAAATCTAAAATAAACATGTCTCCCCAAACAGCTCTATTTACTTAACTTTCTGGAAATAATAAACCTAAACAAAGGGAAAGAAAGCATCAGACATCTCCTTATATCTACTTATCACAATCATCCTTTAATCTCTTCTCTGCACACTTTATGACACTTGGATCTGACTACTGATGTATTCCACACAGGCAGTAGAATAAATTCTCCTCCAACATCAAAAAAGCCACAAGAAATTCAAGAATCCAACCAACGCAGCAGGAAAATAATCCTTGGTGTATTACTAGTCTCCTACAAGCACAACAACTACTGGCACTGTATCAAATAGTAAAAGTTGAAGAAGTAAAACTGAGCATGGAAAGGCAAAAGTCAAATCTTTTGGGGAAGCTAGCCAAGAAGATAAATCTGGCACAGGGAACTGTTCTCTCTCATGACCAAACTCTATATATTTTAAGAAATCTTACAACACACAGCACGATTTTGTCACTGGTATTTGTAGAGCCAGTGGTCGATTTTCTGTGTGAATGACTTTTTAGCAGAAAATGAAGTTTCCACTCTAAAGCTGGACTACATCTCCCATGACACAATGCAGTCTCCCCTCTAATTGAGCAGGGTGGTGCATCATGGGAGTCACAAAGCTGTGGGGGCATCCTGGGAGATGTTGTAGCCTGGGAGACCAACCCCTGGGGGACAATGGGGCATCAGGCATCTGAACTACAGCTACCTATGAGGCAATGTGCATTATCAGGAAATGCAATTTAATGTTTAACTTACTTGAAGCTAAATGTTTTGGGTTAGTTCAACAAACCAAAATTAAATATTTCTATTCCAGAATATCAAAATGTTTTGATTGAAGATGTCATAATGAAATGTTTAATAACTTCTACATCAAAATTTTGTAATGTTTCATTCTGCCAAAAATTTCAATATTTCAATTCTTATCCCAACTCTGGACAAAAACAAGTGTTGAAATATCAAAATTTCTCATGCAATGGATATTCCAATTTGCACTCAGCTCTACATATTCGCTTTAATTAGCACCTTCCTACAAAAGTAGCCCCATTCATGTCAACGAAAGGGACTGAGCAATCAGAGCAACAAAAATATATTTTAGAAGTTTTGGTGAAAAATAATGTTGCAAAAATTGTAAATCTGTATCTATTCCCAAAAAATATACAGGACCACTGCACTGAGTGCACCTCTGGATGAAATATCATTTATAACAAGCTATAGTATAGAATTCATTACTTGTACTTATCTTCTTTCTGTGACCTGTAGTATATAATACACCAACACAAAACCATTACTAAACCATAATGTGATATTTAATCTGAATATTAAACTCTTCACTCCCCTTATGTTTTCTTTGCATGATAAAATAAGTCATCTTGTATTAGTGTTTTCATTCTATATGTACATATTGTTTGATTCTTTTGTTGTTGTTGTATAAGGCAAAATCATCTCTAGCCCTAATGTGGCCTGCCAGGGCCTCATTCTGCCTCCCTGAATGGGCACAGTACTACTACATAGATCACAGCTGTTAGTCCCATGTAGAATGTTGCCTCTTCCCTTTCACACCCCTTCCCCTGAGAGCCAGTGGGCAAAAGGAGGCAGATCGATGTTGTGGATTGTGATGTAGGCAGTCAAACTAGTGGTCAGGGCAGAAGCAGGGATCTGGAGCAAGGCAGATGGGCAGGAACTAGAAACAAGACAGAGGTCTGGAACAAGGCAGGGCTCAGGAGTTGGGTGGAAAGTCCGGGTCCAATATAGTAACCAACCCAGGATATTAACTGGGTGCTCATACAACTTCCTGTGGCTCCTGGCTTAAATAGTAAGTTTGAACCAATCAAAGAGGACGGATATCTCCTCCAATAGTGGGTGGTGCCTCTGGTGAGCTAGGGTCCAACACCTCAAACTCTCTGCTGCTGCTAGCAAGCTGATAGCTTCTCTTTGAGGACTGCCTGGGGACCTGGTGTGAGACCCACAGTCCTTCACAGCAGAGAGCCAACATGCAACTCCCAATACACTCATGTCACTGGAGTGGGATAGGCACAAATGGAGAAGTTCACTTACTGTAGTTCTGAAGAGTAGGTATTTACTCCACCAAAGTAAGAGCTGAGGAGGGGAGGAATTGTGAGCCGGAGTCATAATCCCTCCTCAGTGTTCCTTCTGGGATGGCCCAGTGATGGGCTGCCCCATATTTAGGGCTAAGCCTAAAGATGACATCTACAGTCCCTGTCTAGAAGTGCTTGCAGTCTGACTTGTGTACAGGAAGTTTTAAATGAAGGTCAAATATTAAGCATAAGGCAAAAAAAGAAAAAAAAATCCCCAGTCTTGCATGTTCACGAAGACAAGAATCATTCAACATGGCAAAGATAAAGATAGGCAGGAGAGCCAGGAGTCTTGTGTTTGGGCTCTTGCACTAACCTGAAATTACTTTACTTAACTTCCCTTCAGCAGAGAACCTGATAATGCCCGTTAGTGAAGTAAAAAAGTCTTCTGACGTTAGCAAGGCTGAAATGATGTCCAGAAATAGTGCATCTGTTAAAGAGGAATGTAGGTAATTCTTTTAAACTTGTTTTTACTAACTCTGTTTAATTGAATATTTGGTCGATTTTTTTATATAGCACATCACAAGTCTCCTTCCACATTTAAAATTCCTATCAATTTAGTTTGGAGTTACAGTACAAGAAATGCTAGCTCAGGCCTGGTTTTTGCGTTGTTTGTCATACCTTACAGTGATATCCATCTGGATTTTCCAGGTGGATCTGTATGAGAAATTAATTTGAATCTGTTTCTAGTGGTGTCTATCAAGGAAGTCTTCATCCTGGGGAACATACATTTGAGATCACATGTTGCGACTAGTAAAATGTCCTTGGACTTTCTAACAGGAAAGATATTGTACAGAACATAGGATAATTAAATATTAAACTTGCTTCTAACAGATAAAGATGAAATTGATCCCTGGACTAAAAATTAGTCATCTGTATACAAAAAAGGATGACAAACTGGTTGAAATTCACAATTTCCCACAGAACACAGATTCCAATATTTGCTTTCGTCCCAAATTAGAGTGAAAAGTTGAAGATTCAAAATTGCCCACAAAACAACATTTCTGAACAAATGTTTTAGAAATATCAAAAGGGCCTTATCAAAATATTTTGTTTTGATAAGGTCAGAGCACTTAATTTAACTTAATAATATACCAGCCAAAATAAAACACTTCAGCATTATTGAAATGAAGCGTTTTGATAACTTTTTGTCAAAAATATTGAGGAAATCAACACACTTATTAAATGTTTAGATTTCAGCAAATTAGCATTTTCCAGTGCAAAAAAAATGTTCTATCTGAAAATTTTCAACCAGCTTTAATCCTGACTTCATTACGGCCATTGTATGCAAATAGAATACAGGCCCCATTATTAATATAGACTGAAAAGGGCCGATTTCTCCAAAGTAAAAATAAGTAGAAGCAAAGTAGAGTAGGAGAAAAAAATTTAACAGAGAAGTGTAAATGAAAATTTAAAGTTCTCTAATAGATGCTCCAAAAGCCACAGTTCCTCAGTTCTGACAAAAAGGCTGCTTTGGGGGCAAAGTTATCAACCTGGTTAACAAGGGATGCAAAATCATCAAATAAATAAATAAATAATTCAATAAATCCATATATGAAAATAGAAAAAACAGGAGGTTGATGGTGCGACATCATTGATGCCAGTTGGCAGAGGGGTCTCACTGTTCTTTACAAGCAACTGCTATCTCAGGCCTGACAAACTCACCACATTTAATGCACTGTTTTCATGATATTTTCCATAAAGTGTGGCATGTGAGGTCTCTACTGAAAGCTTGTAATTTATCAATACTCATAATTAAGGCTATGATTTAGTCACGGGTATTTTTAGTAAAAGTCATGGACAGGTCACGGGCAATAAACAAAAATTCATGGTCCATGACCTGTCCATGACTTATACCATAAATACCACTTACTAAATTGTAATGGGAGAGAAGTACTACTGGGGGGAGCCGGCAGGAAGGTTGTTGGCAGGGGTGCCCTGGGGGCGCCCGCTGGTCAGGGGTGGCCGCACCCCAGGGGGCCTGCAGCTTAGGGTGAGGGCTGCACCCCAAGACCAGTAGCACCAGCTACTGGGGCAACCAAACAGTGGCTGCTCCAGCTGCCCCGGGACCACTGCTCAGGCAGTCCCCAGGTCAGTTGCATTGGCCACTGCTCGAGCGGTCCCCAGGGCCATCTGAGCAGCCTGGGCAGCCCTGGGGTCATCACCTTGGCACTGTACAAGTCAGAGGTCATGGAAAGTCATGGAATCTGTGACTTCTGCGACCTCTGTGACAGACACAGAGTCCTACTCATAATCATTGCAAGATGTGTACAGGTATATTTAAGGAATAAATGTAATTATGTTGAAAACTGTGCCTTATGGTATTGGAGTAGAAATTGGTCACCAGGGAATTAGTGATGGCCCATTCAAGTGGGAGGGAGCTGTTGCCTCTCTCTGGTTAGCTGGTGATGTAGTGCAAGGTTCAGTCGTCTGCCCTTGTCCCATCCCAGAACACTCAGTAGAAAACCATCAAAGAGAACTGCAAACAATTGAAACCACTTGGAGGTAAAAAAGGAAAATTACAACGGGCAAGGGATCGCTCTGTCTGTGAATAAAAACAAAAGACTGATTCAGTTTATCACAGGGTGGAGAAAGACACTGCATCCATTTCTCTGAGGAGATATCTTGCTGAGTGGGAGTGTTTCATAAAAGATTGGATCCAGGCTCCTGTGAAGCCAGTCAGCTCTACAGCAGGCTGAACTTTGGGGTGGAAATGAGGAACCTACTTTATTGGTAACTATCAATAAGTGTAGGCCCTAGTTACATTTTATTATTTTATTTTGTATTGTAGCCATTTGTTTTCATCACTCTTGTTTGTTTCTAGTTGGAACCTCTGTTTTTTTCTTAAATAAACCTTGTGTGTTGTTATAAGTGCTGTGCATTTTACAAGAGCAGGAATTTAAGGTAAAACTGGTAAACTGGGGTACCTTGTTCCTTTGGGAGCAGAGGATCTGAGATTTCGATGAGTAGCCAGTGTCAGGGGCTGAATATCACAGGGGAATTCTTCAGAGGGACTTGGGGACTGTTGGGGTGCACCTCTTTTTAATCTGCAAGGCAAAGACAAGGCTGGCATAACCCAGAGGAGAGTGCTTGTGTGGCTGAAAAGCTGCTGGTGGTACAGAGCCAGCACCCATCACGGCAAGACTCCCTCTCACTGAGGTCAGGAGTAACAAGAGGACTTACTGTCCTGGGTACCTGGGAATCATCAGATGGCAGTGACTATAAATTATCATTAAAGAAACTCAGTTGATAAGGGAAGCTAAAGGTACCAGTAAAAAAAGAAATCTATGGCCAATAAGGTTAACAATAATAAGAATAAATTTTTAAAACATATTAAAGAACAAAAGAAATCGTAACAAAAGTATTGGTCTGTTACTAAATGGAATTCATGACATTGTCATTAATGATACCTTTCTCTTTGGTACACTTTGTCCTTTCTTTTCTTTCACGTCTCCATTCAACAAAAATAGCATTTGTAAAGAGGGCTGAAAAAGAAAAATATCTATATCTGAATAGGAACATTTTTCTTTTGTAAACAGGAAATTTAATGTAGTTGTATTGTACATGTGTAATTAGAGATTTCTGTGTGACTAAATGGCATTCTCACTTATGTTCTATGAGCAATACAGAGTAAATTTCCACCTACTATAAGTGATCAGGATACAACATAGATATGAAAAGGGCCCCTAAAATTCCATAAAATTTCAGGAACCATTTTTGTAAAAAGCAGAAGAGAAATCTAGGGCTACAGTTAGAGCATTTCCCAGGCAGTGAGATCTACCTATAATTCTTCTTCTGTGAGAAATCTCAGTGTATTGTATAATGTCAGGATCACTGAGGTTGTCGCATTTCACTGCCAGTGGGATCACATATCATCCATGAAATTATTTCACTTGTGCCCACTGGATCTACTTAAAAGGGATTTTTTTTAATTGTTAGTTTTAAAAGGTGACACCCCCTTACCCTCCAAGATAATATTTATATCCAAGGTGGAACCCTTGGCGGAACACCACCAAGTCCAAGATAAGCCAGGTGACATCAATTGTACTGTTGGAAACAACCATTTGACAATAAATAGATGATAGAAACAGAACACAGTATGGATTTGGACTTGGTGGTGTTATTCACACACAAAGTAAAAAATAATCAGACATGTTGGAGTCCTTGGTTTCTTGGTCACACTCCTAATCACTTTCTTCACAAATCAGGAAGGAGTAGGAGTGCTGTGTGGGTAAGATGCATGTCCCTGAGAATGAAGGGGCTGTCACGTGTTACACAACAGAAAATGTTCCAGCCGATCAAGGAGTGGTTTTGAGGGGAGACTTATCCTTCTTTGTCCAGACAGATGGCAGCCATAATATGAGGATTTAAGATAGTAATGTAAAGGGACAGAATCAGGTAGCAGAGGTAGAAATATAAGGGTTTCGCCTTGGATGTAAATATTTCCTTGGAGGGTAAGGGGGTGTCACCTTTTAAAACTAACAATTAAAAAAAATCCCTTTTAAGTAAACCTGGCCAAAACTTTGTAAGAAATTTTGGGTGTGTTCCAAATCAGAACGAACTCAAATTTCAAAATACAGACATTTCTGACAAATACTTTGAAATCTGGGTTCATTCCAGTTTGAAACAAACCCAAATTTTCTCATGAACCAGGGATTTTGAAAAAAACCTTCATTTCAGAAACACCAACGCACACCAGCATTGTGTTTCTGAAAGAAAATTTGCTCCCCAGGACTGGCAGCTGCCGAGTGAAATTGACATTCTTGTGAGACTGACAAGAATGTCAATTTCAGATGCAGCTCTGAAGCAGCCCTGCGATGAGGACTGTCCCAGGGTCAAGAACCCAGAGGTTCCTGACCCAAGGACCCAGAGCTTCCAGACCTCTGGCCAATGAGAAAAAAGATTAAAGAAAATAAAATAGCAAAGGGAAAAAAACATGTCAAATAAGGCACAATATAAGTTATATGAAAAGCTTAGTATGAGCACAGAAAAAGTCCAGCATCCAGACAACATGCAGAAACAGAAATAAGCCCAGCCACATAGCAAAGATATACAGACAAATTATGAAAACACACAGATTGTTACAGACAGAATGTGGTGAAATCAATAAAAAAATCCCATCCTTTTGGATTTACAGCTTAATAAAAATATGCACAAATGACCTATATATGTTTCATACAAAATAGACAAGGCCATACATGTCTGAAATACAGCAATCCAAAGAGATTATAAAGCTCAGTGGATCAGACTAAAATCATGTAGTGAGAAACAAATTCCAGTCTTGAGAGACAATGTGAACTGTTATTCAGGTGCAAAGGTAAAACAGCCAACCAAGAAGTTGTGATTAGCACATTGAGAGACATAAATCACACACAAAATACCCTGATCTTATTAAAAGGATGTGTGCCATAGAGTGTCAGAATAATGGTATCAAACCTAAACTAAACATGAATTATCTGATCTATGTAAAAATATGATCATATGACATAGAGGTATATACATTTAGGGGGTGAGGGATGCAAAGTCTGTTTTACATGACACTTATAGTTAGGGCCTTACCAAATTCATGGCCATGAAAAACGCATCACTGACAGTGAAATCTGGTCCCCCACACCCTGTGAAACCTGGTCTTTTGTGTACTCTTACCCTACACTATACAGATTTCACAGGAGAGACCAGTGTTTCTCAAACTGGGGTCCTGACCCAAAAGGGAGTTGCAGAGGGTCACAAGGTTATTTTACAGGGGTCATAGTATTGCCACCCTTACTTCTGCACTGACTTCAGAGCTGGGCAGCTGGAGAGTGGTGGCTGTTGGTTGGGCGCCCAGCTCTGAAGGAAGCGTCCCTCCAGCAGCACTACAGGAGTAAGGGTGGCAATACCATACCACGTCATCCTTACATCTGAGCTGCTGCTGGCAGTGGCTCTGCCTTCAGGGCTGGGCTCCCTGCCAGCAGCCGTGGCTCTCCAGCTGCCCAGCTCTGAAGGCAGTGCTGCTGCCAGCAGCAGCGCAGAAGTATGCGTAGTAGTACCAAAAGACCCCTCCAATGAGCTTGCAACCCCCTCCCCCAACAACTGCTTTTTGGGTCAGAACCCCTACAATTACAACACCATGAAATTTCAGATTTAAATAGCTAAAATAATGAAATTTACAATATTTACAATCCTATGACCATGAAATTGACCAAAATGGACCATGAATTTGGTAGGGCCCTACTCATAGTAAGCCTTGAAAAAGAGATGATAGCTGCAAAACATGACAGCAGATGGCATCATTCATAGAGTAGAAGACCCAATAGACTGGGTTCATTCCTTAGTTGTTGTAGTGAAAAAAAGGGGTGATGTCACTGGGCGGGACTCACCGATGCTGTGCCTCCTGCTGGTCGTCCAGGGAATTAGTGTTTCCAGCTCCGGAGCGCCCTCTGCAGGCCGGTGTTCCACTTGCCGCTGAGCCCGAGTCCCTCCTGGACCCCGGGCATGCTTTCAGGCTAGGGTGCTGACCACCCTGCTACACACACTCCACCTCAAGATCCCCTCCACCCAGTGGGCAGGAGGGGTAGTTCCTATCTCCCCAGCTTCCCCAGCAGGAGGTCCCTCTCCTATCGCAGGTTTTCGATCAAGAGGAGCCACCTGCTTCCCTCTTCTGCAGTCTGGGTCCCCACCGTAGCCAGTCCTGTTCCTGCGTGGGTTACCCTGTCCGTCTTGGTCCTCACCATAGGTTGTCCCACTCCCATGTGGGTTCCACTCTTGATCTAGGACCTCTCTTCCCCATACCCTCTCTCTTCTGGGGCCCTGGTCTTCCCCACCCCCTCCTTTGGGTTAGTCTCAGACTGAGCCCGATCCTCTGGCTTCCTCTTCTTTCTCTGGGGGCAAGGCTGTCTTTCTCAGCCGCCCTTGTGGCACAGGAAGCACAGCCAGTGCCTTCCTTTGGCCACCTCCGGGCTAGGCCTGGCCCTGTGAGTTCCATGAGGGCACTCCCTCCTTATGTGCCCGGGCTCCCTACAGACCCAACATGTTTGGGGCCCCTCTGTTGGCTTCACAGGGGGCACTCTAGTCTCTCCACCATTTGTCCCTGGCATAGCCCTTCCTTCAGGGCTCCCCTGGGCCCTGTGAGTCCCGTAGGGACACTCCCTCTTCATGTGCCCTAGTTTCCCACAGGCCCAACAGTTCCTCTGCCTTGGCACTGGCCTCCTGCCCAAGGTACCTGGCCCCCAATGAGACCTATGTGCCCTTCCCCACAACAGCTGTAACAGGCTTGCTTGCTGTTCAGCAAGACAGGCCACACAGGCTCTCCAAAAGTAGTCTCTCATTCTGGGTCTACCTTCTGTTCGCTGAAGTCTTGGATCTGGGCAATAGTCCACAGTCCTTGCCCTTGCCCCTGGTATCAGAGGTGGACTGTCTATGCCTGCATTCTCCACCACAGTGTAACGGGGTGGGACTCACCAGTTCGATGCCTTCTGCTGGTCATCTAGGGAATTAGCGTTTCCAGCTCCGGAGCATCCTCAGCAGGCTGATGTCCCACTTGCCACTGGGCCCGAGTCCCTCCTGGCTCCTAATGCCCCTTACAGGTCAGGGTACTGTCCTCTGGCAGTACCCCCACAGATCTGGGTCTCCCCTCCCCAGGTAACCCCCAACCTCTATCCCCACCTTGCTTAAGTCTATGGCCACTGCCAGTCATCACCTAGCCCCCGTTCCCTGGGGCAGACTGGAGTGTAAGTGCCATTCATCTCCGGCAAGGGGAGTTTGGACCTGCTGCCTCTGCCTACCCTTGGGCTGCCCTCTACAATCCCAGTACCTTTCTTTGGCCTTTAAGAAGGCCTGCAGCCTGGGGGGTTTCTAAGCCAGAGCTCTCCAGCTCCTCTGGCCTTCTCCCAGCCCTGCTCCAGTCTTGATATTATGCTTCACTCCTAGCAGCCAAGTCCCTCCCTCTCCACATCTAGAGAGAGACACTCTGTATGCTCCTGGCCCACTTCCCTCTTACAAGTGCCAGCTGGGCCCTGATTGGGACGTGGCTGGTTCCCGAATCAGCCAAGGCTTTCTGCTTTTCCTAGCAGCAGCCCTCTCACAGCCTCAGCCCTCTCCCAGGGCTGATTTAAGCCTTTTAAGGCAGGAGCGGATGACCACCCCGCTACAGGCAGTCAGACTTTTCACTGACCCCAAAGAGTTGAACAAAAATATCCAAGGAACATTTCTTCTTGCCAACAAGTAACAAAAGTGTTTGAGATTACAGGAGCTAAATTCTTCAACAAACTAGATGTATCTGCAGTGTTTTGGCAGTTTGTATAGAGAGAGCTCCAATACTTGCTCTTTAAATTTACTGTTTGATAAATACTGCTTTCTTGAGTGCGCCTTTCTGAATATGTTTGGCAATGGAAGTATTTCGGTGGACAGTGTCCCAGCTCCGAGATGCTAGAAGGTTTCACAGGAGTCAAGATGTACATTGATAATATGATAGTCCAGGGCAGTGGTTCTCAACCATTTTGGGCTCAGGACCCATTTGTAAATGTTTATGGCCCGTCATAACCCAGTAAATAGTCTGGGAAGGTTTTGGTCAGGTCTTGCCCCCCTGGGAGGGAGGGGTCCTGCCCAGCCACACTCACCCCACGGTGGCAGCTCCTGCAGCTCCTGAGCTATGGGGCTGGCTGAGCTTGGCTCTCAGTTCCAGACACTGCAACCTCTGGGGTTGCAGAGCTGTTCATGTTTGGCCCCAACCCCCGGCTGGACCAAATTTGTGTAAGTGGAGTTGTGTCCTGGCTCATGAGGTTGCAGTGCCACTCATTCAGATTTGGCCTACTTGGACTCCTGTCATCATTACATTTGGGAGAAACCTGAGTGCTGCTGGGGCCCCAGAGATTACAGTGCCTGAACCAGGGAGGTGAGCCCAGTCAGCCCCGTGGGACAGGAGCTGCCACGTGACCCTTTGAAACATTCTGGTGACTCAATTTTGGGTTCTGACCCATAGGTTGGGAAACCCTGGTCTAGGGCAGCACTGCTAATATATATGAGGAATGATTGCAGAGAGAACTGGAAGAATAAAAACTTAAAACTGAACAAGGCAAATGTCATTTTCAAAACAAATGAAATCACCTAGCTAGGAGAGAAATTAACCACAAAGTGAATATGTCTGACATTTCTAAGATCCAGGCAATTCCAAACATGCTAAGGCCCAAAGATTAAGAAAAAGAAATTGCAAGCATATTGGGCTGTGTCCATTTATTCAGACCTATCTGTGCAGCTCGAACAATTAGCCTAAGTAAACTTCTTCACAAAGATACAGAATGGATGTGGATGCCAGAGCATGAAAGAAATTTAAAGGATTTGAAGCATGTACAGGCCTTGGCATCAGTGCCTTGTTTCTTTTGGACACAGTAAACGAGATCAGACTCTCCACAAATGCGTCAAAAGGAGGATTGGGAGCTATATTGCTACAGACACATGGGGCTGATTGTCTGCCTGTAGTATATGACTTCAGTGCTTTGACTGCAGCAAAAAAAAATGTGTAAACAAATAATAAAAGAAAGCTCAGCCTTGCATATATGGCTGTACAAAACACCATGATTTTCTTTATGGTCATAATTTCAAAGCTGAAACACATAAACTACTGATTTTTTTACTACATAAGGAAAGAACTTGGAGGAATCCCAAGCAGGATACAGAGATTACTTTGGAAAGAAGAAAATTATGATATCACAATGATCCCTTCTGGCCTTGGAATCCACAGATACAATCTTGGTTTTATGGACATCATCTTATCATTGCATTGCATTGTGAAGAGCATACATTGCATTTCTCACATATTCTAAATCACTTCTTCATGCAGTATAAGTAAATGTAAACATAATAAAAGCTATCATGTGCTGTGTCACTGGGAATATCGGATGAATTGGAAAGTGGAACAGTTAAGGATGACACACCATATGCAGTAATACTGATAAGTAATGGATGGAGAAATCACCACTTCCCACCTGCATATTGCCAGTATTAAAGGGAGCTTTCGGTGATTTCAGGAGTAATCATGAACGGTAAAAAATATAGTAGTCTCATACCTACCACAATCTGGGGGTGGGGGAGACTCAAATAGATTTTAAACTTGCAAATAAATTTAGATATATTTTCACATTTGCATAAAGTTACTTAAATTCTATCCCGTAGTATCTGATGGTGGTCCAGCTCCTCCCAAAACACGCACATGGCAATTAATTCTGCATCCTTCAGCCCTACATCTTTTGCAGCCCCCTGCCCTCCATCAGTCATTCTGCATACCTCCAACCCTACATCTGCCCCTGCCTTCCAGCACATCTCAGCTCGGTCTGCAGCTCTGGAAGTTCTTTTTCTTCCCCACCTCAGACTTGGGGATGGGAGAAGCTTCAGAGATTCTTCACTATCCCCCTAACCCCGCAACCTGCAGGCTGGCAGGAAGCACAAGAGCTCCAAGATCAAAGGGCTGAGTGCTCCAGCCTTTTGTGTAGAAAGGTGAAGGAGAGAGTTAGATGCCTGCTTCACATGTGGAGAGAAGGAGATGCCTCTCAGTGTAGGAGCACTTTTCGGTTGCACTTCTCTACAAAGTAGAATAATGGTGGAAAAACAGTCACTCAGAAGGGGAGTTCCCTGTAAACTGATGGGTTTTCCCCATAGACTCATAGGAAGGTTGGGAAATCCAGTCAGTGGGGAAAACTCGTAGTGTTGGCAGGTCTATAGTCCCCACAGAGATAAGGAAAATGTTGTAAAGAATACACTAAGGGCAGCTAGGAATGACTAAGTCTAAAATGGAGCTGAAGAAATTGTATCCGGAGATGAACAGTGACATTGATAGAATGGAGAGCAGCTGTGGACATAGTTGAAATACAGAAATACATACTGGAAAGAATATGTGATAATGCATGGGACAAAATCAGAACTGACGTGTTTGCTCTGAAAAAATGTGATGATAAAGCACTGTTTAAGCAACTTGCTATAAGTAGTGACACAGAAAGGTACCACAGCAGCAGCTTTGATCTGGCATGTTAAATCCATTGTTGCTTATCACAGAAATCCAAGAATTGTAATAACAGACAGTGGATCACAGGTCATGAACAGGGAATTCCTGGACTAAACTGAAGCTTACAAATTTCATCATAGGAGGTCCTAGATACCGTCAATAAAACATACTAGCAGTCCATGCAGTCTATGTAGCGAAGAACTTGCTGAAAATTATGTAGTCATTTACAGGATATTCATCACCAAAATATCTGACTCCTTTGCAATTGTACCGGCAGCACCCTCCACAGACAAGGGTGGATACCAGAACCAGGGTGGCTGTGAAGTGGATTGTCTGGTGCTCTGTGCCCTGATTTGAGGAGAGGGGAAGGGATTCTGATCTTCCTTCATGACTGCTGGGGAACCTTATCTCAGGCCTGCAGCAAGAAATCATGATTTGGTTCACAGGCTAAATACTTGATACAGATACAATGTAGTAAAAATAGTTAAGTATCAGAGGGGTAGCCGTGTTAGTCTGGATCTGTAAAAGCAGCAAAGAGTCCTGTGGCACCTTACAGACTAACAGAAGTTTTGGAGCATGAGCTTTCATGGGTGAATACCCGCTTCGTCAGATGCATGTAGTGGAAATTTCCAAGGGCAGGTATATATATGCAAGCAAGAAGCAGGCTGGAGATAACAAGGTTAGTTCAATCAGGGAGGATGAGGCCCTCTTCTAGCAGTTGAGGTGTGAAAACCAAGGGGGGAGAAACTGGTTCTGTAGTTGGCTAGCCATTCACAGTCTTTGTTTAATCCTGAGCTGATGGTGTCAAATTTGCAGATGAACTGAAGCTCAGCAGTTTCTCTTTGAAGTCTGGTCCTGAAGTTTTTTTGCTGCAGGATGGCCACCTTAAGATCTGCTATAGTGTGGCCAGGGAGGTTGAAGTGTTCTCCTACAGGTTTTTGTATGTTGCCATTTCTAATATCTGATTTGTGTCCATTTATCCTTTTCCGTAGAGATTGTCCAGTTTGGCCGATGTACATAGCAGAAGGGCATTGCTGGCATGTGATGGCGTATATTACATTGGTGGACATGCAGGTGAATGAATCAGTGATGGTGTGGCTGATCTGGTTAGGTCCTGTGATGGTGTCGCTGGTGTAGATATGTGGGCAGAGTTGGCATCGAGGTTTGTTGCATGGATTGGTTCCCGAGTTAGAGTTGTTATGGTGCAGTGTGCAGTTACTGGTGAGAATATGCTTTAGGTTGGCAGGTTGTCTGTGGGCGAGGAGTGGCCTGCCACGCAAGGCCTGTGAAAGTGTGGGATCATTGTCCAGGATGGGTTGTAGATCCCTGATGATGTGTTGAAGAGGTTTTAGCTGGGGACTGTATGTGATGGCCAGTGGAGTCTTGTTGGTTTCTTTCTTGGGTTTGTCTTGCAGTAGGAGGCTTCTGGGTACACGTCTGGCTCTGTTGATCTGTTTCCTTATTTTCTCATGCACACACTCAGCCCAGAAGAAAAGTCTGGCCTATCTCGGGGACTCTCTTTCTGCCCTTCCACCCCCACAAACATGATACAGTTCTGCGGCGATCTGGAAGCCTACTTTTGCCATCTCTGACTCAGAGAATACTTTCAGGATAACACTGAACAGCCCACTGATACACAGTTACCCTCCCACCAACAGCACAAGAAGAAGAACTCCACATGGACTCCTCCTGAGGGTCGAAATGACAGTCTGGACCTATACATAGAATGCTTCCGCCAATGTGCACAGGCAGAAATTGTGGAAAAACAACATCGCTTGCCTCATAACCTAAGTCGTGCAGAACGCAATGCCATCCACAGCCTCAGAAACCACCCTGACATTATAATCAAAGAGGCTGATAAAGAGGTGCTGTTGTCATCATGAACAGGTCTGACTACCAAAAGGAGGCCGCCAGACAACTCTCCAATACCAAATTCTACAGGCCACTTCCCTCAGATCCCACTGTGGAATACACTTAAGAAACTGCAACATCTACTCAGGACACTCCCTACACCAACACCGGAACAAATCAACATACCTTTAGAGCCCCGACCAGGGTT
Source organism: Gopherus flavomarginatus (assembly GCF_025201925.1). Lineage (NCBI taxonomy): Eukaryota > Metazoa > Chordata > Testudines > Testudinidae > Gopherus > Gopherus flavomarginatus. The sequence goes on along the minus strand of NC_066620.1, from coordinate 159,511,762 downwards.
ATTCTATCTACTACCCAAGATCCACAAACCCAGAAATCCTGGACGCCCCATCATCTCGGGCATTAGCACTCTCACTGAAGGACTGTCTGGATATGTGGACTCTCTACTCAGACCCTATGCCACCAGCACTCCCAGCCATCTCCGTGACACCACTGATTTCCTGAGGAAACTACAATGCATTGGTGACCTTCCAGAAAACACCATCCTAGCCACCATGGATGTAGAGGGTCTCTACACAAACATCCCACACACAGATGGAATACAAGCTGTCAGGAACAGTATCCCTGATGATGCCACAGCACAACTGGTTGCTGAGCTCTGTGTCTTTATCCTCACACACAACTATTTCAAATTTGATGACAATATATATCTCCAGATCAGTGACACTGCTATGGGCACCCGCATGGCCCCATAATATGCCAACATTTTTATGGCTGACCTGGAACAAAGCTTCCTCAGCTCTCTTCCACTCACGCCCCTTCTCTGCCTACGGTACACTGATGATATCTTCATTATCTGGACCCATGGAAAGGAGAATATGGAAAAATTCCACCATGATTTCAACAGCTTTCACCCCATCATCAACCTCAGCCTGGACCAATCTACACGGGAGGTCCACTTCCTTGACACCACGGTGCAAATAAGTGATGGTCACTATAACACCATCTTATACTGAAAACCTACTGACTGCTATGCCTACCTTCATGCCTCCAGCTTCCATCCCGAGCACACCACATGATCCATTGTCTACATCCAAGCACTGAGGTACAACCACATCTGCTCAAACCCCTCAGACAGAGACCAACATCTACAAAATCTCCACCAAGCATTCTCAAAACTACAATACCCGCATGAGGAAATAAGGAAACAGATCAACAGAGCCAGACGTGTACCCAGAAGCCTCCTACTGCAAGACAAACCCAAGAAAGAAACCAACAGGACTCCACTGGCCATCACATACAGTCCCCAGCTAAAACCCCTCCAACGCATCATCAGGGATCTACAACCCATCCTGGACAATGATCCCACACTTTCACAGGCCTTACGTGGCAGGCCACTCCTCGCCCACAGACAACCTGCCAACCTGAAGCATATTCTCACCAGTAACTGCACACCACACCGTAGTAACTCTAACTTAGGAACCAATCCATGCAACAAACCTCGATGCCAACTCTGCCCACATATCTACACCAGCGACACCATCACAGGACCTAACCAGATCAGCTACACCATCACCGGTTCATTCACCTGCATGTCCACCAATGTAATATACGCCATCATATGCTAGCAATGCCCTTCTGCTATGTACATCGGCCAAACTGGACAGTCTCTGTGGAAAAGTCTCAGGTATTAGGAATGGCAACATACAAATACCTGTAGGAGAACACTTCAACCTCCCTGACCACACTATAGCAGATCTTAAGGTGGCCATCCTGCAGCAAAAAAACTTCAGGACCAGACTTCAAAGAGAAACTGCTGAGCTTCAGTTCATCTGCAAATTTGACACCATCAGCTCAGGATTAAACAAAGACTGTGAATGGCTTGCCAACTACAAAACCAGTTTCTCCTCCCTTGGTTTTCACACCTCAACTGCTAGAAGAGGGCCTTATCCTCCCTGATTGAACTAACCTTGTTATCTCCAGCCTGCTTCTTGCTTGCATATATATACCTGCCCCTGGAAATTTCCACTACATGCATCTGACGAAGTGGGTATTCACCCAAGAAAGCTCATGCTCCAAAACTTCTGTCAGTCTATAAGGTGCCACAGGACTCTTTGCTGCTTTTAAAAATAGTTATTAAATTGTCAAAGAAACAAAAGAAATACAGTATGTGTGTTAGGTGTCACTATAGTGCTACTTGAGTCAAGATCACTGGCACTTAGGGGTCTGCTTCTTGTGTGATACATGATTTATGATGCATGACAAACTGATCTTATGCCATTTCATTTAATTATCACAAAAATGTTAGAGAGATTGAGATATAAAAAATCCAGTAGAGAACATATTCATAGATAACAGCTGAAACTGAGCATCTACCTGGGATTTAAATGGAATGTTAATAAAATTGTAGCAATATGTTAGAAACAGTAGTTTGGAATGTAAATTGTCTTTAAATAATTCATCTATTAACACAAAATCTAGATGCAAAATCTCAGTCATGATTTGAAAAAATAAACTTAAAAATAAAAGAAGCATATCTATTATATAACTGATGAATACAGATTTTTGGCATTTATTTCCATGTTTATCAGGTATTCCAGTGGGAGCTGATTGAAAGTCTCATATTTTTCCCCATTAATAAGGTCTATTCCAGTTTTTTTTCAGATTTATGACTCTACATCTTCCACTATTAAAAAAAAACAGTTGAATGTAATTGATACTAGCTCTGAAATGGTGTGTCTGTGTGTGTAACCCTTCTGCCCCTCTGAATTGGCAGCAACAAGGGCCGGGTTCAGTATCCAGGGGTTCCTTTTCAATAACACCATGCATAACCGGCTCGAGCCCCCACCCAGTAACCTGGGACACTTACATACCACACCCCCCGAGTGTCTCTAGGAGGCAGTACTTCCCCTCTCGCAAGTACGGAGTCTGAGTGTAGCAAAATCTTTTTAATAAAGGAAGGAAACAATGCGGCATCCCACTGGAGAAACACCACAAACAGGATTATAACACAAACCATAAACAAACAAACAAACAAAAAAAACCCACCCCCAGGTACGTTTGGCAATGTCCTTTTCCCCTTAGGGTCTTAAGTCCAATCATCCCAAAGTCCAACAATCCAAAAGTCTCTGGTCAGTGCCGAGAATTCAAGAGTTTATCTGCAGAGTTTTACCCCCACCCCAGCCTGGGTGGAAAGGGGGGGGGGGAAGTCCACTCAGGGTGTTAAGGGGCACCTTACATGGGCCAGGGCCAACTGCTCCGCCTCTCCGTGGAGTTCTGCTGCAGCCTTCACCACGACCAGCTCCACCACACCAGCTGTGCCGCTCCTCCAGCTGTCCCTGCAAACCGCTTCACTCTGCTCACTGTTCCATGGGCTGCTCTAACACGCTGCAAACTGCTCTGCTCTGCCAGCCACTTAACAATAGGTCTTCAGGCTCCCCCACTAGTTAGCACAGCACTCCATGATCTCAATTCAGCTCTTAGTAAGGGAGCCCTGGTGCTGGTGCACCATTGGCCCAACATGAATTCAGCTCAGCAGTCTCTAGATAGACTCCTAATAGAATTAAAAATTAACTGTACTCTTTAACATTGGAGAGGAGGATGTGCAATTGGTGTTCCAGGCCCTCAAAAGGGGCCTATGCCATCAGGTACACACACACCAGTCCACAACCTCTCTCAATTCATGGGGTTTTGGAACCCATGTCCCATGTTTAGCAAGTACCACCCAACTGAGGTTGAGTCATTTCTATCACAAAGCAGTCCCATCCCAAGCTGCTGTGCTGTTATGCTAAGTGGGGGAGGTGCATGCCAATGCAAATTCTTAAAATTCTTTCCACACTCTCTACAATTCACCACCAGATGTCAGGGTAGCGCTCATCCTGACTCTGCTTACATATATATATATAATTTGTCTGCTTCTAAAATGTTAGTTCCTAAAGTTGATGCAGGGATCATACTTACATATCCAAGTTATAACTTCACTTTGAATAGTAAAGTGCACACATTATATTACCTGTGTCCACTGATTTTAATCTGGAAATTGGACATAGCAGCAAAAGTGTTAAAATTATACAGCTCATAAATATTTGAAATAAACCTCTTAATTAAAAAAAGGAAAGCTGAAATCAATAAAAAAAAGTGGTGAAATAAATTATATCTGATATGGAGAAGAATGTCCTGTAAAGGGAAGTACATTTAAAATAACTACAGGAGACCACATTAGCACAATAACATTAGCTAGCACTTAAATGGAAAATTTACTGAATTTTCTTGTCTGAAAGGAAGTTCAGGACACACATCTCAAAAGCAGAGGTTCTTTTGACATTCAGGCACTTGAAATGGGACTGTAATTGGCTTAGTTTTATTTAACAGGGCAAAATCTGATGCTTAGCCCTAGCACAGAGATGGGTTTGACTGATGCCTGTGAGTATATAGGGGTGTTCCTAAGGCAGGGATGGGCAAACTTTTTGGCCTAAGGGCCACATCTGGGTATGGAAATTGTATGGTGGGCCATTAATGCTCATGAAATTGGGGGTTGGGAGGGCTCTGGCTGGGGGCGCGGGCTCTGGAGTGGGGCTGAGAATGAGGGCTTAGGAGTGCAGGAGGTGCTCTGGGCTGGGACCAAGAGTTCAGAGGGCGGGAGGGGGATGAGGGTTGGGGAACAGGAGAGGGTCAGGCGGCAGGCTCTGGGCAGTGCTTACCTCAGGCAGCTCCCAGAAACAGCAGCATGTCCCCGCTCCTACGCGGAGGTGTGGCCAGGCAGCTCTGCATGCTGCCTTGTCTGCAGGCGCCACCCCTGCAGCTCCCATTGGCTGCAGTTCCCAGCCAATGGGAGCTGCGGGTGCAGCACTTGGGGCAGGGTGCAGAGCACCCTGGCTGCGCATATGTGTAGGAGCCAGATAGGGGACATGCCGCTGCTTCTGGGAACCGTGCAGAGTGGGGCATGACCCTGCCCCACGCCCCAGTTGGAGCGCCGTAGCGGGACAAGCCCCAGATCCCGCTTCCTGGCGGGAGCTCTAGGACCAGATTAAAACATCTGGAGGGCCAGATGTGACCCCCAGGCCATAGTTTGCCCACCCCGTCCTAAGTTGTCAAACGCCAGGTAGCTTTATTCCAGAAATAACTAATAATATATAGTTTATAGAAAGAAGAAATGGGAACACTTCTTTAAGTATATTATTTTCCAAAGTCAGTAGTGAAATCTGTCTGTGTATCATAGCTAACTAAAACATTTTATAGATGGTCAAGGGAATTTTATTTAAGGGTTGGTGAATCTTATTTGTTTTATCAAGGATAACATTATAAATGGGCAGCAGTAAGTAATATTTGTGATAATTACCGGGTGAACTGCACATCTGACCTCACACCCTTTGGTTTCTCTGAGTGCATTTCCTCTCAGTAGTCCTAGATTACTATGTAGCAGTTCCATAACCATGAGAAACTTAATTAAGGCAATGGGTGAACTTAAAACACTACAGAAATTACAGCTGCAGCTGCACCCCTGTAGTACTTCAGTGTAGACACTTATACGGGGTTCTTCTGTTGCTGTAGGTAATCTACCTCCCCAAGAGAGGGAAGCTAGGTCGACAGAAGAATTCTTCCATCAACCTAGTGCTGTCTTCACTGGGGGTTAAGTCGGCTTAACTACATCTCATGGGTGTCGATTTTTCACACCCCAAGAGATGTAACTATACCAATATAACTTTTCATTGTAGGCCAGCCCAAAGTTCTATGAAGTAACAATAGTACTAAACTTAGGTACGTAAAGAAGCCTTTCAAATGAAATAGCTTCTTATACACCCACTATAAGGGACCAGGGCATAGTGATCTGGCCTAGTGTTCGCAGCTGGGCTGGTGTCCATACATTAAGGATGACCACAAGACATTAGTCTATGAAGAGAGGTCAAAGGAATCACTAGACCTAGGTTCAATAAGCAAGAATCAGGGTCAGAGTTGGCTGGGGATGGAGACTGGAGATCAGAGGTACTACCAGGCTGGAATCCGGAGGCAAGAGTCAGAGTCAGGCTAGGGTTGTAGACTGGTGATCAGAAGACAAGATGTGATCGGGAGTCACAGCAGGCCAGAAGTCCAGGGTACTTGACCAGTCAGAAGGCTGCAGGGTACTGTCATTCTGGACCCTTTGGGCATTACTTCCTGCAGGCCCAGTCTCTGCAGTGTTTCTGGATGGGGCTGTGCCTGCCCTTCCAGCAGCAATGTGGGAATATCAACCATTCTAGGCTTTACAGATCTGGGTTCTAATCCCATGGATCCTTATTTATGAACTCACTTTAAGGCAGTGGTCCCCAAACATTTCATGTCATATCTCCCTTACCCCTGTATGTACCCCCGCTCCGGGTGCTGTGGTCGGGAACCAGGGATGGGGGCGGGGGCTGTGGTTCTCAGGGGTGGGGAATGTGGAGGGTTGTTGGGGTATATGTGGGGTGGGATGAGCATTCAGGGAGGAGTGCAGGATGAGGAATGTATGAGGTGGAGGCGCTTTGCTGAATAGCCCCTACTCATGCCATACAGGGCTGACAGCAGCTGGAGCAGAACTGGAGCAAGGTTGAGTGCTGCTCAGGTTTGGCTCAGTAGCCCCTTCATCATGACAGAGGGAAGGCTGGGCCAAATTTGAGTGAAAGTGGGGGGCTCCCAATTTCCACAGCGCATAGGCCCCAAAATTTTTTAATCACCATTAAACGGTTACATTGATGTTTTGTGGCTGTCTCATCATGAATTTGGCCTGATCCTGCAAACAGCTCCCAGTGGGCAGACACCTGCACCCTCCCAGAGCCTCAATGAAGTGATTGGGGCTTAACACCTTACTGAGTCGGTGAGCAAAAGCTATGCTGTATTCTTGCCAACTAATATATTTGTTCAAAAATGTACATATTTGTAAATAAATCAGTAGTAGCCTGTGTCTGCACCCACTCATTTCCCTCACAATAAGGAATGGAGAGATTTCTTGGGTGAAATTCTGAAATTGTTGGGATTTTTTTCATTGACATCCACAGGGCCAGGATTTCACCCCAAAATTCAAATTTGTTGCTATATTTATTATAATTATTATTTATTCATTATAGCACTTAGGAGACCCGGTCATGGACCAGGACCCCATTGTACTAGGTGCTGTACAAACACAGAACAAAATGATGGCCCCTGCCCCAAGGAGCTTACAGTCTAACTATAAGACAAAAGACAACAGATGGATACAGACAGATGGGGGAGCACAATACTGGTGAGCATGTTAAGTAGTGGTCTGATCAAAGCAGCAGCCCAACCGTTGTCAAGTTTTTTGTGGGCATCACAGAGGATATTATTATTTATAGTTGCACTGCCTCCTGCTCACCCTGATTGGGAATCTTTTGTGCTAACTGCTGAAAAAACAGAGGTAGACACAGACCTTTCCCACAAGAGTAATCATATATTGTAAAATCATAAACATGTAATCCTTTATTTACCATAACTGTTGTATAGAAATAGGGTATATATTAATAACCGAGCAATTGTTAACAAAAGGTGCAAATGATGTTATAGAAAACCATATAGTAACCCAATATAGTTTCTGTTATTAGAATTGATAGCACAGGAGTTGTACATCTAAATCAAAATATATTAGGCTGGGAGGATTGAGGAACTAACTGTTTCCATGATATTCCATTAATTGATGCATTAAAATTAGTATTTATTGTTAAATTTTCCAGTGTTTCAGCATTAAGCACAGCCATATTTTTGCTTTGAACCTGAATTTCTATATGAAATCTCTGATTTTCTAAGTACTTAGCAATCACTGAAATCATTTTAATAGAAAATGTAGGGCATTGTCACAGGAATTTAGCATGTGTTGAATACAAAGTAGTGGAAACAGTGCTTTTTACTTGAATTCCTTGTATTGATTTGTGAAAATGGAATGACAAACAGATGCAAGACCTAAGGGCTATAGGATATTATGAACGGATAAATGGATAACGAATATGTAGAAGAACAACTTAGAAGGAAACAAGTAAGGCTTTATATAGTAAAGAATTAAATTAAAGGAAAAATATCCAAATAAGGCAGAGTTGTATACATCACCTGGTTTTACACAAGATGGAATTTGCATTAATTATAAGGGTTAAGAAAAATGTCTCCAAAAAAGATAACTGTTCTTAACATCATCTCTCTTCAATATTTAAAAGCATATGGATGATGTAAACATACTAACTTGGGACAGTAGAAACCAATATTAATGTTAAGATCTGAATATCTATCAATTGAACTAATATCATGGCATCGGATTTTAAGTTGTGTTTCCCACTGCCGGGCAGATTCAGGGATTGAGCTGACCCGTGATGCAGAGGAATGCCACCTGAAAATTCAGATCTGGCATTTCCTTTCCTCTGGGTGGTAGTTGTGACAGTTTGGGAATATATCTGTATCAAATTAGGAATTTCATTGTGTTTTGTGGATGCCATTCTGTGTTTGTAACCTTCATTGTGGATGAAAGCATCCATTTTGTACCAGAGGCTTGATGACTAGTGAACAGGTGATGTCTGAGGAGCTATCACCAAGCAATCGAGGGCGATTATTACTGAAGGGCACTTGTGTAAAGGAACAGTGGGCATCTGTTGGGAGATCCTTTGAATTTGAATGACTGTTACACAGAAGCCGACAAGAGGTAGGGGGCTGAAGCCTTGACCTCCCCGCAGCTTGCAGTGCATGGGAAAGAGGGGACAAAGTCAGTTTTAAAAGAGGTGCTTCTCTAAAGCAGAGTTACACTACAAACTTTTGCCAGTTTCATGGGGTGTAATCCCTGATTGACATAGCTGTGCTGGCCAAAGCCCCGAGCATAGACACAGTTATAATGGCAAAACTGCACTTTGCTGATGTAGTTTACTTCAGTCAGGGGGCTGGAATAAGCGACACTGTCAAAAGCAGTTTTGCGGTGTAAATTGCCTCCACTGTAGGAGCACTTTGCCAGTAAAGTATGCTGGTATAGCTACACTGGAAAAGTGATCTTAGTGTAAACCTGACTGAAGCCAGAGAGGCCAACCAATGCCAGAAGTAAGAAAACCAGCCAAGCAGGTAAAGAGCAGCCTGGCTTGAGGTCTTGGATCAAACCCAGGACTCACAGGGGTGGTGACATCAGACTGAGGGAGTTGCATTGAGGAGTTTATTGTTTGCCATAAATCTGTAATTCTCTTGGGCTTTGTAAGAGTAAAGTGTTTGTGGATAAGAAATTTCTTTGCTCCGCGCATGTTTCTTTGCTTTACTGCCCACATAGTCCTTGAGGGGTGTAAGTACTAGAGCTTCCACTGCCAGGTGGAGTCTAGGGGACAGTGGATAAACAACTGGAGGCTCAGGTGGGCTATGACCCTGGTTCCAGAGTCTAGGTGGCCATTCTGCAGGGTCCCAGAGCCAAAGAAGGGTGTCATTCATGCGGTCTATATCTGGGTGTGCGCCTGAGAGCTAGGAACAGTGAGCAATCACTGCCCAAACCCAGCTGGCGCAGCAACCCATGGGATTCAGTGGTTGGATCCAATCACCACAGACTGGTGTGAATGCAGATATGAGGGTGGAGCCATGTTATAACAGTTGGAACCTTTACACTCCTCTTTGTCAAAGTGTTGCACGTGGCTGATCCAAAAGGGTCAACGAGGGTGTGGGGCATATTTGCCACTTATCCCTAAAGCAGTCAGCTGTAAAGAGGAAGGGTAGAGTGCACTCTCTTAAAGGGGAGATGCAGTAGCTGTGATCCCCTGGAACTCTGAGAGCCATTGGATTGTCTGAGGCACAGCGCCTCCTAGATTTTCAGAGATGGGGCAGCGCAGCATTCAGGGGGCAATGCATTAATGACACAATTTTACATCATTCTGAAAACAAGAACTATTAATTGTAGGACCCAATCATCTACTCATCCCTCAGGAATCAGTAGTGCAGGGGGTTGCAAACTTCATTGCGCCGCACCTCCCCTTCTGACAACAAAAATTACTACAGGACCCCAGGAATGGGGACTGAAGCCTGGGCCTGCCCAAGCCCTGCTGCCCCGGGTGCGAGGGGGCAAAGCCAAAACCCCACCGCCCCAGGCTGGGGGCCAAAGCCAAAACCCAAGGGCTTCAGCCCCAGGCAGGGGGCCTATAACCTGAGCTTGCTGCTCTTGGGCTTGGGCTTTGGCCCCAGGCCCCAGCAAGTCTAAGCCAGCCCTGGTGACCCCATTAAAGCGGGGTCACAACCCACTTTGGGATCTTGACCCACAGTTTGAGAACCACTGCTAGAATTTTACCTGACAAGGGGTGGAGGGCACGGTCCTAGAACCAAGATAAACTGTTATGTTCTTAAGTATCAGAGGGGTAGCCATGTTAGTCTGGATCTGTAAAAGCAGCAAAGAATCCTGTGGCACCTTATAGACTAACAGACGTTTTGGAGCATGAGCTTTCGTGGGTGAATACCCACTTCTTCAGATGTCATGCATCTGACAAAGTGGGTATTCACCAAAGAAAGCTCATGCTCCAAAACGTCTGTTAGTCTATAAGGTGCCACAGGATTCTTTGCTGCTGCTATGTTCTTCTTTTAACCGAATGAGCAAACATTTTAATTTCTAATAAACTGAATCATAAATCAAATATTATTTTATTTGCGTTACAGTAGCACCTAGCCGTTATTATTTGGATGATGCCATTTATGTGTCATAGAAGTTTTATAGGTTACCAAACTGAAATTGCAGAAGCTGATGCAAAGTCAGCTGTAATCGAAGATGTGAGAAAAATTTTGTTCTTTCTTTTTCTGGTAGCTTGAAAATAATAAATAAATTTGTTTTCAAGGCTTTCTGAACCAGAGGTGGTGTAAATTGGCATAGGTCCATCTGACCTATTGGAGTTAAGCTGATTTATACCAACTGAGAATCTAGTTCTATGCGTTTCCAATAATATAGAGATGCTGGTTTTAGCTGAAGCTTATATTAAAGCTTATTTTATAGGACTATTTTGATAAATTCTGTTTCACTTTCTGAGTTCCTGGAAATATATTAACCGTTGGCATAGAGACTCCAATCTATAATGAGCTCTGTACTGTGTGACAAAGTTCCTCCTCTACCTTGGTGGGTCCTGCACTTATTGGTGGATTTTGCTAGCCTCAGAGATCTTCCTGTGTTGGATCAGGAGTTGAGAGGTTTTGGGGGGAACCCAGGCCTGCCCTCTACCCCAGGTTCCAGCCCAGGGCCCTGTGGACTGCAGCTGTCTAGAGTGCCTCCTGGTATAGCTGCATAACAGCTACAACTCCCTGGGCTACTTCCCCATGGCCTCCTCCCAACACCTTCTTTGTCCTCACCACAGGACCTTCCTCCTGATGTCTGTTAATACTTGTACTCCTCAGTCCTCCAGCAGCACACTCTCTCACTTTCAGCTCTTTGCACACACCTCACTAACTGGAGTGAGAGCCTTTTTATACCAGGTGTCCTGATTAGCCTTAATTAATTCTAGTAACTTCCCAATTGGCTACAGGTGTCCTAATTAGCCTGTCTGCATTAATTAGTTCTAGAATGTTCCTGAGTGTTCTGGAATAGTTCCTGTTATCCTGCCCATGGACAAGGGACCTGCTTAACCTGGAGCTAATGTATCTACCTTTGACCACTCTCTTGTAGCCATCTGGCCTGACCCTGTCACAATGGACAGGGCCTATACCCATTAGAAGCCCCATTGCAGACCATGTCATAGTTTAGTGCTCTACATAATATTATGAAATGTTATTTTAAGTACAAAAAATATAAGTAAAATAAGAGAAGAGCTATGGTTTTGTATGCAAATCTCTTGTATGCAATAGCTAGTATAACTAATAACTATGACTCTTTTATGACTGGGAAAAATAATGCAGAATTTACAATATCAGCATTTTTTCTTTACTTAAATACCATCTGAAGCTGTAAAATAATGGTCTGGAGCCAAGGGAACCTGATGGCCACAGCAGGTATGCGGCAAATTAACCAAAGGTTATTTAGAGTTTTAATGAATAATTATATTAATTAATGCGGAAACTGAAATAGTTTTTAGCCATTTGAATGTTATATTAAGAGAAATTTCTTATCACAGAAAAGCATTTGAGAAGCATGCTAATTTAACAACTAACTACAGTTTGAATCCTAATTAGACAGACAAAAACAAACAAAAAGCACTAACAATATCTGGATTTTGCTCACCCTGTTTGATTTCATTAATTATCAGCCCAGTTCATTGGAGCCCTACATAACCTTTTGTTAATTTCATATTTGATCTGCTTTCCTGGGCCATAGATCAGATACATTATATATGCGCAAGGGCTGCAAGACTTAAACACACATGCTTATCTCCTACTGATGTTAATGGGAATTTTGAATGCAAAAAAAGTCAGTTCAGATGGAGCTGATACTATTGTGTCCTGTTGAGCAGAATTTATAGCACTCCAGGAAGTAGTGAAGACTTTTTTCCCACCCAAATCAACCAAACAATCTGTTTTATCAATTACTGGGAAAACTTGAGCTTGGTTACTCACCCCCTTCTACAAAAGGCTTCAGTTTGTAGTGTATGTGTAGTCACGGGTGCAGTCTGTCTTGATGAGTTCCTTAAGCAAATTAGAGAACAATGAGGTTTTATTCGGATTTACTTATGTGTGTGTGTTGCTTAGAATGACATATTTACAATGCCTTTTAAAATGGTAGGAAGTCACTATAAGGAATCCAATAACTGTCCAAATTGTTAGGTGTATTTCCAGTTATGCTTGGTCCTTGTGTCTCCATCACTGAGGGACAAAACAAAAAATCAACAATATTCAAAGTATTTAAAAGTCTGAATTTTATTCTCATTTTAGTAGTAAGTAGGAATTTTCTGTAGGCTCATAGCTTCACCCACCTTCATATATAAAATAAAAATCATAAATTTGATTTGTTTTACACAGTAGTAGCTCCATTGAGCTCAGGGAAGTTAATCTACGCTCACACTGGTGTAAGGAAAATCAGAATCAGGTGAATGGTGTCTAAGTAGGTGAGCAGCCACACACAAAAAACATTTAGTAAAGTATCTATATGAGTCTGATCCTGCTCACTCGTGCCAAAAGTACCTTTAAAGTCAATGGTTTGGGAGGAGTAAGGACAATGTAACTGTGTCCCAGAAGTCCTGCCTCAGTAGGACAGAAAATGGAAAGGAAAATGTAAAATTCTATCTCCAACTCCCTCAGTTGCTCCTTTGGTATTGAAGTACCTGTAGCGTTTAAAGTCTTCCAGTGGTTTGAGGCATCTAACAGTAGTAGCTCGTGCCAGCTGTAATAACTGGTCAGAGAATCATAGATAATCATAGAAGGGACCTCAGGAAGTCATCTAGTCCAACCCCCTGCTCAAAGCAGGACCAATCCCCTGGTACAAGCACTGGGTTTCATTCTTGACTCTGATTTTTCTGTCTTGTGGTCTAAGACAGAATTTCAAATTTATTCAAGTGTAGCTTATGACCTATGAGTTTCTTATACCCTTTAAATGATGACTTTAAAAAAAATCTCATATAGAAATATAAGTTGAAAAATATGACTCTTCCATTCGCTTAGCTACAGCAATGGCCACTGGAGATCTGATCCTGCATACCCATGCAAGGTAATAGGATCATTTGCCAAGTGGTTGCACTTAAAATGTATTTTATTTGTGAAAAATTCTGCTGGCTTGAGAGAGAATCTCTATACTTAAATGGGCAGTACTGCTAGAAATGGTGATGTCTTGCAGAATAAAACTGAGACGTTTCAATCTATGTATCTGATCTAAAAGAATTCATACTCTTGCAAAGAATGTCTGAAAGCAAATTCTTTATCTCTTTTACTCCCTTGACTTAAATATGCCCACATGGATTTTTTTCTTCAAAATGTGTGTGTGAAAGAGAGAAATTGTGCTTTCTGACAGAAAAGACCTTGTTCCACAGGACACCTTGAATCACATATAAGATTTCAACACACAATGTCTCCCCCGCCCACCCAGACACACTTGCTATAGCTATGAAAACACTGAGAACAGTCATTCCTAATGGGAATATTGGAAATGAACTCTAAACAAAACGGGCAGTAATAGGCACCAGTGTGATGTTACATAAAGTTCAGTATACTTCACCTCATTCATTATATCAGCAGTATATGCTATGAGTTTCAGCCAAATGGTTAATGCTGTAAAATAATACTTCCATATGGTATTCATGAATGAATTTCATTCTTGCCTATTCTAGCTCAGAAGCATTAGTGGGGCCTGGACCATTAAGGAGAGCATATTTCTATGTGTATGAATCAGATTCAGTACATGGGATGAAGAGATTATGACATTTTCAGTGTGCTTCCCATGCATATGCATTCCCAGTTTGCCATACAAACTGGTTTTGTAGTAATTAATTCAAAATGTGACTAGATTTTAACAAGCAAGAGATTTTAATGGGAATCAAGACAATGATTGGAGATCTGCCATGTGCCCCTCCTTCCACCACTCCCAAAGAAAAAGTAAACTTCACCAGTGGAATCAAGCGTAAAATAACCTAGATCCTTTCCATGAACACACAAAAAGTCGGAAACCTCATCTGACCACATGTAAGCCAGATTTAGCCATATACAACATAAAAGTGGTAGCTAAATAACTAAAATACCATTTCTCTAATTTTTCCAACCAGATTGTATTTCCTTTTTTCATTCTTGGCCTACAGGGAATTGACCTACAGGAAATGTGCCACATACTAAACCACTATTGGGAATTACTACAAAAAGGAAGTATTTTGCAATATAGTCAATGAATTGATTAAGCAAGAAAATGAATAAGAAACATAAATACTCTAGAGTACTGTGAAGTAATTCTGTCCATAGAAGTACCTTAATGTTTGCTGAAATAGTGTAATTAAAAACTCCACTAATCTATCATATTAATTGTTCTTTGGATTTTTTTAAACAAATCAGTGTTAGGCCTTTTCTGTTACTGTGTTATGATTAAGGTGCTCTCATCTTAGGTTTATATGTGATTTATTAATTTAAATACAAGGATTTACAAAGGTGAAAAAGGAAGCTTCCAATGGGCTTGTAAGTACAGTTTAATACATGTAATAAATTTAAATCAAGCTGACACATCTATTTAAGAAGGAATTGCATGTTTGGAAAAAGCTGTACACAAGGCTAGGCAAACACAATACAGAATATATAAGGCCATTAATTATAAGTTAAGTGGGCATTACTACACACCACAAAACTATTTATGCCATTAGTTCATGTAAATGAGTCCCTGAGTTAACCATAGATGCTGTGTGCAACTGATTTACTTTCGGGAGTGTTAGGCTTTTACTGTCTAAGAACAACAACATATGAATGATTTACTGAAAAAAAAATCAAAGGTGAGTCAACCCTTTTCCTGCAAATATTCATCTGTTTAGTTTATTTGTAATGCTTGCTTACTGGTACCACACTAGTCCTCATCCTGTAAGGATAACAACTCAATTGGTTGATATAGAACAGCTTTATTCTGAACAGCGAAATGTTTGTCACCTGCCAAATAACTTTCATCCTTCATTTCTTGATAAATTGCTTAATAAGTTCCTTCAAGTACTTTTCTCTTCCGTTTTCAAGTTAACCAAACTCTCATTTAATCATTTTAAAACCAGGATACCATATCAATGACATTTTGGGAGGAAATCTAAATGAAGATTATAGTACCATGCCTGAATTTAATGCCTTTGAATGCCTTTAATGTCTTTCAGTTCAGATCACTTTAAGAAATAGAGGGCCAAATTCTACTTCGTTAAACTGCTGCAACTCCACTGACTTCACTGGTGGAACTGAAAGCAGAATTTGGCCTGCTGTATGTGCTGCAAATATAGGCTGAAACTTTTGAAATGGGTAGACAATTGAAAGACAATTTTATCTTGAAAGTAAAAAAAGCAAGGCCAGATTTTCAAAGGTTTTACACACACAGTTGTATGTGGAAAACTTACATACAATTTGCACACGCATTTACTGGGACACAAACTGTGTATGCCATTGGCCAGTTATGGTCACTTCCGTTACCTGACTTTAATGAGAGCAGGAACCAGCCCTAAATCAGCAGGACAATACTGCTAACACGTGCTGCACCAGATGAGCACATGGAGGTTTTATCTCAGACTGTTATAGAATAAAACTTTGTTTCTTGAATTCCTGTGTGTGGCCTAAATTATTTCACATGCATATCATTACCATGGAGTAAAATGAGAATGTGCCTGCCAGAATACTAAGCTTTCAAAATAAGAGCCCAGTTTTGAATATGTATATGATTGGGTCTCTTGTAAAATCACCACAGGCCTGATTGTGGAACTTTGAAAGTCACTGAGAGTTTTGCCATTGACTGGACACTTAATTCTTTCACATTAAATAGCTGACTTTAGAAGATATTTTGTGATGCACAGGTCAGGATTGTGCCCTTAATAGGGAAACTTATGGGTGTTTGTATTTACTGTATGGATGTGCAAGTCTTAGATTTTGATGCCATACAGAGCCGGTTAGGTTTGATTCAGGAAAAGGAATACAGTTGCATTAGATGAACTGATTCATCAGGCATAATTGTCAAGTATTTCTTGCTATTTTGTTTCTAGAGCTTGAAACAGTCATGTCTCTTATTTCCCCTTTGCAGGAGTTTGTCATGATTGTTGTGTTTGGTTTCGAATATATAATTCGCATCTGGTCAGCTGGCTGCTGTTGTCGCTACCGAGGATGGCAAGGAAGATTGCGATTTGCAAGGAAACCATTCTGTGTAATCGGTGAGTTTCCCAATTAATTTCAATGTAAATTCCAAAAGTTACAACCTAGCCATCACAGGTTGGCTGATTTCTTGTACACATCATGGCAGATTCAGTTTATTTACTTGATTTTACTGTAATTTTTTTAAAAAATGTCTGATTTGGAACCAACAAGTTGGTGCAATAGTGAACCTGTGTAACAGCAGGATCTTGGCTTCATTACCCTCATTCTCTGACCTCCCTGTTCTCTCCAGTTGCTATTTGCACTCACTTGTTGCATCTCATTTAAATTAGATTATAAACTCTTAGGGGCAGGAGACATACCTGCCTGTGTTTGTACAGGACCAGATGCTAGGGGTCCCCAACCTAATTGCAGTAGCACCCAAAGGCCCCAATGCAAATAACAAATAATCTCACCATCAGTTGCAGGGGGCTGTAATGAGGGAAATATGAGTTGGTGGAGTTCTCAAAACCTTCCCAAAAGAATCACTTTTGTTGAAGCTGTGATGTTTAGAGTGCGAGAGCAGCCAATATTAGCCATGCTGCAGGTTCCTTACAAGTACACTAACCAAGATAAGTGTGGGTGTGTCAGGTAAAGGTTGATTAGGATCGTATAGAGAAGGTCACAGTGGGTTTCTGCCATTTTGCATTACTCAGAGGTGTATCATCTATAAAAACATCATTATTAAGCACTTTATGGTAATTCCTGTAATTATCAATTGTAGGGGCTGTTTTTCCAATAATTACAGTAGAACTTTGAGTCCCATATCCAAACTGTGGTTAGCCAGATCTAATGTGACCTTAGGGAACAACATGTCCCCTGAGGTTTACTGCACAGTTTGCTAAAGAGGAAAGTAGGGAGAGGAAGTTACCTGTTTCCCCAAGACCAACTGGCTGAAGAGGAGACAGAAGGGACTTGTGTGTAGAAACTCCACTCTTTCCTGCCTTCCACAGGCAGCCTTCATTGGGGAAGCCAGCCCCTCAGACATTCCGTCTCCTGCGTTCAGCAATATGACTCCCCTGATTAATCAAACCCATTAGTAATCAAGGTTCTACTGTACATAATTCAAGACAACAGAACCAGACAATTCAGCACAGGTGGTTTATTAACCATAAAATAAGTCAAACATTTAAATAACAGAAACATATAACATCCCAGGTTACTTGCTGCTGTCCTAGAACTCTTTGGAGATAACCACAATTTGTGCAATCCAGCTTCAGTTTATCTTCAGTTTTCTTTCCTCCTACTGTGTGCAAGTCCTTTGCTGCTAACATACTTCACTTTGGAGGTGTTAATTCCTTGCATAAAGGAAGTTAGTTAAGGGACACAGTCGTGCTCAAAGTTATATATCCAAACCTGTATTGCTTATGAACCTGTCGATAATTAAAGAAGGCCTGTTCTGGGCACTAAGCCAAGAGAGCAAGGTGGGTATAAAGCACGCCATGTAGCCAGGCACCATAACGCAGCTTTCAGTACCTGGTGGGTAGCATGCTCCACAGTGCTGCTGTGTCCCCCCTGCGTGCCAAAGAGCAGGAAGGAGTGAGGAGTGAATATAGCTTTGACTCCAACCCCCAGCAGTGTATCTACACCAGCATATCGGGGAGCACACTCTGGCAGTCAGTCTCCCTTCTGGGCCATTCTAGGAGCAACACTACAACATAGACACCATTGCGTGGGGTTAGGTCACAATCTAGACCATAATTTTAAGCAATTGTTATAGATTTTTCACTGTTTTCACTGGTTGTTTCTTGCTCTTCACTTGTTTCTAACTATTAAACTGGCCCCATTTGTTCCTATCTCTGCTTTTTCTCATGGACTGTAATATTCTCGCGCTTCATACCTCATGCTGCAGCATTTAAAAAATGAACTAATGGAAAAAAACGTAATGAATACCTTTCTATTTCTTAGCATTTGTAAAATGTTTTTCCTGAGGGGACTCTCAATGTTGGGCCTAAATTATTTGACTGTATTGCTCTAAATACTTAGCAATTTTCCTTTATGGTTAGTTTACTTTTACTTTTTGGATCACTTGAAAACTAGAATTCTTTTCTATTTTTTTTTAATAGGTCTACTAATTGTGTTGATTCATACAGCTTTATAAGCTGAACTCCCCATTAAAGTCAATGCAGAGTTCCTCTAAAATCCCATGGCCAGATTTGGCTTTTTGTTATTCAGTCCTTATTTACAGTTTATTCATTCTACTTCCCATTTCAATGTAATAGTGATATCTTTACAGCCATGGTCTGTTTGCCCTTAATTTAACTTGCCCATATGTCCTCAGCAGATCTAACTACTTTTGCAGTCAAACACAATTACTTAGGTCAGTGGCCTAAGAGATGGAAATAAATGTTCGGATTACAAAAAGGTCAAGTTCAGAGAGCCTTTGTTTTTTTCAGCTTTCACTAATGACCTATCAGTGGGTAAGACCAATACTTACAATAAGAAGCCTATGATGTCAGTAAGTCTGACAAGTTAGTTTACAAACAACTCTGTGTGCTCCTTGGTAAGAAAAGATACATCAGTACATGTTGGCCAGCTTTGCACCCTACTTGCTGTCTCAGAGGAAATGGGAAATAGAATTGTGTTATTCATCCTAGCTGTGCATTTTGTGTTAGATTGAAAGCTGCCTGCTATCCCTTATTTTACCTAATTACTACTTGACCAGCATATCTCATCCACAGAGCACACAAGCGCCGACCCATGTGCTAAGCATATCAATTTGAAGCTGGAATTTCAGCACTGCAAATGAATGTTGCCATGTCATGCTGTAGAGGTATGGAAGCTGTTCCATACCACTGATAATTTTTGTTGCCCTTTTCTGTACCTTTTTCAATTCCAGTATATCTTTTTTGAGATGGGGCGACCAGATCTGCATGCAATATTCAAGATGTGGGCATATCTAGGACACATTTACCCTAGGATGGTGTAGTGCCACAAAACAAAAAAATCTGAGCCACTGCAAAATTACATAATTTTCATTAAAAGTCAATAGGAACAAATCTGTGTATATGCAGCACCTAGCACAATAGAGTATTGTCCATGACTGGGCCTCCTAGGTACTATTGCAATATTTAAAAAAAGAAATAAGAATAATAGCAAGAAACTGACAGTTCTGTTAGACAATTCATTGACATCCCAAAACAAAAAGTGCCCTTGAATGGCAAAAATACACTTCTTCCTTTAAAAAGGCATTGACTTTGTAGCTAGCATAGGGAAGGATGATGTAGTTATTAGAGCTGGGCGAAATGTTTTTTGGAAAAATAGTTTACTTGTTGAAAATTTCCACTACATGCATCTGACGAAGTGGGTATTCACCCACGAAAGCTCATGCTCCAAAACATCTGTTAGTCTATAAGGTGCCACAGGACTCTTTGCTGCTTTTGTTGAAAAACGCGGTTTCAGTCAACCCAAAACTATTTGTAAATTTGATCCTATAAATTTCATCTGAGAAAAACTTTTCCAGGGCCAGATTCAGAGTGTGAGCATCCCCATCCCTCCCTATAACCTTTAGCACAGTGATTAAGGAACTTGGGATGTGGAAGAGCCAGGGTTTGAATCCCTATTCTGGAACAGGAACTTGAACACAGATCTACTCCTCCCATATGAGCACCCCCGCCACTAGCCTATAGGGTATTCTGTGGGGGTTGCACTCAGTCTCTCTGAGTCTCTTCACTTTGAGTACATATTAGAGCAGAGACTTGAACTCAGCCTCCACCCCTCAAGGCAGTGCCCTAACCACCAGGGTAAAGACTAGTCTCTCCTGTTGCAGCTGTTCTAATTTGAATAAACACACAAAAATTCATAAGGCCAAAGACAGAGCGTGAGAACAACTCTTTAGCTTGGTGATTGAAAAATCAATTATTTGCACATCTCTTATAGTTATCCACTGTGATGGGG
The DNA here is from genome assembly GCF_025201925.1 of Gopherus flavomarginatus. Taxonomy (NCBI): domain Eukaryota; kingdom Metazoa; phylum Chordata; order Testudines; family Testudinidae; genus Gopherus; species Gopherus flavomarginatus. Next base: position 159,491,486 of record NC_066620.1, on the reverse strand, counting down.
AGAGGAAGACTTGGGGTTCTGTTTTAGGTGGAGCTGGGACATCTAGACAGCTTCAGAGACAAACTAGAGGGATGGATTTATGACTTATGAATATAAAGATGATAGCTGAAGCCATACAGCTGATGAGGTCACCCAGGTCTGGAAAGGGCAAAGGAAGGGATATGTCCCTTTTGGTACAGATTGGAAAGTAGGAGAGAGAAGAAGGTAGAACTGCCCAGGAAGAGGACACTATTATTATTATTAAAGAACTTTCATGGACATCCTACAGAAACACATGACTATAAAGCCGCTCTGATACTGGGGTATTTTAATTATTGGTCTAGTCATCACTGCTCTTAGAATTTGTCTCCAGTGTTTTTGGTCATTTGCTTCTGTGTTTGAAGTATGAAAATTATGTGTTCCATCACAGAGTAACCATAGCCACATATATCACTTGATACATGGAGTGAGGAACAGGAAATTAATCACCTAAACTTATAGCCAAACTCAGAGATCTGCCTTGTAAAATTTCCCAAATTTCTTGAGTTCCTGCCAGTTTTCCTTCATTTTTTGCCTTCCAGTGTGCCTAGTCCCATGAAATACCAGCCTCTCCTACCTAGAGAAGCTACCATCTGATCAATGGATAATTTTGTAAGGACGTTATTTATCCTTTAAATCCTGCAATGCTCCTTCTACCAGAGGTACCAGTAAAGTATTAATGGTCCGATTGATGCACCAGTAGCAAACATACAAGCTATCTAGATCAGCTCCCACTTTGGTTTGGTGTTTGTCCTGATTTCCTAAATCAGCTGAAGTATGTCTGCAGTTGCTGGCAGTGTGCCACAACTCACTGTGTTTGTAACCAGAATGAACTGGTTACTGAAAAAGGGCTTCCTGTAGCATGAGAAGACAGCAAAGAGCTGACTATCCCAGCCAAACATCTTTCTCCTTGTTTCTTTTTACTCTGCATCCAATCCATATTGATTAGATAACTCAGGGAAGAGTGTTCAAAGTAGTCCTTCATCTTCCTTCCTTTCCCAGACCCTGAGAAGTCTGTCCTGTGTTAATTACCATCTTCTGCTTTCCTGGGTCTTATTACAGGCTGAAGTAGCTGGAAAACTGCTCCATTTTAGATCTTGTAGAGAATTAATCAAGGCCATGCATAAAAGACAGCACTAATAAACTTATCATTAGGTTCTAGTTAAGAATTTTGCTTATATGCTTTATTATGATGTCATCACCATCTCTCAGTAAATTGTTTCATACAGCAGAGAGAAAATTTAATTCTTGAACTTGCATACACAAAAACAATACTTAATGTATATGTCAGTAGGTGTGCTGTTCCTATTAACTGACCGTCTACAAATACAGGGTATACTCTCATAGAACTTTTGTACAAAACTCTCATTATAGTGCTCCTTCTAAAGCTGAAGTGATAGTTTCAGGCATTTAGTTGGTTACCAATAAAGTTTTTAAGTTTGTAAGCTATCTTACTACTCTCTCAGTTCGCAAGGTGTCTTCGTTCTACTGATGGTCAGAGTCAGGGAATTGTGCAACTGGCAAGATAATTATATTCTGGCATCCTTTGCATCAACTATGGGTCACTAGCCACTGAGCTTCCTCTCCAGCAGTCACCAGTGTCTCTAACAGCCCCTGAACCTGGAGTTGCAGTGTGTGATCTGTCTAGCTCTGCCTTGAAGGACAGTTGTTCCTCAGTAGTTCTTATGAAACTATGGTTGTGGCAGTAGAGTTTTCCATTGAATCTGACTGCCCCAACCTTCTGCAAACTCCAGATTTGAATCTGGGTTTTCAGCCCCTTGTTTGGGAATGTTTTGACCTAGAGTTTTGGTCTGAGCCCATTGTGACAGTATATACCCCTGTATTCACACTCTACACACCATTGTAATAATCTTTATACAAAGGACACCTTGTAAGGTATCATTTCAAAACTCATAATTTGCTGGTCAGTATTGTCCTGATTAAAATATGTGTGTCAACATTGTATGTGAAGTTATAAGACCCTCAGTATGGTGTATATTCCAAACCTCACAGCCCTGCCCCAACAGAAGGCAAACAGGGCTGTCCTAATCAAAGGGATGTGTGCTCTACTTAATTTGCATTTAACCATCACACAGAGGCATCAAGCAGGAAGGGAAGACAAAGGAAGTTCAAACAGGTGAAGAAAACAGCAGGGAATATCCTTCCCATAGACTCTTAATCTCCAGGGTTTTAGCTGGAAATGTATTTCAAAGGGGGACTGAAACTATCAAAAGGAGGGACAAACACCCCAGGAGACACCCCCACCACCACCTAGCGCATTCTCCACACCCAAAGAGACAAAGAAAGCAGGCATTGGACTCTGGGGGAAGGGGTCCTGACCTGAGAGTTTGTTCAATAATCTGCTGAAGCATCTAGTGAGAAACTTTGCTTGATCCAATATAGTTTAAGTTAGACAATAGTGAATGTTTTATCTTTATTTTTCTTGTAACCATTTCTGATATTATGTCTCATTACTTATACTCACTTAAAATCTTTTTGTAGTTAACTTGCTTTACTGTTTTATCTAATCCGATGTGTTTAAATTGAAGTGTCTGAAAAACTATTTGAGAAATAAAATGGCATATTATTTTGCTAAAGGAATAACGGACTTAATATATGTGGACTGTCCAGGAGAGGGCTGGGCAGTACAGGACATATGTTTCTGGGGGTGGAATCTGAGATAGAGGTGTGTTGGGGTCACCCTCCAGTATAACCCAGGCTGATGGAGCTAGAGTGTAACCCAAGTCTTGCTGTCAGTTACACACAGACACTCAGGGAATCACTTGCATTCTGAAAGGCTGTTTATGAGTGGCCCAGGTTGGAGCTACTTCAGCAAAGCACTGTAAGGCACTCAGGGTTGCAGAGCAGGGGTGACTGGTCTGGACTGTACCCTGGTATGTTATACCTGTCTCTAGTGATATAAGAAGTTTCCAGTGCAGGGCAGCTGTCCATGCTTTCCGATGGTGTATTTCTCCAGTCCAGTAATGCTTTTCATGCATCTCTGTTAGTCCATTAGTAGTTTCCTTACAGCTGCTCCTACTTTATCACTCAACTAGCTGTAGTACGATGAAAGTTATACAAGTTCAAATTCTGCTGATGTTTTAACTGTGCAGATTCCCAACAGGGAAACTTAAGTACTTTCTCCATAATCAGTCTCTTGTATGTCTTGGCAAACCTTGCTTTGGAGCATTCAGTGATAGCAGCAGCTATCATGTGTTACAGGAACTATTTCTCATTAATCAAAGTAGTAATTACCATCACAGGACATTTTTGTAAGCCCACTATAAACAACTCTACATCTAGGTTGTTGCAAGGTCAGTTGGGGTGTTAATTTATTTATGAAATTATATGTTATGTGCCCATCACCATAGTACATTACATAGATTAAATGCAACTAGACAGTAAATTTACTGCCCTCAATAAACAGCATAAATAACCCCTTTCCTGTACCCCCTGATTATGGTCATAGTTAAGTATATGCTTAACCAAAGAGATGTGCCTTGCATTACATTCTAAAGGTTGGAAAATTGAGGTCTGGAAGGATCAAGCTTCACAGTTGGGAGCCATCTGCTAAGAACGCTCTGTTATAAACTTTAAGCAAACACATTCAGAGCCAAACCCTGTTCGCCTTACTCCAGAGAGTAGTCTAGTTATAGCCAACCAGATTACTCATTTGAGCAAGATTAACAAGATTTGTTCCTTACTGACTGTTAGTGAAGGTGCCTCGGATGATCTCAGCTGGCACAGTGAAGGTCAGAGGAAGAGTGACATTTTTTTTAAGGTAAATAGGTCCCAAACCCTGTAGGGCTTTTTTCACAAATGTTTAATGTCATGGCTGGCAGTCCTGACAAAACAATTGTTTGGAGTGTGTGAAGCAGTTACCTACTCAGCGGGTAACAGGCCTACTGGCAGACTAAGGTACTGCTTACTGTGGGTAAGGATGATAAAGTCTGGTCCTCTATTTTTAGAATCTACTTACCCACCATTCAAGGGAAGTCTGCTTGGTTGGTACACTTCAGTTCCTGGTTACATCTTTTTGGCATGAGCTGAGATCTCAGTAGTTTGGTGTTCTGATTCTACTCTGTGTATGTTCTTATAGCAGCCTCATCACCATAGTATCTCAGCACCTTCGAATAGTGCATTAAGTGACATGATTAACATCTGTCCCATGTGGTTCATTCTCCCACTCTCATTTTCTCTCTCGGGAAAAAATTGTGTGTGCAGCATCACATTTTGTTTTGGTATGGTTACTTTTAAGTCCACACTGTTGTGTGTTTATGTTAGAGCAGGCAAAGCTGAAGAAGTACACCTTGCACTTTAAGTGGAAGGTGGTGAAGTTTGTAGTGGTAGTTAGCTCCTGTGGAAGTTTGTTCCAGTCTAGGATTGGCCTCCAAGAAAACTCTGTTTCCTGCACAGATGAGTTTTTCCCTTGTGGTAGAAAGTTCTGTTGTGCCTGAGGAGTGGAGTTGTTGGGATTAGGACCAGGGTCAGAGTATTAGGTGATCTTTTAGCTATGCTGGGCCCAGACCTTTGAGCACCTTAAAGGTTTTCAATGGGAAGCCAGTGGACAGAGCAGAGGGCAGGTTTGCAATGGAAAGTCCATGATAAATGTCAGAGATCCTTTTCTGTATTGTCTATCTAAGTGACATTTTAATTACTTTCTTTGAAGGCCTTTGGGAGCTAATAGAAATTATTGAAGATCATTTCCAAAGCATTATGTACTGTGTCCACATGTGTGGTCTCATACCAGATGATATCAATCAAACTTGGTACATGCAAAAACAAAGCTAGACATTCTTTACACATTTGAGCATAGATTTTACTTTGCTAGAAAAGGTGTCCTAAAGTCAAATGCCACAGGCTGATCATTTAGCAGTCCGGAGTCCCTTCATCCATATTCACCCTGTAATTCAGTTGCAGATTCCATTCCTGTCATATTTTAGGGCTGGATGGTTGGTCACTAACCTTTGAAACTCTTTGAAAACATTTTGATGCTAGAATTCCCAGCAGCATCCATGAGCCTTCAACACATCAAGAGGGTCATTGACCTTGCAGAGGAAGTGATAGGAATTGGATGGATAGTAATTGGATGAATACTGTACACTTTGTGCACTTTTTAGACAGGGTATGTCCAAAATTGCTAAAATGTTTTTAGGGGCTGGCGCTAAACCTTCTGCTATTAGCGGTGTCTGTATATGAAATTGCTGACAGAATTGGCCTCTGTTCCTCTCCCTCCCTCCAACCTTCCTTTATTCATTCTGAGATTTGCATACTCTGCTCAGTTGGTTATCAGATTACAATCATAATCTCTGTTGAAATTCATAAGATATTTACCATACCCCAACCTAAATAGTTGTTGACAATAACATCCGTCCCTTACAGAACTTTTAGGATTTAATGTTTATGTTTTAGTCACTCATCTAGAGCAGGATTATGCCAAATATACACAGCCATCTATGTCAACTGAATGGAGTCCACAAAGTAGTAAAATAGCTCTTACCTCAAAATAATTGTCAGTTCCATTTTAGCTTCTTTTTTTTTTAAAAAAAGAATTGCTTCAAATATATTGGTTGCTGTGCAAGTTTCCCTTTGATATGATATCCAGTGAAGTGCTTCAGGCAGAGTGTTGAATCATTTAAAACCTTCACATTTTGATCCATCACTGGTTCCTTTGCTGGATGTATATTATTGTATACTTCTGCAGCTGACTGTTATATTGCCCCAACTGTGCAATGCCCAACCTTTCACTAGATTCTGGTGGACTAAGGTGCACCTGCCTGGTGGCAGTTTATGTTAAAGTCCAGTTTGTGGCATTTCCCATTATGAGCATGCCAGTGTGCATTTATCTGCAAGGTCCCATATGTGCCATTGTTATTTAGAGTTTCTGTACCTGAGTTTGTGCAGTCTGTCTAGAATGACATTAGAGTAATTGTTAAAGCTTATTACATTGAAGACAGGACAATTGTCAGTCTGATATCTGGCTATATGAACTATTTGTGGAGGGGCTTGCAGGTTTAGTTGTGCAAACAGCTCTTTCTCACAGCCCCAACCCAGTGGGTGATGGTATAGACAAACTCATTTGAAGAAATGTGACTGGTATATATTATAGGATCTTTCTATAACTACCTTGCAACTTTCTTGATTTTTATTTTTAGTGTCAGTAATCACATTAATCTCCTTTGTCTCTGATGATGGGCATTTGCCTCATTCATGTTATTCCATCCCCCCTCCCCCCGCCCCCGCCCTCAGTAAATACATTTTTGCTGTTCTCTGCCTACAGACAGTTCTGTTTTTTTCAGTTTAACCTATGATGTTTGAAGCTATCTTGTGTATTGTAAATCTTCCACTCTGTCTGATGCTTTAAGTTTTTGTAGCTATGATTATTATTATTTATTTTGCTTGTTTTCTGCTGTGGCTTCATCCTTAATTTGTCCCTAAGACTAGACTGTTTCTAATAAATTAATCTGTAAGCAAGGGTAAGTAGTGTAGGGTAGAGAGTATATCAGCATGAGGGTAGATGATGCAGTTGTGTTAGCACTTTTCTGTAATTGATGTTTCATTTTGATCACATATTGTAATTTAGAAAAGATGCATTCTCATTTCTTTTAGATAGCATGTGTTTTTCAGAAGTGGTTAAGATTTCTGTTATATCTTGCCAGCCTTTATTTGTTAATGGCAAGTTAAAATATAGGCCTGGCCCATTGCTATGTTCAGTGTGGCCAATCTGATTGCCAAGTCTTGTTTTTAATCTAGACTTACAAGTACTTCATAATTGATCACAATGTCAGAAGAAGCTCCATTTTCCACAGATGTTTCCATTCATTTGCGTTGCTGCAGAGAATGGAATGTCGCTCATAGCCATTTCTGAAGTGACTAAAACCCTGACCTTCAGAGTAGTGCAATGGGGTCAGAATCAGGCCCCAAATGGCTATCCACAAATCTATTTCTGACACCACAGTAAATGGAGTAAGGAGAAACATTCTGTAGCACAACAACAAATGTATTTATATCACACACTTAACAATATTAGATAACATTATATCCCAGTAAATGATGCTTTGTGTATTAACTGTCTTATCTACAAATACTACATATAACAGATCAAATCTGGCCAGCTTGCAGCAGTTCTTCTAGTTGGTACTTTTGCCTAGTGGCTATAGCTTGTGCTCCAGAATCTAAACTCCAATTTGTAAGACAATATAACTTTTTAACCTTTATGATTGTGGCAATAACCCTAAAAATATAAAGCAAATGTAATAATGCAGGGCTAACTATCTGATTTTGCAGGCAGGCTGAAGTGACAGGTCTAAGAAAGGTGTCAATGACCGTATTTGTTGCAAATGCATGTTAACTCTGAAGCCTAATTATAATCATTTAAATGTCTGCATTTTTGTTTAAAGCATGAAAGAGACATGAGGAATGACTGTTTGCTATGGCCTTATTGGTCCCAGGATATTAGAGAGACAAGATGGATGAGATAATATCTTTAACTGGCCCAGCTTCTGGTGGTGAAAGAGACAAGCTTTTGAACTTGCACAGAGCTCTTCTTCAGGTCTGGGAAACATACTCAGAGTGTCACAGCAAAATACAAGATGGAACAGATTGTTTAGCATAAGTAGTTAACATTGTAAGAGACCATTCAAGATGAAGTGAGCAGTTAACTCCTCTGAAGTCATAGGACAAAAGCGGGTTAGTGGCTTATAGATTGTTGTAATGAACTATAAATCCAGTGTCTTTACTAAGTCCATGATTTTTAGTGTCTAACAAGATTATGAATTTAAGCTCCCAGGCTTGTCTTTTAAAGATGTTATGCAGGTTTCCTTTGGGGACAAGAACTGAGAGGTCAGATATAGAGTGATTGTTTTGTGAAAAGTATTTGCCCAAGGGTGATATGATGGTTTTGTCTCTCATTTTCCTGTGTGAGTTCATTCAAGAGCATAGGGATTGTCTTCTTTCACTCGCCTAGTTGTTATTTGGGCAGTTAGTGCATTGGATGAGATACACCACATGTTGAGACAGGCATCTGTAGGACCCATGGATCTTGAAAGGTGTGTTGCTGGGGGTATTGATCATGGTAGCAGTGGAGATATGTCTGAAGGTTTTGCATCTTTTGTTATGGCAGGGTCCAGTGCTGCTTTCAGTTGGTGTGTCCTGGTCTGTGGGGAGCTTCCTTCTGATCATGAGCTTGGCAACACTGTTGTTTGAAGAGCAGAAGAGAGGAGGTTTAGGAAATATTTCTTTCAGGATGTGGTCCCCACTGAGTATGTATTGTAATTGTTTAATAATACCCCTTACGGATTCCAGTGTGGGGTGATGAGTGACAACTAGAGGGGTATGGTTGGAGAGTTCTTTTCCACGCTGAAGCAGTTTCTCTCTGGATATTTGGCTGGCCAATTTTATGATGTGATCTACTTGTCTGATGGATTTTCCTTGTTTGGTGAAGGTGGTTTTAAGTGTGTTAAGGTTTTTATCCCAGACTTTCTCCTTGGAGCGTATACAGCTGAGTGCCTGGCTGTAGATAACAGATTTCTTGGTATGTTTGGGGTGGTTGTTGGATCCGGGAACATAAGTGTGGTGATCCATGGGCTTCTTTTAAATAATTTCCTGTAGAGTTCCATTGCTGAAGCTGATCATGGTATCCAGGAAGTTGATATTGGTATGGGAGTGTTCTAGAGAGAGGTTGTTGGATGGGTGGTGGTGACTGAAGTTGTGGTGGAAATCTGTGAGAGAGTTTAGGTCATCTTTCAAGAGGATGAAAATATCATCAATGTATCTCAGATATATAATTGGTTTTGTGGTGAATTTGTCCAGAAATTCTTCTTTGAGGTGGGCCATAAAGAGGATGGTTCCCCAATATGTTAGCCTCAGTACCTATGGCTGTTCTCATTGTTTGGACAAAGTGTTTGTTGTTGAATGTAAGGATGTTATGGATGAGGATGAAATGGATGAGTTTGGTGATGTATTTGAGGTGGATATCTGAGTGATGTCCACTGTCTTATAGATATATGAAGCAGGCAGTAATGTGAAGGATGTTGCTGTATAGGGAAGTGACATCTATGGTGCCAAAAATGGTGTTCTGAGGGTGTCATAACATAATCCCAGATTTGGACCTTAGCGTCCAAAATATGGGTGTTAGCATGAAAACCTCCAAGCTTAGTTACCAGCTTGGACCTGGTAAAGCTGCCACCACCCAAAAAATTAGAGTGTTTTGGGGCACTCTGGTCCCCCCAAAAACCTTCCCTGGGGACCCCAAGACCCAAATTCCTTGAGTCTCACAACAAAGGGGACTAAACCATTTCCCTTCCCCCTCCTCCTTCCAGATGTTCCCTCCCTGGGTTCCTGGAGAGATACACAGAAGCAAGCTCCGTGAATCTAAACAGAGAGACTCCACCCTCCCAGTCTCCAGTCCTGGAAAACACAAGCACCGGGATATCTAATTTCTCTTCCACCCCCCTTCACCCAGAGGGAATGCAAAGTCAGGCTAGTAAATCTAACACACAGAGATTTTCTTTTCCCCCTGACTTCTTCCTCCCACCAATTCCCTGGTGAGCTACAGACTCAATTCCCTGGAGTCCCCCACTAAAGAAAAACTCCAACAGGTCTTAAAAAGAAAGCTTTATATAAAAAGAAAGAAAAATACATAAAAATGGTCTCTCTGTATTAAGGTGACAAATACAGGGTCAGTTGCTTAAAAGAAATATGAATAAACAGCCTTATTCAAAAAGAATACAATTCAAAACATTTCAGCAACTACACACATGTAAATACAAAAGAAAACAATATAAACCTTACTGCCTTACTATATTTGTACTTACAACTTGGAAACAGAAGATTAGAAAGCAGGAGACAGAAAAATCCTTCCCATAGCCGAGAGGGACAGACACAAGACAAAGAACAAAGGACTCACACACAAACTTCCCTCCACCCAGATTTGAAAAAGTCTTGTTTCCTGATTGGTCCTCTGGTCAGGTGTTTCAGGTTACTCCTTTCCAGGTGAAAGAGACATTAACCCTTAGCTATCTGTTTATGACAGAGGGAGGTTGTTAATATTGTAGAATTTCTGGAGGAAGTCAGTTGTGTCATATTTCAAAGATCTGCATAACCTGTGTGTCTGATATCTCATTGTGGGGTCAACTGTGTGAGGCTTGGAAGAGTATCACCACTTATTTTTCCCATCTGACCTCTACTTGCATTTCAAAAAATTCTCCTAACATTCAGACTTTATACTGCATTCAGAGCAGGCTTCGTAACCTGTGCGGTGTGACAGGCAGGTGGATGCAAGGGAGACCCCACTGGGTCACACTCCGCTAATAGAGAAACAAAATGCAGCAAAATCCTGAGATTGCTACAACCAAATGGGAGTCAGGGTTAGGGAAGAAAGTAAATGATATTTTCTCTCCATCTTCCTCCTGCTACTGTTGCTGTCTCTGCTTTTTCCCTGCCCCACCCATTTGAAGAGTGGCTTTTCTCCCCCACACTTCCCTCCAGCACAGTGCTCATTTGTAAGGTAAGTGGTACTTCATGAGGCCCTGGAACTGTCTTCACAGCTTCTTGAAGTGGTGCTGCCCCACAGCTGACAATTGTGTGACCAAGGAGAGGAAAACAATCCCCATCCCGCACTCCATACCAGTCGTCCAGTGCAGCTACAGCATCTTCACCAACAAGGAGTAATGGTCTCAAGTTGCAGTAGGGGAGGTTTAGGTTGGATATTAGGGAAAACTGTTTTCACTAGGAAGGTGGTGAAGCACTGGAATGGGTTACCCGGGGAGGTGGTGGAATCTCTTTCCTTAGAGGTTTTTAAGGTCAGCCTTGACAAAGCCCTGGCTGGGATGATTTGGCTGGGAATTGGTCCTGCTTTGAGCAGGGGGTTGGACTAGATGACTTGCTGAGGTCATTTCCAAACCTGACATTCTATGATTCTATGAACTCTATCCAAGAACCTCCACCTCATATCTAGTACACCCACCCTTCTCCCAGCAACCCCACCACCCAACCAGCACTCCCAGCATTCACTGGCTCCTATCACCCACCCAATAGTAGTCTAACCAGTATCCACAGCACCAACACCCCACACCCAGCACCCCCACAAAAAAATAACCCACAGCTTGTTGCTGATACCCTAAACCCACAATCTTTTGTAGTCATGGTGAGTGGATTAAGGCAAAAGAAATAGGTGATTGGGAGTCCTGGGTGAAGAATGGTTGGAACCTCCAATTGGGTCTCTCTCTGGACAGTATATATCTACAGTATATAATGATGCCTGTGCCCCTAGACCTCCCCTCCCCTCAGAGACCTGCTCCCTCACACACCATCCCCTTCGTCCCTCTTCCCCAGAGCTGCTGTCCCCCAAAGTCCTGCTCCCTGATTCCCTTCCCCTCTCTCCAGTCCCATTTGTTGCAGTACTGACCAACTTCCATACTGAAGGTTGGTCATATTTTCCTACTCTTTTTCTTTATGTCTTAATCAGTTTGTAATCTAATAGATCTTGACATTTAATCTATTTGTAATCTATTCCAGTGTAATATGAAGTTCACTCACTCCATTTAAAAAGGCTAAACAGATGACCCACGTAATTATAGGCACTTCAGCCTGACTTTGATCCTGGGCAAAATAATGGAATGGCTGATACGGGACTCAATTAATAAAGAATTAAAGGAGAGGAATATAATAATGCCAGTCCACATGATTTTTGGAAAGTAGATCCTGTCAAACTAACTTGATATCATTTTTGCTGAGATTACAAGTTTGGTTGAGAAAGGTAATCGGGTTGATGTAATAGACTGAGACTTCTTTATGGCATTTGACTTAGTACTGCACAACATTTTGATTGAAAAACCAGAGTGATTCAAAATGAATATGGCACACATTAAATGGATTAAAAACTGGCTTACTCATAGGTCTCACTGTAACTGGAATGGGGAATCATCATTGAGCAGGTGAGTTTCTAGTGGAGTATGTTGTGATAAATGGACCTAAAAATTTATCTTAAGCTCAACTGTGAAAAGTGTGTGAAAATTCATAAGATGTCGCAATAACCTTGGCCTTTTTACCTACCTAAGAATTAACCATAAAAAACAGATCAGGGAAAGGAAACAAGAAATATTAAAATAAAAGCCTTTCTTAATACTTTACATTTCAAATGCTTTAACTGTTTTTTACTTCTTTTCTATCTCTTTATTAAAAGGTTTAAAAGATTGTAATCGTGTTTCTGCTATGGTACAAAGCAGGCTGAGGTCTCTATATACCAAGCCCCGGACCTTGTTTAACACTAAGGTTGGACAATGACTGGATTATGTTAACACCTTTGGTGCATATATTCCATCTAAATTAATATAATAATTCTTGGCCCTATAACATTTTTATCAGTGACCTGGAAGAAAACATAAAATCAAGTTTGCAGATGACAAAGACTGGGGGAGTGGCTAATATGAAGAGGACAGGTCACTAATGCAGAGTGATCACTTGGTAAACTGGGCTCAAGCAAGCAATATGTCTTTTAATATGGGCAATGGAAGGTAGTACTTTAGGCAAAAAGAATGTAGGCCAAATTGGGGACTTTATCCTGGGAAACAGATTTGGGATTCATGGTGGATAATCATCTGAACATGAGCTCCCAGTGCGATGTTGTGAGCAAAAGGGATAATGTGATCCTTGGATGTATAAGCAGAGGAATATCAAATAGTAGTAGGGAGGTTACATTACCTCTAATTGGCTGAGTGCTACTGGAATACTCTGTCCAGGTCAAGAAGGATGTTGATAAATTAGCAAGGTTTCAGAGAAGAGCCACACGAATCATTGAGAGATTGGAAAACATGCCTTATAGAGAAGGAGTCAAGGAGCTCAATGTACTTAGTTTAACAAAGAGAAGGTTGGGGTAATTTAAGTACCAACATGGGGAATAAAAATTTGATAATGGGATCTTCAGTCTAGCAGACAAAGGTATAACAATTGGTGGAAACTGAAGCTAAAACCAAGTTAAACTGCAAATAAGGTGCACATTTTTAACAGTCAGGGTAATTAGCCACTGGAACAAAGGGTTGTGGTGGATTCTCCGCCACTGGCAATTTTTTCATCAAAATTGGATGTTTTTCTAAAATAGACGTTCTAGCTCAAACAGGAATTAGTTCAGACTGCATGATCACAGTGGTCCCTTCTTGCCTTAAAATCAATAAATCTCATTCTTAAACTGAACTCACATCTTACATCTTAAGTATCTCAGTGTTGTGTTTCTGATCATCAGGTACATTTCACTAAAGCTTAGTTTTGTTAAAGATTATTCCTATTAAAGTGAGGAGATGTCCCATTTCACCTGAAAGAGCCAATTTGATCATTAGATTTACAAGCCGAGAGTGTCATTAGTTTGATGTTATGTGGTAAATTTTTAAAGCAATTCATGAAGATTTAACAGTGTGACTCTTATTAATTTCAATGGAGTCGTGCAGCTAAATCACTGCACACAGCTATGAAAATTTACCCCTGCATGCCTCAATTTTGTACTGTAAAAGCTGTGCTGTGACTCATTCTCCTACTTAACAGTGTGCTTTGAAAAAGTAGATAATGTTGTGTGTGATGGATGATGCTTTACAAGTAGATTATAAAGATAATTAGATGTTAATCCTCTGAAGTATTAATGTATAAATCATTGATAAAGGCAGGGTTACCATCTCCACTAGTTGACAATAATTCTAAATATTTAATATTTAAAAGTGGGTGAAATATTCATAGCAAAATATTTTTTCAATTAAAATTGCCTGATTTCAAGTTATGGAATATCCACAAAATGCATGTAATTTTATTAAATTTTAAGTTGCCTGATCAAATTTTGTACTTTTCTTTCATGCAGAACTCATGACAAATTTTCATGTCACTTTTTTAGATTTCAAACTGGGTTAGTTGCTTGTAACTGATAATAAAGGTCATGTGATATTAGTCTGGTTTCCTGATTGGTTGGGGCTGCATGGGTAGTTCACAGAAACCAAACTGGCTCACTTTTCTGAGAAGAGAGGTTCCTTTTTTGTATTCTGTCTGAAACAGCCAGGAAAAGCCGACTTAGAGCATAGCATATTTGCACTGTGCTTTCCCATGTAGTTCAGCTATGCACATCACAGTATTAACATTTCTTGTAAAGTTTTATTTTATTCCTCTTGAAATCATAACATACTGGTCATAAGATTCAAGAATTCTTTGGTAAACAGATTCTGGTGGGAAACAGGATGAATCTGCTGCAACACAACCTAGCACACACCTCCATACCACTCCCGAGTATGGAACCAGAGTGCATACATTACACCTCTGCCTGATCTCATGAGTGTCCGTGTATATCCTGTATGTGTGAGAAAGAGAAACACTCTCTTCATCCTTGTCTTCTTTCCACTAGCCAGTTTCAAACACTTCTCACTTCTCAGACACTTTTCCCCTGAGATTTAGGTAAACAGCTCTGATACCACCCACTAGAAGGCAGCAGATACAGTTAAGTGGCCTGCCAATACTGCACATTTACATTTCCTCCTTGTCTAATAGATTTAATAATTCCTTTTAAAATGTAGATGAAAGTCTTTGAGAATTATCTTCTAGTCTATCTGATGCTACAAGGCAGTCATGGCTTGTTTCTTTGCTTCATTGCTTTGTGTAGAACCTTTTTTATACACTTTACCAGATAGCAATAATACATAGGCTTCTTCAGTTTCTGTGTTAGAGACTCATAGTCTATTCCAAAGATTTACTGCTGAAAGCCATAGATTCTGTCAGGTGTCTCAAAAGCCAGATTAAAGTGCTATTTAAAGGACAGTGGTCTGTTATGGGAGGTGCATATCAATTTGATCAGATTAAATGTTTAGAGACCAATTAATGGAAAAGACTAGTAATGCATGAATCCCTGAAGAGCTTCTACTTGAATCTAATCTTACTTTGGAAAAAACTTGCAAAAGTAAGGGCTGTCTTGAGTCAGCTATTAATAATGCAAAGATGCTTGCAATCAAGAATAAGGCCCTGCAGGTATAATTGCTCCATCTCCTGATGGCATAATCATAGAATTTTAAGACTGGAAGGGACCTCGAGAGGTCGTCTAATCCAGTCCCCTGCACCCAAAGCAGGACTAACTTAGACCATCCCTGACAAGTGTTTGTCTAACTCACTCTTTAAAATCTCCAAGCATGGAGATTCCACAACCTCCCTAGGCAATTTATTCCAGTGCTTAACTACCCTGACAGGAATTTTTTTCTAATGTCCAACCTAAACTGCCCTTGCTGCAATTTAAACCTGTTGCTTCTTGTCCTATCCTCAGAGGTTAGTAAGAACAATTTTTCTCCCTCCTCCTTGTAACAACCTTTTATTTACTTGAAAACTGTTAGCATATTCCCCCTCTCTGTCTTCTCTTCTCCAGACTAAGCAACCCCATTTTTTTTCAATCTTCCCTCATAGGTCGTTTTCTAGACCTTTCATCATTTTATTGCTCTTCTCTGGACTTTATCCATTTTGTCCACATGTTTCCTGAAATGTGGCACCCAGAACCGGACACAATGCTCCAGCTGAGGCCTAATCAGTGCAGAGTAGAGCAAAAGAATTACTTCTTATGTCTTGCTTACAAAACTCCTGCTAATATAAAACAGAATGATGTTTGCTTTTTTTGAAACAGTGTTGCACGGTTGACTTATATTTAGCTTGTGATCTACTATGACTAAGGCTACGTTTTAATCACAGTTATTTTTAGTAGAAGTCATGGGCAGGTCATGGGCAGTAAACGAAAAAAATCTTCTTTGAGTGTTTGCTCATGGCCATTCCATTCTAAGTGTATGCATGTCCATGTGCACAGTTGTTGGAGATTTATGCCTTAGCAGTATCGGTAGGGCTGGCTGTGATGCCCCCTTGAGTGCTGTGTTCATGCGTCAGTATATTAGGTGCCACCAATCCTATGCCCTCTTAGTTCCTTCTTACTGCCCATGGTGGTTGGTTGGAGCGCCTTGTCTTGCAGATCACAAGAGCATTACCAGTTCATTATAGCCTTTTTTTCTCTTATCTGTATATAGTTTGTAGGTAGATAGTTAGCCTTTAGAAGAGTTAGGTTAGTGTACTTACAGTCCCGGCTGAGACTTTCTCCCCAAGGAGGGCCTGCCCCGTTCACCTGGCTTCAAGGCATGCTCAGCATGCAGCAGGCTGATGCCTGTCAAGTGATCCCCATGACAGCTGCCTGAAGTGTTTGGGGGAATCCCATAGGAAACATAACATAAACATAACTTTCGACCTCAAACGCAGAAGGAGCAGAATATCTTCTTGAGGGCCCTCCTCATGGAGGCTGCGCTTCACCCTGCGTTAGAGCCCTCCACTGTGAACACCATGCCAAGTATTTGGGCTTCAGTGTGGAGCCAACTGCCTGCGCTGTGCTGTGCCCAGCACCATTCCCGCTCACTGGTGCCGAAGAAGCAGCAAAAGAAGAGGAGCCCCTTGGCACCAAAAGACAAGGGGCTTTGGGTAAAGGACTGACTTCAGGCCATGCACCCACTTTGGGGCTTTACAGGGGTACTGCTGAGGTTGGACCCCCCAGCCTGGCCAGGGATCCTTCCCTGACTTCAAGAAGTGGCAGGGGTCTCTGGCCTCTTCCAGGACCACCAATGCCGAACCATCCCCAGCAGCTAAAGACCAAGAGAACTAACAGGCACCACACTAGCTGGCAGACTCGGCTAAGACCCTGCTACCTAAGGGCAAGCTGATTGTGGTACAGCCTCATAGGATGGCAGAGCACCCCCAGTCACTGGAGCGCAGGAGCAGATCTCCATCTCCGCAACCTCGGACCCCAGCACCATATCCTAGCTCTCCAGCAAGAAGACCCAGGTCCTCAATGCACTCCCTGCCTACTAGGCATAGGACTTGCCCACGGCACTGTGGTGAAGCGCGGGGCTGAATCCGATGCAGGGGCAATGCACCAGATGCCAGCACCTAGGAACCCATCCCTGGACAAGGAAAGGGAACACGCTCCCCCTCAAGCGGTGCAGTCGTCATCAGCGTCCCCGGACAAGGCAGTGGGCCAGGCCATTCCGCACAAGCAGTCCCCCAGACAACATTAAGGAGCACCGGACCCTTCTTAAAAGGGTGGCTGCAAACTTGTGTGATGTTATGCTTCATATTCTTTATGAAATATGCTTGTGGTAGGAATATGACATAACTAAGATATGCTTTATGCATGATAATTCTTGTAAGGCATCAGTGTACAGGTTATGATTTACTGAATATGATTATGCTATTTGTATGCATGTACCATTTCTGTATCTGAAATTAAGAATTTTGACTATGTATCTATGTTTCAGTTATGTTATTTTGGGTGATGCCCCTGCTAACACTTCAGGTACAACAATGGAAAAGCCAGCCAGGGCAGATGGACCATCAGCCCTGACAACGAACTGTAAAAGAGCTTAGTCTTCCTGTGAATGTGTGGTCAGCCTGGGAAGAATGGCTGCAGGGGCCCTAAAGAGGCATGTGACCATGTCACCTGATACTGGAACTAATCTTGAATTCTGTACTTTTCCATGAGAAGATTGACCCTGCCTCCGTCCCTCTGCCCCCCACCTTTCACCAAAAAATTAGCGACACTATGATCTTTGCTCACCCAGTCACCAAGCAATTCCTCAGGGGCATCCAAACCATCTATCCAAATGTGAGACCACTCTGGGACTTAACCTTGGTCTTTACGGCCCTCACTGGGAAGCTGTTCGAACCTTTAGCAAACTGCTCCCTGCTTCACCTATCCATGAAAGTAACATTTCTAATAGTGATCACATCAGCTAGTCGTGTGGGAGAAGTCTGGTTGCTCATGGCAGATCCGCCATATACAACCTTTTTTAAAATATAAAGTCATGTTACAAAGCCATCCTAAGCCATGTCCTTCCACATTAATCAACCTATACAGCTTCCAACTTTCGTCCCTAAACCACATGAGAACGTGTTCAAAGCTATGATGCACACCCTCAATGTTAGAGAGCACTGGCTTTCTATTTTGACGGAACCAAAGCATTTACAGTTTCATTGAAACTCTTTAAATCTATCACAGAATGCTCTAAGAGTACCACCATATCTACGCAGAGACTCTCTCAATGGATATCTGGATGCATTCACCTATGCTTCCAATTAAAAGGCACACAACCTCGAGCAGGGATCAAGACACACTCTACTAGATCCATATCAGCGTCAGCAACATTCCTAAACAACTTCCACTTATAGACACACCATTGTCAAACCTTATGCAATCATGCAAGGCCCTAAGGCGGATATTCGGCTAAGCCAAACTGTAGTATTGAAAATTATCTTGCCAACTCCGAAGCCCATACCATCCTAGGAGGGCACTGTTCTACAGTCACCTGGAGTGGAGCACCCACAGGGATATCTGTCTCGAAGAAGAGAAGGTTACTCTCCTTGTACAGTAACTGAGGTTCTTCAGGATGTGTGTCCCTGTGGGTGCTCACACATCCACTAAAAGCAGCAAAGAGTCCTGTGCCACCTTATAGACTAACAGACGTTTTGGAGCATGAGCTTTCGTGGGTGAATACCCACTTCATCAGATATGCATCTGACAAAGTGGGTATTCACCCACGAAAGCTCATGCTCCAAAACGTCTGTTAGTCTATAAGGTGCCACAGGACTCTTTTCTGCTTTTACAGATCCAGACTAACATGGCTACTCCTCTGATACTTGACACATCCACTACCCACCCTCCTCCCCTCTACTTCAGAGTTTAAAGCAGACTCTGTGGTAGAGAAAGAACTGAGGAGTTCGGATTGCACATGTGCTGCTTGAAGCACCAATGGCACGTGAGGCAGACACTGTGCATGCCCGACCTGTACGGGCATTGCTGCAAAACTCTCTGAGCAAAGGTGCAGGGATGCAGTATCACCTGAGTGGAGCACTCACAGGGACACATATCTCAAAGAACCTCAGTTACTGCACAAGGTGAGTAACCTTCTCTTCTTGAGCTCTGCAGCAGCAGTAGCTTGCTGGCTCCTCATTGCATAAGCCTGTGGATTCTGTCTCCCTCATTTGCCTTGCCTTTTTTTTGCTCTTGCCGAAACTCTGTCCTGCTCTTGGCATTGTTCCAGTCATCTCTGAGTCTTGCCCCTGCCATCTCTGACTGCAAATAATCTGATTCTGAGCTTTGGCTCTGATTCCTGGCTCTGATTCTGCCTTGATTCTGGCATTCAGACTCTGACTTTGGTTTTGATCTTCAGCTCTGGCACCTGCTCTGACCTCTAGGCCTGACACTTGCTGATGGACTTGTTCAGCACATACAAATAATTCATCCTAGTCAATTCAGGGCCAAAAAGCTAAATTCCAATAATATAAATCAATGTTTAATGTTTTACAGGCCTTACTTTTGGCTAGAGTAACATCTACATGCAAATAAAAATTCAACATTCATGTTTCAATTGTGATTCTCATTTCACTGAGGAAATATTCCGGAATATGCTCTGTGAAAAGTAAAAATGTCATTATTAGAAAATTGGGCAATATGGCACAGCAGTGTATGGCTGTATGCAAATGAACACTCAGCATGCAATACTACTTCATGGACATATTAATGAGCTGTAGAAGCTGCTCCCCATTTAGGGATTAAACTAGTTTCACACTATAAACCTGATTTTAAAAAAACAAAAAGAAAACACCTGACTTTCCCAAAAAGAAATTGGTCTCCTGAAGTTTTATATGCCACGACTCAACCAGTGGTAGAATTTTTTTTTCCTGGAAACAATCAGTTATGGTGTCTAAAAAAATTTCTGTCACTGACTTTTTGAAATTTTTCCTAATCTGTTTTGGCTCATAATTTCTCCTGAGTGACTTGGGCTACACAGTTCAAGTTTGTTTTACCTGGTTGTCCCTACTGAGAAGTGGCTCATAGGTTGGGGAAGGGGTTGTTTTGAGGTTGTTGTTCTTTTTCCATATTCCCCCCAGAACAACTATGTAATACAGTGTAATCAGCTTGTGATGGGGTGTGCAGAACCAGACCCTAAAATGTAGGACAGGTATTAACTAAGGGCTCATTAGAGGGAGGAGATATGGAATAGACACAAGAAAGCTCTACTTCTCAACCTGAAAATGACTACAAATCCAGGCAGTTGGGAGGAACTGGGAAATTGTAAATTAGGAACTGTTTGTTTCTCTTCCTCTTTGAGACAGGGCTGAAGAAATCTCAGATCCTAACTCCTCGTACTTTGGACCAGAGTGTGGAAATGTACTGAACAGAAACATGTGTGTGTGTACACCCTGAAGTGGCAATATTTGTTTATATCTCACCTCCCTATCCTCCATTTGCTGTTATGAACACTATGGCCTGAGTCACACTTGTCCAGAAATGAATGTGAGGTAGGAACCTGGGGGAGAATGTAGAGGGAGAAAAAATTGGGAGGGGACAGGAAGAGATAGATAAAGTTTGCTGGCTGGGTTCTCTGGTCCATCATATTCATTTTGGGCTGCTTGTGGGTTGCAAAGTAAAAATAAACCATCTGAAGATTCCCACATGAGAATTCTCACTGTGCAAGGGAAATTTCCACTGATATGAAGCTGGCAGAGGTGGCATAGCTGCCCCTCTCTGCTCTGCGTAAGGGGAAGCGAAGTGCTCAGCATATTACTTTTTCTTTACAAACCTTCTGTACTTCTTTTTTTTTTTTAAATGGAATAATTTAGGGATCCAACCAATTCCCTACCATATAATATTTCATCACTCACTATAACTTCACCCAATTTACACCACCCACTCTATCTTATGTTTGTCCCTGGTTTGTAAATATGCCCTCATGGGTGGCCCAAAGTGGAGGGAGGAGAAGGGAAAGGAAAATTCTTTGCATGCTCCCCATCTCCCTGTGACAATCTAGCCCTGAGGTAGACAGAGTGCTGTTGAACAAAGTGCCATTTTTACATAGTCACTTTTTAGAATAGTATCAGAGGGTAGCCGTGTTAGTCTGGATCTGTAAAAGCAGCAAAGAATCCTGTGGCACCTTATAGACTAACAGAGGTTTTGGAGCATGAGCTTTCGTGGGTGAATACATCTGAGGAAGTGGGTATTCACCCACGAAAGCTCATGCTCCAAAACCTCTGTTAGTCTATAAGGTGCCACAGGATTCTTTGCTACTTTTTAGAATAGAACTTCACTTGTACTCTTAAATTGCAACAATGCAAATCAAACTATTTTATAACAGATGTTGTCCCCCTTACAGTATGTTTACATCTCCAAACTCACTCCTAGGACCCTCTCACAGGTTCCATCCAACTCAGTGTAGGGGATTTGGAGGTCACAGCATTGTAGTGTAACTAATCCTCAAAACACTTGCAATTTTATAACCCTTAGACTGGTATCTTATTAGATTCCTGTTGTTTCATGCATTTTTATTGGTCATGTCTGTCATAGCATTCCCTCTCAGATCTGAACCTTAGAGTTCAGAAAAAGAGATACTAGCACCTGAATCCTCTAAGCTTAATTACCAGCTTAGATCTGATAGCACTGCCACCACCCAAAAATATAGTGTTTTGGGGCACTCTGACCTCCCCAACCTTCCCTGGGGACCCCAAGAACCCAGATCCCTTGGGTTCTTAAAACAAGGAGAAATAAACCATTCCCCCACCTTTCCCCCTCCCAGAATTTCCCTCCCTGGGCTATCCTGAGAGATACTGATCCAACCTCTTAAATCACCATACAAAGAAGCATCTCCCTTCCCTTCCACAAAGAGGCAAACAGATTCAAGGAAAACAGAGGGAGATTCTATCTCTCCCCCCTCCCCTCTCCCCCACACATCTGGGTGAGTTATCCCAATCCCCTGGAATAAAACAAGGGAAACAAGAAAAAAAATCAGTTAGGTTCTCTAAAAAGAAATCTTTTAATAAAAGAAAGGAAAAAATAAAGAATTATCTCTGTAACTTCAAGATGTAAATATTACAGGGTCCTATAGCTTACAGACACCAGAAAGAGACTTTCCCCCCAGTACCAATACAAATCAAAATATTCCCAGCAACTACACATATAAAAGTTACCCAGCCAGATCCACAATTGCAAATAGAGTAAAACAATCAAAAAGCCTAAACCGCCTGTTTTTACTTACTATTTGAAAAGAAACTTAGAGAGCCTGTAATAATGTCTGGTCTCTCTCAGACCCTCCGAGAGAAGAACACACAACGGACAAAGAACACACACAAAAGCTTCCCTCCACCCAAATTTAAAAGTATCTTGTCATCTGATTGGTCTTCTGGTCAGGTGTCCAGTTCCCTGCTTGTAACACTTTACAGGTAGAAGAGACATTAACCCTTAACAATCTGTTTATGACAATGTCATGAAGATAATTTCAGCCTAAACTATTTTTATGTTCCATTTCATTGACTTTCTCCTATTTTCTCATTGTCAGAAATAAGTTTCTGTACTCAGTGATGAGCTAGTTCTCCAAATAGACCAGACGTGGCTACTTAAAAATAGTTGCCAGGCTAGAACGAACAAGTCTGTGTTTTCAGTGAATCACTCTTACTTTTTAAAATAACATAGAGATCATAGTGTCATCTATTCAGATGATTCCAAATACATTGATGAGGAGGAAAGGAAAGGAAGAAGAGAACTCAAGATAGAACTTGTATTATTTGGTCTTTTCACAGGAGTTTCTGAAGACCAGCTTTGCACGGTTTAGGAGCATGGAAGTCCAAATTCCTGTGCAAATATCACTTTCATCTGCTTCCAAGTAACTGCAGTCAGTAACTAAAGTAGTCATTTGCCACCCTGGTAGAGGAAAAACTCAAGACAACAGGATAAGTAAGATTGAAGAAAAAATCTTCAGTGCCCAATCATTATTACACATTTGCTCATGACATCTTTTTTCTGTAATCCACTACCTCATAGCACCATTGTTCTGTTTTTCAATAGTAATAAACCTGCTCAGGTGTGAATATTTACTTTCCTCTCTGATGATTATCTTGATGTCTAAGCCATTTTGCTTTCTTATTTCCAAAAAGACCATGTTATTTTGCATCTTGAATGGGACTGTAAAAGCAAGTTAAACCAGTGATTCTTTTAATGACAGTTAATATGGTTCCCATTCAGAGGGTACTATATGCTTGAGAACTCAGAGACCTTTTGACTAGAGTGATGGCAACATATGTGAATATCAAACAGCACCATGTATCTAAAGAATTTCCTGAAGGGATCCTGCCAATTACTTTTACTACGAGGCGATGATTAATCATAACCTGTCTGGCATCTGAGCAGAGAGATCAGGTTCCTTAAGCCGGGAGAAATGCTGTACGCAAATGCTGCTGAAAACAAGTTTTGCCAGGACTCTAGAGCCTAAGTACTGTTCAGATATTTTTAGTAAATGCAAAATCAGGGTATCTGAGTGTGCTTGGTTTTTATTTTGCAAAACTATGCCTGATCCTGCCAGGTTGCTGAGCACTTTCTGGGAGTGCTGAGCTCCCTTCACTCTCGGATTGGACAATCATGCTAAAATAATATCATTTAACAGATGACATTGAACTAAGTAGTTACGACACACTAATATTTGAGTATATCATATTTCACTGGCAGTGCTAGAGGATATTGAATGACTATGTCACTCATAATTAATTAGTAAGAATCCAATTTGGGCCAGATTCTGTCACTGTAATTCATATTGAGGAGCACTGTATTCCGCGAATAGTTCTACTCATTCCAATGGGACTACTTACAAAGTAAGGTATTGTGAAGCACCTGGCATTGGCCACTGTCGGAAAACAGGATACTTTTGGTCTGACCCAGTATGGCTGTTCCTATGTTCATCATAAGGGTATCAGACTGTGGCCTTTAATTAAAGAACCAAGATTTTTTTTCAGTCCTGTAAATTAGTGAGGTTCAGGATAGTTTTAAAGATTCAGAATACTGAAAAAACTTCCATCATTTGAGCTTAAAAAAACATTTAATGTTACCAGGAACTCCTGCCTAATATTGGACCAGGTTCTTCTATCCTTACTGTATGAGACATCTCATTGATTTAAGATGAGTGGGACTATTCACAGAATAAGGTACTGCCCAGCATTGTAAAAGCATCAGAATCTGCCTCTCTTTAAATCATTGCAATATATTATAGTAATTGGTTTTACTTTTCCTCTTTTTAAACTAATGTTTCTGCCAGTGAAGAGGCCAGTCAGTGGGGTCCTTATTTGAAGTTGAAAGCATTTTCATGCCATGGTTTGATGTTTCCCATTTTCATGCCATGGTTTGATGTTTCCCATTTTCTGACTTCCCAAGAAACGCTCAAGGAATAATGAGACCATTGTGCCGTCTACTGAAAAGTTATAATGTTTTAAAACTGTTTTGAAGCCCTCTTTTTTAGCTAGCCAAAAAAAGCAGAGAGCAAAATGCAGCTTGAATTCAGTGACTTACAAGGTTGTGTCAAAAGGCTTCTATTTTGCAAGCATTTTTGAAGTATCTATGTGAACAGACCTCTTCTGTTAGAAATCTGAACACTCTAAAATACATGCTTACAGACTCAAACTTCATTTTGATATACTGGTAGCATGACCACCTCAGCAGTAAAACAGGCATATCCTATAGTCATTAGGCCAGTCCCTATGATGGTGTAAATTAGTTATTTTGCTCCCCCTTAGGATCTAGATCATTAAATATATTTTGTTTATGTGTTGTGCTCATGTACAGTGCTCTGTTAAATATGTATTTAAAAAACATTGTGCATTTGTCTAATAAAAATCCTAAATGCATATATATGCAAATTAAGTGGCGCCATTGGTCTCCAAAAGGTTGTGTATCTATCATAGACAAATTGGGGGGAGTTCCAAGAAGAGCGGCGAAGATGAAGAGGGATTGACATCTGAGGAAAGATTAGAAAAACTAAAGACCAGATTCTGTCCCAAATTAAACCCCCATGCAACCCTGTGGACTTCAGAAATGTGAGAGTAGTTTTAAGTAAAGGTAGATTGTAGCCAAACTATTATATTTATTTAGGTCCAATGCACTGTGAAGGAAAATATAGAACTATCCTTACAGAGGTGAATGATGAATTGTATAAAATGTTAAAGTAAGAGGAATTGCTTAACATGCTACAGGGCAGCACGTGCAGACGTGCCAGTACAGCAAATAGGCCCCTGGATATGCATGTCTGTTTGACTCTCCTAATTGCTCATGGAGTCCCATAGCTTCTCCACAGAATCATGATCCAAACCTATGTAGTGCTTTTCTTGGTGTGTATCTTTCAGCTTTTCAGAGACTGAATTGTTGGATCTGTTGTCTGTTTGTTTTTCTGGAAGAGAGATGACCAGAGTAAAAGAAAAGCCTTCCCTTTGCCTTGTTTTTAGGCCCACGTCTGATAAAAACAAAGAGTGCTGAGCTTTTCTGATCCAAAAGTTCCTGTTTTTCATTTACCGACACTGTGTCCCCGTGTCTCATCCATTAAAGGCATCCATTATAGGGTAAAAAAATGTAAAAGTGTCCAAATGACATAGAAGCCTAAGTCCCATTTTCAGAAGTGACTTTAGGCACTTAGGCCCAGATTTTTAAAAGCATTTAGGCACCTAATTTCCATAGAAATCAATTGGCGTTGGGTGCCTGAATACCTTTAAAATCTAGGCTTTAGGCTCCAATGTTTCATTGAAAGCCTTAAGGGCTCCTAAACCCTAGTCATAAATCCTAAACCTTAGGATTTAGGCTTTTTAAATCACTTAGGTAAAATTTTCAGAAGTGCCTGTGTTCTTTCACCCTCTAGGCACTGGCTTTTTAAGGGTTTTCCATTTGGTCCCCTTTGTTTTTACAGGACTTAAACCTCAGGGGATCCTTTTTACAAAAACTGTAGCACTTATTAACTTTCATTTTGTGTGTACATTTTATAGTATCTTCTTTACAGATAGTCTAATTTTAATAGTATTTAAAGAAACTATAATGCAATAGTAAAATACAGCGACAATATGTATTTTGTCTGTGTGACAGACCGACAAGATCCTGCAATATCCTGAATACTGAATTAAGTTAAACCTTATTGAAACTGAGTTAATACCGTTGGGTACCTTGTATTAGAAATGCAGATGTTTATGTACTACTGTGACATTGTATGGAATCTCTTTAGCAGACAGGCAAGATTAGGCAATCTCTAGATGTTATGAGGAAGTTTAAAGGTCTTTGGCACAATACATATGAATTACCAAGAAGCACCTGGAGGTGAGGGGAATGCAAATTCTCTCCTATGAAGCCAACCTTGGGAGATGTGCCCTGGGCAGGGAGACCCATTGTATACTAATTACCTGCTTCTGGAAACTCCAGATCAAAGACTCCTGATCTGTATAAAAGGGTGGACTAAATTTGTCATGCATGTGCTTGTTCTGAACTGAAGCTGTGATGAACTTGTAACCACAAAGAAACCCCCTGGGGTGGGTGACTAAGTGAAAGACTGCTCTGCCAGAGCTCATGATGGAGCTCAGGTGAACTCTGGTAAGCTTATTAGCATGCGTGTAGGTTCTTTAATTGTTTTTAATATGTTTTCTGTGTAATGCTGTTTACCTTAAGATTGAAGTAGGCTTGACTAGAAAGAGCTGTGTGGTAATTTATATCGGTAGCAATCACTCTGTTATCAGACTCTGAAGACAAAGCAAGGTCTGTTTAGGCAGATTTTCTTTGCTGGGATTAACATAGTGAAGGCAGGGAACTGTGCAGCTTGGAAATATCCCAGTGATAAGAAAGGCAACAGCTGCGGAGCTGGAAGCCTGAGGTTGGGTCTCTTGCTGGACCACTGAAGGAGAAATACAGGTACAGTTGCTCTGAACTATGACAGTCTGAATCCACTATGAACATCAGGGCTGGAGGAAAGCACCCAACCCCTCGCTGATTAATGTATCTCAAATCAGTATATTAAGAGGAAAATAATCATAGTTCTTCATTTGTTTTATGTTGAATAAACTATTTTGTGTAGGGCTATTAAAAAATTAATCACAGTTATTCATGAGGTTTAAAAAACTCTGTTAATTGCAATTTTAATGGCACTATTAAACAATATTAGAATACCATTTATTTAAATATTTTTGATGGTTTTCTACATTTTCAAATATATTGATTGCAATTACAACATAGAATACAAAGTGTACAGTGCTCACTTTATATTATTTTTATTACAAATGCTTGCACTGTAAAAAAATAAATATTTTTCAGTTCATCTCATACAAGTACTGTAGCGCAATCTCTTTTCTCATAAAAGTGCAACTTACAAGCGTAGATTTTTTTTTTTACATAACTGCACTCAAAAACCAAACAATGTCAGCTGCTTGGCTCTCTCAGGCAGAAGCAGCTCCATCCTGCTCCCCACCCAGTTGTCAGGGAGAGCAGCCAAATGTGTGGTGGGGAGACACAGGGAAAGAAGGACAGAGAGCTCCCCCCGCTGCAGATAACATGGAGCTCTCCCCAGGCTGGGCTCAGGGCAGAAGGGGTCGCTGGGCAGGGGAGATGGGGGGTGGTCACGTGTCCTCCCCTTTAGTTTGTGCTTCTGTCATAACATATTTCCCAGATTTGGACCTTAGCATCCAAAATATGGGTGTTAGCATGAAAACCTCCAAGCTTAGTTACCAGCTTGGACCTGGTAAAGCTGCCACCACCCAAAAAATTAGAGTGTTTTGGGGCACTCTAGTCCCCCCAAAAACCTTCCCTGGGGACCCCAAAGACCCAAATTCCTTGAGTCTTACAACAAAGGGGAATAAACCATTTCCCCCCCCCCTTCTCCCTTCCAGGTGTTCCCTCCCTGGGTTCCTGGAGAGATACACAGAAGCAAGCTCCGTGAATCTAAATGGAGGGACTCCACCCTCCCCATTTCCAGTCCTGGAAACACAAGTACTTCCCTCTTCACCCAGAGGGTATGCAAAGTCAGGCTTAGTAAATCTAACACAAAGAGATTTTCCCCCTGACTTCTTCCTCCCATCAATTCCCTGGTGAGTTGCAGACTTAATTCCCTGGAATTCCCACTAAAGAAAAACTCCAACAGGTCTAAAAAAGAAAGCTTTATAAAAGAAAGAAAAATACATAAAAATGGTCTCTCTGTATTAAGGTGACAAATACAGGATCAATTGCTTAAAAGAAATATGAATAAACAGCCTTATCCACAAAGAATACAATTTAACACATTCCAGCAACTACACACATGTAAATACAAAAAACAAACAATATAAACCTACTGTCTTATATCTTTGTACTTACAACTGGGAAACAGAAGATTAGAAAGGCAGGAGACAGAAAGATCACTCTCAGAGCCGAGAGGGTCAGACACAAGACAAAGAACAAAGAACTCACGCCCAAAACTTCCCTCCACCCAGATTTGAAAAAGTCTTGTTTCCTGATTGGTCCTCTGGTCAGGTGTTTCAGGTTACTCCTTTCCAGGTGAAAGAGACATTAACCCTTAGCTATCTGTTTATGACAGCCTCCCACTGGGAAGGCACCTGTCGTCTGCGTGCGGGAGTAAGGCAGGAGCTGGGAATAAGGTAGGAGCCAGGAGCAGAGCAGGAATTAGGAACAGGTTAGGACACAGGAAGCAGAGTCTAGTGCAGCCACAACAGAAAACCTCCTTGTTGCTCAGACAAGTTCCTGTGCTGCCTCCTGGCTTAAATAGAGTGATTGGACCAATCAGGGAGCTGATCAATCCTCCAATCAGGGCTCCTGTGGGTCGTGCCTTAGCTGAGGCTGTAGTCCTACTAGCTTCTAAGACCACCTGGTTTCTTCAGCTATTGAGTGGAGGCCAGGATGCGGCACCTATTTTGGAATGCCCAGGTCTGGGTTCAAGACTGGGAATATCACAGTCTGGTTCACTGATGAACAGGAAATAAAATTAGGATTAGTCCTGCTCAAGAACGTGGGAGAAGGGCATAAAGCTCTTAATGCCTGAAAGAACAACGGGTCAGTCCCTTTTCCCCATACAAAGGGAGTCTGGTGGTGGGATCCTAGCTTTAGTTACAGACCAGGTTAAAGTGAGGGCAAGGAAATGTGGGCAACTCTCCCCCAGCTGGTATGGGTTTACAGAAGGGAGGTTGGCCTGCACTGAGTAAGTTGTTACTGGCTAGTTTCCTTGATGTGTTCAGTTAATTAAGTTGCAGCCTTGTTAAATCACATTCTTGCTGTCTTGTCTTTTCTCCAACTCTGGGATAAATACTTCTGTGGGCCCATCCTGGGGCAACTATGCGTCACTCTCACTCACAGCAAATTAACTTACAGTCTGTCCTCCATGTTTACCTATACACCTTTAAAAATATTATAAACAGGAAAAAATTTAATGTAATGTGCACAATAATTATTTCAGTGATAAGATGAAATGTGTTCTCTGTTCTATCCAGATAAAAAATACGAGATGAACACAGTAGAACTCATATCAGTCCACCATGCCATTTTATTTGGAAGAATAAAATATTCCAACACATCAGTGTGAACATGGACAATAAAAATAAATTTCGGGTATACTTGAAATGTGAGTGGTATCAAACAAGCATAGATAGCACAGACCTGACTGACACCAGCGCTATAGTTTAAGCATGCTCAAGTCAGGTGAGAGACAATCATTAACCATAGTTCCTGATCACATTTTGACACTCCTCCTGTATTTCGTATTTAAAGAAAAAACGCATTAGTAGCATATCAGCTATTTTATTCTATACTCTAGAGACATGATTGCATTCACCCATTTCCCTGTTCTAGACAGGTTCTTAAACTGCACTCATCAACATGGTACCTTTGAAGCTTTTAGAATCTCGCAGCATCCATAGCATTCATAATAGAAACATTACAATGAAAAATTCTTTCTAAGTAAACCAATCCATTAAGGTGATTTGCATTGCCTCATTTTTCATTATTATGGAGCTTTTAGTATTAAATAATCCACTATTATATTGTCACCATTTGAAGCACTTATAGTTGAGGTGTGCCAATAGCGTTTTATTATAAACCCCTGTTTCCAGGAGTTTATAAATAAACTGTAAAAATTTGCTTTGGCCTGAACTATGAAAAAGGCAGCCTGCAATCAGCATACATCTGTTTGACTGTTAAATTCAGGTTGGCATATCTCACATGAATAATTTGCTGAGTTTGCAGGTGGTTGGCATTGCTGGACCTCAATCACTCATCTCTACTTCCATGTTTCTATTTTAGAGGTTTGTGACATTATGGCAAGTATGCTGAGTCACACACATTTCCTGGGCTTATCTGTTGTATTTTTCAGCCTCCATTGTGTTAGTCCTGGTTGTCAACTAACAGCATGCTGCTGTTTCCAGTGCCTTAGGCCATGTCTACCCTACCACTTATGTCAGCAAAACACACCCATGAGCAACATAAATTTTGCCAGCATAAGTGGCAGTGTGCACAGCACTATGTGTGAACAGTGGCAGTCCCGCAGTCTCCCACCGACGTAACTACCGCCACTCGTTGAGGTGGCTTTATTATGTCAATGGAAGAGGTTTCTCCTGTCTGCATAGAGTGGCTGCACAAATGATCTCACAGCATTGCAGCTGCACTGAGACAGCTGTGCTACTGTAAACTCGCTAGTGTAGACGTGGCCTATGATCTATCTTCACTTCAGCTCACTTTTCCATGAGACATAGTGGAGTCCCCACCTCCACAATGGAAGAACCCATTGTTTAAAATTAAATTTGAAATGATGTATTCAAAGGTTAACATTGCACAAGGTTTTTTAGGCAATTTATAATCTCTCTTGGAGCTTACAAGGGAACACTATACGTGCAGGGAAAGTAAAATGGGAACATTTTCTAAAAAGCTGGCTAAGCCCATCATCATATTTGAGGGGCATCTTGAAGATTTGGATAAACAAATACATATGCAGGATATTGGCTGGAATGAAGCTGTGTGGAAAAAAAACTCCTGGAAGCAGATAAAGGATCCCATCTATGTAAAATGTTAACTATCAGTTACTATAGAGAATGGAAGTACCGGACATTTCACCAACATCAACGTGGGATGGCCGGAGAAGGTACATGATGTTCGCATCTTCAGGAACTCAGGTCTATTTCAAAAGCCACAGGAAGGAACTTTCTTCTCAGACCAGAAAATAACCATTGGGGATGTTGAAATGCCTATAGTTATCCTTGGGGACCCAGCCTACCCCTTAATGCCATGGCTCATGAAGCCATACACAGGCAGCCTGAACAGTAGTCAGGAGCTGTTCAACTATAGGCTGAGCAAGTGCAGAATGGTGGTAGAATGTGCATTTGGATGTTTAAAAGCACTCTGGCACAGTTTACTGACTCAGATAGACCTCAGCGAAACCAATATTCCTACTGTTATTACTGCTTACTGTGCACTCCACAATATCTGTGAGAGTAAGGGGGAGACGTTTATGGCGTGGTAGGAGGTTGAGGTAAATTGCCTGGCCGCTGATTACATGCAGCCAGACACCAGGGCGGTTAGAAGAGTACAGGAGGGTGCGGTGTGCATCAGAGAAGCTTTGAAAACCAGTTTCATGACTGGCCAGGCTACAGTGTGAAAGTTCTGTTTGTTTCTCCTTGATAACCTCCCCCCTTGGTTCACTCTACTTCCCTGTAAACTAAACACCCTCCCCTCCCCCTTTGATCTCTGCTTGCAGAGGCAATAAAGTCATTATTCCTTCACATTCATGCACTCTTTATTAATTCATCACACAAATAAGGGGATAAGTGCCAAGGTAGTCTGGGAGGGGTGGTGGAGGAGGGAAGCACAGGGTAAGTTGGGGGAGGAAGGAAGGACAAGGTTACACTGCACTTTAAAACTTTAAAACTTATTGAATGCCAGCCTTCTGTTGCTTGAGCAATCCTCTGAGGTGGAGTGGCTGGGTGGCCAGAGGCCCCCACACTGTGTTCTTGGACTTCTGGGTGAGGAGCCTTTGGAACTTGAGGAGGAGAGCGGTTGGTTACACAGGGGCTGTAGCGGCAGTCTGTGTTTCTGCTGCCTTTCCTGCAGCTCAGCCATACATTGGAGCATATGAGCTTGATCCTCCAGCATCCTGAGCATTGACTCCTGCCTTCTGTCAGCAAGCTGACGCCACTGATCGTTTTCAGCCCACCACTTACTCTCTTCAGCCCGCCACTTACTCTCTTCAGCATG
This sequence comes from Gopherus flavomarginatus, assembly GCF_025201925.1. Lineage (NCBI taxonomy): Eukaryota > Metazoa > Chordata > Testudines > Testudinidae > Gopherus > Gopherus flavomarginatus. Next base: position 159,459,415 of record NC_066620.1, on the reverse strand, counting down.
CCACTTACTCTCTTCAGCCCTCCACCTCTCCTCGCATTCATACTGTGCTTTCCTGCACTCTGACATTATCTGCCTCCACGCATTCTGCTGTGCTCTGTCAGTGTGGGAGGACAGCATGAGCTCAGAGAACATTTCATCCCAAGTGCGTTTTTTTCGCCTTCTAATCTTTGCTAGCCTCTGCAAAGGAGAAACATATGCAGCTGGTAGAGGGGGGGAAATAGGGAGAGTGGTAGGTAAAAAGATGAATTTTATAGAACAATGTGTACATTCTTTGACAGTAAACCTTGCTGTTAACATTGCATAGCACATGTGCTTTCGTTGCAAGGTTGCATTTTGCCTCTTATTGAGGGTATGCCAGTTTGGTGTGAGAGATCACTCACGCAGGGCTGAGCAACAGAATTTGGCTTGCAGGCAGCCATGGTAAGACACAATCTTTTGGCTTCTCTAACCTTCATAACACGTAGGAATGGTTTCAAACAGCAGCACCCTCATTTTCCATACCAAGCAGCCATTGGGTTGGTCATTTAAAATGGGTTGGCAATTTAAAAGGAGGGGCTGCGGTTTCCGGGTTAACGTGCAGCACAAACCCAACTAACCCCCCCATACACACACCCAATTCTCTGGGATGATGGCTTCACCCCTCCCCCCACCGCATGGCTAACAGCAGGGAACATTTCTGTTCAGCCACAGGCAAATAGCCCCGCAGGAACGGACACCTCTGAATGTCCACTTAATAAAACCACCCTATTTCAACCAGGTGGCCATGAATGATATCACTCTCTGGAGGATAACACATAAAGAATGAGTGTTGTTTGAATGCCAGCAAGCACCGGGACCATACGCTGCAATGCTTTGTTCTGCATTGACACCTGACTATGTGCTACTGACCTGGAATGGTAAAGTGTCCTACCATGGAGGACGAAATAAGGCTGCCCTCCCCAGAAACCTTTTGCAAAGGCTTTGGGAGTACAGCCAGGAGAGCTTTATGGAGATGTCCCTGGAAGATTTCCGCTCCAACCCCAGACACGTTAACAGACTTTTCCAGTAGCTGTACTGGCTGCGAATGCAAGGGAAAATTAATCATTAAACACGCTTGCTTTTAAACCCTGTATAATATTTACAAAGGTACATTCACCAGAGGTCCCTTCTCCGCCTTCAGGGTCTGGGAGCCCGCCTTGGGTGGGTTCGGGGGGTAATGGCTTCAGGTCCACAGTCCTCATCATCATCTTCCTCATCCCCAAAACCCACTTCCGTGTTGCGTTCTACTCCATTGACGGAGTCAAAGCACAGGGTTGGGGTAGTGATGGCTGCACCCCTTAGAATGGCATGCAGCTCATCATAGAAACGGAACGTTTGGGGCTGTGACCCAGAGCGGCCGTTTGCCTCTCTGGTTTTTTGGTAGGCTTGCCTGAGCGCCTTAATTTTCACGTGGCTCTGCTGTGAGTCCCTGTTATAGCCTCTGTCCTTCATGCCCTTGGAGATTTTTTCAAATGTTTTGGCATTTCATTTACTGGAACAGAGTTCAGCTAGCACGGATTCGTCTCCCTATGCAGCGGTCAGATCCTATACCTCCCGTTCGGTCCATGCTGGAGCTCTTTTGCGATTCTGGGACTCCATGGTCACCTGTGCTGATGAGCTCTGTATGGTCACCTGTGCTGATCAGCTCGGCACGCTGGCCAAACAGAAAAGTAAAATCAAAAGTTTGGGGGACTTTTCCTGTCTACCTAGCCAGTGCGTCTGAGTTGAGAGCGCTGTCCAGAGAGGTCACAATGGAGCACTCTAGGATAGTTCCCGGAGGCCAATACCATCGAATTGCATCCACACTACCCCAAATTCAACCCGGCAAAGCCCATTTCAGTGCTAATCCCCTCGCTGGGAGTGGAGTAAAGAAATCTATTTTAAGAGCCCTTTAAGTCGGAAAAAAGGGCTTCGGTGTGTGGACAGGTTCAGGTTAAATCGGGGTAATGCTGCTAAATTCGACCTAAAATCATAGTGTAGACTAGGCCTTAGATACAGAGACTATACCAACCTAACTATGTCAACACAGGGTCCTAGTGTAGACAGAGCCTATGCCAACAGGAGTTTTTCCTTTTGGTGTAGGAACGCCAATACCACCTCCCTGAATTATGTTAACTATGTCACATTTCTCCATCAACACAGCTGCATCTATACTGGAGGTTTTGTCAAACTAATTATATGCATCAACAGTGTTGTTTTTTTTCACATCCCTGCCTGATGTAACTATGCCACTGTAACTTTTCAGTGTAGACCAAGCCCTAGGCTAAACTAAGCTTAGTTAAACTGAAATAGGAGTGGCTACACAGCCTTTTTCACTAGTATAACTATATAGGTTGAAAATCACACATTAAGTTAAATCTGTGTGTAGACATGGCTTAGTCTTTAAACATAGTGATAATACAGACTTCTCATGGCAGAAATGCCAGTAGGGAGATTTGTGTATGTATGTAATCTAATAAAAGACAAATTGTATGTGAATTTACTCAGTTTTCAATTTCGTTACTCATCTTGGATTTCATTTCACTGAAATCTGACTGTCCTGACCAGATTCATAATGAGATTATTATTCATAATTTTACATATTTCTGTGGAATTTCATAGAATCATAGAAGATTAGGGTTGGAGGATTAGAGGTGACCTCAAGAGGTCATCCAGTCCAAGCCCCTGCTCAAAGCAGGACCAATCCCAACTAAATCATCCCAGTCAGGGCTTTGTCAAGCCGGGCCTTAAAGACCTCTAAGGATGGAGATTCCACCACCTCCCTCGGTAACCCTTTCCAGGGCTTCACCACCCTCCTAGTGAAATAGTTTTTCCTAATATCCAACCTAAACCTCCCCCACTGCAACTTGAGACCATTGCTCCTCGTTCTGTCATCTGCCACCACTGAGAACAGCCAAGCTCCATCCTCTTTGGAACCCCCCTTCAGATAATTGAAGGCTGCTATCAAATCCCCCCTCATTCTTCTCTTCTGTAGACTAAATAAGCCCAGTTCCCTTAGCCTCTCCTTGTAAATCATCTGCCCCAGCCCCCTGATCGTTTTCGTTGCCTTCCACTGGACTCTCTCCAATTTGCCCACATCCTTTCTGTAGTGGGGGCCCCAAAACTGGATGCAATACTCCAGATGTGGCCTCACCAGTGCCAAATAGAGGAGAATAATCACTTCCCTTGATTGGCAGTGCTCCTACTAATGTAGCCCAATATAGATTCATAGATTCATAGACTCTAGGACTGGAAGGGACCTCGAGAGGTCATCGAGTCCAGTCCCCTGCCCTCATGGCAGGACCAAGTACTGTCTAGACCATCCCTGATAGACATTTATCTAACCTACTTTTAAATATCTCCAGAGATGGAGATTCCACAACCTCCCTAGGCAATTTATTCCAGTGTTTAACTACCCTGACAGGAACTTTTTCCTAATGTCCAACCTAAATCTCCCTTGCTGCAGTTTAAGGCCATTGCTTCTTGTTCTATCCTTAGAGGCTAAGGTGAACAAGTTTTCTCCCTCCTCCTGATGACACCCTTTTAGATACTTGAAAACTGCTATCATGTCCCCTCTCAGTCTTCTCTTTTCCAAACTAAATAAACCCAATTCTTTCAGCCTTCCTTCATAGGTCATGTTCTCAAGATCTTTAATCATTCTTGTTGCTCTTCTCTGGACCCTCTCCAATTTCTCCACATCTTTCTTGAAATGCGGTGCCCAGAGCTGGACACTATACTCCAGTTGAGGCCTAACCAGTGCAGAGTAGAGTGGAAGAATGACTTCTCGTGTCTTATTTACAACACACCTGTTAATGCATCCCAGAATCACGTTTGCTTTTTTTGCAACAGCATCACGCTGTTGACTCATATTTAGCTTGTGGTCCACTATGACTTTTAGATCTCTTTCTGCCATACTCCTTCCTAGACAGTCTCTTCCCATTCTGTATGTGTATGATTGTACCTTCCTAAGTGGAGCACTTTGCATTTGTCTTTATTGAACTTCATCCGGTTTACCTCAGACCATTTCTCCAATTTGTCCAGATCATTTTGAATTTTGACCCTGTCCTCCAAAGCAGTTGCAATCCCTCCCAGTTTGATATCATCTGCAAACTTAATAAGCGTACTTTCTATGCCAACATCTAAGTCGTTGATGAAGATATTGAACAGAGCCGGTCCCAAAACAGACTCCTGCGGAGCCCCATTTGTTATACCTTTCCAGCAGGATTGGGAGCCATTAATAACTACTCTCTGAGTACGGTTATCCAGCCAGTTATGCGCCCACCTTATAGTAGCCCCATCTAAATTGTATTTGCCTAGTTTATCGATAAGGATATCATGCGAGACCGTATCAAATGCCTTACTAAAGTCTAGGTATACCACATCTACCGCTTCTCCCTTATCCACAAGACTCGTTATCCTATCAAAGAAAGCTATCAGATTGGTTTGACACGATTTGTTCTTTACAAATCCATGCTGGCTATTCCCTATCACCTTACCACCTTCCAAGTGTTTGCAGATGATTTCTTTAATTACTTGCTCCATTATCTTCCCTGGCACAGAAGTTAAACTAACTGGTCTGTAGTTTCCTGAGTTGTTTTTATTTCCCTTTTTATAGTTGCCATTAGCCTTCTTGGCAACATGGGCACACAGTTGACTTATATCCAACTTCTCGTCCACTGGAACCCCGAGGTCCTTTTTTGCAGAACTGCTGCTTAGCCAGTCGGTCCCAAGCCTGTAGCAGTGCATGGGATTCTTCCATCCTAAGTGCAGGAATCTCCACTTGCCCTTGTTGAACCTCATCAGATTTCTTTTAGCCTAATCCTCCAATTTGTCTAGGTCACTCTGGACTCTGGCCATTGATCACTATTGGTTGAGCCTGACAATTTAGCCAGTTTTCTATCCACCTTATAGTTCATTCATCCAATCTGCCAGCAGATCGAGGGATGTGATCATTCCCCTCTATTTGACATTGGTGAGGCATCATCTGGAGTACTGTGTCCAGTTTTGGGCGCCACACTACAAGAAGGATGTGGAAAAATTGGAAAGAGTCCAGCGGAGGGCAACAAAAATGATTAGGGGGCTGGAGCATATGACTTGTCAGGAGAGGCTGAGGGAACTGGGATTGTTTAGTCTGCAGAAAAGAAGAATGAGGGGGGATTTGATAGCTGCTTTCAACTACCTGAAGGGGGGTTCCAAAGAGGATGGATCAAGACTGTTCTCAGTGGTACCTGATGACAGAACAAGGAGTAATGGTCTTAAGTTGCAGTGGGGAAGGATTAGGTTGGATATTAGGAAAAACTTTTTCATTAGGAGAGTGGTGACGCACTGGAATAGGTTACCTAGGGAGGTGGTGGAATCTCATTCCTTAGAGGTTTTTTAAGGTCAGGCTTGACAAAGCCCTGGCTGGGATGATTTAGTTGGGAATTGGCCCTGCTGCTTTGAGCAGGGGTTTGGACTAGATGACCTCCTGAGGTCGTTTCTGACCCTGATATTCTATGATTCTATGAATCCATACTTTTTTAACTTACTGGCAAGAATACTTTGGAAGACGGTATCAAAACCTTTGCTAAAGTCAAGATATATCATGTCCACCACTTTCCCCATATCCACAGAGCCAGTTATCTCATTATAGAAGGTAATCAGGTTGGTCAGGCATGACCTGCCATTGGTGAATCCATGTTGACTGTTTCTGATCACCTTCCTCTCCTCCAAGTGCTTCAAAATGGATTCCTTGAGGACCTGCTCCATGATTTTTTCAGGGACTATAGTTCTCTGGATTCTCCTTCTTCCCTTTTTTAAAGATGGGCACTATATTTGCCTTTTTCCTATCATCTGGGACCTCCACAATCACCACAGGTTTTCAAAGATAATGGCCAAAGGCTCTGCTATCACATCAGCCAACTCCCTCAGCAACCTCAGATGCATTAGATCCGGACCCATGGACTCGTGCATGTCCAGCTTTTCTAAATAGTCCTTAACCTGTTCTTTCACCACTGAGGGCTGCTCACCTCCTCCCCATACTGTGCTGCCTAGAGCAGCAGTCTGGGAGCTGACCTTGTCTGTGACAACTGAGGCAAAAAAAGCATTTAGTACTTCAGCTTTTTCCACATCATCTGTCACTAGGTTGCCTTCCCCATTCGGTAAGCGTCCCACACTTTCCCTGACCTTCTTGTTACTAGCATACCTGTAGAAACCCTTCTTGTTACCCTTCAAATCCCTTGCTAGCTGCAGCTCCAATTGTGCTTTGGCCTTCCTAATTACACCCCTGAATGCTTGAGCAATATTTTTATACTCCTCCCTAGTCATCTGTCCAAGTTTCCACTTCTTGTAAGCTTCCTTTTTGAGTTTAAGCTCACTGAAGATTTCTCTGTTAAGCCAAGCTGGTCGCCTGCCATATTTTGTATTCTTTCTGCACATTGGGATGGTTTGTTCCTGTGCCCTCAATAAGGCGTCTTTAAAATACAGCCAGCTCTCCTGGACTCCTTGCCCCCTCATATTAACCTCCCAGTGGATTCCGCCCGTCAGTTCCCTAAGGGAGTCAAAGTCTGGTTTTCTGAAGTCCAGGGTCCGTATTCTGCTGCTCTCCTTTCTTCCTTTTGTCAAGATCCTAAACTAGACAATCTCATGGTCACTGCTGCCCAGGTTGCTACCCACTTCTACTTCCCCTACCAATTGTTCCCTGTTTGTGAGCAGCAGGTCAAGAGAAGCACGGCCCCTAGTTGGTTCCTCCAGTACTTGCACCAGGAAATTGTCCCCAACGCTCTCCAGAAACTTCCTGGATTATATGTGCACTGCTGTATTGCTGTCCCAGCAGATGTTAGGATGATTGGAGTCCCCCATGAGAACCAGGACATATAAGCATATAGATTGAATAATATTTGCACAGATCCATCTTATTTAAAATTGTAATGGTGCTCCTTTGTGGTAGTTCTTTCTTATTCTATTAGAACTGGAATATGCCCTGTCCCTGCACAATTGTTCAAGGGGAGGGCGGCAACAGAGAGTCTCTTCCTTTATGCCAGAGGAGGGATAGCTAAGTGGTTTGAGCATTGGCTTGCTGAACCCCAGGTTGTGAGTTCAATCCTTGAGGGGGCCATTTAGGGATCTGGGGATAAAATCTGTCTGGGGATTGGTCATGTTTTTGAGCAGGGAGTTGGACAAGATGACCTCCTGAGGTCTCCCTTCCAACCCTGATATTCTATGACTCTATGCCCCCATGCAGGGATTCACCAGAATCAGTCCTTCCACTTACCTGATGTAAAAGACTTTGTGAGGCAGCACTAGGAAGGAGGGCAGCACACTCTTGGAGTTGCCAGCTCTCACCATGGCAAGTAATGTGATTTTGGTACCAGCTGGAGCTGATCTGGGAATGACATGAGAAGCCCCAGCCTTGGTGAAAATTTTAGCCCTGACTGAGGAAAACCCCTCTCATTGGCTGCCTGCCCACCCCTTTTCCACCTTGTGGAGAGAGCAGCCAATCAGGGCTGTGGCGGGCAGCTGGTAAAGTGCTCTTTCTCCCTCCCCCAGACATTTTCAGGTGATGGGGGAAGAGAGGAGAGGGAACAGCCAACATTATTCTTACAGAGGGAAAGAGGGAGCGGAAAGAGTCTGGCAGCTCCACTCCTTCCTCCCCTCCTGTGAAAAATAGGTCAGTCTCCCTTTCCATCCCAGCAACGTCAGACCTTGGAAGGGGGAAGGTGTGAAGAACTGTCCCCACTGAGGCCTGGGAAAAGGGAGAGTGGACCCCACTGCAGCTGAATCCCCAAGCCTGGGAGATGGGGTGTAGAACCCCTGGAGCTGCAGGAGGAGCAGAGGGGCAAGTGTGGTGAATCGCTGTATTGGGAAAGGCAAGGCTGGAGGACAGGCAGATGTGGTACTGGGAGGTGCAGAACTGATGTGAGCCTGTTTGGAATGAAGCAAAGTTGATTTGCAAGCTCCATAATTAATGGCTGAGCGATGGGCAGATGTGGAGATTAGTGACAAAGTTAATGTGAGTGTTTGAGAGGTATATAATTGCTGGGCTGGGGGACAGGCAGATATGGGCTGGTGGGGCACAGAACTAATTAGCATTTGGGAAGAAGCTGAAAGCTCTGCACTGATAGGCAGCCAGCAAAAGCCCCTGTAGTGAATGCCAAAATCACCATACCCTAATGGTTTGGAAGAGCTAGCAAGACATGAGGAGGAGCACAGAGTGATAGAAAGTAAAAGACCAAAAAGCACAATATAAACTTAGTCTCAAAAATTGAGATTTTTTAAAAAAAATCTCATCTTGTGGAGGGGCATCTTACGATTTTTTGAACTTTTGGGGTCAGCAATGCTGCACACTATACCTTCTTAAAGGTTGCTAGAATGTCTTAGCAGAGCTCCACCTCCCAGAGGGACCCACTAGGGTCAATACTGCCCCAGTCCAGGATAATGAACAATTGTGCCCTAAATGCACAGCAACATGAACATATTTTTGTACTCTCATCCAATGATATTCTTTGTTGAACATAGTTCATGTTTGCCTAGGGTGACCAGATGTCCTGTTTTTAAAGGGACAGTCCCATTTATGGGGACTCTTATATAGGCGCCTATTACCCCCCATCCCCATCCCATTTTTTCACAGTTGCTATCTGGTAACCCTAAGTTTGCCCTCAACCTTTCATACCTCTTAACATTCTCCATCTCTTTTCCTGATCTCCATCAGAATTTGTGATATCCTTCACATCTCCTTGAACTCAAGCACTCCTCCTCTGATCACTAGGTTCTTCTCTCAAACCTCAACAAGCTCTCTGCCTCCCAGATTTCTCTCATTCAACTGAAATAGGCCTTCTACTTTGTGCCATGTTTCCTCTGAGGGGAATATTTTCTCTGACACCATATCTGCAGAGCTCTGGTCAGTTGTATCCAGCTCTTGTGAATTTGGGGGCTTGTGTTGTTCAGAGGTGCTCCAAGATGCATTGCAACACACTGCCTTCTGTAAAGCTCTAGAACTTGTTGGAATTTTAGAGCACAAGTGATCCAGGGAATGTAGTCAATCTTGAGGAGACTGAAATGAACTGAGTAAAGGTAGGAAGCCTGTTGGCAATTGAGAAACATTGTCCATGTTGTTTGTAAAATAATAATGCTTTTCAATTTGGTTCCATATGAGATTTGGGCTACTTCTTACTTTTGCCAAACTAATCCATGATAATTATGTGGTCACTGGGTGCATATATTTAGGAATGGATTAAACATATAGAGGGAGTGGCCCCTGTACCATCCATACATGAAAAAATGTGTGGGAAAAGTTGGCAACATATACAAAATTTTGCAAGCAACGATGCCTGGAATTATTCTCCCCTTGACTGGCTGTGCAAAAGGAACCAGGGCTAAGCCTTCAAAACTGTGCTATATACTGATGGTGCTGAGGAAACTGGGGCCAAGCTTTTAGATATAGGGGTTTACAATGAAAGGATTTGCCACTACTTTTCCCTGTAGGCCCCTGTACTCTTTGGAGCATGGTTCACTTTTAGGAGCTGTGCTGCCACGAGGTGCCAAGACACAAACTCACAGAGCTGCAGAATAGAAGCTGTGCATAAGATTCTGTGTGAGTTAATGCTAAATGCAAAACTAATTGCTTCGGTGTAGCTTTTCTTAGAGAGACATACAACCTACTCACATACACATAAATATACACACAAAACAAACCTCTTATAAACTACCCAAGCTATTTCTTCAATAAGATGTGAAGGAAGAAAAATAGAGAAAGCTAATGTTAGTTATTTCTGTTTTAAAATTCTTGGGAAGCACACTCAGATGCTACAGTAATGAGTGGCATATAAGCACCTAGATTGATAGACTGGAAGGTAGGGTAGCAAATGTTATATCTGTCTTTAAAAAGGATGAACATGGAAACTGCAGACCAGGGAGCCTTACTACAGTACCAGGAAAAGGGGTAGAAGTGATCGTTCAAAACAGAATAATAAAATACCTAGATAAACAAGATGATTCTAGCGGCAAGGGGAAACTGCAGGGAGAGCCATGCTTGAAAAGACCAGTACTGCTTCATTTAGAAAGGATACAAATGAGAGGACACATGATAGAGGAATATAAACTAATGAATAAATGAAACCGAAAGATTACGAATTTAAAACTCAAAAAAGGAAACATTTGTTTACATAATGCATAATTAATCTGTGGAATTCATTGCCACAAGATGGCATTGATGGAAAGAGTTTAGTAGGGTTTTTAAAAATCAGTAGTCCATAGGTGAGAACATCTGCAATTAGATACATCTACAAAAAAAAACCCAACCTCTTTTAAGGCATATAAACCCTTATGCTTTTACAGAAGGGATATAAACCCTCATAGCACAAGCCAGCCACTAAGTGAATGGGATATGAGAAAGAAACTTCCCCAGTGGGCCCTTTCCTCCATAATTATCCACTATGGGTTTCTTACTCCTTCCTCTGAAGCATCTGGCACTAGCCACAGGCAAAGATAGGATATGGAGTACACAGACTTTGTTTGGCCGGGCATGGCAATTCATACATTCCTATACATAAATTTAATCTGAGAATCCCTGTGGTTTTGGGGAATGATATCCTTGATAGCAGCCATTCCTTTCATCTGCAGACCCCACCAGGGAGGGCCTTCTGTTGGGTCAGAAAGTAGAGAAGAGAATGCAATGAAACTAACACACATCTATACACACACTTTTGTGTTTCTTCTTCCCAGAATCATTAGCTTCCCCTGAATAAAGAATGCAAAATCTGGCCTGAGGTATATTTTTATTGTATTAAATTAATGCAGGCTACCTCTTCTGGCCAATCATAACACTTTTAAATTCCCATGGCTGTGAACTAATGTCTGTGTAACATAGGGTCTGCCTTATGCTTTAAAGGTACAAAACAGAGTTCAAATCCTATTGGGGACTGTGTTTTAAAGATTTTTAAACTCCCCTCTCTTCTGTCAGTGCTGTATCGCTCATTGCATTTTCACCATTTAATTTTCTGTTCCACAGCAAAATACTCTGAGCCAAATTATGACAGCTTCAGATCAGGTACATTAGGGAATGGGTTCCAGAGAGAGGGAGTTGGCTGGATGAGGGGAAGGATGGTCTCTAGTGGTTAGGACACTAAGCTAGGACAGGGGAGACATGGCTTCAATCCCCTGCTCTACTATGAACTTCCTGTATGACCTTTGGCAAATCACTTAGTCTCTCTGTGTCTCAGTTCCCCATTTGCAAAATGGGGCCAATTGCATTTTCCTATTTCACAAAGGTATTGTGAGACTAAAATATATACATTAAAGACTATAAGGCACTAGATTCCATGCTGAGGGGAGTTATATGGGTACTGCAGATAGACAGAGCACTGATAGTCTATTGCTGACACCTGCATAGAAAGCAGCCCTTATACTGCTACCTTATGCTCCCTTCCCACAAGGGAGCTACCGCTGGTGCTAGTAGCATTGCTCAGTGTCCTGTGGGTCATGTCCAGATGAGGTGATGGAGTGACCATGGCTCAGCTCACCCCTCCACACAAGAGCTGCTAGGCTGTGTTGGGGGGAGTACAAGCTGCATGTTTTACAAACAAGTAGCAAGGGCCACTGGTGCGTATACCTGCCCCAGTGTTGCTGAAGGTTAGGGTGACCAGATAATAAGTGTAAAAAATCAGGACAGGAGGTGGGGGTAATAGGAGCTTGTATAGAAGAAGACCCAAAAATCAGGACTGTCCCTATAAAATCAGGCCATCTGGTCACCCTACTGAAGGTACTGTGCCTTCCTCTGGTGGAAAGACCTCAATATCAATGCAGAAATGATAGTTATAAAATTATCACTTTTTTTAAAAAATTAGGTCATTGCAAACTTGTTTGCGCCTTTACTGAGTATTAAGATATATCTACAAGTATGTTATAGCCAGGATGCTTGAGGATATAACAAAACCTGTGTATGTTTTAATTAGTTATATTACAAAAAGTTCAGGCTGGTGAAAGAAATTGCAGGAGGTTTCTACTTTCTGTCTCCCAAGGAGGAGCAAATGTAAGGAAGATAACCCCTCCTTAGCCATAAAACCATGTTGATTATACAAACCCCAAAGTGTGTTATACAAACCCCAAAAAGCTACATTTTAAACGTTACTTTGCTTTAACTTTTACTCTGTTTTCTTTTGTGCTGTGTTTAAAGATGTGTTGGTTTTTGACATTTTTACTTTGTACAAAATATCTAATAGAAGTTTAATTACTATAACAGATTGCAAATCTAAGGAGCGTGGGTCAAGAAACAAACCAACCAAAAGAGTCTTATCAAGGCCAGCACACCTCCCTTTATATAAGATATCAGTGTGGGATAAATGTAATACTTATCTCAAGAAAACAAGCCATGTAAAACATTCATGTTTTTGGAAAAAACCTGATCAAGTGAAAAAAAAAAGTGAGTTTGTTCCTTATGCAGAGATACCTCAAAAAGGAATGTAGGAATGTCTTATCAGAGCAATAAATCTAGGTATTAAAGTGGGCTATACCACCTACACGCGCACACACAATCTAGGTGTTTAAGTGGGCTATACCACACACACACACACACTCTCTCTCTCACACACTTTTTTCCCCAAAGAACAACCTCTGCTTGTGTCTTTGAAACTCCAGGAAAACATGTTAGCTGGACATGGTTCTAACTTTTTGTTTCTTAAATGCTGAAATGGAAAATACCTTTGTGAAATGCGTACTTGCAAATATGTCAGCTCAATGCAAGGCTCCTAATATAATTTGCTAATATCACTGCTTGTAAAAGATAAAATGCTTTATGTACCAACATTGAATTTACTGAGTTTGCTAAACTTATTACTAATGTAAGAAACCATTTAAGGATAGAATATTTATATTATTGGGGAATTCATTATTTACTGGCAGTGCTCAAGCAATTTCTTCATCCAAATCAGGAAGACAAGAAGAATCATCTTTCCAAAAATTGCCATGTAGAATCAACAACTTCTTTAATAAGTATTTAAGATGAAGACTCTCTTTAAGAATGACTTAATTTTAAAAGGACGGTTTTGAGAACTAAAAAACTTTCTATAAAGAACAAGTGTGTTTAGTCTTTTTGAAAACAGAATTTCATTTCCTGTTGAAGTCTAGTAAAATGAAAAAAATATCTCAGAAATGTATTGGATAAAAAGAAGGAGTTAAAACTCTAACTTTGAAGATGTTCTGAGAATCTTCTGCCACAAAGATAAGGGAAATGTAGTCATCAAGAAAGAATTAAAACTCTATCACATATGTGCATTAACAAACTGCATATTGATAAGATAAAGAGGCACCTAAAGACTCATAGACTCATAGGTCAGAAGGGACCAATATGATCATCTAGTCTGACCTCCTGCACAAGGCAGGCCACAGAACCCTACCCATCCACTTTTATAACAACTCCTAACCCAGGACTGAGTTATTGAAATCCTCAACTCATGATGACACTGAACCAGTGAAAGAAGGACAGCATCAACTTGAATTTAAAAAAGCCTGAAAGAGGTGTGTTTTCTTGTAACTTCATGGAACTAGGAAGGAGAGGAGTATAAAAAACTCTCAAGTAAGCACCCCTCACACACACCTTCCCTGCTACTCTGCTCAGCGAACACACAGCACTCATCAGCTTATCCTGCCCATCTCTACGAGCAAGCTACCACATAGAGCTAAGAAAAAAAGAGAAGGCTGAGGAAGAAACCAACCGAAGAAAAACCTCTTGGCTTCCACATGAATTAGTGAGAGTAAGTTATCTAAGGCTGTGTCTTTACGTACAGTGCTGCAGCAGTACCAATGGAGCTGCTCCACTGCAGTGCGTCTGGTGAAGATGCTCTATGCCGACAGAAGAGAGCTCTCCCTTCAGCATAATAAAACCACCTCCGTGAGCAGCAGAAGCTATGTCATATATGTCGGTGTAACTTATGTCACTCAAGGGGGGTGGTTCTGATGTTCCTCCGCTGCTGCTCCCACTGCTACTGCGCTAGCTCAATGAGAGCTAATGTGAGTATGTGTACGCAAACAGGAGAATCACATCCCAAGCTCATAGTATAGACATAGTCTAAAACAGTGGGAGTCACATCCCTGATTTGGTGATAAGAGAAACAATTAGTAAGAGCTATCCTACTGTTTCTTGTTTCTCTGGGGTAAATATTTTTAGTAATTTTTTAAATAGAATTACTTGGCATCCAACAGTTTAAAATTACCCCTTTCTATTCCATACTACTCATAGCTACTGCAGGCCATAATCCATCTAGCTGTCTCTGCTTGAACAGTGGTTCTTCTCCTCATCCTCTCCTAAGCATGGCACTGGCTCCAAGAGTTATAAAAAAGCACTCTGTACTTAACAAAAAATTTTAAATCTTTGTCATGAAGAAACAAACTCTTATGCAAAGTATTAACACTCGGAGTGCTGGAACTTTCCAGACTGCCAGCTAAATTAATGCTTAGAAGGGCATTTATGCAACCAAGTTTATTTTTGTTTTTCCCCTAGGAAATTGTATATAAGGGGAGCTTGTATCCAGAAGCTCATTACTGCACACTTGCATCACATAGTATTTGCACTCATAGGAAAATAAAATGTATTTTTATAAGTCTAAATACTTCCATTTGACTCATGTAACTGAGAGGGCTCTGTTTTCTCTTACTGGTTTTTTTTTATGCCTTTTCATAGGAATGTTGCTATGGGGGAAAGTAGCACCACAGTTTTAAACCATCAGATGATTTATACAGTTCTACACACAGGGCTTGAAAATACCTTCCACAAGTCAGTTAGTTCCTTTAGTACTGCCTGCCTTATCAGTATATGTTTTTAATATTTCTAATGTATGTAATGATTTTCATCCTGAAGGGTCTCTAAGCACTTTTTAGACTCTAGTCTTGATCCCACAATCCTATCTCAGACAAAATTCCCAGGGAATTGAGTAAGAGTAAGGACAACTCCCTTCACTCAGCATATGCACTTCTATGTTCATGATCACTTCATGTACATTAATATCTTCTGTAATGTATTTCTTTCAGACACCATTGTTCTCATCGCTTCAATAGCAGTTGTTTCTGCAAAAACTCAGGGTAACATTTTTGCAACATCAGCACTGAGAAGTCTTCGTTTCCTACAGATCCTTCGTATGGTGCGCATGGACCGAAGAGGAGGGACTTGGAAATTATTAGGTTCAGTAGTTTATGCACATAGCAAGGTAACTTTCATTTAATTCTTCAGCAGATTCAATATCTCTATGAATCAACATCACCATATATATTTATCAGATTCCAGTGAATACCTAAAACTTCCTAAAGTAATGTTGGCTATGTAATGCATTATCAAAAATATATATTTTCATGTTCATTCAGATTTCTGAAAATATGCTAAAAATATTGGCCCCGATTCATCACCAGTTGGATGCTGGTGTAATTCCATTGAAATCAGTGGAGTTACACAAGTGTCAAACTGAACTGGGAAATCAGACCAATTGTTCAGGGTGGCCAGAGAACAAGAATTTTTTTCATGAAAAAAATCTGAGATTTCAAAATTTGTTTTTGTTCCACATTGGAATGAAAATGAAGCCTTTTAAAACCTTTTGCGAAAAAACATGAGAGAGAAAGAGATCCATCCCACAATAGAATAGTCCAGTAGTGGATATTTGAGTCCAAAACACAGAACATTACCACATAAGGTAAAAAAGGATCTCTATTAGCTACAGTAGCATTAAAGCATATAATCTCTGGGGACCAATCACTAGACAGAGGGTAGCATACTTGAAAAAATGTCAGAATATGTGACTAGCTAGCAGAAGGAAGGGGTAAGTACACACATTAGCCATTTCATTGCATACTCCCTTCATTTAGACAAAACTCCTGATTCTATCCTTGTTTACAACTTTGAGGTCCATGTAGTATAGTTAATGACGACGAACTCAGTTTGTTCATGCAATCACAGGCATGAGCTGTTCCCAGAAGGAGATAGTGTAAATGAAAGAAAAATATCCCTTTCACACAACAAATATTTAATGATCTGTACTAAGTGGAGCAACTTCAACAGGAAAGACTGAGAAAGAATGACACTGTAGCCCACTGGTTGGGGCCCTCACCTGGGATGTGGGACACCCAGCTTCAAGTCTCTCTTCCAAATCACGCTGAGCAGGAGCTTCAGCCTCAGGCTCCCACATCACAGATGAGTGCCCTAATCACAAGTCTTTTGGCTGTTCTGTGTTAGCTCTTTCCCCATCCTGGACCTGAGAAACCTTTTTGATGAATCAGCATTTTCCAGCATTCTGTTGAAAAATTGCCAATCACTTCTACCTGTTGTTTAGAGACAATTTATGTGAACTGAGAAGCGTTTGATTTTTAACTGCTAAAATGCCAAAAAATATGGACAGTTTACTTATTTTTTCTTCAAATGCCACTCCACTCTATATTTAATCTTTTTAATACAGACTGATCTTTATTTTCTTTTATCTAGGAATTAATCACAGCCTGGTACATAGGATTTTTAGTACTTATCTTTTCCTCTTTCCTTGTCTATCTGGTGGAAAAAGATGCAAATACCCAGTTTTCTACGTATGCAGATGCTCTCTGGTGGGGCACAGTAAGTATAGAAAGATCATTTGAACTATTTAGCGAATACTGTAGAATATTTTGTATTACACGAATGCACATATTAAAAGATGTAAACTTATAGTGGTCCTGAGGTATCCCAGTGCTTGTGTCTTGAAAAGGCATGACTGCTACCCTTCCATCCTAATTTGGTAGCATTTTTACACCTGCTTTACACAGATGTAAAGCCCCAATTCAGCAAGATTCTATAAGGTGGATAGAAAGCTGGATAGATTGTCGGGCTCAACGGGTACTGATCAACGGCTTGATGTCTAGTTGGCAGCCAGTATCAAGCAGAGTGCCCCAGAGGTCGGTCCTGTTGGTTTTGTTCAAGATCTTTTGTTCAAGATTTTCTTATGGTTGGAGCTCCCACAGTTCTGGTTTATGTATGCCAACCAAGATTAATAGAGAAGCAAGGTGGGTGAGGTAATATCTTTTATTGGACCAACTTCTGTTGGTGAGAGAGACGAGCTATTGAGCTACATAGAGCTCTTCTTCAGGACGTAGACCTCACCCACCTAGTGTCTCTAATATCCTGGGACCAGCATGGCTATAACAACACTGCATACAACTAATGATCTGGATGATGGGATGAATTGCACCCTCAGCAAGTTTGCAGATGACAGTAAGATGTGGGGAGAGGTAGATATGCTGGAAGGTAGGGATAGAGTCAGAGTGACCTAGACAAATCTGAGGTTCAGTAAGGACAAGTGCAGAGTCCTTCATTTAGGATAGCAGAATCCCATGCACTGCTACAGACTAGGGACCGAATGGCTAGGCAGCAGTTCTGCAGAAAAGGACCTCGCGATTACTGTGGATGAGAAGCTGGATATGAATCAGCAGTGTGCCCTTGTTGCCAAGAAGGCCAATGGCATATTGGACTGTATTAGTAGGAGCATTGCCAGCAGATCGAGGGAAGTGATTATTCCCCTCTATTTGGCACTGGTGAGGCCACACCTTGAGTATTGTGTCCAGTTTTAGTCCCCCAACTACAGAAGGGATTTGGACAAATTGGAGAGAGTCCAGCGGAGGGCAATGAAAATGATTAGGGGGTGGGGCACATGACTTAGTAGGAGAGGCTGAGGGAACTGGACTTATTTAGTCTGCAGAAGAGAAGAGTGAGGGGGGATTTGATAGCAGCCTTCAACTATCTGAAGGGGGTTTACAAAGAGAATGGAGCTCAGCTGTTCTAAGTGGTGGCAGATGACAGAACAAGAAGCAATGGTCTCAAGTTGCAGTGGGGAAGATCTAGGTTGGATATTCGGAAATACTTTTTCACTAGAAAGGTGGTGGAGCACTGGAATGGGTTACCTAAGGAGGTGGTGGAATCTCCATCCTTAGAGGTTTTTAAGGCCTGGATTGACAAAGCCCTGGCTGGGATGATTTAGTTGGTTTTGGTCCTGCTTTGAACAGGGGATTGGACTAGATGACCTCCTGAGGTCTCTTCCAGCCCTAATCGTCTATGATTCTATGATTCTAAGACCTTTAAGCATATGCTTAACTTCAAACTTCAGTACAGCTGCATTGTTGAAGTCCATGGGACTTGGGAACATGCTTGCGTGCTTCGCTGAAAGGGATAGGGTTATGCACATGCTTAATAGTAATCATGTGCTTGAGTGCGTTGCCAAATTAGGGGTTAAGTAACTATACATGGTATAAGAAAGTGGAGAATCAGTTCTAGATGTTTGACGTTTATTCAAATTCCTCTTTTGATCTTGAAATCTGGTTTAAAATCTCACCAGAACAAACTTTCTTACAAGATTCTGAATTTTTCTGTTTTCAGTGGGAATAGAAATACTATACAAATAGTGAGATAGATCCTTGGCCCATGCTCAGCTGCACTGTGCTGCTCAGACAGCTGGAAGGCTGCCCTAACAGGGAAGCTGCTTATTCACCTCCTATAGGTGTATCCCCCTCCAGGAGATAAAGCAGAGCTCCTGTTCCCACTGGCATAGTAGAACACCTTGTGCTCCAGCAATCCCAGCCAGTCAATGGTGCCATTAGCGTCAACATAGACTTAGAGCATCACTTAGGCTGACCAGGGGACTAAAAAGGTAACTTCCCCACTTCAGGTGTTGCGTTGACAGGAGCAGAACCGGACCCAAGTCTTTCTTGTACTTCCACTACCAGACTAGTCAAAATCTGAGCTCGCTTAGAGAAACAACGAAAAACAAAATAAACTCGCGGACACTTCTGAACCCAAAAAGAATGTGCATTTGGGGTTTTGTTTACTTTTTGGGCAAAAGGTAGGTTTCCCAAACCTTTTTATTTGAACCAGTTCGCTCATTCTTAGGCCATAGGTTACCCTTCCTCCTACGGGTTGTATTTTTGAACTATCAGTGAGTAGAAATGTGAGCTTTGAACATGCAGAACCCAAAGTATCTGTTGGTTGCACAGCAACAGTTATAAAAAATACAGAAGTATTTTGCCTAATGAGACTTGTTTTAAAATATCAACAAAAAATGTCTCCTAAAATATTTAATATTTGATCCTTTAATCCTAATGCAGGTAAGACTTCCATTGACTTAAAGTTAAACCTTTGTATCAAACTCTGTTACACCAACATAAATTGCTCTGGATTTACTGCAGTGTAACTGAGAGCAGTTACTGCTGGCCTGAAGTTAGTAAGAATTTTGACTGCTTCACAGTTGTAGGACTGGGTTCATAGTTGAACCGTGGGGCTTTGATAAAGTCAGGCCTTGATCCTGTAGTCATATCCACAGATCCAAGCAGATCTGATTACATGAACAAGAGCATCGTTTTATACTTTGCTTCTCCCATTCTTGATATTTTAGAAGGAAAAGCCCTGCTAGGAAACAATTCTTTTATAAAATGGTGGCTTTGTATACAGTAAAAATGAAAATGTATGATTCATGGGTCAGATAATTTGTGCCAACTGAGAAAACAGGAATTTTTTCTTACTATCAACAGAAAAACAAATTATAATTAAAAACCTGAAAACAATTTTCTTTATTCTTTAGTTAACCTGAATATATTTAAATTCTTAATATATTCAGGTGCATAAAATTACTGAAAATCAGCATATCCCCCTAATTCATTATTTTTGTTGTTTCCCTCTTAATAATGATAATTGCTTTATTATCTGTAAAACAGTATGTGGGAAATGTAGTCTTGCTTGTTTTCATTGCCAGAATAACCCACATGCAGGTTTTGAAAAGGTCAGATCACATGGCATTCTAGGGGGCATCTATGCTTAGTCTCATTGATTTGTTTATTTGCAGCAGTTATTCTAATTTACATTCCACTGTATACACCAAGTCCCAGAATGGTTTTGTGATGTTCCTGTTTAAAAAAAAAGGGGGGGGACTAGCCATGAATAATCCTCTAAAATTCCAAGCTTCTAGAAACACTCATAACGCCTTCTCCTCATACCCTGCATGCTGTAATTAATTGACACTAGCACACTCATTCAGTCAAATTATCTGTGGTCCATATCCTGTCATCATTCCATGTGTGATACTCTTATTGAGGTCAATGGGTGTTTTTCACTGAAATCAAAGGCGGGATACGACCTGTTAGTTTAAATACTTCTAGATTTCCAATCTGCAATTCTAACATAACATAAATGCCATCAATGTGGATTTTCTTATGGCTGGAGCTCCCACAGTTCTGGTTTATGTATGCCAATCAAGATTAATAGAGAAGCAAGGTGGGTGAGGTAATATCTTTTATTGGACCAACTTCTTTGGTGAGAGAGACAAGCTTTTGAACTACATAGAGCTCTTCTTCAGGACTTAGACCTCACTCACCTAGTGTCTCTAATATCCTGGGACCAGCATGGCTATAACAACACTGCATACAGCCAAGATTAGCAGGTGCCGTGCAGGGCTCAAAGAGCAAGAATACTTGGAGAGGATGGCAAATTAATTAAATAAAATAGTTATTTTAATAGACCATATATAATGTGGGAACATAAAGGGGAAGCATTTCTTGGCTTAAATATCTGTTATTCAAGCCCCGTGGGAGTTCCCTATCACTTCAATGCTATACTTACATGTGTGCTTTTTGCAATTACCATATATGGTAATTTGTTTTACCTGAAAACATAATTCAGTATGGTATATAAAGGATTCTTGCAAAGCTGGCATCTTTTCAGAGTTTCTCTCAGTAATATTGTCTTTTCCTTTTCTGATAATACATTGTCATTACAATAGAATAATGGAATATCTACGGACAACTATGTGAATACCAAATGAATTCATTATGGATAATGTTGTTACAATGAATATGAAATAGTGATGATAGTTTCCAATTCAACACTATCAGAACTTGAACAAATGTAATTATTTCAATTAACCTCATAATATGTGGAGATTCAAAGGGGAATTATTTATTAAGAAACATGTAAATGCATCTGATTAAAGAACAAACTATTGTAATGTGAATTAAACAGAAAGGAAATTCTATTCTTGGGATTCTTGCTTGGTCCTGTTTTTTCTTCAGAGAAATTCTGTGCTGAGTGACTTCTCTTCTTTCCAGAGGGCTTTCGGGTGTCAAGTTTCATGGAGCTCAAAGTTTGTTTAACTTTTTGAGAATATTGTTACCCTACAATGTCCCTAATATGCAGGCAACACTAAGTTTGACGTCTCCTTTTCCACAGCCCTACTGGAGACATGTCCTCATTCTCCAGTTTCTGGTAGAGACAGGAAAATGGATGAAAGCCAGTTGATTTAGGTTCAGTCCTGAAAAAAGAGGTTGATGCTGATTGGCGGGGGGAATCACTTTGAGGAATTAGCAAAGTCAATAATCATTCTGTCAATGGAAGGCATCTGCCCACCTTTTGTCAAAATGATTTAGAATTTCAGGGTCTTACAAGCCTTGTAGCTGCTCCTGGCTTCCCAAATGGCAACAGTCATTTGTCAGGCCAAGAAGCGATTCCTTTTGGAGGTAGATCCCATCACTGGCATGCCAACATTACTATGAATCACTCTCCCAGAGGCTAGCCTTGACAGCCACTTGAATATTTCAGCTAGTGTAGTGAATGACTGCCTCCTTTTTAGCTAGCCTGCCTTTCTCTAAGATGGGTAGGCAACCTATGGCACGTGTGCCAAAAGAGGCACACGAACTGATTTTCAGTGGCACTCACACTGCCTGGGTCCTGGCCGCTGGTCCGGGGGGATCTGCATTTTAATGTAATTTTAAATGAAGCTTCTTAAACATTTTAAAAATCTTATTTACTTTACATACAACAATAGTTTAGTTATTTATTATAGACTTATAGAAAGAGATCTTCTGAAAACGTTAAAATGTATTACTGGCATGCAAAACCTTAAATTAGAGTGAATAAATGAAGACTCGGCACACCACTTCTGAAAAGTTGCCAGCCCCTATTCTAAGACATCACACCTGTGCTTTATCCTCAACAATGGAAGCAGTCATGGTACTGCTTACTATCTATGAGCCCTAAATAGCTTACATCCCATTTACTTAAGAAACTATTTCATCACCTTTGCCCAGTGACGACCACTGCATTGAGTTGCACTGCTTTGGCCAAGAGTGACCTCTGAGAGAATAGTAGGCATTTTCCTTGGAAATTCACTTCTGCCAGGCAACTGTCTAAGCCTGAACTTGGCCATATTTAGAACATTAAGTAAAATAGTTTTTTTGTCCAAGCTTTCCACTAATCACAAGCTCTGGAATCGTTGGTATTTAACCTATTCTTGTCCATCTTATCCTTTAAAATTCAGTTTGCTCTGTTCTGGATGTGAGCCATTCGGTGTTCCATTTGGAGTTAATAAATCCACTCAGTCCATAAATGGGTGAAATTCATTCTACCTGCCTAAAGCTGCAGTATTCATTCCTCTATGCAGAGGAAATGCAGTGAGGCAAAATCCCCTTACCCCAATCCAGTCCCAGGGTGCAGGGCTGCTACACAGCCCTTCTCACACTCCTTTGCCATGGGTTTTATTCCAGTGCTGGAATAACCCCTCCGTGCTGGTTTCCTGGGGTATTGGAGCACTGTAAATAGGTACCTGTGACCCCTCGTCCGGCCATAGCTCCAAAGTAGCTTTTTCTGACAGGGTATGGAGAGCTGGCATGGAGGCCATTTCCTTGGCATGGTGGAAACCCATCCCTCCTACAGTCCCTGATACAGAGGTCCTGTCGCAAGACATTCTGCACTGGGATGAACTCTTCCCAGAGTGAGCAATAGGTCTTTTCTGGAAATGATTTCTGTGATCTATTATCTCTGATGGCTATTAAACAATCGTCTCCAGATAGTGTGCCCCACAGTGCAGATCTGTTCCTCATGCTCCATACTTAAGATACTACAATCTTTTGGCTTGTTCTGCCTTTGAGACATCTTAATAAACTGCATTAGACAGTGGGTCAACATCTGGTATACATACTGTAGTCAGAGGTGGCATGAGTTCAGTGAGTGGTGGTAGCAGCTGACTTACATAGGCAGAGCCTTCCAGCACATATTGACTGAGCACTGCCATGATCTGTATTTGTGCTACATGACAGTCACCCCAGCCTCTACAATACAACTTGTTCTGAGTATATACATTGTCTTTGATTACCCTTTCACATTAAGGGGAGTTATGATGAGTGTTTTACAAATGCCATCCTTCTTCACTTATACTATCCTCATGCATGTCTGAGTTGATATTACCTGATGATTTGAGCAATTTCTTTCATTAGTATAACAAGAATATCTCATTCCAAAGCTGAGTGCTACAACTAGGTGCAGTCGGCTGTGGGCTGAGTCTCCCGGAGCCGTAATTCATGTTTTTACTTTAATTTTGACTTTCCCTATGCAATCTTTGCATTCAGAAAACCTATAGCCAATGATCAGTGTTGATGTGACAAATTCCTCTGAAGTCATTGGGACACTAAGGCCAGCGTCTACACTAAAAGCTTAGGTTGATCGAGCGCTGCAGCCATGCTACTGACATGTTTCTAGTGAAAAAACACCTATGGTGCTTTTTACACTGCCTTGTTGCCATTTGTTTTTAGTGTATCTCTTCACCCTATGTGCTTGGGAGTTTTATGCTGCAACAGATGACTCAGCTCTAATTGTCCGAATATGCTCACAAAAAATATGACTTCTTTCTGCACTTCCTTTGACCTTGTCCTTATCTATGAACTTATACTTCCCTTTTAATCACTGGAGTATTAAATCTTTGCATTGTAGTCCTTGGCACATGTGTAGTCTGTTGTGCAAATTCCTGCAGTGTACTCCTGATTATTACACTAAATAGTACAATTACATATGCACAAAAAATGACAATGCTTTCTGCATGATTTCCACTCGCTCAGATCCACTACTAATGTCTTCATTGTCAGAGACGATGCATAACTCTTGATGGGGGAGACACAATTTAAAGGTTCTAAGGGGGCACGTGACTGCCCCACACATTGGCCTGATCTACACTGGGGGGGGGTGGTTTACATAAGATACGCAACCTCAGCTACAAGAATAGTGTAGCTGAAGTCGACTTATCTTATGTATACTTACCTCCCGTCCTCACGGTGTGGGATCGATGGCTGCGGCTCTCCCCTCGACTCTGCTTCCACCTCTTGCCCTGGTGGAATTCTGGAGTCGACAGGGAGCACGTTCGGGGATCGATTTATCGCGCCTAGATGAGATGCGATAAATTGATCCCCTATAGATCGATTGCTACCTGCTGATCCGGCGGGTAGTGTGGACGTACCCATTGCCTCTGTGCTTAGGAGCAGCAGCAGAAAGAGAAGTGCCAGGGCTGTGGCAAGCAAGTGCCTCAGGGAGCATGTCATGGCAGCCAGGCTCCGCAGGCAGGGCACCAGGCTCCTTTGTGGGAGAGGCCCAAGCGGGCTGGGTGGCTCTCACCAGTTTTCAATCCACTGGCTCTTGGCAGAAGGTGATGGTTTTCAAACTGGGGGAGGAGGGGGCATGACCTCTAGTTTAAAAACCTCTGTGCTTAATGCAAGGCAAAAATCTGGGAGGGCACCTGACCCCTCATGCCCCCCACACACATTGCCTATGTTCATTGTTACAAAGTCATTCATATCCATTTATTTAAATAATGTTTTTCCTTTACAGATGTGTTCTAAAATAGAAGATTGTGTTATAAGAGAAACATTTAGATTTTCATGTGTCTTGGTGAATGATTATTTACTGGAAAAGTTCTTGCATACTGTGTATCTGACCTGTAGCTTTTCTTTCAGGTACTTCTATTGCACATGATATTTATTCATTGCTTTTTAGATCACATTGACAACAATTGGCTATGGAGACAAAACTCCTCTTACTTGGCTTGGAAGGCTGCTTTCTGCTGGGTTTGCTCTACTTGGAATTTCTTTCTTTGCACTACCTGCTGTGAGTATCTTTACAAAAATAAAGAAAAGGTAATAAGATCTTCAATAACTCCTAAGGCTGACATGATGTGAGAAGCTGCATGAAGCTTTCAACATAAAGAATCATTGTCTGAATATGTAAAGCTCCTTCACTAATGTTAAAACTTTTCTAGAGTGCCTTTTTGTAGAGTAAGGAAATCTGATCATGCAGTTGGATCATCTACATAAAGCCCCTTTTCCTGTGGTGTTAGCCTGGAACACTGGGTTATTATGAATCCAATGTTTCTAAAACTGTACAGTTACTCACTTATGAGCTAGTACGTCAGATATGGCCATCTATTACCTAACCATAGAGTTTAAGTAGTTCATTATTCAGTTAAAAAAAAGTATAGGCTTATGGTCAGTTTTGAAGCAGAATGCTTCATTGGTTTGATTTATTCACTGTCGAAAATGTTGGGATGATATGGCCCAAATGAAAGTGTCATTGCAAAGACTTATCATTGTATTTGTGTGGGGGTTTGGACTTGAACAAAACTGGAAAATATCTTTTTTTCCAGGATTTACGCCTGTTGCATTTTGAAAAACAGAAATTCCTTTCTCTGCCTGTGAATTGTGCCTCATACCCTAGCAATACGTTTCTCCAGGGCTTTGAAATGATTGAGCAGATATATTCTTCTGGATTTATTGCAGTTGGAAAAATTAGGACATTGTGAGTGGGTGGTCTACAATGACCATGTCAGATCTATCCATTGACTGTAGTAGAATGCATTAAATCAGGCAGAAGCTGTAAGCCATATTGCACACACGGGCTCCAAGCTGTTTTTTATCCATTGCGTCCAAGGATTCTAACTGGCTCATTTTCCTCTTGTCTTGTTCTATTTCCTTTAACCGAAATAAGCAAAAGAAAATAATAAACCATACGCTTGTACTTTGCTCACTCATATTTGAACCTGTCATAGAGGAGATCCAGCATTTAACATACAGCTTCTCGCTTAGAGGCTGCCCCTCATTTTTCATAAAAACTTGAGTTTCAAACCTCCTTTTTCAGGGCACCTCACTCCCTTATTTTTTTTTCCTTTTCTCTTTGCATGGTGACTCTCGGTTATTTAGGGTGGGAAAATTTGAGCTGAGATGTCTTAATATTTTCCCATTAACACTAAGGCCCATCATTTGTCTTATCCTGGGTTATACCATTCTTGGTACTTGGAGCTAGTCTCATCCAGTGAGGAGGCAGCCTCCCCTTGCCTGGCTGACTACTATGTTGTGATAGACTCATAGACTTTAAGGTCAGAAGGGACCATCATAAACTTCTAGTCCAGCAGTTCTCAACCTGTGGGTTGTGACCACAAAGTGCATTGGGATCCTGTTTTAATGGGGTTGCCAGGGCTGGCGTTAGACTTGCTGGGGCCCAGGGCCAAAGCCTGAGCCCCACCATCTGGGGCTGAAGCCAAAGTCTAAGGGGAAGAGCCCCTCCACCTGGGGCTGAAGTCCTTGAGCTTCAGCTTTGCCCCGCCACCACTGCCCCAGGTGGTGGGGCTTGGGCTTTGGCACTCTGCCCAGGGTGGCAGGGCTTACGCAGGCTCAGGCTTTGGTCCCCTCCTCCTGGGATCATGTAATAATTTTTGTTATCAGAAGGGGGTCACGGTGCAATGAAGTTTGAGAACCCTTGATCTAGTCTGACCTCCTGCACATTGCAGGCCACAGAACCTCACCCACCCACCTCTGTAATAGACCCCTAATCTCTGGCTGAGTTACTGAAGTCCTCAGATCATGATTTAAAGACTTCAGATTACAGAGAATTTCAGATGGAGCTGAATGTTGCAGCACAAATTATCAGCATGGTTTTATAGCTGCAGAAATACATAAATTCATAACCACAGTCTGTATATATATCTCATAATGACAATCAAGTTCAGAATATTACAAGTTCTTATAGAAGGCCTTACTAGACTTACTTTTATACACAATAACATTGCACAACCGGTTGATTCAATTACTTACTCTTGGGGGTTCAACCCCCCTGTTCTCCCCTGAGGGTGTCTGCCCCCTGATTGTAATAGAAGTTCATTCTGTTAAATGCAAAAGTACATTTTCTTCTATAAATGACTACTTGATAAGAAAAACACGAGCGTTTGAGATTTACAGACATTAAAAGGACTTTAGTGGAAATGAGAGTAATCTAATGAGTACTGGAGCAGGTAGAAATATCATAACATTTAACGTGTGTATACAAATGGTGCATTTAATAAGCTTGAATCCAAAGGGCAAATTTACTACTACTTGTATTACACCTGCCACTGTACATATGAAACATCAATATTTAAAAATTTATTCACTTGCGTATAGATCATTTAAAAAATTATTTAAATTGGCATTAGAATACTTTTATATTTAACCTTATAGACTGACCGACATTAAAAAGTCAGCATTTACCAACAACATTGCAGCATCTGAGATTCCACAGTTATTTTCCTTGTTTAAATACAGAGCACTACTGCATTATCTCAGATATTACAGTGAAATACCTATTGGCAAATGTTGACATCAATGGTACCCACTGTATTTGAATCAATGTGTTATATAATGATCCCTAGCCAAAAACATACTCTTAGAGATGACTAGGGAGTAAGATATTTATATCTGCAGATGAGTATATGAAAAATGAATACAACCTTAAAATATTTGAAATATCAGAAAATTTATTGCTAATGGCATATCCATGCGGCCATTCATTTTCTTCATGAGCAGCATTTGTGTTTAGTCAGACTATGGAAAATATATTAAGATGTGTGTATCTTTCATGGATTTTCTTTTATTTTTCTTGCATAAGAGTCAAGTGGAATCTTTCCTCCTTATAATGCAAAATTATTCAGCGAAATAACACCTCTTGCAGAAGTTTAGGAAGCTAGCATCTTTGCACTTTTGGCCTGTTCAGCAGAAGAATGAATATTCTTTCCCTGTAAAAAGCCAAAAGTAGTAAAAATTTAATTATAAACTTTGTTTCAAACCCGGTATTCCCAACCCCAAATGTTCAAAAATCATGAGTCAGGCTCACCAAAAATCATGAGAGTGGCTGTATCATCATGAGATTATGTAAAAAACAATAGATTTTGTGTTCTTTTTATTTACCTTCTGCTTTTTTTAGCCTTTAGGGTTCACTGGGCTCACATTTTGAAGCTTTTTCCACAGCCATGAGGACTAGAAACTTAACTTTTCATTAAGAATGAAGGCTGAAATCATCACATAGCCACGTGACTCCAGGAGCTGGGGCTTTAAGGAAAACAATAATTATCATGAGACTCATGACAAAATCATGAGAGTTGGCAACACAGCAAACCCCATAGAATGAATACTACAGATTAATTAATTAAACTGAAAAACTTGGCGTATGCAAGCTACTTTTGAATTTTCTAAATTCAAAAGTTACAACACAAGGTTGTGACTATAAGTGAAGTATATAAATGATTGTTTGGCTGCCCATACAGATACCTTATTTGGAATATTAGTAGCACACAGTAGCATGGTTTAGATGAGCAGCCATTCATAACACTGCAAATGTTATTTCTTATGTAGGGATTCTCATGTCTTCCTTAACAGTGAATAGACATTGTCTTATTGTTAAACTTTGTACTGTAGTAAATGTGGTTGTTTGAAATAATCAGACAAAACAATGCCTATTGTGAATGATGGTGCTTTATTTTTTTTATTACCCTCACAGTAACTTC
The DNA here is from genome assembly GCF_025201925.1 of Gopherus flavomarginatus. Taxonomy (NCBI): domain Eukaryota; kingdom Metazoa; phylum Chordata; order Testudines; family Testudinidae; genus Gopherus; species Gopherus flavomarginatus. The sequence goes on along the minus strand of NC_066620.1, from coordinate 159,430,823 downwards.
AGAGCTGATGTATTTAAACTATTTTTTACAATTACCTTCCTAATGATAAAAACTCTTGTGTTGTATTTTACTCTAGGGCATTCTTGGCTCAGGCTTTGCATTAAAAGTACAAGAACAGCATCGTCAGAAACATTTTGAGAAAAGAAGGAATCCAGCTGCCAGTTTAATTCAGGTAAATATCAAAGCAGTGAGAAGATAAAAATAGATTTCTAAGTGCTTGTTAGGTAAATTTTACCTCCTGTATTATGCAAAGTTCTGTAGAAATATTGTTTAATTGCCACAAGTTGAACATTTTGTTAAAATGAACAGTGTTCAATAAACACCGTGTGTTTATATAATGTTATAGTCCACTTTTCAGTGCATGGTTCATGCATTGTTGAATTTCAGATTAATATCCATGCCAAAATGGCCATGCAAGGATGCAAATTATGTGCAGTCCGGCTTGACATTTGATTATATAAATGACTTGGAAAAACAGATTTGATCACTAAAGGACAGGATTAAGAGATAGCACAGCACTCTGGCCCAGATTCAATTACTTTTCACTACTAGAGAGTTCACAGTGCTCAGATGAGTAATACATTCCTTTAGAATTTAGAGTTTTTTGTCCAGAGAATTGCTTTCGATATCACCCAATCTAGGAGCTGGAAATATGGAACTGATTAGTTCAGTGTCTTGAAATGCTGAGCATCTTTTCACCTATTGTATTGAGGTGATGGTTCATATCAATGTTTTAAAAGAGATAAAAGTAAATGAAAATGTTTAGTATATTTGATCATTTAAACTGTAATTTTGTACAATGATTTTAACTTTCTATCATAGTGGATTGAAATGCTTGCTGATGACTCTCATACCACAGGTCTCTAGCTCTAAACGTACGAAAAAAGAAAGAACAAAATCAGTTTCCTACTGAACTTTATTGTATTTGATATACTGGACAGAAATGCAGATATCATCTTCCTTTACTTGTTTTGGAAATCAACTCTTTTAAATGTGTACCATATATTGTCTCTTTTCTTACTGGTGTGGTAAGTGAAAACAAAGAACTTGAGCAGTTCATATAACATTGTTTCACTAAGCTCAAGAAGATGACAAAGGTATCTTTGGAATGTTCAGCAGTTAATAAATTATTAATTGAGAGCATGAATAAGTACTTTGTCGCTCCTTTTGCACATACTGTAGGATGAGTGAAACTCTCCAAAATATATACACTCTGATTGCATTCTTTGATGAGATTACAAGTTTGGTAGATCAAGGTAACTGCATAGATGTATACTTAGACTCTCGTAAGGCATCTGACTTACTACCGCTGTGTCAGGGCCAGGTCATGGACGGACAGCCTAGTGGCTGGAGCCAGAGTCAGACATCAGGAACTGGAGTCAGGAGGGATCAATCTAAGGTTAGGAGCTGGGGTCAGCATCAGGAGTGGAGGCTAAGTCCGGAACCAGGTCAGAAGGAAGAGACAAAGCCAAGTCAGAAACCAGATATCAGAGACAGGAGGTAAAACCAAGATCAGGAACCAGAGATCAGAACCAGAAGGTGCGCGCCTACCCAGAAACCTGATATCAGAGCCAGAAGGAAAAGCCAAGGACAGGAATCAAGGAGCAGAAGCAGGATGAGGAAGCAGGGTCTGTAGCAGCAGCTGGCTGGGGTTCCACATCATTGCACAGACAAACTTACTGAATCCTCCCCAGAAGATGTTAATTAGTATGTCTAGACCAATCAGGAATCGGGAATCTCCTTCCAATCATACCCTCTGTGGGAGGATGTCCTGTGATGTGTGTGTGTCCGTGAGGCTCATGACCTGCTGAGTGTTTTCACTACCAGAGCTGTTAACGTGGTGGCAAGGAGGTGGTTGCTGTCCAGGGAGTTTGCAAGCCTAGGTTGTAGTCCTGCTGCTCTTAAAATCACCTTCCTGCTCAAGAGAAAATCTGTGGCATCACCTGCCAAGGCTTTTTTGGAGTTGCCTTTGTGGAAAGTCTCTATAAGGTTGGGATCTTGTACATGGTGGGCTGGTTCCCAGGACTGCTCCTTGGGGCCATACTCCTCCCAGTCCACAAGGAACTCTGCTTGATCCTGGAATCCAGTATGGTCTGGACTAGGTGTTCTTCATGGCACTGGACATGGATGGGTAGCAGAGGTGGTTGTATTCGGCCCAGAAATGGGCCATTCAGGGAATGGCTTCAAAAGAGAGATTGGAAAACAGGGTATATTTTGAGTGACCTCTAAAGACAGAGTTTAACAGTGGCAGAGCTAATTAGTTGGCAGATCTGAAATGGTCCAACGTATCTGTGATCTAGTTTATGGGGTGGTCTGGTGTGGAGATGTTTGATTGTGAGCCAAACCTTCTGGCTTACCTTGAATTCCAGGTCATGCTATCTCCAGTGATCCACATGTTGCTTGTAGGCACCTGCCATGAGGTCCACTCACCGCCTCCTCCTGACCACTATGGGGATTAGTTCCTTTCAGATGGTGCACTCTCCTCTGGCAGCCTGTCCACCTGTCTCTGCAATGCCAGGTGCTCCTTTGTGACTTGGCCCTCCAGTCAGGTCACTATGCATGTTTCTCCCTTCCAGTGTATCACAGTCTTTCGGGGCAAACTGTCCCAGGCAGTCCACTCTCCACTGCCTGGTCTGTGCCACTTCCCCAGTGGCTGATAGGGGAACCTGGGCTTCATAGTCATAACTTCAGATGCACTAAGAGTTTGGTTAGGGGATATTATGTCAATACAGACCTCCAGGGGCAGCATGTCCTATGGTGTGTGTGCGCTCTTGAGTTGACTTTTGTTTTTCCCGGTGGGAGCTCCACCCCAGCTTCTTCCCAAGGCCACGCTCGGCCTCTTCCCCCGAGGCCCTGCCCCACCCTGCCTCTTCCCTTGCTTGCTTTGCCCACTCCCCTAGTGCCTCCTGACCACTCCTCTCCGCCCCCCAGCACCCCCCATGCACCACTCACTCCTCTCTGCGCCAAAATGCCACCTGCCTGCTTCTCACTTCTCTCCACACCCAAGGCCCTCCTACCCACCACTTATTCCTCTCTGCCTCTTCCCCCGAGCACCTCCCACTTGCTTCTCTCTGCCTCCTTCCCCAAGGCTCCCCCCACAACTCCCCCATCCCATGTCACTCGCTTCTCTCTGCCCCCTCCGCTGAGACCCCCCTGCCCACCGCTCTCTCCTTTCTGCCCCCTCCTGCCTGAAGGGTGAGTGATGGGGGAGGGGTGGAGAAAAGTGAGCAGTGCGGGCCGTGGGGCAAGAGGCAGAGTGGGGCTGGAAGAGGCACAACATGGGTGGGGCACAGTCCATGGGTGCTGAGCACCCCCTGTTTTTTTTCCTGTGGGCGGTTGAGCCTCAGAGCACACACAAAGTCAGTGCCTATGTGTGTGGGTGCCTGTGACTCACAACCTGCCAAGTATTTCTGCTGCCAGAGCTGTTAGCTGGTGGCACAGAGAAAGTTGCTGCCCAGGGAGCCTGCAGGCTCAGGTTCTGGACCTGCTGCTCCTAACACAACAATATTCTAATTAAAAGATTAGCATTATATGATAACAATAAGGGACCCATTAAATGGATTAGGAACTGGCTAACTGACGGATCTCAAAAAGTAGTTGTCAGTGGAGAATAATGCTGAATGCAGATGTTTCTAGAGTGGTTCCACAGGGATCAGCACTAGGCCTGACACTATTCAACATTTTCATCAATGATCTAGACGTAAATATAAAATTACATCAGATAAGATTGGTGATGACACAAAGATTGGCAGAGTGGTAAATATCGATGAGGAAGGGGAAATCATGTAGCGTAGTCTGGACTTTTTTGGTAAAATGGGCCTATTCAAACAAAACGTGTTTTAATGCAGCCAAATGCAAATATTCGTTTATGAAGAATAAATGCAGGCCATACGTGTAGAATGGGGACTGTATCCTGGACAGCAGTGACTCTGAAAAGGACTTAGTGAACAAGTAACCCAGTGTGATGCTATGGCAGAAAGGGATAATGTGATCTTTGGATTTTACCTCTGTATACAGTAATGGTAAGAATGGTACTGGAATAATGCATCCAGTTCTGGTGTCCACATTTTAACAAAGATACTGATAAATTGCAGAGAGTGAGGAAAAGAGTCACAAAAATTATTCAAGCACTAGAGATAATGCTTTACAGTAAGAGACTCTATGTTTAGTTTATCAAAAAGAAGACTGAGATGTGACTTGATTGCAGCATATAAGTCAGGGGTGCTGGAATGGGGGAGGTTTCAGGGGTCCAGGGTCCTCCCACTTCTTATGAACCGTGACTTCTGGGACCTCCGTGCGAGAATTGCAGCCTTAATAATAAGGTATTCAAAAGATATTTATTTTTTCACACACTCAGTAGCAATAAAAAATGCACATTTGCAACTGAATAGCTGCAAAACCTGTTGTTACTTTCAAGAGCCCTGATTTTTCAAGTGTGATGGCATTGGAATTAGCGTAGAGCAATGCAGCATTCAGATCCTCCACTGTCATGTCCCTATGTAGTAATTTCCACATATGCAAAGCAAGTGCAAAATGCTACCAAATGAGAACGGTAGCATGTTATACCTATTTTGCATTCTCTTCACACAGACGTAAATCTCTAGAAGGGATGCAGAACAGTGGAGAATCAGGCTTAATATTTCTATTCTTTCACTCCAGTTGGTAGTAAATATGTCTAGGCAAAGGGCATTGAAAGGACCATATAGACCAGGGGTCGGCAACCTTTCAGAAGTGGTGTGCCGAGTTTTCATTTATTCACTCTAATTTAAGGTTCTGTGTGCCAGTAATACATTTTAACATTTTCAGAAGGTCTCTTTCTATAAGTCTATAATATATAACTAAACTATTGTTGTATATAAAGTAAATAAGGTTTTTTAAATGTTTAAGAAGCTTCATTTAAAATTAAATTAAAATGCAGAGGCCCCCGGACCAGTGTTCAGGACCTGGGCAGTGTGAGTGCCACTGAAAATCAGCTTGCGTGCTGCCTTCGGCACCTGTGCCATAGGTTGCCTACCCTTGATATAGACATAGATTCTAAGCTGGTGTAAATTGGTGTCTCTCCACTGATGTCGGTGGAGACTGGGTCCATATTAGTATGGCATGGCAGTATATATTGGAAATGATGGAACAATATACAGGAAACCTTTTAACCTAACTGGCTAGATCCTCAGCTGGTGTAAGTTGGTGAAGCCAATGTAGCTACAATTTAACTACATCACCTTACACCAGCTGAAGATCTCGCTCCCCATTTTTGTCCAATTATACATCTAAGAGTTGAAAATACTTTTGTTACTGTGTATTTGCTTTCCACCCTCCAAATTATTTGTTTCATAGCTTTAAATAGTCAAAAATGCTTGAACCAAGGAGAATATTCTACCTTTCCTCTAATTTTTTTCCAAACTATATTATGACTAGAGCTGAGTGAATATTTTTCAGTGAAAAGTCAAACAAAACTATTTGCACATTTGGATTGAATTGGGCAAATAGTTTCAGCAGAATGAAAAATGAAAAAAATTGGAAAAAGTCTCAATGGTTCATTTTGATGTTTTCAAAATAGAACATTTTGACTTAATTTTGAAACACGGTTTCATTTCTGAATGTTGCTAGGTTTGTTTAAAAAACATTTTAAAGGGTAAAAAACCACCCAAAATAAAACATTCCCCTCACCCTCCAAAAAATATCAGGTTGAATGAGTTTTTGTTTGTTTGTTTTTTGGCTTTTGGTTTTGGTGAGAAAAACTGAAACAACTACATGAATTTTTGAACCTGAAACAATTTTTTTTCTCATTTTTCAGTTTGGCCCCAAACCAAAAAAAATTTATTTGCTCAGCTCTAATTCTTATGCCCTTCTTACTTCAATCTGCAACTTTGTGTAAGTTTCTCCTATGGGATTTTTACAAATAAATCACTGCACTGCTTACTACGCACTTTCTATTTACTAGTTGTATTGTGATATTTACCCAGAGATTATTAGCCATATTTTACCATGTCCTGATTAGCAATTTTTGCTAGATTTTGTTGGTATTAATGTTTATTTAGACAGCCTAACAGGTAATGTTCTTGGTTTGAACAAAGTCCAGACTTTCCATAAACAATATGGTGGCATTTTCATTTCACATATTGTTGGTTCCTTTGTGCTTTTCTATTGTTTCCTCATACCAGGCTTCTTGGCGGTTTTATTCCACTGATTCCAGCCGAACAAACCTGGCAGCCACCTGGCGATATTATGAAAGTATTCTTCCACCCCTCAGGCATGTATCAGTGCTATGAATGATAAAAAAAGCCATGACTTGTATTGGTTTACTAATCTGCTTTTCAATTTTGTTTCATCCCCTGCTCCCTCTTGCCTTGTTTTTCTTTTTATCATATATCCTGCACGTAGTGTGTATGGCGTAGTTATGCGGCTGATGAGAAATCGGTTTCCATTGCTACCTGGAAGCCTCATTTGAAGGCCTTGCATACCTGCAGCCCTACAAAGTAGGTACAAATATGGCAGCTGGTGCTGTTCTTGATGTCTGTTCAAGCTTATAGAAAATTAGTATTTCTGTTTGGTTTGTCTTTCTCTCTCTCTCTCTCTCTCTCTAATTCCTTTCATTAAGGTCTCAACTAACAAATCTGGCAAGTATTTTAGAGACTCCAAACATAGTGGGGATAAATAGAATCCATTTCCATTTAGTTATGAAATATTACTATGCTAAAGTATTCTAAGCATTTTCTCACGAACTCTCATCTGTAAAGGTTAATATTTTACTAGTTTCTATGCACCGTGCCAGCTATGTTTGACTGTAATCAATATACACATTAATAATCATAGCCTCCATTTCCAAGTCACACTAATTCATCCTACTTACTATAGTAAAGACGTGTTAATATTTATAGGGATCATACCTATTGGTTTCCACAGAACATGCTTTCTTCATAACTCAGCGTATGGTGCTTACTGATTGAAGAACAAACAGCTACCCTGGATCTTGGAATTTGGGATTATGTACCAGCTCCGCAACTGGTGGAAATCAGGTTAGCTCCACTTAAGTCAATGGAGCTGTGCCACACCAGCTGCGGATTGGGTCCATCAAGTTTTTGAAACCAGAATCAGATATATTTGGAAGCTCATATAATCATTTATCCGCTGCAAACATTGCCTGTTTCTCTAATTACATTGCTTTATACATAAACTACATTTCTCTGAGTAGAAATTTAAATTTCAGTTTGTTATCCATATTAATCTTTGAAATCAGCATGTTTACTTCTCCAGTGGCAGATCCTCTGTAGGGGAGCACAGGCAATACAATTAATGTAGTGACTGCTCTTTATTCCCATAGGTAGTATTATTCTACATTGCACTATGAGGCCTTAGAAACATCTGTGCTTCCAAAGTGGCAAAGAACTTTATGACATTCCACCTCTTGGGAATGTAGCTTTTAGTTATAACTTCAGATACACTAAGAGTTTAGTTAGGGGATATTATGTCCTTGGATATACACACATGTAATCAATATAATAAAATCATATACTATACCTCTAATGTAAGAATCTGGCCAACAGAGAGTACACTGATGTCACAACTTGGATGAAAATTCTCAATGCTGTGGCAGAAATTCACCTTTTAAGAGGAATGGTCCAAGATTGTTCAGTAGTTCTGAAAAATTTAACACAAGGCAATATGCCACTGCCCCAAATGTGGGGCATATACTTTGGAATGGAGGGTACTAAGTACAGCTTGAAAGGAACACAGTGATAGCCTTGCATGAAAGGTGCAACAGATGCCCTAAGTATTATTGGTGTTGTTATTATGGCCAGTGCAAGAGACCATCTGTTCATCTCAAACTAGTGTGATGAACACCCACGCAACAGTAAAAAGAAGATTATGTGCCAGATAAATTTAGCCAAAAAGGGTTGGCTGACTACAGAAAGCTGATCTGTGAATTTCAAAGAGTTGTGAAGAACTGAGCCATAAGTGATGCATTACCACAAGTATTCATCCTGAATACTTCAAACTAAAAGTAGCTTTCAGATTAAAAGTTATCACCGATTTCACAAATATTGATTGTAATAAATATGAAATATTCTTTGAGACAAATAGATATTCAGGTATAGGGCAATTTTTGCATAGATGAATTAATATGAAGCTATATAAATAAGCTATATCCTATCTGAAATAGTCTTGAATACAATTATAGCCCAAGAAAAATAAAGCATAATAATCATGATTTTAAATAAATCCATTGCTGTAATCAGTCAAACATGTTTCATTACTGCAGATAACTTTATCAAATAAAAAGTCTACAGCTTTCTGTTATATACGTGTCACCAATGCATTTTGCCTAAGTAAGTGCTTTGCCAACTCAGTCTGCGGTGGTATGTATTAAGCACGTTATGCATGTATTAAGGTGACTGAGAAGTTTATTTTTCAGAAATATGGTAGTTCTGAATGTTGCTTGAATGTTTTGTGCTTGCACTATAACATGTGAATTTCACATTAATTTAATTAACACATCCATTTACAATTTAGCATTTATCTAACACCATCTATAACTGAGTATTAACAATTACTATCTGCATAACAAATTTGTTTTTTCTTCCCATACCCTGACACCTGAAGGAAAGAACAAGGGGAAACTTCTAACAGGTTTGTGGTTTCCCTATTTATTATATATTTTTAAATTTCCAAATTTTATAATGGGGTTTTGAATGTCTTTTATACAGTTGGTTCAAAATATGTTGGCTAAAGTTGTAATAGTCAAAAATCATTTCTGTAAACTTTTATTACTATTGTCTGAAATCTCATTTTTGTCCTACATTAGCAGCCTAATTTAGCAGAAATTTGCCTTCTTGTCTCTGTTTTTCCACGGGAAAATCTAGGGCACTACTAATCTTCATAGCCACAGGGCACACCCCTATTCTGAGGAAAGATCTCAGCTCCAGTTACTACAGAATAATGACTTAAGCATTTTCTCCAGTTCAGAGTCTGTGGGCCAGATTCTGCCATAAGATAGATGGGCACAACTCCCATTGATTTTGGTGGAGCTTGTAGCTTCGTCTTTGAATCTGGCCTTCTAATTTCAGGGAATCCATCATCATTCTAACACCAAGGAGGGATCTTCCCTGGCTCAGTTGTACGTCAGTCAGCAGACACAACCTGTAAATACTGGTCTTCCCCTTACTGACAGCACAGATCCAAAGAGCAGAGTCAGAAAAGAGCCAAGTGGCTGGAAGAGTAATTACACCAGTGGTTCTCAACCTACGGCCCAATCAGCACAGAGCTGCAGCCCATGTGATATCCTCAGGGCCATAGAGGTAGTTTTGGATGCAGCCCACATAACACATTGCGGGCCCCATATGCGGCCCACAATGGTAAATAAGTTGAGAACCACTGAACTACACCATCCCAAAAACTAGAAATAGGGTGTTCAGGATTCAATTCTCCAGTACAAAAGTGACCAAGGAAGGAATGGTGGAGCTTACCACCTGCATGACACCTAAAAACATTTTTTTTAAAGAAATAAAATATAGTCCAGAGCCAAACCAGCCCACAAGTGCAGCTGCACATGGGACATATTACAGTCCTGTAATACTTACGGGCTGTGGAGCCACATTTGAGGAGTTTGGACATCCCAACAGTCTAAAACATGAAAGTTAGGTGAACTTTGTTTACAAGGGCTTGGCATCTCTCTAGTAGCCCTGCAGCTTGCCACTTTTCTTTCTCGCTTTTGAAGCTACAGAATTCTGATTCTTCTCTTGATGTGCATGTAACTCCTATTAACATTACACACATACCTCTTGAGGTTACTAGATCCATTCTAAGATATCTATTACATCCACTTTATTTAGTCTGTCTTTCACACATAACCAGCCTGATATTGTCAAATTTGTGTCTTTTCATATATAAATATATTCCCTCATTGAGTCCGCTTACAATTTACTCTTTTTACACTGAACAGTATAACATGTCATCAGAACTTTACAAACACTATTCATACTTCCTTTTTATTTTAACAACACTGTTCAAAAACTGATTTCAGATTTTACAAAAAGATGTTAGTAGGTGTGGTTAGTCATTACTTATCCCCTTACATTGTTTTCTCAAAAATAATGATTTAGACAAAAGAGAAGGGAATTATTCCTACCTTGACAGGTGAGCATTTATACACACATTTCCCTTTACCATAAATAGAAGTTACACATGTAAATCCCTGAACATCAAGATGATAGTGTATCCTTTGATTTAGATAATGGTTCATATTTTTAAAGTAGTCTAGGGGATTTAACCATATATCTTCAATGACTTTTCATTGATTTAATACTAATGGAAGATGTGTGGCCATATCCCTTTGAAAATCTCAACCAATATTTTCTGTTATTGCTGTATATTGAGTAGGTATCAAAATGCACTTTTTTGCCTGGTATTAAAAGACTTTGCAACAGCTTACATATAATAGTATGTTAAAATTGAATTTTCCTAAAGAAAAAGAAATACAATTGAAAAGTTTTAAAAATTATCAATCATTTTTAATTTTTAACTGATATCTTTGACTTTAGTATAAATACTGCTGACCATTTAGTGCCTTTTTAAGTGAAGTTAAGTATTGTGTTGTCATCACTGGTTGTCAATAGTTCTTACAGTGTTGTATGGCTGTATGTTTACATCAGTTAAAATATATGTAATGAATGTAGTCTTTTGCATTAAATATGTAAATGCAGTGTTCTGCAATGCACTTTCTAGAGTTAACTATCCTCTAGTCTTTAACTTATTTTTTCTATGATGCTGAGTGACTTGCATGTGATGCTGTGTGAACTAAATAAATGATGTCTTTCTTTATATTAAAATGTGTTTGTATTTGCACTGCATTGGATTGCTTTGTGAACATGCTCTTTCTTCTTAATTCTGTTTTAATAAAACAAACAAGAAATGTTAATCTGTTTATCTGAAAATTATTTTAATTTCTTATTTATAAAAATAAATTTTGGACATATGATGACATTTTTCATTCATTAACTCCTGTTTGGACCTAGAACCTTTCAGTGTGTGGCTAAGTTGTCACTTTGTGTTTGGAGGATAGAACTGAGCCTTTGAGCTATACATGAATATTAATTTTGCCAAGGAAATGCCCAACAGTTTATATTTAGTATTTCTAAATATTATATAGAAGTGCTGTTTAGTTTTTTCTCTTTTATAAAATTAGACTATATATTTCTAGTATTTTCTGTAAAATAAATTATTCTGTAAATCAGTGTTAGAATTCTGCAAGCCATTTTCAATCTGAATTCCTATACATTGCATTCATATATATATTTAAAAATTTATTCATCATGAGTGAAATTCACCCATGCAGAGAACTAGCACAAGGTCAGTGCAGAACATTTCACATAAGCCCTATATTCAGACCTTACAGGAGCCTCAAGTTGTGCATAGGCCTTCTAATAATTCTCTCTGCAGGAAAGTAAATTTCACTCAAGTAGTGTAGGTTTTTATTATTCTTTTAAATAGAAGTACTAAATAGTGGGCCTGATCCTGCATCTATTACTCTAGCAATACTTTCCATTACAGTCCATGGGAGTTTTGCCTGCATAGGAGTTCAAAGAAAGACCTATTATTACTACTCATTTTGATTGGTTCTTTCAAATGCATTATATTTTGGAATCTCTATATACAATATTGTAATTTGTTTCTCATAGCAGATTTAAAATTAAATGATTACCTTGTTTATTATCTTTGCCTCCACCATTGTGAAAAAAGAATTGTCAGTGATCTGGAACCTGTCTTGGCTTAAATGGAAAACCTAACTCCTTTCCTAGTAGTGGAATGCTTAGTAATACAATCCTCTATTTCCCCTCACTCCTAGTAAGCTTTGTAGTAATAAACAGAAGCTCTTCAGGATGTACAGCTCTCGGAAACATAGGTATCCAGCATCCTATCTATTCACATGATATTTGAGAATGCCACTAACATCAGGTGCATGATCAGTTTACTTCCCCTTCTTAGTGCTTTACAATTTCTTACTTCTCCTAGGGTCCTTTCTTGATTTGTTTTAAGTGCTTGTAATTTTCCCTGTTGCTTGTTGCCTGCAGTGCTGTATTAATACAATGGCAATGAAGTGTTGTATATTATAGTATAGTGTGTCAGCACCTCAAAATTCATGCAATTGACAACTGCAGAGTGCAGCACACATTGGCTTTTCTAAGCCTGAGTACCCTCTTCCGCCTGAGACTTGAACTTTTGGAATGTTTGATCCTATAAAGAGCTAAAACAATTCTTCGATATTTGGGATAACTACATTTTCCTAAATCCAAGAGGATTACTGCAACAGTGGAGGCTGTGTTCCTATGTCAAATAAACGTTAAATAGTGGGGAATACTAAGGTATCACACACTAGGCTATTTCAATAACTTAAATTTACGGTTGCTATTGAGAAGAATTCCCTTGGAGACAGTGCCTGAATCAGTGCATTATCTACAGTGTAGGGGACTGCATGCTAAAACAATGGTTTGCTTCAACTGGACTCTGTTGACCTTTTTATCTCTTGCCAAACATGGTAATTTCTAGCTTATGAATCTCAGGGGAGAATCCTCTGCTCTATGCCAAAAACTTGCTGCATCTAATTTTTCTAAGTTTTTTTTAATGATTTCGAAAAGTCATTATAGTCTCAGACTGAAATTATAAAATGAGCAAAAATATAGTTTCTATTTGTCCAGAGACTAATTTGAAATAAATGCACTATTTTTCAACACCATTCACAAAAATCTTCAAATATATTCTTTTAAAATTCCATTACTGCATTGAAATCTAAACTAAAATTACTTCTTGGAATTCTTGCCTACGCTCATAGCAGGTACATGGTATAACATTACCATTCTTGAGTTCACACTTCTACCATGAGGCTGGTGGAGAAGTCTTACATCTTAAACTTCTAGGGCTGGGTTATCAAATATATGTGTGTGACTCAGGTTGGTTTCAAAAGGAGTTATGTGCACCCAGTTGGAGTAATCAGGCTCATAAAGTCATTTGGTCCATTAGAGAATATTGTTCACTACCCCTCCAGAGAAGCCACAGTGACCCCTAGTGTCTCGTCTCCCCCCCAGCAGTTCCTTCATAAGTGAAGGATAGAAAATAAAGAATTTGGGAAAAATTAAAGGGAGTACAGCCCTATGCAAGAGAACAATTCATGTGTATGTTGAGTAGCAGGGTCAGGCACTAAGTGGGTGAGATGTTATAACTAATGCCTTTGGAGTACAAAAATTAAAGAGAAGTAATTTTCTTTTTTCCAAAGGTTCCAGTTATAACTAATCCACTCTTAGGGCAGGTCTACATTACCCCTTAAGGGCTTGTCTTCACTATGGGGGTAAGTTGACCTAAATTACGCTATTCCAGCTACATGAATAACATAGCTGGAGTCGACTTCGCTTAGGTTGACTTAACCCGGTGTCTTCACTGTGCTGAGTCGATGGCAGACACTCTCATGTCGACTTACCTTAACCTTCTCAGGGAGCTGGAGTACCGGAGTTGACTGGAGAGCGCTCTGCTATCAATTTAGCGGGTCTTGACAAGGCTTGCTAAATCAACACCCTCTGCATTGATTGCAGCGGCGTCAATCTCCCCGTCGTGAAGAATGGCCCTGAGTCAATCTAACTTATGTCATGCAAAGGTGTGAAAAAGCCCTTTCCCCCGAGCAATGCAAGTTTTGCGCTGTCCACACCAGCACTATATCGGCTGGAGATGCTTTCCTGCCAACATAGCTTATGCTTCTCGCTGAGGTGCCGTCAGCATAGCACATCTTCACAGACACGATACCATGGTGAAGATGCATCAGTGCAGCTGCGCCGATGTAGTGCTGTACTGTAGACTTGCCCTCCAAGACTTTAAAGCTCCAGCACTGTAGCTATAGAAATATACAGAATTCTGCAACAGGCAGAAAAAGAACACAGTAGGTCCAGGAAGACATAAAAGATTGAACAGATAAAATATAAGCAACAAAGAACAGCGTCATCCCCCAAAAAAGAACAAAATTGCTATAGGGTAGGGGATAGTGGGGCTCATTCAGGTTCTGGACACTTGGGCCCTGATTCAGAAGACCATGCCTCTTCAGGAAAGCACTAAACCATTTGCTTCCCTGAATCAGTGCCTTAACGCTTTTGCCATCTGGGTCAGCATTCAGGTTACAAGAACCCTTGCATGGAGGCTAAGAGGACCCTCAAGCACTATTCCCAGAAAACTGACAGTCCACAGCAATGCGTGAGCACATGCCACAGTCTACCCCATACAGTTTCATGATGTCATGTTTGTCTCTACTGAACATCAACAGGATGGCTTTCACTCAAGGCACTACATCCATGACACCTTTTAAAAAAATGAGAGAAAAGAGATTTGTATTAGTACAAATGAGTTGATTTAGCAGCAGTAATATGTACTCTTCATCTAATTTTTTTTGCTTGCATTTACTGGGGTAATATAATATAGTCCTTATCGATCCTTGTTATGGCTACCTTATCAATTTTCCAAGCATTTAAATTAATGTAGGACAAAGTGACATGTCCATAAAGTTTTTGCTTCATAGGATTTCTCTAGAAAATAATCATTTGATTTTCTTGCTTGAGTAATAATTATTATTTTTTTTACCTCTGGGTACAGCAAATACAGTATGTGGGGAGCACATGTACAGAGATAGTACCTATAATAAGAAATACATTTGCATTATGTAATTCATGCACGCAAGTGTGAATACATTGTAGTCTGGCTATTAAACGACTGCCTCCTAGATTACATTCTCATGACAGTTTATAAACAAAAGTTACTGAGAGTTGAACGGAGCCTTGAACTGTAACTGTTACTGTAAAACAAACCTTAGAACTTGCTTTTCTTTCAGATTATAGGTTCTGAGGGTCTTTTGTATTCAATACACTACAGGATTTAGTGTTCCAGGTGTGATTAATATTTTGCAATGGAAAGAGATGACATTTCCAGTATCATCCCATGTTTGTTTCAAAAATTGCTTACTTTGGGCAGGGGGAGAAAGGGATTAGATTGAGAAATTTCAGAAACAAGTATTCTTTAAAGGGATATAACATGCCATATTTGTCTAATGAAGATCTTTCTACTGATGTTTTATAGCATTCTTGAAACTGACTTCATTATAAGCTGCTTAGCATGTGCTTTGCTTGCCGCCTACTGCCTCTCAGCCAGTCTCAGCTGTATGAGACATAGTACGATGCATGGACATAGATTGTCTGATTATCTGAAAATTTCATAACCTCAGAAGCTCATGTGATTCCATTTCATATAGTTACATATGAGAACCCTGTCTTTTCAGAATATAGTTTGTTAAGCAGGTAGACATTGAACAGTACATTTTAATATTTCTTTTTAGTTGCAAAATACATTTCTGTTCAAAACACTTCTTTTTAGTGTCTTACAGTAAAATACAGGGACCACGAGGGAAGACGAACAGGCTGCATCTCAGTGTAATGAACAACAAGCAGATAGTCTTTGCCATGACCCCCAAAAAGGTTTATTGCCACTGGAGCACCATGTCCCTTTTGCTAGAGTCAATAAATTCACACGAGGCTCTCCTATGAGTGGCCAGTCATGGATTCGCAGGGTCTGGTCTATGCCTCAGCCTTTAACTGGTTTCCTTAGGAATATCCCATTAGTGTGCTCGACTCCAAGGATCCCTACTGTTCCACAGGAACAGGCCAGTGGCCTCCACAACTCCAAAACTAGGCCTTCAAGCCCCACCACTCCCTGTCTCTCGATGGCTGCCTGCAGCAATCCAGCCAAGCCAGACTCCTGCAAGATACTTTCCCCCTGCTTCAGTGCACAGTGCTCTTCAGTAAATATCTGCAGCAGCACCAGGCAGACTTTTCAAAATAAAGTAACAATTTATTAGTGACCTGGAATACAGAGGCTGAAAGTATTTGGGTTATCCTAAGAGAGGCAGATTTAGGACAGGTTTCACACTGGGGGGAGACAAGGTTTTGCCATGCCCTATTTCCTCCTATCTCCTCTTCCCCCTTCCCTTTGTCTCTAAGTCCCCAGTGAGCTTCCCTGTGTGTGTGAACCCTGCTTTTCTTAACATAAACACCTGACACCTTTGTGTCTTTGTTCTTCAGACACAGCCATGCTGTGTTCACACGTTCAGCTACTTCTGCAGCTAGGAGTTAATCTTTGGTTGTTGAGATTTCCTTGCCTCAAGAGGCTCTTCCATTCATCTAGGTTGAGTCCAGCCCAGTTCCTAATGGCGCATTCCTAGTACCCCAGACAGCTACACGGCCCAAACACCTCATACCTCCTGCTCAATTCCAGGAAAAGCAATTTAACCCCTTTATATCCAGTAGGTAACAATAGAAAGACAGATGGGGACACACACGTTGTTCATAAAAAATATTACAGAAAATTCCCACATTTGTGATATAGTCACAATACAATTGTGTCTGTCAACCCTATCCCTTGCAAGAATAGGATCATTGTGCAGGAAAACTCTCCCCTTGTATAGATTATTGAACTTAATCACGTATATACAACACATCTTCATGCCTCCAAACTGCATACTCAGGTTCAAAGTGGATTACTCCTTTCCGTTTCCTATTTGTGTCCCATATGTAAAATAGTGACAATGAATAGTTCAAATTATAAATAAATAAAGATGGAAAAGTGTTACATGAAAAGAAGCCAGAGTGATCAAATCATGTATATTACATAGCACATACAAACATGAACAAAGCTGGATTGTACATTTTGTAAATTAGAAGTTCCCAAAATCTTACCCATGGGTAAGTAGAAGGGAAAAGTCACAAGTGCATGAAGAAAAACATTCTTCCTGTAGCTCTCCCAATGTACAGGCCACCTTAGATCAAGCGATCACAATCACTAGCATAGCCAGGCTATTGCAGCTGACTAGTCCTAAAGTACCATCTGCTAGTGGCTGTTCCAGCTGATCAGTTCCCAGCTCAAAGACAGGAAATTACTTTATTAAACATACAGTATAATATCACATTTTTGTGAATCAGCCATCACATCAATAACATTTCTGTGGGAAGGGTTGTTCATTTTGGTTTTTGTCTTGTCCAAATGAATGCTGTAACAAAGACTGTTAAATTTATGTGATCATTAATAATGTGTATGAAATGTTGGAAAATGTCATGTCTTGAAAACGCATGAACATAACAATAACATTAATCTTGCTTGTTTAAAAAACAAAAACTACATGGCATGCAGAAATAATAGAACAATTTGTCTTGTTTATCTGTAGAAATGATCAGAAATGCACTGAGCTGGGCTGTCTTACATGGAAATATATTTATAATCATCTAAAATTTAAGTCCTAACCTTAAATGTATGTCTATAAGGTTAAACCATTATTACTGGATTACATTTTCTTAGATTTACTATACACTCTCACTGCAGTCACTTTACACTATCAATGATAATGTCTCTACAGAATTATACTATTTTCAAATGAATGTTATCCCAATGAATGAATATATTCCATGAAACACTGGTTAAAAATCTACATTGTGCTATCTTTAGTTTAGTTGCTGGAAATAAATATATTTATATGTCTAGGCGTTACAAAGGAAATTGGAATGAATTAAATATAAAATAATATATTTTTCTCTCTTTCACAGCCAGAAGTTAAGTTTTAAAGAGCGGGTACGAATGGCTAGCCCAAGAGGGCAGAGTATTAAGAACAGGCAGGCATCAGTTGGAGATCGACGGTCACCAGGTACTGACGTTACTGCAGAGAGCAGCCCAACCAAAGTGCAAAAGAGCTGGAGCTTCAATGACCGAACTCGTTTCAGACCTTCACTGCGTCTGAAGAGTTCTCAGCCAAAACCAGTGGCTGATGGTAAGATATTTTTCATGTGTATTTTCCATTATACCTTTTCCCCATGTCCCCTTTACCACAAACCGTCCAGACTTCCAGGACCATCCATTCTCCACAGTTCTAGGAAACCGCGCAGATACTCAAATTTGGAGAGGGGGTACTGGAAAGCTGGCTTCCCAAATAGGTTAGAGTTCAAGCTGTAGTGATTTTTCTGTGGTGTACTGTTTGGTGGCAGTGCTAGTGGTGAGCTTTGTGTCTCTGAGCAGAGGAGGGAGATGTACTATTATATGCGTTACCTTTTCATTTTCTTATTTTTGTGGTTTTATCTTAGGCAAATTATGCATAGATCAACCTTAACAGATAATAAATAAACAAGATCTTGATTTTGTGTAAGGACATTTTGAAGTGTCAGAATTTCCCACAGAATGGAGATTCCAAGTTTCGTCCACATTGGCTCCTGTTTTAGGGAAGGTATAGGAAAGTCATAGGACCTGAGGTTCTCCTTCAACCAGCTAAGCACTTTCACAAAGATACTATTTTTTCACTAATATAACCCTCACTTCATCAAAGATCTTCTTCTATGATGACGCATCAATATGGACCGAGTGGCCCCTCTAGTCCAGGAGAACCAAGGATGCGGAGACCAGATGCGATGCTAGAGGACTAATATAGCAAGGGAGCCTAGTGACAGCCAAGAATAGGGAGAGCCAAGCAACTTGTAGTCTGTCAAAATTCAACTTGAAATATAATCAATTTCAAAAAGTGAGTTAAAAGTAGTTTTTGGTATTACAGTTGCCTGAGTGTTCCCTGGCAATTTTAAATTTCTATAATCACATTTTCCTATTTTATAAAGATTTGACTTCCCCCTGAAAGGCCCACATGCAAACAATAGGATAGGGGAATACAAGGGAAGCAGCAAAATTGACTGTACACAAACTGCAAAAAGGAAACCAATTGTCAAAAATAGAGACGTCGCTAATCTCTTTTCATGACACTAATCGTGTATGCATCGTCTAATAATTGTGGGTAATAAAAATGATCAGACAAAAGTGTGATTTAGCTATCTGCATCCCTTTAAGAGCACATACACAGAACTGAAATACACCATAGACCACAACTAAGAGCCTCCTACTCAACAGACCTCTTCAGGAAAAGCCTCAGTAAATAATCAAGGTTAGCAACATTCCCTGCATGGCTGAAAACAAAACAAGCAGACCATCTGACGATCAGCAGTCCAGAGACTAGAGTCCTTCTCTGAGAATCCTCAGATGTACAAATCCTGAGATTTTGAGTTTGGTGGTTGAGTACCCCTCCCTGGCTGATCTCAATGGCTATGATAGAACAATGGAACAGAAAGTGGTCAGTAAGATACAAACCAGAAAGCTCTTTATAGGTAAAAAAAATCAGTACCATGAACTGCATCTAGACTTAAACTGACAACCAATGCAGTTTGCTGAGCACAGTTGTAATATTCCTTTTAATTTTTACCACTCCTATCTTTCATTCTCTAGCCACATCACATTGAGGGATTAATTTCCTTTTTACCAGTTCCCCATGCTTATTGAACAAACTCTGCAAACATTGCCATATATTTTCCCCTAGACATACTGTAACTTATAGTCTTGAAGCCTCATCAAAATAAGTAGGAACTTCCCGTGCAGTTTTTGTTTTAGGGAAAAGATGCCATGAATTGTATCTGCAGGAATCTCTACTGATAAAAACTAAATATAGTTTATAATTCTTCACAATACACTTAAATACTTTCCAGTTCCTCAGAGTAACCACAGACTGTATGCATGTCAGCAATTTCCAGCTGCACATCCACCATTATGTACAACAGCCAATAGATATGTCCATTTCTCTTCTGCAGCAGAAGGAGCAACAGCTGTGACTCCAGCTTTTTGGTAAAGTTTCCACTGTAGGACTCAGTCCAGCAACCTCTGGGATCAGTGTCATCAAACTGATGTCCAGCTTGCTTACTACTTATAGGCAACACTTAGCAACCTCACACAGTACATTCTTCAGCCTCACTTTTATCCCTCAGATAAGCCCTACCAACCTTGGTGGGTTCAAAATTTTTCCTCCTTTGCTATGGATTCCACAGTTATTAAATGCTGTCTCCAAGTGAATGTTCAACAGACTGTGCATAAACTACATGTTTAGCTTAGAGCATTTTTTCTTCTTACTGAATGGAACGACAGCATTTTATTTGTTGTAGTAATTTATTCTTCCCTCCCAGGTGTCAGGTCACTACCTCTGTTTCCTTCCTTATGATGATCTTCCACTGGCTATTTGGCTGGGTGATTTTGGTACTTTGGCTCTCCAACCAAAGCAAAAACCCTCCCTTTCTGGGATAAAGAAACGTTCATATACAGAACACCACACATATTTGACCCTCCTTGAGCCATGCCTTTTGCCACCTATTAGTGTAGGACAGGGGTCCCTAACGTGGTGCCCGCGGGCACCATGGCGCCCGCTGGGGTGTCTAAATGCACCCACGTACTGGCCGGTGGACGAGCACCTGCTGAAATGCCACCGACAAGCTGCGTCATCCAGAGGCGTCACTGCTGAAATGCTGCCAATTTTCTGCGGATGGATGACACTGTTTGTTGATGGCATTTCGGCAGCAATGCCTATTGACGTTGCCACTTGGTGGAATTTTGGCAGATGCTCATCCACCGCCACGGTCCTCCGTGGCTTTTCATCTGGTGCCCGCCAGAGAAAAAAGGTTGAGGACCACTGGTGTAGGAGCTCAGTGGTCCATTTCTTGTATCAGGGTTCATCTCTTCTGATGCAAGGCAGATATCAATGATTGACTGACCTCCCCAAGGCTAAGGAATTTCTTCACCCTTCCAGAACCAAACAACTCAATAGTCCTTTCCTACCTTGCTCTTCCATCCTTAACTCAAGGGAGTGAAAAGGTCTTCCTCCCATGTTTTCTTGCAAGCTCTAGCCTGGCATCCCTAGCTAAAGGCAGGTGCTAACAACAGGCCTCCAGCCCACTGCAATGCTGCATTGCTTCAGGCCTTTCCTTCACTTACTTTCCCACACATTTGAATCTTCATCCCCTTAGTGCAGGATTCACTAACAGTCTCTAATTCTACTGAAAATCTTATCCCTCATAGGAATGAGAAGCTCTGTTCTCTCCTGCCCCATCAGGCCTTGATCAACTTACCCTTTCCTATGTGTCCTGTCTCTTCACAGAACCTTTCCCCAGACTCTCCGGGGCTGCTTCCCCAGCTCTCCTGGTGGAAAGCCCTACTCCAGGCCTTGCTGTGTCTTTGGTTTCTGAGGAACAGGATTTATTCCTAAATAGTCTAATAATCACCCTTTCGCCCATTCTGAGATGAAATTAGGAACAGGTATTCCACCATTTTATTCCACCATTTTTGAGACTTTGCAGGAGATATTTAGCATTCTCTGTAACCTAAAGACGTTGCGCAGTTTATTGAATAAAACATCAAAGTGTTCAACACTTGAGAAATTACAGACATATTTCATTTGATTAATTGAAAAGGCCTCCCCAAGGAAACAGTTGATTTCTGTTCTTATCTCTAAACTTAACGGCAGAAAGTTATAAACTCACATGAACTCTCTGCCCTTCCATTCCCCTGAGAGTACTTACATTGAATCCTCAGGGCGAGTAGATTATAAAAATCATGGAAAGAATGCAAATGTATGCTTCATCCCCCATATACTTAGTTATTACCATATAATTTATGTATTGTAAAAATAACAGCTTTTTCTTTCAATAACACACATCTTGCCCTCATCTAGAGTTCATTTGATCTGGGGCAGGTCCTTAGTTTAGTTGTTTTTAAGAGCTCATTAGTTAGCAATTACTGGTTAAGAATTAACCCGTTTGGTGTCTTTAGTCTCCTTACTGGATTTGTATGATCTAATACCTTGGGATAAAAAGCTGTAGTGCTGTTTGCAATATGTTAATTGATGTCAGTCAATAGGGTAATATTTCTGTGATTGTTTAAACCAATAACATATCTCCTCTAATTTTCATATAGTTTACACTGTAATTTATTAATGAGATCTTATAAAACATAATCCACCATTCTAATTTGAACTCTATGAGCCAGATCTTCTTCTGCTGTTAATCAGCATAGCTCCATTAGTTTTGATAGAGTTATTTCAATTTACATCAACTGATGGTCTGGCCCTGATTGTGCAAATTTTACTCATATAGATGAGTATTCAATGACTTCAAAGGAACTGTTTAGCAGTATGAATAAGGGTTGCACAATTGGGCTCTGAGAGGGAGAGAGAGAGAGAGAGAATGCAGTGTGGTGTGGTACAAAGGTTTTACCTAAATGAATTTCACATGACCTCACACTCATGAATGGTGAAACCATGAACTGAGTGCCGATTAAGCCATTATACCATATTGCACAGCATGTATTCTGCATATGCCAAATATATTGCTATTTTAGCAATGCTTTAGAGTTTTAAAAAATGTTTTTGTTACTGTCCTTCATAACCTTCTGTGTTTAAAGCCAAGTACCCTTATTACCATTACCCAGCAACTGAAGTCTCTGCTTTTTTAATAAAAAGGGAGAGGGAGCCAAGCCCAGGACGAAGTTGGCCCTAATGGGGTGAGTGCTTGCAGGGGTGAAGTCATTGCTACTGCTAACCCTGACCAAAACTGGGCATTTGGGCTGAAGACTCTCCAGTGGTGACCTCACCTCCAAGGACAAGGGGTTTGGAATTTCAGAGCTCACACCAACAGAGCGGTTTTGTGGGCAGAGTGCAACAAATGATGCAGTCAAAAATGCATGATATTTCCCCCATAGCTCTTCACTTTATCACATAGCCTGCACTTCCTTACATGGCTCTACCTTAACGTGTGCTGTTTACATAGGTATGGGGTATGTTTGTATGTATAGCTATATCGATACAAATCAGTTAGATATAGATTTTTTAAATTTTAGAATTTTAAAAGTTAAAAAGAATCAAAACAAAATAATCCATCTTTCTTATTCTCCTTTTATGGCAAGTTAATAACAGATCAGTTAGTGATTCACTATTATGATGTGATCAGCAATTTTAATGGTAGAATTATAGTGTATATAATTAACTGTTTTTAGAAAAAATTCTGATTCTCCTATCATCACTCAACGTGGAGAAACTCCTTTTTAATTAAGTATCGAGAGCCATTCCATGAAATATTGCCAGTATTTCTACAGGGCATTTTTTGGAAGTTTAATGACAACTAAAAGCTAACGGATAATTATTAGATAGGAATCTTTATGTAATGTTTATTATACATGCAGAATTTTAGATTTTAGGATCTTGCATGAATTATTTGATAGCCAATAAAAACAAGGCTTTTTATCTTAAAGAAATATTGTCTAAGCCCCTCCCCTCAAAGGGAGTTAGGCATTTATGAGGAGGTACCTCCCTCTACAAGGATTCACAGCTGTGAACTGTCAGCTGGAGTTAAGCACTGAAGCCAGGACAGTCCTTTCTCACAAAAACTGGCAATGGCCCTCTTTTACCCAATAGGCCAGTGGCTAGCACACTCAGCAAGGATATGGGAGACCTAGGTTCAAATTCCCACTCTGCATGATGTGGAGCACAGACTTCAACCCAGTTCTCCCAACTGTCAGATGAGTGCCCTAACCACTGGGCTAGGGGCTTTTCTGGGATGAGTCTCCCTCAGCCTCCTCTGTTGAAGGTTCCACTTTGTATAAAATACTGAAATGTTCATTGGAGTAGGGACTTGAAATCAGCTCTCACACATTCCAGGTAAGTGCCCTAACCACTAGATAATGGAGTCAAAAACTCTCTTTCCTGCTTGCGCTCTCTCTTCCTCAGTACGCCTGTGAATTAAGCCCCACAGGTGAGACAGGTGGGCAGTGTCCAATCTGAGGCCACCACTGGGGTTTAGGCATGAGCTGGGCATCAGGACTGAGGCTGCTTTGAGCACGTCCTCCAGCAGAAATGTTGGCACCTACGGGACTTGATCAGCAGAAACTAAGGCATCTAGGGAATTTAGGGTTACAGGGTTTGTCTGTAGGGTTAGGTGGCAACTGAGCAGAGAGTTTGATTTTCTAAACATTTGGATGTAGTTGCCTAAGGTGGCACCTAAATCCTTTTGTGGAGCTAGCCCTAAGAGTTAAGCATGTAAGGGGAAAATAATCTCATGCATATGTTTATGTATACAGACCACCTTAGAACGTACAAATGAATTCAGCAATATTGTAAAACTTTTGAAAGTAAAATTCACCATAGTGTCATATAACAATGAGAGAATCACAGAAAAAGTCGTTCTTCTAACACTGAAAAAAGAATGTTATTAGAATAAGGAAAACAGTTATGTTATTCCTGAAACATTATTTGTTTTTCTATCTGTCTAGCAGTGCAACTTTTGCCTAGAACCTTCCCCAGACCCAATACTGCTTCACGCCTGCTTCACGTTTGAGAAATAAAACAATAGCCACATCCTTGCACTCACACGCGTGCACACAGACGCACGTTTTAATTAAGTTTAAAATATTAAACCATATTTTTGCAATGTAATGTCTCTATTAAATATTTATTACCTCCATAATATATAGTCAAAAGCCTGGTTTAAACTGATAGGAAAGAGTTTCAATAATTTGTGTACATATTTGGAACACATACTATGTTGTACAGTTGTGTGTGTGTTTGTTTGATCTGAGTATACAATACCTAGAGTACTCTAACATAGTATCTAAGTGCAACATTGTGTAGTATTTGTCCTGATGCTTTCAGAAACAAGATCAGACTTTATTGTTCATATTATTTTAGAGGTTCAGAGCTAGGCAGGCTGAGTTTCTAGACTTTGATCAATACTGGAATATTGTTGCTAGCACCTGGCTGTTCCCAGGAAACAAATGAAAGGGAAAAGGATAAAAGCTTTTCATTTCTCTTAAACAGACAGATATGCTTTGGTTGTCACTAACATTGTTAGTATAGTGCTGTGAGGAAGATCAGAGCAGTGTCAGTTTTACTGTAGCCAAAGTACATTGCTAAACAACAGAAAACACATATGGCCTTTGGAAAATATAAATCAAAACCAAGGCATAACTTGTGCACCAAACCATATGACATACAGTTATGAACGCGTACATTTTTATTTGCACTTTCTGGGGTTTCACATCATAATTTTATCCCATATATCTATGCATAATCATAAATGTCAGTGAAATTCATAAATGTGAATGCATACATGCCCATAAAATTCCACTGGAAAGTTAATCAGAGCATAAACTTTTATTTCATCAGGAATGCAAATTGGAAAAAATTCCAAGTTCTTCTTAATGCATGCTTACCAAACTTTTTTGGACACAGCAGCAAAATGAGGACAGACATATGCATAGGATTACAATTTTGTTAAACTTTAACACAGGGAGGGGCTCCACCTGCTCATATATATATTCTCCTATACCAGGCATTTAATTGGTTCCAGTGTGGGGGTTCCTTACCAGGGAACCCATTAACAGGCTCAGGGTTACAGGACTTGTTACCATATAATCTGTAACTAGCATCAGGTTTATAGTGCTACTTAACATATAACTCATAACACAGGGTGGCTCTCCTCAGCTTACACTCCAAACTCAGCTCTCTCTGAGTCCTAGCACCCTCTTTCCCCTACCCCCGCAAGGGGGACAGAGGGTGCAGCATGGTGGGGCATCAGTCCACAAGGGCTACAATATTTGACCTCTGCCCATGAAGGCCACAAGGACTCACCATGTCACATGAGCCCAAGGCTCATCACCAAAATCCCTGGTCTTTTACCTCAGGGAACCATTCATTTTATTCTCTTAACTGCACTGGAAACCAGCCGCAAGTTCTGACAAATAAACACCACCACCCGAATACCTTAGTTAGGTACCAAGCGTGTTCCTACTCAAACCACTGTGGGTTGAAGGTGCTGTGAGGAAGGCAAAAAACTCCCTGGTCCTTTGCCAATTGGCCCATGGGGGAAGAAATCCCTTCCTGACACTGTAAATAGGTGATTGGTTAGACCTGCAGGATCTATCAGGCCAGGTTCCCATTCCTAGTTCAGGTGGGAAAGGTGGGCAGCTGGAACAGAGCTGAAAGAGGCTTCACAAGGGCCCTGCACTGGCTAAATCCTAGGAGCTGGGAATGCTGGCCAATCAGTACCCTTCTCCCCCAACTGGCAATGGCTGCCAGCTCCTCCCCTGGGAGTCTCTACCTATTGTCCATTGGCAAAAATCTCCCTCCCTTGCTACTGTGGCTGTTTCCCTTCACCAACAGCCCCATCAATTTCTCCCACCCCTTGATGTGGGTGGGTGGCATTTCCAAGTCTCTAAGTATTATAAAGAAATATGCACATTTCTTGTATATATCAAAAAAGGTTTGTAGCTTTTCCTCAGCAGCGTCATTGACATATTGTATTGAGCTCCTACCATACTGAGGGAAACTCATGCTAATGGAAATATTAGAAAGAAAGAAAGAAAGAAAGAAAGCAATTTATTAAGAAAAGTGCCTCTTTTTTGTGTTGGCTTAAATTTGCAAGAACTTTTTGTTGTGTATCTATAAATATATTTTGAAGATATTTGTGTCTGTGAACTGCCTGGAGAATTTCATAGATTGCATGAGTCTCATTCAACACCAGCTTTATGCAGATTTTTCTTTGCAATGTTCCAGTAAAGGAGCTCTTTCATTAATTAAGCTACACTTAGAACAAGAGCCAAGAATTTTATCATAGAGGCCACCATTTAGAAATGCACTTTATTTTAAACTGCAGAAGTCAGAATCTCCTCTTTCACTGGTTTTATACAGCTGTAATTTTATTGATTTCAACAGGGTTACTCCTGATTTACACCAGTGTAAGTGAGAAGAATCAGATTTTTAGTGAAAATACCACTAGAATAAAGGGAGACTCATTTAGTATGATATTTAGGGATAAGGCAGGAAATTCCAGAAATGGGGAAAGTTATTGGAAAGACTAAATCAGGAACAGAAATGTGAAACACCTGGAAAGTTCAGCATTAAGTACGGTTTTCAGTTATTATTTTAATTATTAGTAGCTTTGGTGAATTTAAAATAATATAGCAGGATAATTACATAGTTTATTAAAATTAATTAATAATTTTGGCAGGCATCCAAGCTTGCATTAGGGAGGGGATGGGGCATAAATATTTTATGCATAAAATAAGCAAATTTCTTCTACATCGTAAGACTAGCTAGTACAGAGAGCTCCCTCAGCTCCCACTATGGCAGGCAAAAGGCAATTCTTAAGTGGCTTAGAGGCAGAAGGCTTATGTGGGCCAACTGAAGTGGTATGTATTTCATCCTATATCTTTCTTCTGTTAAACACAGTTTTTACCTGAAGTGGAGTATTTGGTCATTCAGCTGTCCTCACACAGAATAAATGTGCTCTTTGGAAGAGGGAGCAAATCCTTTATTTTTCTGTTAAATGCTATGTACATTTACGGTGCTATATACATAATAACTAATAATTCATCATTATAATATGTGTCTTGTATCTATATTGTGGTTCTGCCATGGTTTCTATTACCCTGTTGCTTCTTCCTAAAACAGAGAACATGATGTGATATACTCAGATGCCACGCAGACCTGCATTATAAATGTATTGGTATTACAGTATCTATTTGGACTATAGAGAACAATCCTGCACTAGCAGGGAGATCGACTGATGATCTCATAGGTCTCAGGCTTTTTTCTCTTTCTCATTACTAAAATTCTGTTTTCCTCTCTGCTTTTAGGTTTAGACTAGACAGCAGAACTTGGTTCCCTTAATGTAGTTTTATTTCCCAATATAGACAGCATGAGAGGAAAGCTACCTAAATGTACAGGGGTATTGTCTTGAAATGCTTGTTATTTAGCTTGTAAATGTATCCTGTAGCTGACACCACTCTTGGAACAGACGATGTTTGTGATGAGAGAGGATGCCAATGTGATGTATCAGTAGAAGATCTCACGCCAGCACTTAAAACCATCATTAGAGCTATCAGGTGGGTGAAGAATACTCAGTGAAGAAATATTGGAGAGCTCTGTTATTGGCTATTGAAATTATTGTATGGCTATGTTTTTACATCACTAGTAAACATGCTAGTATAATTCTCTCCCCACTGCTATTCAGCAATATGCCTACTAGAGGCTGATATATTTCCACAGCTCTAAGTTATCCTCTTTTCAACATTTCAAAAACATATTCTACAATATGGGTTTTATTTGAATGGGAAGAGAAAGAGAAAAGTGAAGCTTGATTTACAATATATGTTCTGTAATTCAAAATACACTCAACATACAGATGTAGCTTTATTGAATGTATGTCACCAGGTCTGGAAAAGTTATAATATTTCTCACTTTGCAGTGCTGTAGCTGTGCTGGTCCCAGAATATGAGAGAGTCAAGGGAGGATGACATAATATATTTCGTTGGACCAACTTCTGTTGGTGAGAGAGACAAGGTTTCGAGTTAACAGAAAAGAAGAGCTCTGTGTAGCTGGAAAGCTTGTTTCTTCCACCAAGAGAAGTTGGTCCAGTAAAATATATTACCTGATCTACCTTGTGTCTCTAATATTTCTCACTGTCAAATTGACATTGTGTATTGAATTTGCTTACTCCCAAATCTTTCTGCAATAGCATATTTTTTATGGTATAAGTTTATTCTGGTGAGTTCAGAACAGTTATAGTCCTGCAGCTAAGCAGAGCCTTGTTGATGACAATTCATTGATCTAGTTATGACTCCAACAGTTTTAAACTAATCTCAAGTTCTGTCTCCTTTATCAAAGTGGCAAGCTGCACAAAATTACTTAAAGAGAAATATATTCATGTAATGGTGAGTTTGGGAAGAAAAAAAGAAAAGAAACTGACCTAAATACCAGTGGCCACATTTTGATATCATGCTCACACATTACTTCTCAGGTAGTCCCATTCATTTCAGTAACAGTATCATAATATAACCCATGTTAACTAAGTGTGGGCCTTTTGCCCCCTGGAGTAGCTGGACCATGTGTGAGATTTATAGTCTTCAAACTAATAGGCCTGTCCTTTCACTCAAGCTGTAGAGACTCACACATTTAGATCCAGAAATTCAGTCACTGCAGATTCCCCAGCTATGGGTACTGTTACAGTCGCACAGAACTTCATACTTCCTTTACCAAATCAATTTTTATAGACAAGCACTGCCACTGAAAGATGAATTATTGGGGGAAATGCTATCATGAACTGACTGCAGTGTTTCTGAACAATGCACAGAGCTTATAATTTGCTATGAAACATTCTTCATTCTTGAATGAGTGCTCCCACAGCTCTCATCTTGTGCATCTCCATGGCAGAATCTATCACTTTAGAGAAGAACATACCTCTGGCAGCAGGGGAGAGCCATTGCTGTGTTTCAAAAGGCTATCCTCAGAAAGACAAAGTCACACCTCAAGTTTGTGCCTAAACTGCTGTAAAATGACAAAAAAAAATAAATTTGTTTTAAAATCCTCTGGAAGTTTTGAAATGAGAGAGGTAGTGCTAGTGCGCTGCAGAGGCAGTGGCTACTGCATCTCTGGAGGCGGAAAGAACTAATATGTTCTTCAGTGAAAGGGCCTTAGCCAGCACCCATTGCTCACAGGTCTGACTGCTTCCAAGTAGCAAGGGAGACTGAAGACTCACACACTGGATCTGTTCAGTAACAGTTCAAGCAAATCGGGCTCTTCAAAGTCATATACTTGAACTTTTTGGCTATAAGGGACACCGCTTTCTCTGCCCCACCTCTCCCAAGCTCCTGTGCCAGGCCAGTTGAGGGAGGGAGTTACATGGGAAGACAGGGAAAGTTCTCCATAATGGTTGTATGTGTTTGAGGAGAAGTGTTCAGGCAATAGTGAATTAAGAAAAATGGTGCCATGTGGCTCAGTCAGGGCCAAAATGAAGGAAGCAGCGTCCTGATTCCCCAGAGGATCATGCTCTCACCACGGAGCTCCCAGTCAGCACGAAGCAGTTCATAATCCACACCAAGCACCGGCAGAGCAAGAGCAGTACACATATAACTAATATTTCAACCTGTGCATGGTATACTAGGCCCCTCTGTGGTGGCAGGATGGGTAGTATTATCAGAACCAGTCCTGGATCCCTGGACAGCAATTAGCCGTTAGTATCCTGCACTGAGAGACCTGCAGGCTCGACAGAAAGCACTGCAGTTTTTAACTGTGGCCATTAACTCACATTTACCAAGCATGTAAAAGTCAAAAGGAGAAACTAATAAAAAACTTTACCATATAGTACAACATATCTGACTGTTTCCTGACAGTGAGAGCAACTAGGCTGCATAATATTGTCCCAATGGAAATGGTGGGATTCCTCCATTTCCTAGGACTTATAAAATCAGCGCTAAGAAATATGCAGTAGAGAATAACTGTGCAGTATGGCAATGAAGTAAGCTAGCTGACCCAGGAGGTCTTTTCTATTTCTAACTGCTGTATGTTTTTATACATACATTTTCATTTGGTGTTAATATGAAATCCAAATAACGTAGCTAAACGTCATACAAAAAATAACAGAACATTTATAGGCATTTGATTAAGATACTTACAAACTGCAAACAAAACAGTACACAGACCCTGTTGATGTGAATACAGTAGCCATTCTCGAGTGTATTTCTCACCATTCGCTTTCATGCTGAAAAATATTTTTTTGTGGACAATATCTTGTTTGTTTGCCATTGATAAAAGGCCGATGTGATTTCTTAAATGGCCCAGTGTGGTGTTGACAGTCATTTGGTCCACGATCTATCCAGTAAGCTACATCATCAGTACTGAAATCAACCGACATACCAGGATCTTTTCTCCTATTATTTACAGCATGAGCAGGTTCAGTCTCTGACACATCCACACCTTCTAGAACAATGTCTGTTTTACCACCAGGAGTAGAATGATTAGTTACAGTCTCTGATTTCCTCGCATTATTTCGATGTGCGTTAGTAGGAGGCCCCCCTGGTTTAGATGGGGATAAGTAACAAAAAAAGAGAACAGAAAAACAGGGCAAGAGTGTGTACTGGAGTGTAAGGAAGTCTAACAAAGTTCTGATTTTTCCCAGGATGATTACAGTACTTCGATGCTTTTTTTGAAATATCAAATATCAGACTCCTTTTTTTTTGGTGCCCCCTGTTTTGCTGGTGCCCTAAGCATGTGCTTAGTCTGCCTATTGGGTAAATCAGCCCTGCTTGAACACTCTCCTTCCGTGGCTTACACTTCCTACATGATCTGCCTCCCTGCTATTAGTTCCTGACCTCTTCTGCAGGCAGAAAACCAGGAGGGGTTGCTGAGGTTGGGGATGGGAAAAAACAGCCATGGAACCAGCAGTGTAGAAGAGCACTGTGGTAGAGCCAGCTCCCTGGGCAAGCTTCATGGGGCTGCTGAATTGCTGGAAGTGGTGGGGCATGTTTTCACACTCAACAGTGAAGTTGTGGGAGTCTTGTTTAGTTAAGAGGAAAGCAATCTTCCTAGATTGTAATCTTCAAAGCAGGGACTATGTCATGATGCCTCTCAGACTAGGGATCCAGTCCTTATTGAGGCTTCTTGGTGCTATGGCAATATAAACATTTTTTTAAATAATGACGCGAGAGCATCAGGGTCACTAAAGGAACTGATAATGCATTTACTCAGCCCCAAACTCAGTAAAGGGCACAATGACTAGAGCCCTGCGTGGATACAAAATTTGTATCTGCATCCAATCTGCAAAAATGGTCTGTGGATATCTGCAGATTTGTAGGCTCTACTAATGACAAGCGTACTTGTACGTAACACTATAACTGGCAACATGAATGAGGAGGGAAATGCAACGTGCAGGGAAAGAAATACAAAACAAATGGGACGCAAAACCCTTGTACAAGACGAATCTTCATGTCCCTGTAATCCTAAGTTTTGCTGCTCTTGAAGTTATTGACATGAGGTGACTTTGCTAATATTGTTCTGTTTTGGCCTGATGTGCAGTCCTTGCTCATGGAAAACTTGTCTGAGCTTCAGGAGGAGTTTTGCCTCAGTAAAGATGCAGAGAAGGTCACACAGAGATTCTTGGGGTGTAAGTGACGCAGTTTGATACAAAAGTGTCTGAAATCATTTGGAGCTCAATTCGATACAAAATAATTTAGCTTCTGTTCTCTGCTGGATGATGAATTGGGCCATTATTTATGAATAATTCTTATGGTAAAGTTGCCTTACACCAGTTGTTTTATTAGATGAGGTTAGTATACAGGGTATCATTCATCACATTATATTTAAATTATAGAAAAATGACTCTGTTATACTTAATACAGTGACTCTGAGAAAAAATAATTAGCCTTTCAAATAGACAGGGGACTGCACTGGTTTGTTTGTTTTTGTTTGTTTTACTTTCTGCTTAGTCAGAATTTGTTGTGAATGGACTCCATATAGTTCTACTCAGTTTACATACAGTTAAGGTTTGTGGTGAGTCTTTTTTGCCCTCTTGTGGTACAAGCAGAAAACAAGCGCTAAGCTGCATTTAGTGTGCCATATACCTGTTGTGTGCTTTAAGAGCCTATTCTTCAAATACTTTAGCATATGAGTATCTTGACTTGTGGGAGTAGTGCTATTACATGCAAGTAAAGTCATCCAATGTGTGTTTGCAGGATCAGACCCTTAGTTTGTAGCATATGTGAACACACAAAAATAGTTTAACATTTAAAACTAACAAATACAAGGAAATTCAAAGTTTTTGGAGTTGTGACATAATTCTTTTATTTTGAAAAAAGTCCATAAAATTGCTATCGTTAACTATAATTGGTGTCTACATTTATTCAAATCTATTATATAAATAGTTATTTCAGGACTTTTTAAAAAAACAGATTGACTTATTTTTTAATTGACAGTTACTGAATCAATAGAATTTAACAACTCCAAATGAACCCCTCAGTTCCATCATTTAAATAATCGCTGCATTTTTATGTTTCATAGTGACTGACAGGTTTTAATAACTCCATTCTTTTTACTTCTTTATTATTTGTATAGCTCATATATCTCTTTCTCCTCCTCCCTCCTGTAGATATTTTACATGTATTCTTGGAATCCAGAAGAAAACTTCACACATCTGAGGCACAAGGGAATAAGGGCTAATCCAAAACCCATTGAAATTAGTGGTAAAATTCCCACTGACTTCAATGAGCTCTAGATCCAGGCCCTGACTACTAACATTTTTGAGAACAGGGCTCTACCGAAATCGACCCATTAAGAGCAGGTGCAATTACTATACAATCTCATGTCTGGAAAGAAATGGAAATAGACATCAAGGGTAGAATTTTTCAAATCAATGAGTGTTAGACTAATTCTGTTCCAACTGAAGTTAACGAAAAACCTTTAGGCTCAGAGGACTCCTGGTTCAGAGGAGGCAAGGAAAAAGACCCTTGTTACATCAGGAAACATAGATATATTAGAAGAGATTCTCCCCAAATAGCTAGAATCATCCTGAGTTCCAAAACAACATAGACCTTTGGTCAAGCTAGGAAAAATGTTAAAACAGCCTTGAATAACCAAAGCCCTGGTTTAAGCCAGTGAATTTAACAACTTACTGCTTCTAGACAAGGTGCTGATCTACACTTCAGATTTTTGTGTATGCTGATTAACCAGGCTTATGGCCCGATAATGAAAACTGACCTTCTGCCTCAATTTTCTTGTACATGCCACCCCGTAGTAGGAAATTCTATTATTTCCCCATATAACGTACTACTTCCCTGGCTCCATACTTCCTGTTAAGTCTCATATTGCACTTCAGGAGGAGTGTGCATGGCAATTATGTATGGCTACCAAAACAAAGAAAAAAGAAAAAAAAAGACAACCATATTTTTTCTAAATAAACCACCTTTGCAATGCAAGTTGTTTTGCAATAAGTTACATTAATTTTTTCTTCATAACCTGAACGAAGAACTGGATACACAGGGATTAGATGGTTTTAAGAATAGAACATGTTGGAGGCATTTGACAACTATGTGAAAAAATTCCATTTCCAACATTTTCCCTGCTTCAGGTGCCTCCGTGTTGGAAATGACAGTGAGATATACTAGCTTGTAGAATCAGTCACCCAATGGAAGTTTGTCCCTTGGCATATTTAAAGTTACCTGTCCACTGTGCACAAAGGAGATCAGTCCTGAACTGGCAGGGAGATGGAGTAGTTGTCCTAATAAGTCTCTTCTGTTTCTTGACTCTATGACCAAGATTATGCTTCATCCATTATACTAGTGACACTCCACCTTATATGAATTCACCATTTAACTTCATATTTACAATAACGCGACAAATCAAGAAACTAAGCCTTGTGGGAAAAGATCAATACTATTTAGAATAACAGGTTTATACATAATCAGTAGGGGTCCATTATAAATTTCAACTCTGACTGCATACTTTTTATAATAATGTGGTAAAGAAATAATACAAAGTACAATTTTCATGTAATTCCATTTAAAGTAATACTAATCTCTAGTTATCACAGAGTGATAACCATGGCTTTTATCTTCTTGTTGGCTATCTTACAGATGAATTATGTAGTATAATAAAAATTGAATTAGCTAATATTACAGCATGAAATATTAGGATTAGGGATGGTGTGATGGGATATACAAACCCCACACTGGTGAGTAAGGGGTTTGCCAGGCAGTCCTGCCCAGCCACACCTGCAGGGCCTGGACAAGCTGGAGGTAGGACTTTAAAAAGGGGAGAGCAGCAGTTCAGAGCAGGGCAGTAGAAGGGAGCAGACAGCTGCGCGGAGGGGAAAGCACTGCCCAGGAGCCCGTTTCCTGGGACCTGACAACACAGACCTGTGCAAACCCACATAGGAGAGGCAAGTGATTGAGCGAGCAGGTCATAGACTTGATTGGAGTAAATTATTTTGGGGAGCTAAAAGGGGCTGGGGATAGGAAGTTGTCCGAGGGGAACCTGGATTGGAGCCTAGTGAGAGAGCAGGCCCAGGATCCCCACCCACCCCAAGAGGACACTACAACACTAGAAATCTTCATCTAGATGACAGACCAGCTGGAAAAGGCATTGACTATTCAAGGGCCTGCCCTCTGACCCTCAAAAAATCTCTGGGCTAAAGGGGAGGACTGGAAACCATTGGGGCCAGGGCACTGAAGGATCGGACTGTGTATCAATGGGGAGACGCCCTGCTAAACCCTGCCTGACCACTAGGCAACACTGTTGGTGACTGTGCACATTCTGCAGATGGGCCAACAGTTTTGTGTTCCCTACCTGCTTACTTGCACTAGAGTGACAAAGAGTCCTGTGGCACCTTACAGACTAACATATTGGAGCATGAGCTTTTGTGGGTGAATACCCACTTCGTCAGATGCACTAGAGTGTAGATCTTACCAAGTTATGACAAGTGTCCTCCTTTTACTTCTCTTCAACACAAGGCCATATGGCCAAACTTTCAGACTCCCAAATATGCTGAGCTTCCACAACTCCCATTTAAGTCAGTGGAAGTTACAGGAGCTCACGTCACCTTTGAAAAATCTGATCACTTTTATTTAGGTGCCTAAAGATATATTTAAAATCTTTGGCCTGTATTTCTTCACATTTATGACTTAACACAAAGTTTCCTGTTCTTAAAAAATACCCGTTAAACATCTGATTGCCACACAAATTACAGAAAATTGTGCAAAATGCTCTTTATGTGAAATTTACGTTTCATCATTAATTATTTGCTGTTGAACGGCACCTTTGATTGCTTTGCAGTAAAATCCAACAGTCATATCCCACAATCCTTATTCAACCATTGATATCAATTGGGAAAATGTCATAATTGTACCTGAATGGAAACTGTGCCTCAGTCAGATCTCTGGACTGCAGTGTTTGGTCCCAAAGCAGCAAAACAAAGAATTAAAAATGAAGAATACTGGCCTGCATGAAGAGACACTGGTAATCAACAAATGAAAAATTAATGAGAAACAAATTGGATGCACAATTAAAGATACTTACAAAATGGGAAGTGTGGTACTGTACTTATAAGGAACACAAGAAAGTGAATACTTAAATTATTTATAATGGTTTTAGCATCCTCCCACTAAAATCACTGGGGACTTTGCAGCTGACTTCAGTGGGAGCAGAATCAAGGCCTTTAAACTGCATGCAAAATTTGTTGGTTTGATTCAAATTGTCATTCATACAGCCATCCGCAGCTATATATTTATCTATAGGTATTAGAGAGACAATGCGGGTGAGGTAATAGCTTTTATTCGATCAACTTGTGTTGGTGAGAGAGATGGGCATTCGAACCACACAGAGCTCTTCTCCACTGTGGCTCAAAAGCTTGTGTCTCAGACCAACAGATGTTGGTCCAGTAAAAGATATAACTTCACCCACCTTCTATCTCTAATATCCTGGGACCAACATGGCTACAACTACACTGCATATATGTCTAGGTATAGCTACCTAGATATAGATGGATATACATTATTATTTTCTCAGTAGAAAATCAAAGCACACCCTTTTATGTGCACAGGTTTGATTATATAAAGGAGAGTACAATTAGCATGGCAATTTTTATCATTTAAGTTATCTAGCACTTGCCTGAGTTAGATTAAAATTATACACATATAACTAGGAAGACATTTGCTAACAAAATGTGATGCTTTGAAAAGAACCAATCTAGCAACAAAACAAAACTTCTGAATTGTTGAGATTTAGCTATGAAAGTTCCCTCAGCATTAAGGTCCTGGTTCAAGAAGTTGATGACGTACAAGCTTAACTTTGAGGACCTAAGCAGACTCATTGACCTCAATGAGACTAATCACATGTTTAAGTACCTTGCTGAATTTGCATCTAACAGAAGAGAACACTTTGATGGGCACACATTTATAACTTTAAACAAGCTATTTAAAATCCGATGTAACAAGTCTTTAAGATGACAATTCTACACTTGCAAAATGTGGACTTCAGTGGAGTTGTGCTTGTAAGCGCCATGAATCACCTTGAATAAGGAGGGTGTCGCTGAGTATAACTCAGAAGTTCAGAAGAAAATATCATCAGCCTAGCTTAGGCTTTGTCTACACTATCAAGTTTTGTTGACAAAAAGTGATGTTGACACTCAAAAATCAGCATAATAAAAGTCAGAATATCATGTTCACAATCGCTCCCTCTGTTGGCAGAGTGCATCCACAGTTGGGGCACTGTCATTGACAGTGTGAGCAGTGAACTGTGGGTATTTATCCCACAGTCCAGCTCAACACTTTATGTTATTAGGTGTTGTGGGAAGGCGGAGTGGATTGCAGTGCATCTTGGGACCGGGCTCAGTGTCCCATGATGCATTGCTTTCTGTCTCAGCAGTCCATGGGGTTCTTTTGCAGCATTTTTCAACAGCCATTCTTTGCTGTGCACCCCGGTATCTTTGTGAGAAGGGATGGATCCTGCACTGCTCTCCTATGCTCTGTTAGTTGTCATGAAGACGTTGTGGATGGCAGTGCAGTTAATCGCAAAGTTCCTAACTGAAGATGCTCCCAGTTGTGTGACATGCTGTGTGATAAGGATAGGAGCAACTTTAGATTGCTTTTGGCATTCACAGAACAGCTGCATAGGATAGACCATCAGTCTTGGCTCAGGAAACAAGCATTGAATGGTGGGATCCTATCATCATGCAGGTGTGGGATAATGAGCAGTGGCTACAGAACTTTCGGATGTGGAAAGCCCCCTTCCTGGAACTGTGTGTGGAGCTCACCCCAGCACTGCGGGGCAAGGACACCACAATGAGAGCTGTCTTATCGATAGAGAAGCGTGTGGCAATCGCTGTGTGGGAGCTGACAATTCCAGTTGGTGGCAAATCAATTTGGAGTTGGGAAATCGACCTTTGGGGCTGTGTTAATGCTAGTGTGCAGAGCAATTAATTGCATCCTGCTACGAAGGACCATGACTCTGGAAAACATGCGTGAAATAGTGGATGGCTTTGCAGAAATGGATTTCCCTAACTGTGGAGGGGCGATGGATGGCACACATATTCCAATTTTGGCACCCAACCACCTTGCTATGAAGTACATCAATAGGAAAGGGATACTTCTCCATAGTATTGCAGGCACTTGTGGAAAGTGCATCACTGCAGGTGTTTCACTGACATCAACATGGGATGGTCTGGGAAGGTGCATGACGCATGCATCTTCAGGAACACTGGCCTGTATAGAGAGCTACAAGTGGCCACTTTCTTTCCAAACCAGAAGATTACAGTGATCCTAGGAGATCCGGTGTACCCCTTACAGGCAACCTTGCATGGGAAACCTGGACAGCAGTAAGGAGCGGTTCAACAACAGGCTGTGTAGGTACTGGATGACAGTGGAATGTGTCTTTGGCAGATTAAAGGAGCGCCTTTATGGCAGGTTAGACCTTAATGAGGATTATATTCCCATGGTGATAGTTGAATGTTGTACGTTGCATAATCTTTGTGAATTTAAGGGTGAAAGGTTTGCTCAGAGGTGGAGTGTGGAGGGAGACCGCTTGGCTGCTAATTTTGAGCAGCCAGATATGAGGGCTATAAGAGGAGCCCAGAGGGGGCCAGTTTGAATCAGGGAGGCTTTGAGGCAACACTTTGAAAATGAGAACCAGTAATGTCTAGCTCTGTGATTAGTGCTGCAATGTTATGTTACATGTAGTTTTCCTAGGAAGTAATGGTTATATTTGGAGCCTTACATTCCAGCAACCATATGAATAAACTGCCTGTGTATGTATTGGTAATGCCTGCTATCTCAATTTGTAGAAAACAAATAAAGATGAGTTACCACTCAAAAACTTTGCTTTTATTGTACAAAAAACAACACACCCGAACACCCAAGGATGCTTAGTGGGAAAGGAGGTACCAGGGAAGAGCAGACTTTCACAGCTGTGTGTAGGTCCAGCTATCATTATGAAAGTTGTCTGAGGGGGTGGAGTGAAGGAGAAACCGAGAAGTCCCAGAAAGTGGAAAGGACTGTGCGGGCAGAGTTTGAGGGGAGATGGGGACATGGAAAAGAGTTCTGAATGTACTGCAGGAGAGGGCGGGTACTGATTTACTCAGTCTGCAGCATTATTAAGGACTTCAACTTCTGCATTTGCTCCTCCATTACTTTAATCATCCACTCAGTAGCGTCCTTAACAAACTCCTGATTTTCTTTTCTGTTCTGCCTTTCGGTTTCCACCACTCCTTGTGTTCCCTTTTCTCTGCACTGGACGAGTGCAGTACCTCCCAGAATATGTCTTCTTTGCTCCATTTGGGTGCTTTCTTATCTGGCGCAGACGCTGGGCCAGCATGTGGGGGGCAGGGTGATCCTGATGGCCACATCTGCCGAAGCACAAGAAACAACGCACAGAAGCATGATTATTAAATGCTCCCGTGGGCCCTGCTGCTCTTCCAGGCAGTCAGGTGTGCAGTCCTTTCTTCTCCTGCTCCAAGCAGCAACTGACTACTGCTCTGCTCTGCAGCATCTTTTATATGGCCTTCCTGGGCCCTGATTGGCTGCTTCCTCTGCAGCTACTCTAGCATGCTTGGAGGACCTCTCCAATGCACCTTCCCTGGAATGGGTGTGGCAGAACCATGAAGCCTCCAGCAGGGGGCCTTTGGACCTAGTCCACCCCATCACTTGAGGGTACATCTACTATATGCTTGTGACTTCTGCCCTGCTCCCTATGTTGCTCGCCTATGTGACACTTTGATCCCTGCACGAATGATTCCAAATGACTCGGGAAAGTTCCCTGCAATGGGGGAAGGAACAAAGCTGCTCTGCCAAGGAACCTTCCGCAGAGGTTTCCTGAGTACCTCCAGGAAGCTTTCCTGAAGATCTCTCTGGAGGATTCCTGTGAGATCTTGGTGTGCATCAACACCCTGTTCCACCATACTGATAAGCTGCACAGGGAAATGTCCAGCTCACGGAAACACAGCCAGACTTCTACATTTCTATACCCTGAACCCACCTCTGCACTACGCAAACCACAGCCACTTACCAAGGTGTCTCCTCTCCTGCTTTTTGCTTGCCGGAGAGCAACTGCTGAGACTGGCTAGTCACCTTTGGAGTGGTGAACAGTTTCTGGATGCCTACCTCACTGGGAGACCCCATTGGGAGCTCCACAACATTGTCTAACTCCACCTCTTCATCACTGACTTTGTCCTTCGGATTAGGTCCTCTTTCCACCACCTCCAGATCCACCGAAGTATCCATGGGGCTCTTGGCAGTGGAAGTGGGGTCACCATCAAGGATAGCATTCAGCTCCTTATAGAACCGGTAGGTCTTAGGTGCAGCACCGGAGTGACGGTTTGCCTCCCTCAACTTTTGGTACACCTGCCTCAGCTCTTTTATCTTCACTCTGCACTGCAGCGTGTCCCAATCACAGCCCTTTTCTCACAAGCCTCGAGAAATGTGCCTGTAGGTATCCCAATTCCCGTGGCTCAAGTGCAGCTGGGACTGCACAGCCTCCTCTACCCATATACTGAGCAGATCTAGCAGCTCTCCAGTGGTCTAAGCCGGAGAGGTGCTGCGATTATCTGCCATGGTCACCTGGGAAGATGCAGTGAGATCTCTCCATACCGAGCAAACAGGAAATGGAATTTCAAAAATTTTGGGGGCTTCTAAGGGGGAAGGTAAGATGGTTATTTACCTGACTGCAGGGCAGTGGAGTTCAAACTGCTGACCAGAGTGATCATGATGGGCATTGTGGGACACCTCTGGGAGGCCAATTAAAGCGATAAAATCAAGTGTGGTGTCTACACTGGCACTTTGTTGTCGAAAATTTAGAGGAAAAAGACTTACATCTCTCTTTGGGGTGATTGTATCTTGTCACCAAAACAGGGCATTTTTGCCACCAAAAGTCACATCGCAGTGTGTGTGCATTCACTGTTTTTTTGACAAAAGCTGCCTTTTGTTGACAAAACTTTATAGTGGAGACAAGGCCTTAGTTTAAGTTAGCTGATGTAACACTAAGCTGTCAGAATTATGAAGATAGACAGAGCTAACATTTGAATCAGTATTGATGATTTTATTGTTTTAGAAAAATGTATAAGGATTAATCAGGAAAAATGTTTCTTCCACAGAATCATGAAATTTCATGTTGCAAAAAGAAAGTTTAAAGAGACATTACGTCCATATGATGTAAAAGATGTAATTGAACAGTATTCAGCTGGTCACCTTGATATGTTGTGCAGAATAAAAAGCCTTCAGTCCCGGTAAGGAAAGAATAATCCTTCATCGTTGAAGAGCCTTCCTGTGTAAAAATACCTTGAGCTGTTTTGTCATTTAGCGCCAGAAGAAATGTGTGTCTTTTACTTTAACAAAAAAATTTTTTTTGGCCCAAGTTTTCACCTGTGCTGTAGCTTGGTCTTCCTTTTTGTGAATGCAGTTAGGCCTGCAATTAAATTGTGGGTGGAAAAAATGTGGATGTAAATTGGGCCCAGAAAATTGAAAACCTTAGCCCCCCCTTTTTTTAAAGTGCACTCATAAGTTGACGGAATATTTAATACAGTGACCTGTTGAAAAGTGTTTTCCTATCCCTTATATTCTCATTGAAGTTAATAGAAGCTGTGGGCCATTAGCACCACAATGTCCCGGATCCTATATTTTAATATTCTCGACTCCATACGGTAATAAACAGACAAATCCATGATTCATATAGAGCCATCTTTATATTTGCATTTGGGAAACGCTTCCCGGATTTAGAAGCCCAAGCCCTCTGTTTGTGCCCAGCCTTTCCAATGCAGAGTTTTGCAGTTCCCTCCACCTCTGGTTGCTATATACTGGCCACTATGAAATGACATCTGAAGAACACTCAGAGGTGCAGGGTTCAATACTGCTCACTAGTTCTCAGAGACATTGATTCCAGGGTCGCCCAGAGGATTCAGGGGGCCTGGGGCAAAGCAATTTCAGGGACCTCTTCCATAAAAAAAAGTTGCAATACTAGAGAACACTATAGTCTTGTGGGGCCCCTGTGGGGCCCGGGGCCTGGGGAAAATTGCCCCACTTTCCCCCCCCCCCCCAGGTGGCCCTGATTGATTCAAAGCCTAGAGCCCTATTTGCTGAACATTTTTTTAAACCTTCTCTTAAGCAACTTTCCCCTGCTTCACATCACTCACTGGTTTCAGGGCCACTCAGAGAATTCAGGGGGTCTGGGGTTGGAAGGACCCTCTGCCGCGGGTCTTCGGGGCACTTAGGCGGCTGGGGGTCCTTCCGCCCCAGGACCCACTGCTGAAGTGCCCCGAAGACCCACAGCGGAAGGTCCTTCTACCCTGGGACCCGCCGCCAAAGACTTGGAGCAGAAGAAGCTCCAGGGGCCCGGTCCCCGCGAGAGGTTTCCAGAGGCCCCAAAAAACTCTCATGGGGGGCCCCTGCCCAGGGCCTGGGGCAAATTGCCCCACTTGCCGCCCCCGCCCCCCCAGGCGGCCCTGACTGGTTTAGAATAAGAGCACGCATTACAGTAAATCTCTCCATACCATTCCCAACTTATTTTTTTTAAATTCTATGTTGTGCTGGTTTAATACAGATACAACTAAGCATGAGATATATGTATTGGGCTCCATGCTTTAAACACTTTTGGTCATATTTGACCAATGGGACTACTAATGGTAGTAAGCAATGTAGCCAGTAGTAAATGTTTGGAGGATTGAGCCAATAACTCGAGACTAAACTATCACTCACAAATATGTATCTATTATCATTTATTTATATGTGTAACAAATCTCACAAGTAACAGTAAATATATCTCCATTGCCATTTAGCTTCACATTTTGCTCTCCCCAGATGCTTTAAACATCATTCCATGCTCTTTTATAGTATTTTTTTGAACTTAAATTACTATTATTTTAACAAAAATAAATCCATCCTTTTTCTTAGGCATTTTTCAGAAACTGTTAAATAGTTGTAATTGTAATTTTCAACAGATGTGAACAGTGGATACTTCCACAATTTCACCATTTTCAGGAATCATTATAGTCTCCAATTTCTTTCACAGCGTTGACCAGATTCTTGGAAAAGGACAAATCACAACAGATAAGAAAAGTCGAGAAAAGAATACTGCAGAGAATGAGACAACTGATGACTTTAGTATGTTAGGGCGTGTAGTCAAGGTGGAGAAGCAGGTAGAGTGACTGTATGAGACCATGATTTTGTTTTACTGCTTATAACTTTCTGTAATTAATAATGAATGTTTTCAATTTACAACAATTTGGTAAAATAACTTTATCTGGTGTCTGCACTATTTTAAATGTTGAAGTAAAACACACAAATTTTATTATGTTAAATGTGCTTTGTGTACAGAAATAGCAAAACATACACTACTGAAATCTGCAGCCTTTAATAGCTAAAACATTAACTTGATCATGAAGCATCTATAAATACATCGCTTTTAATAGCTTTCTTTTTTTGATGAGTAGCTACAGAGAAACACACATTTCCCTTATATGTGGATTGTTCCTATTATCTGTTACATTTTCTCTTTGCTTAAATTCTAGAGAGGCTGTAGGGAGGCAAATATTTTTAAATAATATTTTGTACTTACTTTAACCTTTTTTTTTCCCAATCTGCAGGTGCAATCCATAGAGTCAAAACTGGACAGCCTGTTAGATATATATCAACAGGTCTTAAGGAAAGGATCTGCATCAGCGCTCACTTTGGCTTCATTTCAAATGCCATCTTTTGAATGTGACCAGACCTCTGATTATCAAAGTCCTGTAGACAGCAAAGATTTATCTAGTTCTGCACAAACTAGTGGATGTGTATCCAGATCAGCTAGTGCCAACATGACTCGTGGCCTACAGCTTATACTGACACCAAATGAATTTAGCACTCAGGCTTACTATGCTTTTAGTCCAACTATGCATAGTCAAGCAACACAGGTGCCAAATGATGAACCTGCAACAGTAATAACTAATAACACATCAAACCAAATAAACCAGGCAACTAAGCCAACAACACCAACAATGTTACAAATACCACCTTTCTCCTCAGTCAAGGATGCCAACTGGCCTGAGCCTCTTCATATTATTCCTGCAACCACACAGGAAAATATTTCTGATGTCACCGCTTGCCTTGTTGCTTTAAAGGATAATGGACAAGTTGCACAGTCCAAAGTGACAAAGGATCTTTCCTGGAGAAAAAACCTTGATACAGAAGGGGAACCCTTGGTCTCAGTTAAACCAGTAGTGCAAATGGATTTAGGAAAATCTTTATCTGTACAAAACCTTATACAATCATCTGAAGAACTGAATGTACAGATTGCTGGGAGTGACTCCAGTGGCTCAAGAGGGAGCCAGGAAGTGTACTCCAAATGGAGGGAGTCAAAATTATTTATAACAGATGAAGAGTTGGAAGCAGAGACAAAAACAGAGGCTTTTGAAAGCATCTCTCGCTCATTAGTGGAAACAGCTCTTTCTACTGACTCTCTAAGGACTGGAATATCAAGATCATCTCAAAGCATTTGCAAGCCAGGGGACAGTACAGATGCACTCAGCTTGCCTCATGTCAAACTTAAATAACAATTTATGAGTTTTCTTCATTGGCTGAGTAATTCCTTTAGTCATACATATCATAGCATGAACTCTTTTTAAAGTCT
The DNA here is from genome assembly GCF_025201925.1 of Gopherus flavomarginatus. Taxonomy (NCBI): domain Eukaryota; kingdom Metazoa; phylum Chordata; order Testudines; family Testudinidae; genus Gopherus; species Gopherus flavomarginatus. The sequence continues at coordinate 159,386,491 of NC_066620.1, read as the reverse complement.
TTTTAATAAGATAAAATTGCAAGAATCAGGAAGAATCTGAAAGGCAGTTGTATGAGCCCATATCTTCTAGTTGCATGAAAATGCATGCTTAAGTGACAGCTAAAATTCAGATTTATACCTAATGTACATCACTTTTATGTAGTACCGTAGGTGTAAATAATGAGTAATCTACAAAGTTAATACTGCAGACTGTCAGAAAGCAAAGATCTGAGCATTTAGAAATAGGGTTGTTTCTACAATACAGAAGTAAAAATCGTAAGATTTAAAGCACTTTGCTTCTGGATTAATTAAAAATATATATGTCCTGAATTAGACAATAGTTTATGTTTACAAGAAAAATATTATCTACAGCTGCTAGCAAGGTACCAAGGAAACTAGTAATATGGGACTAGAAATGGCTGCTAGTTGCAAGATACACACATTAACTCATCATTAATCAGTTATTTTAACACTCTCAGCTTTAGAATGTTAATTTCTGTAATATTTTTGGTGATTTAGTGCTGTGGCAAAGTACTTTGCACACCACTTTCAGGTTGTTCTTTATGATAAGAACCTTCTTTTGCTATGAAATGTACAAATTCAAAGAATAAGGGCTGGCCTTAGAGATGGATAATCTGGACTACTGCACCAAAAATTCAGGGGCAGCTTTCCTTCCCCCAAACTTGCTGATATCACTGCCCTTCCTGTGGATCTGAAGCATTCTGGAAGCAGAATCAACAGGAGAGGAGAGGGCGCTGCCTTTATTATAGAAGTAATTCTTTCTGCCCTGAAGGTGGCACTATGCTTCACAATTGCACCCTGATACTCCATGATACTGTGTCAGAAGTCTGTGAAGGAAGTGAAAATGGTAATGTGGGATATTGAAAGCAGAGGGTAAAACAAAGGGGATAAGGGAAGAGAGAGAGACTACAGAAGGGGTGAAGAGGAAAAAAGAGAATATGATAAGCAAAGGAGAATATGAATTTGGAGAAGAAAAAAGGGATGGGGGGGAAATGGAAAATACCAGCAGGGAGGCAGGGACAGTGAAAAAGATCTTTAAAATTCCAGCCTGTTGGTCCCAGACAGCTAGCGTTTCTTCCAAAAAGCCATGTCAGGAATTAGGAAATGGCAGAGATAATAGAGAAAAACAACTGAATTGCCCAAATTGAAGAAGACTGATTTTTTAAAAACAGGGTGAGGAGGAGAGAGGGAAGGGGGTCACATTCTTATTAGCTCTTTAATGCCATTTTACAAAGGTGCCAAGAAAGGACCCTCAGACTCCTTCCCCATACCACCTCCCACCAAGTTTGGGGATTCAAAACCTGCAGCATATTGAGCGTTCTCCCCGAGACCTCCTCTTGCTCTCATAGCCTTTCTACATCTCACTTCTGCAGAGGTGCAGTAGCAGAACTAGTGCCTACCTATGGGTCCTTACCAGGGCTTTGCCATGGAACCCTGTGGGAGCCTCCACCCTTCCCCACTGAAAAAGATTTCTATTTGTTGCCTCTCCACAAATTACGGCCTACATGTACCACTGACTCATGGACAGCCTGTTCTGGGCCTGGCCACCTCTAGCAACAAGAACTCCAAATGTGTGAGAGTGCCAGTTCCAGCTCTCTCAGAACACTGTTTGATCAAAGCCCAGCCCTGCTGAGGATTTATTATACATCAGAAATGTCACAGCAGTCTTAATCATGGCTAAATGCTGTAGATTGTATTGTGAAGGACTTGAACTGTTTACTATGAATCCATTGTAATTTGTGCCTCCATATTTCTTTTACAGAAATATTCCTGGATGTTACATAACCTTATTATGTGAAAGTACATATATACTGTAGAGTGTATATATTGTGTCAGTGATGCAGGATCTATGGATGATAAGCTGCGTTCTATGGCTTGTGCCAGAACAAAGCTCAGGTGGTAAATTCTGAAAGATGTCTTGAAGCACAATTAGCTATCACTGATTTGCCATCGCATTCAGCCTCTACTACATTCTTTATGTGCTGCCTGATCATATTAAAGCCTAATTGCGAAGATATTTTTGTGATGATAAATAGGTTTTTCAACATCTGAGAACATTTAAATATTGACTTATTTGAATGTCTGCAGTTTGTCCAGCCAAATCTGTAAATTTAAAGTATTGTACAATATCTAAAAATGATACAATTTTTAGGATTTTCTTTTATTTTTTCCTAATGTTTTATGGTGCCTTTCTTGCATTTATATAAAATCTCATAATGTTCTAGATGTAAGTCTGTACTTAGGTCTGATGTAGAGGCAAGAGCTTGAGCCCAGGAAAGCTAACAGATGTGTCAATATTTAGACTCGCCTCCCCTTTTTCATTAAATATGAACACAACGGCATCCTAAATTGAGGCCTGATCTTGCAACTGCATCTGCTTGAGCAGACCTTTGCATCCACATTGAGCCTTAATGTGAAATCAGAGAGTTTCCACATGGGCACAGGCTCTGCCTGCACAGATGCAGTTGCAGAATCAGGATTTTGGTTTTTACTGATAATGTATGTCGCTGAACTTGGTATTTTTGGCTTAAATGACATGCCTGAGTTCTCCTAATTTTAAATTAATTTATTTAATACAATTCTGTGCACATAAATGAATTCTATAAATTATATATGAAAATGTAAATGTCTTTACAAAGATCAGATAAATCAGGAAGACCCTTATCTTTTTTTAAGTTGACATTACTGGTTTTTTTTTTCTTTTATTGTCACCATTACATCCTTATTTTTGTAGTTACAGTTCTTATCATATAGGAATTTTCTTAACATTTTACTGATGGAAAACTGCAAGAATAATTAATGAATCTGTGGAGATCTGGAGAGGGTTTACTATGTGTTTTGATTTTTACAGAGTGTGCTGTTCTGTCCTTTCCTCACCAGGAGTTTCCTGTGTCCACATTATATCTTTAATTACACTAGAAGGACCAAGCCTGCTCCCACCGAAATCAATATCAATAATTTGTTGATGTCAGTGGGAACAGCATTTGGCCTTAAGGGTCTTGTCCTGAACTACTTACTAAGTCAAAGCTCCCATTTTAGTCAATAGGAGTTTTACATGAGTAGGCAATAAGGACCAAATTCTGCCCTAATATGCACTCCATTGGAGGCTTGTGCAGGGTGTCAAACGGGACAGAATCTGGCCTTCATTAAGGGTTTCAGGACTGGGCCTTACACAAAAAAACTGTTTTCTGATCAGCATGTTTGTTGTACCTGATTGAAGAAAGAACTTAAAAGTATAGTTTTTGGTGATTATTTGTTTTACAAACTCTGTATACTCCTGACTTATGTGATCTATACTTTTTATTTCAGTATGGATATAGTGTTTTAGCCTAGGGTTCAAGATTGCACGGATCATACACTTTTATTCACATGCCCACAGCTGTTACATGTGTTTTTGAAATAATCCTACTTAAATGACTGCTCTCATTACAGTCTGCTGATAGGTAATTCACCTACTCTTCTGTGATAAGTCAAGTCATACTGAATTATTGCTGTATTGAGGAACACCTGATGTACAGTACTATTTATGGGTCTGGGCCTGCAGTTCTTACTCAAGCAAAAATCCCATGGACTTCAGCACGAGCTCTGCCTGAGTCAGGGGTCCAGATTCAAACCCTTATTTTGTTGGGCATCTGTATAAAATGAAAATGATAATATTCCAGTTATTTCCTGAGGAAACTAATGCTTAGCTGAATTAACCCATACGTCACATTGACTATATAAAAAGTAACGCACAAAGTAGTATAAAAAGGGATGAAGAAAAGGGAAATTTTTAAAAAGCACAGAGAAAAGTAGGTCAGTAAGAAAACAGAACAAAGCAGAAAAAGAAAATGTAAGAGCAAAGGAATGAAAAAAGTGATTAAAACATCTGAGGACAAATTCATCCCTGGGTGGCTCCACTGACTTCAAAGAACAGCATAGGTGGGTCATATTCAGCCTTCTTTGGTGTAATCAGGCTCAACTCCATTGATCTCAATGGGATTACGCACACCTACACCAGGAGTGAACTTGTCCCACTGGGACAATTTTTGTCCTGACTCATACCTTGTGCAATCCCATAGAGTTCAGTAGGATTGAAGGAGGTGTAAGTCCAGAGAGAATTTGGCCGTCGTATTTCTGCTTCACATTTTTTTCAAGCATGTTAATCAATTTAGTTCAAATGAATTGCAACATCAAACAAATTGCTATAATTATCCAAAAAGGTGAATCAGTTTTTAAATCTAAACCAACTCCTGGAATGTCAAAGGAAGCATACGAGGTGTTGCCATTAACTCAGATACATATGGGACACTTCCATAGGCACCAAACATCATCTGCTATTGAATGTGTTCTGAGACATTTCTGCTAGCCAATATGGGAGGGAGCAGTGTTAAAATATCAGTTTTGTAATGGTTATGGAAAGTACACTTCCACTGATGCTGCAATGGCTTTAGCCATTACATTATAATACAATGTTAATTGTAACTTCATGACAAAGGTAAATCCATATTGTTGTTAATAAACATGGTTAAAAAGTAGCTACTATGTATACTTGAAGTTTTTTTGTTTGTTGGTTGATTTTTTTTGTTTTGTTTTTGATTAAAGATTAATATTGGTGTTGCATGTCAATACAGCTCAGGCAGGATTGAGCAGAATTGTGCACCTGAAAAATTCCCATGATGTGCTAATTTTTTTCTTTAACATTTTATATGGCTTAAATTCAGCTTACCAAGGTATCACAAAACAAGTTTATTTGTACAAAAAGTCCATACAACATAGGCCAGTGTAACGCCTTCTGATGATTTCTAATGATGCTTAATCCAAACCTGCTTTACCTTCACAAAATACAAACCCGCTATGAAAGTGAATTTGGAAGCTATTAAGAGCAGTGCTAAGGAATTTCAAACATCAGTTGCTGCACTCAGTTTTAATTTTGACCAGTGATTAAACAGGGATTTTTGAGGAGGGGGGAAAACATAGTTCTTATACACCTGTGTGAAACTACATGCCATAGGAGCAGGATTTTTAGGAGGAAGCCACCAGCAGGACTGCATCTAGTGCTGTGCTATCAATTCATATGGCCTGGTTCAGGACTTCTGCCCACAGAAACCTAGATGGGTGGATCCCTGCTCCCATGTGAAACCCTACTGAAGTTAATTTTCAGACTTGGTGACTAAGGGTATGTCTACACTACAAAATTAGGTTGATTTTATAGAAGTCAACTTTTTAGAAATCGATTTTATACAGTCAATTGTGTGTGTCCCCACTAAGCACATTAAGTTGGCGGAGTACATCCACAGTACTGAGGCTAGCATCAACTTTCGGAGCATTGCACTGTGGGTAGCTATCCCACAGTTCCCGCAGTCTCCACCACCCACTGGAATTCTGGGTTGAGCTCCCAATGCCTAATGGGACAAAAATATTCTTGTGGGTGGTTTTGGGTACATGTCATCAGGCCCCTCTCCCTCTCTCCATGAAAGCAACGGTAAACAATCATTTCTCGTCTTTTTTCCTGGGTTACCTGTGCAGATGACATACCACGGCAAGCATGGAGCCCACTTAGCTCACTATCACTGTATGTCTCCTGGGTGCTGCTGGCAGACGCGGTACTGCAGTGCTACACAGCAGCATCCCCTGGCCTTGCGGACGGCAGAGGGTGCAATACGACTGCTAGCCGTCATTGTCATCCTGTGGGTGCTCCTGGCCGGCCTCAGTGAGGTTAGTCGTGGGCACCTGGACAAAAATGAGTGACTCCAGGTCATTCTCTTCTTTAAGTTTCATCTAATGGAGATTCAGTGCTGCCTGGAATATCATGCCAGCTGGAGACTTCTGCCTCAGGCTGTTCTCCCAGTCAGCAGCACCACGCGGTCGCACCTACCCCAGCCTACCCCTTGCTCCCATGGCTCCTGAAGCCTGGACAGTAGTAAGAAGCAGTTCAGCTATAGGCTGAGCAAGTGCATAATGGTGATAGACTGTGCCTTTGGATGTTTAAAAGCTCGCTGGTGCAGTTTACTGACTCAGTTAGACCTCAGCGAAACCAATATTCCCATTGTTATTACTGCTTGCTGTGTGCTCCACAATATCTGTGAGAGTAACAGGGAGATGTTTATGGTGAGGTGGGAGGTTGAGGCAAATTGCCTGGCTGTTGATTACACGCAGCCAGACATCAGGGTGGTTAGAAGAGCACAGCAGGGCATGCTGTGCATCAGAGAAGCTTTGAAACCCAGTTTCATGACTGGCCAGGCTACAGTGTGAAAGTTCTGTTTGTATCTCCTTGATGAAAACCTGCCTCCTTGGTTCACTCTACTTCTCTGTAAGCCAAACACCCTCCCCTCCCCGCTTTGATCTCCACTTGCAGAGGCAATAAAGTTGTTGTTTCAAATTCATGCATTCTTTATTAATTCATCACACAAATGGGGGGATAACTGTCAAGGTAGCCCAAGAGGGGAGGGGAAGGAGGGAAGCACAGAGGTGAGGTAGTTGTAGGGGAACCCTCTAGAATGGAATGCAGTCCATCATAGAAGCAGCATGTCTGGGGCTCTGACCCAGAGCGGCCATTTGCCTCTCTGGTTCTTTGGTAGACTTGCCTGAGCTCCTTAAGTTTCACGCAGCACTGCTGTGGGTCCCTGTTATAGCCTCTGTTCTTCATGCCCTTGGAGATTTTTTCAAATGTTTGGGCATTTTGTCTTTTGGAACGGAGTTCTGATAGCATGGATTCCTCTCCCCATAAAGCGATCAGATCTAGTACCTCCCATTCGGTCCATGCTGGAGCTCTTTTACAATTCTGGGACTGCATGGTCACCTGTGCTGATCAGCTCACCATGCTGGCCAAACAGGAAATGAAATTCAAAAGTTCATGGGGTTTTTCCTGTCTACCTGGCCACTGCATCTGAGTTGAGAGTGCTGTCCAGAATGGTCACAATGGAACACTCTGGGATAGCTCCCGGAGGCCAATACCATCGAATTGCATCCACACTACCCCAAATTCGACCCAGCAAGGTCGATTTCAGCACTAATCCCCTTATTGGGGAGGAGTAAAGAAATCAATTTTAAGAGCCCTTTAAGTTGACAAAAATGGCTTCGTCGTGTGGACGGATGCACGGTTAAATCAATCTAACACTGCTAAATTCGACCTAAACTCATAGTGTAGACCAGGGCAAAGTATATCAATATATGGGGCCTGATTCTCCCCTGTGTTGCATCTTGCATAATCATTAACATCTGTGCAAAGGGAGGAGAAAACATCATCATTCTGATTTGGTAGCCTTTTATACCCACCTTGCACAGATATCAATGACTACACAAGGTGCAAGGGAGGGGAGAATCGAGCTGCAGATATTTTACTATTTCTCTTTGCATAATTGTTTCATAATTTCTTGAAGAGTATTAATTTAAATTAATATCCTCCTTTATTTTATGAAATGATTTAGTGATTTTTACTGTAACACGGGGACTACAAAACTTGAAGTAAATTCCTTTATGATAAGTGTAAAAATATAAGAGCCAAGTTGCCTCCCCTGAATACCTTTCATTCATACTCCTAAATCATGAACTTTTAGAAGAACAGTATCTTTTACCATAGGCTCTCCCCTTAGGATTAGATTCTGTCTCAATCTTATGTGAGTACACAGGGGGAAGGGGGAATGTGCAAGGAGATATACACAGTTTGTAGAGCCAGGCAAGTGGTGGCCCAAAGGAGGTTGGGAGGGGGCAGAAGAAGACACCATAAATTGCTTCCCTCATGCTGCACTTGCTGTAGATCAAGTTGGCTATACAAAGATAGTAACCTGCACCCATAAATAGCTGCATAGGTGTTTCCCCCTGCATGCCAGGGAGCTGAGAATGCCCTTTGGGGCAGTGCTACTCCATTCTGCCTCTAGTGCAGGGCTGTGTCTACAAGGCACATTTAAACCCTCAGATACTTAGCAGATTTGCACTGTTGATTGAAAGGTTTGTAATACTGTGTCTGTTTTAGTACACCTCTACCTCGATATAACGCTGGCCTTGGGAGCCAAAAAATCTTACCGCGTGTAGACGGGTTCCGCCAGGGCTCGACCCTCCCTGAGGGGGAGGGGAGGCACACCGGCCTCACTGTCGTCCCCAGGGCCGCTCCTCGGGTCCGCGGTCCTGCCCTGGGGAGGTCTGTCCCTGCGGTTACAATCAGCTCTGGCCCTTTGGGGCAGGGCAAAGCAGTGGCAAAGTCAAAAGGGGCCCAGCCCTTGGTTCGGGCGGGGCACCAAACACAGTTACAATAAGCTCTGGCCCTTTGGGGCAGGGCAGAGCAGTGGCAAAGTCAAAAGGGGCCCAGCCCTTGGTTCAGGCGGGGAACCAAACACAGTTACAATCAGCTCTGGCCCTTTGAGGCAGGGCAGAGCAGTGGCAAAGTCAAAAGGGGCCCAGCCCTTGGTTCGGGCCCCAACACAGTTACAATCAGCTCTGGACCCTAGGTCGGGGAGATGGGGAGTCTGCCACCCGGATACGGGTGGCAGGGGGAACGCAGGCCCTCCCACTCCTCTGCGTTCCAGCCCGGGGCCCTGATAGTGGCTGTCACCGCTACCAGTGGTCGTGGGGGGGGGTCCTGACCGAAACACACTGACATTGGCAAAGTTAGCTCTGCAGCCTGACTGGAGTCAGGTGCCCCCAGGCTACTTCCTACCTCCCCCTCTACTCCTACCTGGTCCGGGGCCTCCGTTCCGGGGACGTCCAGAACCATCGGTTCCTCCCAGTCTGGGCTGGGCAGCAGGTCCAGTAATGTTTCTGGGAATGCGGGCCAAACCTGGTCTGGGGGCTCCTCGGGGCCGTAGTAGGGGCAAGGCAGCTCTGGCAGCTCCTCGTCATAGCGACCGCGGGGACGCTCTGGCAGCTCCTGGTCTCGACCTCTGGCTTGGGCAGTCTCCCAGTTATGGGCGTCAGCGGACACGTCTGCTCCTGCCGGTGGCAGACCTGCAACTGAAGGCTGGGGCCCGGCTTTTATTCTTCTGGGTCGCCTCCTGACCCTCTGAGGGGCGGGACTTCTGCCCAGCGGCCCCGCCCCCGTGGATGACTGATGGGACTCAACCCTTCCGGAGGGGGAGGGGAGCCACATGCCTTGCTACACCGTGTTATTGCTTAAACCGTGTTATATTAAACTTGCTTTGATCCACTGGAGTGCGCAGCCCCCCCACCTCCCGGAGCACTGCTTTACCATGTTATATCCAAATTTGTGTTATATCGGGTGGCGTTATATCGAGGTAATGGCATACAGTGGGCCAAATCAAAATCTTCATTACATTAATGTGAAAGTATCAGGGTTATAATTTAAGATTAAGACAATCCTCCAAAATTCTTATTAAAACAAATAGTCTGACTAAAAATTCAGTAGCCTGACAAAATTAATCGGTTCTACCTCCATCCCCAAGTCTATTCAGTTCTCTGTTCCCTTCAGTGATCCTTTTCTGGTCTCCTCTCCCACAGTCTATCAGTTCTTCACTCCCCATTCCCGCATCCCTGCGCTGCTCATCGAAGAACTTTGGTAGCAGTATCAATCCTGCCCGCGCATGCATTACTCCCCGCCTGCCAGGATGCTAGCCAGTATGCACAGGCAATTCTTCCTCAGCTCCTTCTCTACTGCAGAGTCAGCTACTAGAACTCCAGAATATAGGTACTTCTGTTGGAATTCTACATCAAAAAATTAAAAATTCTGCAACAAAAAATAAAAAATTCTGCATAAAATATTTTAAAATTCTGTGAAATTGTGTGTATTTTGTCAAAATAACACAATATAATCATACCAGTTTCAATTATTTTTGGTAATTTATTTCAAAATACCTCTCAGAAAGTATGTCTGTAACAATACAAACATCAAAAAAAGATTCAGGAACTGTTTTTTTGACAAATAGATTCCTTACTAGGCATAATGATACAGAACTGTGAGTAATAATTCATTTAAACTACAATGCAGAACCATATTTCCCGCACCCCCACAGAAGCAGTGCAAAGGCTTGGGGGAGTCAAGGGTAACGGAGGAGCTGAGGGAGAGGAAAGTAAATTGCTGAGAAGGAGCCTTGGTATGGACTTGGAAGGATGATGGGAATGGGTGGGAAAAGTATGGAACAGGTTTTTTTGGTGGGGCAGGAAGGGATTGTTAGGGAGCTGCCCCCATGCAGACCCTGCCTGACCCCTAACCTCTCCCATGCAGTCAGACACATCAGCCCCTGTCCACATGTGTCTCTGTGCCCCCACCCAGCCAATCCCCTGCCCCTATTTCTCCCTGTACCGCCTCCCCATGCATCTGTGCCCCACACAGACACTCTCCCACCTCTGTCTCCCTGTACACCCCACTCTTCCATCCCTATGTGTCTCTGCACCTCCTTCTTCCCTGTGGCCCCATGTCTCCACTCCCATTCAGCACCTGCCCCAGTCTGTCCTCCCCCACTAGCCCTTATGAGCCCGTCTGGCCCCCCTAGCACCCTATGCTGTCTGTCTCCTCATAGCCCCTGTCTCCTGACTTGGCCACAGGCGCTGTGAAGAAGGCAGTCTTTCTCTTCCTTAGCAGCAGCTTTGTTCTATCACCACAGCACCCTCTGGTGGGAAAAAGTAGAACTGCAGAAGTCATTTTCTGCTGAGAGCTGCAGCTGTTCTTGCGCCACAGTACCCTCTGATGGGCAAAAGGAGGAATGGCAGCATTTTGGCAGAAGCTTTTTTCTGCGCAAAAAAATAGAAATCTGCAAGGGTTATTAATTATGTACGCAGTATTCTCCCAGGAGTATATAGGGGAGGAGGGTGGGCCATGGCACCCGTAGGGGGATACATATCAAAGAGCCATTGTTACTGCACAGAGCAGCTTCTGAGAGTGACAGAGCAGAGAAAGCAAGAAGAAGAGGGGATGGGAACTAGAGAATCTGCCCCTTATGTGGCGTGTATAGAGAGAACTCTGGGGAGCATCTGGGAGACGAAGAAACAGGGTGACAGAGAGGCTCTGGAGGAGTAGCTAGTGCGTGTTTGATACATTTGAAGCCTTTCTCTCCCCACAGCCATCTCCAGTTTAAAGAAGGAGATTCTCTGTGGTTCTTTCCTCCTAGAGCATCCCAGCTGCTGTGAAGACTACTTTACATCTTCCCAGGCCTCCTGTCTGTAGTGATGGTTGTTTGTTTCTTAGCTACTCTACTCCTCTCTTGTTTTTTTGGGTGGTGCAACAAGAGTATTTCTGCCATTCTACCTTCTCCCCAGCCCTGACAGGAAAATAGATTCAGTGCTTGAAGGTGCTGTTGATCATAGCCTTCCCCAGGTGCAACAGAATGCCATTTATATAATTCTTCCCAGTTTCCCTGCTGCCCACAGGAATCTGAAAATCAGTAGTGAAAAACAATCCAAACTGACTGGTTTTCACTATTGACACTGGTGGAAGTTCCAAGTTTGGCAGCAGAGATGAGTGAATCTGTCTGAGGATTTAGGAAGACAGCACTGCATAGACTTAGTCTTGTTTGCATTTGGAAAGCTAACCGCAAACATTCAAGCTAAAAACATATGTAAGCCTCACTTAACGTTGTAGTTATGTTCCTGAAAAATGCAACTTTAAGTGAAACGATGTTAAATGAATCCAATTTCCTCATAAGAATGAATGTAAATGGAGGGGGCTAGGTTCCAGGGAAAAAATGTTTTGCCATACAGTACAGAACTATAGTGGGGAGGTGCCCCCACCTTACCGACACAGGCACAGACCACTGGCACTGGAGACAATGAGGCAGGCAAGGAGACTAGGAGAAGCACATTGCTGGTTTGCAGCCTTCAGGAAGCAGGAGAGGGAAGGGGAGTCTGCGCGCTGAGTCCCACTCCTCCCTGCTGAACGCCACAAGCCAGCTGATTGCCAAGGGCAGGAGGCAGGGGGAAGAGGGGGAAGGCGCTGATCCACAGGGTTTGCTGGCGGGCGGGAGGTGCTGGGGGGGGCGTAGGGGAGCTGATAGGGGGGCTGCCAGCTGTGGACAAAGCAGGCAGCCAAACAACGTTATAGCGAAGCATTGCACAACTTTAAATGGAGCCTGTTCTGTAATTGAGCAGGGATGTAAGATCTAAACAATGTTAAGCAAGAGGACATTAAGTGGGGACTTTCTGTACTTTTTTTCTTAATGAAAGCTTTTGTTCAGCAGAAAGCAACGGCACTCACTTGGGAAATATTTGCCCTGGACATATGTGAGACTGGATTTTGTCAACCCTGATGAGCCTAGTGCCATGAGTAAGAAGCACCGAATGAATCAGACCCTAAAGGTAGGTTCAAGCAAAATACATTATTTATTTATTTGTATTACTGTAGTGCCCAGGAGCCTGAGTATGGAACAGGATCTCACTGAGGCATTAGGATAAAAATATTTATTTAAACTGTTCCCTAATGTCCCCGCTTCTCTGCTGTGCCAAACAGAAGCTCAAATCTGACCCAAAGTTAGTAGTTATGACAGTACAGGGTTTTGGGCATAGGAATGGAGCTGCTGTGCCAAACAGAAGCTCAAATCTGACCCAAAGTTAGTAGTTATGACAGTACAGGGTTTTGGGCATAGGAATGGAGCTGGTTGGGAATTGGGCTGAGGCCACCCAATTCATTTCCAATAACAGGTGCACCACTATACTAGCAGCACCTGGCAGCATGCACAGACCCACACATTAAATGAACATGCAGTGTAAGTATCTTGCTTAGTGGCTGACTGCATAACATGTTCTATGGGGATGTGACACAAACAGTGGCTGTTGCAGAGATGGGACTCCTGTTAATTAACTCTTGACATGACATAGGGCTTCATGTGTTGTGACTGCACAGAACAGATCGATATCACATCCAGCAGCAGAGACTGGGTGGTGCAGACCCAACTCCTCAAATGCGATGAGCGTGTGGGGTGAGCAGCAGGGGCTCGGCTGCCAGTCGCACCTGCCCATGGCCCTACTGGGGACACTGTCTCACTCTCATTAGCCCGCGGCAATGACTGGGGCCAGCGTCACCCCCCTCCCCCCCAAGCAGGCTGCTCGGACGCTCCGGGCACCCTGCCTGGGGGTGGGGCAAACCCCGCAGGAAGGATGCGCAGAGGCGTAGCCACCCCTAAGCTCCGCGCCTCGCAGCCGAGCCCCAGGGCGTGGCCCCCCCCCCGCGGGAATGTCCGTCGTTTTCTGAGGCGAATGGACAATCACTCAGAGGCCCAGGCTAGCCAGCCAATCATTTCGTAGAGGCGAGGTGCTGTGGCCAATCAGAGCGCTTCCCGGCCTAACGCTATTGGGCGGGGTTCTGCACCTGCGTGGCGACGGTTGGAGAGCACGCGTTAGGGAGCGCGAGCCTGACGGGCGGGCGGCGTTACCATGTCGGACTGGGAAGCGGACAGCGACGAGGAGTTCCGCGCCGGGAACCGGCCGCCAGCGCCTCCATTGCTCGAGTGGCAGCCGGCGATAGCCCCCGTCCAGGGCCGGAGGAGCCCAGCGCCCCCGGCGGGCGGCAGAGGGCGAAGCGGAGGCCCCGGGCCCTGCGCTGAGGACCAGGAGAAGACGTCGGCCCGGCGAGGCAGGAGAATGCTGGAGGGTTCGCGGCCTTTCCCCGCACCCCGGGATCCCTGGCTGTCGGGCCCCCTGGAATATCGGCCCCGCGGCCCCCGCAGGGATCGAGGCTTGGGGGTGCCGCTCTGCTTCCACCTGGACAACGCCTTGATCGGGACCATCATCGGTAACTACCGGGCGCTGCCTGGGTGCCTGCCTCTGGCTCTGCTGGGCCCGAGTTGTTCCGCGCGGAGGGGGGGCTATGAGGCGTGCCAGGGTGGTGGGTGACCGGTCTCGTTTGAGTTCTGCGTCGGGGGGGGGGAACAGAGGCAAAGTCAGGGAGCGTGTGAGGGTCTTGTGGGCCCCCTCCCCCCGATTTCTGCATCCCATTTAGCATAGAGGTTTTCAAATTGTGGGGTGTGCCCCTACCCCAAGGGCATGGAGGAACATTGTGGGGGGGCAAGTGGTGCCGGCAGGCGGCTCGGGGCAGGAGTTGCCCCCCTCCCCTCCTGATTCACCTCCCTGAGAGGTGCTGTGCAGAACTGGCTCGGTGTTCCTCTGCGCTCTCACAGTTAGAGATCCTCTGTGCTAAATACAAGATAAAAATCTTGGAAGAGGGAGGCACCTGACCCTGCTTATCCACTCAAGTGTTGCCCTTGGTTGGAGCAGGGGCAGGCAAACACTCCATATGCCCTCCATATATCCAGCCCTGCCAAACGTGCTCAAGGCGCTTAGCTGGCTGCTGAGGTGTTGATGGGGCCTGGCTGGGGTACCTGCTTGGCCTCTTAGATCTCTAGTTGGCCCTTGTCCCTGCTGAGGCAGAGGATCATGCACATTCATCAGTGTCCCTCTCCCTGACGAATGCACAGTAGCCTGGAGAGACCAGGTTGTGTGCACGGCGGCTGCTTGCCTGATTTTCTATTTGATCACCTTGAGGGGACAATTGCTTGCCTGCCTGGCAGGGGTGAAAGTAACTTAGAAGTCTTATTGGTATGAGGGCTTGGTCAGAAGGGGTGGGCTGGGGGTCTGCCTCCCCCAGCCAACCCTTCAGTGGCTCCAGTGGCGATTTAAAGGGCCCCCAGCTCCAGTCGCTGCCAAATTAAATTGCTGGGCCCCAAGGCAGCTGCCCCTTTTGCACACACTCCCCCTTGGTGGCCAGGGGGGCGGGGCCAGTGGTGTTAATGGGCTGTGTATGGGCCTGGTCCTGCAGCCACTTCTTACTGGTATCTCATACTGGCCCACTTTCACTTCTGCGGCATGGGAGGGGTTCACCACAAAAGGCTCACTCAGGTTCTGTTGGCCAGCCCCAGTGGATGTGTGAGTGTGCCTTTTACCTAGAAGAGGGGATGTGGGGACAAAAGTCTTGCTGGCCAGGGAAGGAACCTGAAGTATCTTTCTAGTACCATGATTTCTCAGTGAGTCTTCCCCCCCCGCCCCCCCACACACACTTTCTTTTGTCTTGGTTTTGAATGATCACAAATAATCCATCTATTTTTTTCCTGCTTTTTCAAGCCACGATTTCTTGTTAAATGCTCCTTTTTGAAGAAAGCAAAGGCTTTCTTATTTGACTGTGTAAATAATGATAAAGTAATGATCAACAGTAGTTTATTTCCAACTCTTGGCACAAGTTGGTCTGGTCAGGATTTGTATAATATCTACAGTGCATTTTGTAACAGGTCGGGCTGGAACTAAAATAAGAGAACTTGAGGATTCTTCAGGTTCTAAAATACAGGTAAAGTGCACTACATTTTGTCAAGAGCTTATTGCTCAGTACTCTCTCCAGGACTTGCTACTTCTGCTTCTAAATAGTCTAGTGAGTGCTCCACTGGTACAAGAGATTCTCTCCTTTCATCTGTCATTTCTTTATCTTGAGGTTGCATGTGATGCCTTTACATTTCTTCTTGACCCTATATACATGGGGATTAACTAAACAGAACTAGGATGTGAACATACAGTTTACTTGGGGTGTAAGACAAAAGTTTGGTGATGTAGGGTTTTCTTTTAAAACAAAAAAAAAAATCCAAAAAGCGGTAAGAACATACAATTTTTTCCTTTTTTTTAAAAATGTAACACAAGGGCTCAGAGCCACAAAGATACTTAGGTGCCAGCCTAAGGCCCAGTTTAAAGCACCTAAATGCTAGATTTGGCTCCACTACAGTCCACAGAACTTCTGCCAAATCCTGTAGATGCCTTAACTCACTTGGCACTTAAGTTTTCAGTGTAAAATTTCCCTAGGTGCCTGTGTTTTCATGCTCAGGGCATGCATACTGCTGCCTCCTTCTAGATATCTGGATGCCTGTCTCCCACTGAAGCCCCAGAGTGATTCAGATAGGCATTCAGCCTAAGCTGAGTGCAGGGCCATATCCAGTAAGCATGCTCAGAGGCTGCCTACTGGATCAGATTCCATTCAAAATCTGTTGGGGAGAGGGAATAGAAGGTAGTGGTGCCCACCTTATAACTTTTATTCCGGTGGTTAGAGCAGTTGGCTGGAAAGTGGACGGCAAAGGTTTAGTTCTTCCGTCTCTGCTAAAGGTGGAGAAAGGAGTTGAACAGGGGTCTGCGACCTCTCAGGGAAGCTCAAACCACTGAGCCTTGGGATATGCTAATGTGAGGCTTACTGGAGCTGTTTCTCTATGGATAAATAACAAAAGTGCTTGGAGCAAGGGGACTGGACTCTAGGTCTTCCACTTTCCAAATGTGTGCTCCAACCACCAGACTACAGAGTCATTCCATTTTTCTCTCCCTCACCCAATGGCTGTTCCACTGTGGATAAAAAGTTAAATAGACATTGAACCAGAGAGTAAGAATGACTCTGTTGGCTGGTAGTTAGGGCACCAACCTGGGAAGTGGAAGACTCTGGATACAGTCACTCATTATCCTGTTTTTGTGTATGGCGCAAGGCAGGCACCTATGCTTGATCTACATACTTCAGTATAATTATGTCACTCGGTTGTGAAAAATCCACATCCCTGAGCAATGTAGTTGTACCGGTCTTAATCCCCTTGCCCCCTGTAGACAGAACAGTGTTGGCGGGAGAGCTTCTCCCACTCACATGCCTACTGTCTTTTGTGGAAATGGCATTATTAAGCCAGAGGGAGAGTTCTCTGAGAGAGTTTGAGTGTAGGTACATGCACAAGTAGGTCAATGTAAGCTGTCTGCATTGATTTAACAGTGTAGCGTAACAGCGTAGACCAGGTTATAGGTATACCTGCAGCTGAGGCTGCAGGGCAGTTATACCGACCTAACCCCGATGTAGACATATCCTTAAATCAGTGGTTCCCAAACTTTAACATCCTGTGAACCCCTTTCACTAAAATGTCAAGTCTCATGAACCCCCTCCTAAAAATGAGTATTTCCAAGAATTTTCTTCTTTACCTGAGTATAAATTATAAAAGCAGTGATCTTGGAAATATAAAATATGTTTTTATGACATGCTTATTACATACTATTTATCATTACAGTATTTGTATTACATTATGAAAATGGCAACACTCTTCCAAAATCTTACTTTCGTAGCTTGTATCACTTTGAATAAGCATAAGACAAGGCTCCTGTGTTTCATCAAGGAGTATCAGATGTGAAACAGCATGAAGGTATTTAAGAAGCCAACTCAAATTCTTCTTCCTACATGAGCATTCAGGTCTTGAGCAGTCCAGACAAACAACGCACATTACAACAAAGATTAAACTTGTTTTTCATAATATACTAGCTGCCTGTTTAATTTTAAACAGCAAAAAATATCCACCTCCCTTTCCTTTTTCATTTATAGGGAGTCTTGAAGTTTAAATCTCAGTGTGATAGATATGCTTGCTTTGATCTGCTTGGCTCTTGGAAGTCCAGGGACTCCGGGCTGCTGGCCTGGTGCTGCCCAGGGTTCCTAGGGACAGCTCTGTCCACCATTAGGGAATTTTTTTCCCGAGAACCCTGTGTAACAATTCACGAACCCCAGCTTGGGAACCACTGCCTTAAGCGTATACATGCTCTTAGGTGTTTAGCTCTCCCTATTCATTGTATAGGGAAGCTGATGCACTTAACTGTGGCTTTGTGGATTGCAGTGTTCTTGTGACTTTTCTAGATGATCAAAAATTAGACATTAAGATGTCTAAGTCCTTCTGGATAGCACACCGTAGGGCCTATGTTAGGCAGAGAAATGATGAGACTGCATAAAGAAAAAATCAAGGAGTGGGATACCTGTGTATATTCTAGTATATTAAATTTGTACTATATAAAAATTTAATTAGGCTTTCTACATTTAGATTATAAGAGGAACGTATGAAGCTGAAGTAAAGATTTTTGGCAGTAATGATACACAGAACAAAGCCAAAATATTGATCGATGATCTTGTTAAGAGGTATGGCCAATATTACCCCAGAGACTGGACTGAGAAAGGTAAGAAATTTACTGTGGGGGAATTGTTGGGTCTTTGACTCGTGTTCTCTTACAACATTTGACTTGTACTTAACATTTTGACATGTACAATATGCCTCTGTATATATGCTGTACCACAGAGAGAGAACTTTGTCAAAAAACAGTTAAAATTGCTTCAGGAGAGTACCACATACAAATCCTTAAACAAAGAAATAGAAGATACGTTTACCACTTGCACTGACAGACTTAGTGTCCCTCTTTAAAGACATCCCATATGCCTCCAAATGTGTCAAAACAATATACATCCTATTACTCACTGTATTGAACTACAGCTCTGATTCAACATACCCTATAATTTGCCTGTTCACTGATGCTTAACAGAAATGTATTTTTCCCATGAAGAGAGTAAGAGATCTGTTAAGTTTCCACATAATAAAGTGTGGAATGTAATGGGTATTACTGTATATGTTGTAGGGATCCATAAGCAATGGCTACATTTTCTGTTCTAACATTTTGCTTATGTTGTCTGTTATTATTTGTTTGGTCTATTTATATTGAAAGCCCTTTGGGACAAGGACCATGTATGTCTTCAGACCTGGACTAAGGCACTAAAAGGGAAGAAAGGAATTAAACTCAGAACTGAGAGTTAGGTTCCACATTTCCAAGAGAGGAGAAATGGAGCATGGAGTGTACCACTGTGGTAGGAGGGGCGGCTGTGAGATGCCTAGCATGGTGGTCTAGCAGGTATCTTTGAGGAAGGAACAAAGCTGCAGCCAAGAATACTCAATAGTGGATATCTTAATATATTTTTCTGAACGTATCATAGCTAAGGGGGAACTGAAAGCTGTTGTTTAGATGCACAAACAGACCAGAGCAGCATGAGAGTGAGGCACACCACTACCTTTCCTCCTATGCTGTCCTAGTTTATCATTGGGACTCACTCCATGACTGTCATCGTATGTAGTATGTATTGCCTTTGTGCCATGGTTAAATCTGCTTTCTGGGAGATCCTAATTTAATGAATCTCTTTTAAATGTACTGTACTATCTGTGCATTTGGTGTGTATGTTTTAACCGTTACATTATCATCTTGTGCTGTAGAAATATCCCTTCTCTCCTTACAGTTGTTGAAAACTTTCTGCTTGATCTTTGGGGCTCTGAGAATTTACCTCTCATTTTCCCCCAGTTTACACCCAGTCCCTGAAGAACCCATATCACAGCAAGCCTTCCTTCTAGTTGAGAGAGCTGATTGGAGTTCTCTTTGGAACCTGTCATTACTACTCCTAAGTAGCCAGAAATTGCTGAAAGCGCTCTTTATTCTCTCCTTTTCCCAACAACGCATCCACACAGTTTTTTGTAGATCTTTCTGGTCTATAATAAGATTGGATCGGAAGATCAAACCAGGCCTCTAACGATAAGCCCCAAGAAAGAAATTTCTGTTTAAACATAACATCTCTTCAGAATTCAAATGGAAAAGGTTTTGTTTGTTAAAAATAAAGCAAAGCTACTGTTTCCCAACAGGTTCCCTTCAACACAAGGATTTTGGCACTAGTTATTCCACTGAAAGTCTTCGTGATCTTGTCAAGTCTGGAAATGTCCCACAGAAATCAGTGATTAACTGGGCATCTCTTCGAGAAAATAAAGCTAAATATGAAGCTATGAAGTGGGCAGGTTAGTATACAGGCTTTGAAAAAGTGTGGTGTGCTAGTCTTGAATATAAAGTCTTGATAGCCTGTTGCAGATTTTTAAAATGCAGAATAGAACATTTTTAGATCAAAGTCTGTCTGTGTTGAAATGAATGTGTATTTTTCATTGTCTGAATTATTACTTCCAAGTAGACTCTTACTTTTTTTAGATTCAATTAAATATGACTGCTTAGGCATTGTAATTTTCTAAAGTATAACTGTCTGCATCATATGATCTCTGTTAGAAAAATAATTCCAGTTAGCTTAGACTGAAAATTTGGTGATGTGGATTATTTAGCAAATACTTAAAAAATATTGGGTTTTATCTCTTCTTCAGCTTTAGTTGTTTATATGCTTCTGACAAGGAATCTTCACACTGCTTATAGTAATTTTTTTACTAGGGAATGATGTGACGATTCACAATGTTGTGTTGGTTTGGGGCTCTTCCTCCTTAAATCCTGATCATAATTTTGGTAGGCTTCTACCAGTAACGGTTTCTGTTTTAACCTATATGTTGTAATTCTGAATAAGCACATCTCACACCAATTTGGAAAATTTTTAATTTTTAATAGCTTGCTTTTTTTCCTAATTGTTTAAGATTTGCCTCCAATTGAGAGAAACTTTTACAAAGAATCACAAAAGACTGCTTCCATGCCACAAGAAGAAGTGGCGAAGTGGCGGTAAGATTTTTGTATAAGTAACTGCTTGTTCTGGAATGGTAAATTCTTTTATTGTAACATGGGAGTTGTTTAAAATTTTCTTTATATTAACAGTTTTGTAGATTTTTATTTGGGCTGGAGTCAGGGTGGATTGATTTTTTTTTTAAATCAAAGCAATTTAAATCACTGATTTTCATCATGATTTAAATCAGCAGGCAAGAATCTTTGATTTAAATATCAGTTTTCATTATATTTTTGCATAGTTTGTGTGCATCAGTTACACCTCTACCCTGATATAACATGGTCCTTGGGAGACAAAATCTCAGTGCGTTATAGGTGAGATTGCGTTATATCAAACTTGCTTTACCCCCCCCCCCCCGGTTCCCTGACTGCCCCCTCCAGAGACCCCTGTCCCTAATCACCCCCTGGACCCCACCCTCTCCCCAGGAGCGGTGCCAGAGTTTCTGGCGCCCTAGGCAGAATTTGGAGGGCTGTGTTTTGTGCGCTCCCCACGGGGCACGCGGGAGCTTCCTGTTCCGCTCCCATCGTGCCGCCGAAGAAGGACCCTACGCCGAAATGCTGCAGGCGGCAGTCATTGAGCTGCTCAATTGCCTGCCGCTGTTTTCCGCAGCACATTGGCAGAAGGTCCTTCTTTGGCAGGGCGACAGGAGCGGAACCGGAAGCTCCCATGCAGCCCGTGGGGAGCGCACAAAATGCCCCCCCCCCCGAATCCTGATGCCCTAGGCAACCACCTAGAGTCATCTAATGGAAGTGCCGGCCTTGCCTCGACCCAACCCCCCTGTTTCCTGACTGCTTCAACCCCTATCCACCCTGCCCACCCCTTGACAGGCACTCACTGGCAGCAGTGGGAAGCAGAGCAGCCCGGCCCTAGTCTGCTCCACTCCAACAGCTCCCAGCGCCATGGTGCTTTGCTTCCTGCTGTCGGTGAGTGCGGGGAGGTTGGGGTAAGGATTCCTTCCCCCCCACCACACTCACATGCCGCAGGAAGCGGAGCAATGTGACCCAAGCCCATTGCGCTTTCCTTGTCCCGGCCCCAGCTGTGTTGCTGGGGAAAGGTCCTGCACTCACCTGCGGCAGGAAGCGGAGCGCCACGGCTGGGCGCTGGTGGAGTGGAGCTGGCTGCGGCTGGGCTGCTCCGCTTCCTGCCGCTGCCAGTGAGTGCGAGGAGGTTGGGGAAAGGACGTCCTCTGCACTCACCAGCAGTGGAAAGCGAAGCGATGTGGCCCCAGCCCGCTCCACTCTGCCAGCTCCCAGCCACAGCGCTCTGCTTCCCACCACAGGTGAGTGCGGGGAGGTTGGGGAAAGGACGCCTCCTGTACTCACCTGTGGTGGGAAGCAGAGCGCTGTGGCTGGGAGGTGGTGGAGTGGAGCGGGCTGGGGCTGGGCTGCTCTGCTTCCACCGCTCCTGGTGAGTGTGGGGGGCTCCCTTCCCCCAAGTCCCCTCCCCTGAGTGACACTGCTGGGGCTGGGGTGAGGGAAGCAGAGCTGGCTGCTTCTGGCCCCCCACTAATCCCGTGGGCCACTCTGGTACTGCAGGCCCCCCAAAAGTGCTCTCCCACAGCTCCTGCCCCCCAGACCCTGGTGCAGGGAGTCCCTGACTGCCCCCGAGACCCTCTGCCCCTTATTGAACCCCTCGGCCCCAGCCTGGCCCGGCACCCTTAACATGCTGCTCAGAGCAGCATGTCAGAGCTTTACTGCCTTGTATGCGAACCCACCTTATATCGGATCACATTATATTGAGGTAGAGGTGTATTTTCATGAAGAAAGATTGGTTCTCATTGTTTGGTAACCATTAAATTATATTTTTGCTAAGTTTCGTGCAGCTTTTTGCTAACCATGATGAAACAGTATATCCGTATGCACTTAAGCAATTATATAGCTTATCTTATATTTATTCAGATTCTTGATTTTTACACTTATGTTGGACAATGATAAATGATGCAGTTTTTATTTACTGGATTAATTTTTTGCTTGTGATTGTGTCAAACTCTATTTGGCTGGAAATTATTATTCATTTAAAATGCACAAAAACAAATTTTTTTTATTCAATAAAACTACCTTAAATGTACTGGATACGTGAGAAAAAAGTTCATCAAGACGCTTTGCATTTAAACTCATTAATTAAGCCAAAGTATTATCTGTAGTTAGTGAATTGAACTAATTGTCTCTGATCACCAGGTCCTTCAGAATTTTTAAGGTTAGCAGATCTCATTCTCTCACACATAGCTTTTATTTGTAGATTGGAAGACAAAAACAAACTTCCCTGTTTTTCAACTCCCAGTTGGGTTCTTTACTTAGCTCATTGAACTGAACTGGACTGAAATTAAGAAATCTGTCTCCCATGCAGAAGAAGTTACTACTATCAAAAGCTGGTTTAGCACTTCAGCAAGCTCTGGAGGCAAGTGCTTAGCAAGTGCCTTCCACCAGTCATGGGTTTGATTTTTTTTAAAACTTGGCAGCAAATGAACTGCTTAAAATTTTTTGTTTAGTTTAAATTATTTTAATACATCGTAACAAATTTAGGCCTTAACATAGGTTGTCAATTACAATTTTAATTTTAAATAGATTTTTAATTTAAAAAAACCCTTATTTAATTTAAATTTTAAAAATATTTAATTTTTTCAGATTAAATCATTGATTTTTATTGAACATGGGTTGAGCATTATGCAAGCAGACATTGCTTTCTCAAGATGGTAGCAAATGGTGGCCATAATCTCTGTAAAAGGCAAATGGCCACAGTCTTTTTTTCTTTTCTTCTTTAATGTCAGAATCTCTCCTTTTGTATTACAAAAAGATGGTATTGGAGGTGTAGTTGGTGCACAAAACCCTTCAGTGTGTCTGCCTACTGGAACTGAGCATATTGTGAGATTGGAGTTTAATTCCTTCAAGCTATAATCTTCTGAACATTGTGTCCATCTTAAATGCCTCCTGAACTCCCCATTTTTTTTCATCGAAGCCTTACTCAAACATCTTCTAAGTAGTTAGAACTTTGATTCACTGCCATCCTACCCTGTCCTTGCCAGTAGATCCTGTTAAGTCCCAACCTGGTTAATCACTAAGTTCCAGTCACTTTGAATCAAGTACACAGAACATCCTACTTTTCAATCACCTCATGTTGACGCTAGTATTCTCTATCTAGTAGCGGTAATAGATTTTACCACCCTGCTTGCTGCTCTGGCTGCTATAATTTTTCCATGTGTGCTGCCCCAGCAGCTTTATCAGTGTCTCTAACATACGTCTAACATGTGTGTCTCTGTTGGGAAATATAACCTGTAATCTAAACTGGGATTCTAGTTATTGTCTTTTGGAGGTATGTGCGCATGCTTCTACTTGCCAATTTTCCATGCTGTATGGAACTTTTCATAGGATCAGAAAAGAGAATGTATGGGACAACAGCTATGGGCGAGTAAAAATATTGTGTAGTATTTCCTCTTCGCCCTTCCCATCTTCTGTATGCTTATCCATAATTAATATTTCTGTAATTTTGTTCATTACCTTTTTAAATAAGTATAACTGAGGGAAAGGGGGAGATTGAAAAGTCTTTTCTCTTCCTCCTCCCTGGCTGAAGCAAAGATATTGGTTGAATGGAATCTTGTATTTAGGCTGGGAAGAGAAGAAAAAACTAAGACAAACCATTGCTACATATTTCTTTAAAAAATAGTCCCTTTAAATATCTCAGTGCTTGAGTGTGCTGTAAAGCATGTTGAAGTAGGTTGCAGATCCTTAGAAACTGTAGACCTTTCTGTTTGTTAATATGGCATAGGTGGTTCTATTATTCTTTTGTTTTACTCTAACCTTGTGACCTTTGTGGTTGTTTTGTTCATATGGAGTGCTATGGACCCACACTGTCACAATCCCTATTCAGGTGAAGGCCTAGATAGGATGCCATTTAAAACTAGTCAGTGGACTTTTGGATTGCAATAGGACATGAAAATTCTCAGCAAATGTATAGTTAATTCAAGTAGAGTGCAGTCAAGGTCAGATGTATGACCAGGGTGCATAGTCATATCCATTTAGAGTATCTAAAAGTGAAAGTGAGAACTGAAGGATGTGGAAAGGTGTTTCCACATCCTTCAGTTCTCACTTTCACTTTTAGATACTCTAAATGGATATGACTTTGTGAACATAAGAGTGGTCATGGCTCTCTCTTTCCCACGAAATCTGTACTCATTTCTTACAGACTGCACGGTTTTTCTTAATTTCTAGAAAATTTTTTTGTTTCGATTTTAAAATTATTTGATTTTTCAAGCTACTACATTAATATTTTTAAATTTTATACAGAAAAGAAAATAATAATATCATTTGCCATGACTTGAAAGAAGGTGAGAAGCGCCATGTTCCCAATCCTGTTTGTAAATTTGAAGATGCATTTCAATATTATCCTGATGTTATGGCAAATATCAGAAAAGTTGGCTTTGAGAATCCTACGCCAATTCAGGTACTGTGTGGTATCAGTTCTGGCAAGTTTCATATTTTAAAGAGAAATTTGCAGTCCATATGTTTAGCACTTATATTGCTTTGTTTCAGTCACAGGCTTGGCCAATCATACTTCAAGGAATTGATCTCATTGGTATAGCACAGACTGGTACTGGGAAAACATTAGCTTATTTAATGCCTGGATTCATTCATTTGGATTCACAACCAATGTAAGGGCTTGATGGAGTGAAAGTTTTTGAGTTTTGTATTGCCTTGCTAAGTTTTTGTTTTGTTTGTTTAACTCTAAATTTGCATTAAAACAAAACTTGAGAAACAGTTAATTTTAGAACTACTGATTGCACTCTACTAGTTTAAGAAACTGGTAGCCCTGATCTGTCTGAATAACACAACGTGGCAGTATATTGAGAAACTCTAGAGCAATATTACATTAAAACATTTTAATATCTAATGTGGGTGTACTCAATATCGTGTTTTTCTGTAGCCTAATAGAACTACTGTATAAAGCATTTTTTAAAAATTTGTTTAATTCTTTCTTAAAGCCCAAGAGATCAGCGTGGTGGGCCAGGTATGTTGGTCCTCGCTCCCACTCGAGAACTAGCTCTTCAGGTGGAGGCAGAGTGCTCAAAGTATACATACAAAGGAATTAAAAGGTAATCTTTATTCTGCCAGCATTTGTGTCTTTAATATTAAGAAGCTGGTGAGAAGTCTTGTATTACAGCAAGTCCTGTCACTAAAATGCTAAAGCATTATAACAAATACAAAAAAATTGAATTATTCTGTAGCCTTCAATATATCTAGTATTCTATTAGTTCTGTCAATAGAAGGCAGCATACGTGTTGTCCACCTTGTTTGGGCCATAGATTGCCTTCTATGATGAGATAACTGTTCCTGTGGGAAAAGGGGCGGATGTGATATACCTTGACTTAAGCAAAGCTTTTGATACATTCTTTAACTTGCTGGCAAGAATACTGTGGGAGAAGGATAGATTGAATGAATGGACTATAAGGCAGATAGAAAGCTGGCTCGATCATCAGGCTCAACGGGTAGTGATCAACAGCTTGATGTCTAGTTGGCAGCCGGTATCAAGTGGAGTGCCCCAGGGATCGGTCCTGGGACTGGTTTTGTTCAACATCTTCATTAATGATCTGGATGATGGGATGGATTGCACCCTCAGCAAGTCCACAAATGACACTAAGCTGGGGGAAGATGTGGATATGCTGGAGGGCAAGGATAGGATCCAGCGTGACCTAGACAAATTGGAGGATTGGGCCAAAAGAAATCTAATCAAGTGCAGAGTCCTGCACTTAGGACAGAAGAATCCTGTGCACTGTTACAGGTTGGGGATCAACTGGCTAAGCGGCAGTTCTGCAGAAAAGGACCTAGGGATTACAGTGGACGAGAAGCAGAATATGAGTCACAGTGTGCCCTTGTTGCCAAGAAAGCCAGCGGCATATTGGGCTACATTAGTAGGAGCATTGCCAGCAGATTGAAGAAAGTGATTATTCCCCTTTATTTGGCACTGGTGAGGCCACATCTGGAGAATTGCATCCAGTTTTGGGCCCCCTACTACAGAAAGAATGTGGACCAATTGGAGAGAGTCCAACAGAGGGCAATGAAAATGATTAGGGGAATGGGGCACATACCTTATGTGGAGGAGCTGAGGGAACTGGGCTTCATTAGTCTGTAGAAAAGAAGAGTGAGTGTGGGGGGATTGATAGCAGCCTTCAACTACCTGAACAGGGGTTCCAAAGAGAATGGAGCTGGGCTGTTCTCAGTGGTGGCAGATGACAGGACAAGGAGCTATGGTCTCAAATCGCAGTGCGGAAGGTCTAGGTTGGGCATTAAGAAATCCTATTACACTAGGAGGAGGAGGATGCACTGGAATGAGTTACCTAGGGAGGTGGTGGAATCTCCGTCTTTAGAGGTTTTTAAGGCCTGGCTTGACACAGCCCTGGCTGGGATGATTTAATTGGTGTTGGTCCTGCTTTGAACAGGGGGTTGGACTAGATGACCTCCTGAGGTCTCTTCCAACCCTAATCTTCTATGATTCTGTGTCTGCCATATTCTTCATTATGAAGTCACTAAATAGGATTACTTGTCTTTTCCTCTGGGTTCCCTTTCAGTACTTGGTCAATAGTTGAGCTTTCCATTGACTGAACCTCTTTCTCCTGTGTATTCTAAAGGCAAGATATTTTGTTGGTGGTGTAAAGTCTAAAGAGGTCCTTAATTTGTACCTTTTTATATTTACAGCTTTTCCTTCTGGCTTGGGTCTTTGAGGCCATTTTTCCATCTTTCTTACTTTTCTG
This sequence comes from Gopherus flavomarginatus, assembly GCF_025201925.1. NCBI lineage: Eukaryota > Metazoa > Chordata > Testudines > Testudinidae > Gopherus > Gopherus flavomarginatus. Next base: position 159,359,549 of record NC_066620.1, on the reverse strand, counting down.
CCTTTATCCAGACTGTGGCTTCAGATTGATCTCTGTTATTCTCTCTTGACCGCCTTTGTACCTCTTAGTAGTTCTAAATTGACATCCAGTCTGCACCACCTGTTCCTCCAGAGGTGAAACAAAATTATAATTATTTCATTTATTCTTCACGAAATTCTCTTTTTAAAATAGGATACTGTGCATGTTCCACATTCTGTCAGTAGTTTGTCTTCATTGCAGTTTACTTCAGAATTTCTTCTCACATGTTGAAATGTGTGAATGCTAAGGTGCTGTGGTACCTGAATAATTCCAATTCCCTTGTTCACTGCTAGATTAATTTTTTAAACATTATGTATTTCCTTCTCTGATAATGCTTCTATGTGCTGTAATAGGTGGTCACGTAACTTGTGCTCAGACCTAAAATCCCTTTTCATACCTACTCCGTGGTCTTTTGTCATTAGATTGGCATCCCGCTACCTGTTTGTAACTTTAGATAGCTTCTCTGTCTGCCTGTCTGGATGTGAGTTGAGAAACTAAAGCAGCACATTCAGTGACAAATTGTTTGGGATGTGGTTTAATGTAGTCAACTTCTCAGTGACAATTTTATTGTTAAAATATGTGTCCTGCTTAGTGTATCTGAACTTAAACACATTAGTTGTGGCAGATAATGTAAAATAACGTTCATATAAAGTAGAAAATTTAAATAAATCATTTGTGCTTTATCTCTTCTGTGACTATAATCTTTCCTTTTGATAGCTTAATACAAAACATACTCTTTAAATATTATGGGGCGATGTGATGGTATTGTTTTCAATTTTGAAAGATTGATTTTTAATTGAACTATACTCCTCAACTTCTGGAAAACTTTTATTTTTTTAGTATTTGCATATATGGTGGTGGGGATCGAAAAGGACAGATCAAGATGATTACCAAAGGTGTGGATATTGTTATTGCTACTCCTGGTAGACTGAATGACCTTCAAATGAACAACTTCATAAATCTGAAGAGCATAACATACTTGGCAAGTAGTCAGCATTAAAAAGTAATACACTTATTGGGGTGGAGGTGGATTAATCTGAACCAAATCTTTGTTTGTTTTTTAATGAATTAAATAATGTTAATTGAAATGAGATTTTTAAGGCTAAAATCTGGAAATCTTAGTACTGTTAACTGCGTATCTCTACTGAAGACACTGAACACCACCCTGAGAAAACTAGACTCCTGGTACATGTAATCAGTTTTCTTAAAATGGAAAATAGCTTGTGGCCCATGTTTCTAAAGGTCACTTGAAAAAAAAACTTTAGATAGCTATTGTGATGCTAATAGTATCATGTACTGAAAACCTTAAGTCTTTCTGGTCATTTTTTTACAAATAGTGAGCTAACAGTCTGACTTCAGGACATAAAAAAGTTAAGTAAGAAATGTGTTAGATTACTTAAGTGCATAATGTCCTTATTACCCTTTATTTTGGTTCACTCATCTTTTTAATACTATAGGTCAGTGGTTCTCAACCTATTTACTGCTATGGGCTGCATATGCAACTCTCTGTTATGTGGGCCGCATCCACACAATACATATACTACCTGTATGGCCCTGAAGATGTCACATGGGCCACAGCTGTGTGCTGATTGGGCCGCAGGTTGATAACCACTGCTATAGGTATTCTGTTCTCTCATGTTTACAAATTGTCAGTGACCTTTTAACCCGTAAGACACTGGTTAATCACTAGGGATAACAGTTTAAACTGTCCCTTTCCCAGGTGAAACCTATGAAATACTTTAATGAATAAACTAGGACTGTTAAGAAGATCCAGTCCTGAGCAGCTGGTAAAGTATCATAGCATGCCTCCCTTGATGCCAGTACCTGCCTATATTCCAGGTTTAGAAATAATAGTGGACTTGCAGACTCCAACTATGGAATGATGGTAATAGACAGCAAAGAGAGAGATGAGCATCACCAGGATTTTGACCAACTGAGAGAGAGAATAGTAGTGGAACTAGAGAGTAGCCTTATTTGATTGCAAAATAGGAATGAAGGCGCCTGCTTAGGGGAAGAGAAGTCGTCCTGGAGAAGTGTTTTCTTTACTACAGAAAGAAAAGAAAAAAAATTGCTAGTTTTTAGTGCACTAACAGCTAAATATTGTATTTAGCCTCGTGCACTTTCACTGTCCTTAGAAAATAAATGATATGGTGCTGGCTAGAAATAGAACACAAGTCTATAATTGCTGAAAATAATTTGATAATTATGTTGCATGTTAATCAAAAGGCCTTAACCATCATCTTTCTGAATCACATACAAAAGGAGAAAATGGTTCTCATTGAACTTCAGTCCAGACACTTAGGTGTAAAGTTCCACTTTTCCAGTAGATGGGAGACATGCACAGAGGACTGAATTCTGAAAGTGGTCAACTATTTTAGGTACTTGTAGACTGACTTTTTTTTCCCCAGAAGTGTTGCACACCCTCTACTCCAGTCCATAAGTATCTAAAATTGGACCCAAAACTGAGATCATGCTTTAAAAATTGAACTTGTGTATTTGTCCCCTCCTCTTTCCCCCTTCCTCCCCCCCGCAATATGTAAGAGGCTCTCTGCTTCCCAGAGCTCAGTTGTGTCTTCAGCAGGCAGAGAACACAATACCTTTGCTGGAGAGAAGATCAGAGAGAATTGAACTTCAGATTCCCATCATTCTTTTGTATGTAGCTACGCACACAGTTTCCATATAAGATGCCGAAGAACTTGTGAATCTTCTTTCAAATACACTGGACTGTCTACTTCCTGGCCCTGCTGCAGATCTCTGCTTTGTGCTCATCCTCTCTAGCACAGTAAAGGAACCTGAGATAGGAAATGGTAAGAAGAAAACAGAAAACTCTCTCCATAAAACACACAGCGCTGTCCACTTCAGCATAGTGCACAAGATGGATCAGCACCTCCAGATGGATCAGATGTGCGCAAAATGAATTAACACCACCCTCTCTGCACAGCCACATCTACTTTTGGTTGCTCTACAGCCTAGATCCAGCTCAATTCTTCTTTAGTAATCCAGCCGTCCCAATTAGCCTTCCGCGTTCTTCATGTCTTTAATGGAAACGAGCAATTTTGTCACCTATGGCTTCTGTACTGGTCAGATGCATGTCCTCAGTTGAAGCCACCATTCAGCTCTCCCCTCTCTGTTATAAAACAATTGTATGCTGTTATCTGGAATTCTGCATTCACTTTTGATTATGCCATATCAGAAACTGTATAGCAGAAATAGAAGGTAATTTAGAGACGTATGATGAGAATGATTAGGAACATCAAAGAAACCTGTAGAGAGGAGACAGAAGAGGACACAAATGTATACAGATTAGTTAGTTACCTTCACTATTCCGTTCAAGTGCTCCTATTACCCTCTCTCAGAATACAAGAACAAAGAAACATACAATAAAACAGAAGAGAGACAAATTTAAAACTGATAAAAGTTGAGACTTCTCACACAGTTCCCAACTGGCCTGTGAAACTCTGTACCACAAGGTATAACTTCGACAAAGATCTTTTAGTATTCAAAAAAGGAGTGGACATTTATATGGAGAGAAAGAATGTCCAGAAGGTGGTATAGTGAATATTAATGTTTTGAAAGTGATATTAAATCTTATGCTTAAGGCAATAAACAGATATTCAACTGTTGGGGGTTTGGAAGAAACATTAACAGGAGGTTGGTTATCCTATCTGGGAGATGGGATACTGAACTTAGACAGACCACATGTCTGATCCAGTTTGGCTATTCATATGTTCTCTCCCCTCCTTCCAGCTACAGTAATAGTTCATTTCCTAGCCAAGGAAGTACCTTCTGTCCTATTAGGAAGGACACTGCCATACAAATAGCTAGCTGCTCTCTGTAACCCACAATAGAGATTCTAGCCTTTACGCTCCATTGGAATATGTATAATTAGTGAAGAACAACCTTAATTAAGTCTTTTGGACATGAAGGGTTAGTCAGAAGATTGAATTCCCCTCCTCAATCTCTCAGATGAGAGGTTATGATGGTCAAACTTATATTTCAGGGAATTCCAATGGCACTTCATTTTGATGAGTCGCAACTAGACTAGAACGTCCAAAAAGGAGAAAACAGGGATGAAGATAATCAAGGGAATGGCCAGAAAATCTCTGATCCTCCAGTATAAGAGAAGAGAGAACTTGGCCTTTTAAAAAGTAAATAAATAAATAAATTACCCCTAACTAAGCCTATAACTCAAACCTGAAAATTAAAGGAGGAAAGTCCAGTGGACCTGGTTCTTGTTGGCTTAGTGTTTTTACATTTGTATAGGATTCTGAAATTCTCACAGATGTGCTTACATTTCAGAAATGGAATGGATCATGAGTGAGGCTCAGATTTCAAAACCATTCCAATTAATTGAAAATCTTGTGCCCTCTTTCCAAACTAATTCCAATTCCCATAGTAGGGGGTGTATCCCTAAAGGACCCATTATTTCAGTGCAACACTTAAAAAAAAAATAATCAGATCTCTGTTTCCAGAGCAGATTAGATTGTTAAAGGCCAGGAGATTATAAAATATTTCCAAGTCTTTAAAAGTCAAAGATGTCCAGTTACCACTTAAGATACTGCTCTGTGTAGGATCATCAGTTTCGCTTGTGTGTGGCAGAAGATTGCTGGGGCTCAAATGATGGTCAGCTAGCCATATGTCCCAGGTGTAAAGACTCTCTGCTTTTCTGTGAGGAATCACACCTAACCTCAACCTCAGAGAGCCATTCTTTCACTGTGATTAGGATATTACTTTGGAGCCTTGACTCTTTGCAGGTGACATTGTTTGACCATTACGAGTTCTGATTCAGAGACTTAGACCTCAAAAACTAGTAATTTTTCAAGAGTACTGGGAAGGATCAAGTGATGGTCAGGTGCACTTTATCTAGTGGTTAAGAGAAGGCTGAGCTCAGAACTGGCAGGCCCCTTGAAAATGTTGTGATGAAATGTCTTTCTGCTCATAGCGAAGAACAAAATTAATATTTCTGGACTGATGTAGAAAACCTCTAATGAGTAAAATAAGAAATCTCACTTTAAAGTTTCTGAAGGAAACCCTCTTGATTAAAATGGTTGCATGGTTGGTTTTTTTTTCTGTTTTCTGTTACATAATCAAAACTTCTATTTGAATTTATATGCCAAACAAATCAGGGGGAGGAGGGAGGAAGGGGGGGAGAGATATAGGCCAGTGAAAACTATTCAAAATCCTGGGGTTCTCTGGCTTTTGTTCTTGAAGGTATGGTTAAAAGCATTTTTCTCAGAGAATTTTCCTGTCTAGAAATGTGCAAAGTTTGCCTTTCCATCAAGGAGTGGCACCAGAAACAATTTAGATGGTGAAAACTCAAAAAGAAGTGAATAGTTTTTGGAGTGGAAATGAATAGATTCTAAAATGGGTTTTTAGGGTGGAGTGTGAGAAATACCTCTTAAGGAAAGTCTGCTGTGTAGTGTCTTGCTGAAAACTTAAAGAATCATGGGAACTAACCTTGTTTTGCACAGGTTTTAGATGAGGCTGATAGGATGTTGGATATGGGATTTGAACCTCAAATAATGAAGATCTTACTAGATGTACGCCCTGACAGACAAACAATCATGACTAGGTATGTAAATGTTTTCAGTAGCTTAGAATTAAGGTTGGTGTCATTGTAAACTTGTATAGTTATACTTAATTTTAATGGTTCACGTTAGCACTTTTTTTTAATATAAACTCCTAAATAATTACTATGCTCATATTTATGGGACAGTGGATACCTGCTATAATCATTTTGATTTATCCTCTTGATGTCAAATTGGTTACTTATGAAACTAAATTCAACAAGAGAAATTTCAGATACTCTTGAATACTGACTAGTTGGATAACATCTTAGACTTCAGACACAGTCTGATAGATTGAAAAACTCCCATAGGCCCCTCTGGCTAACTTAATCAGTGATAAATCTTGGACTGAAGAATTTATGAGGGTATTTAAAGAGAGCCTGCATATTTGGATTTTTTAACTAATTAATTATGTGCTATGTCTCTAGGTAGGCTTGGAGAGGCATTCAGTACACTAGTAACTTGAAATTTTAATTTTTTTATTGTTTGTTTTTGCAAGTTTGTGATGCACATGACCACTGCAGATTGCCAGCTGCTGCTAAGTGTGGATATATGAGTATGCACTCTGCTTTTATCAGCCTCCCCTACCCCTTAGCTATCCCAATGGTCTTTTGTGGTAAGTCTCATTCTTCTCCAGTATTTGACTTCAGAAAGAAAAATATTTTATCATGTAGGGCACTGATGCAGAATCTTCGCAACACAGAGGACTTCATGGTAACCTAACAAGATTCCAAAAGCTGTAAATAATTTTACATAGGATTTAATCAGTAAAAAAGAAGTATAAGAGTAAGTTGCACAGCATCTCTGAATGTATTCTTTGGAGGCTTCAGGGGAAGGCATATCAATGGGAAGTCTGGCACTGCTTTGGAACCAAATTCTTGATGTCTGACTTAGAAGTGGTTGTGCACATAATGATATGGAGACTTGCCCATTGTTCAAGGTGTGGCATTTTGATTTATTCCAGTGCATAGATCTTTTTCATAAACAGCTACTTCAGAGAAGATCTTTTGTATAACTAAATAAGTCCCGTGGAGAGCATTTATAGAAATTCATTGTTTCCTTCATGACATTTGGGCTGAAGCTTAGTAAATCAGTCAGTTCTAACTGAATTTGACATCTCTTTGGGGCTCAAGTGAAAAATGGATCTGCAAATAACTTAGAACTCCTGTTTTACCTTGAAAGTCTCTTAGCTGAAGCTCAAACTTACCTTGAAGATTTTTGATTCTTGCACTCTAAATAGAACTGTCACTCACATTTTGAGAACTGTGGTATTGAGTGAGATGAAATAAATGGGTGGAAGCTGTTAACATAACCGTGTCACTGTCCAACACTAAATAGTGGGGTTTGGTACTAAGCAGACTGAGGTCTCTGTATACCATGGCGCAATCACCATTAAAAATCTTTTCAACCTTTTATTAAAGATGCAGAAAAGAAGGAAAAACAGTTAACATAATTGAAATGTAAAACATTAAGGCTTTTATTTTAACATCCCATTTTCCCTTTAGCTGGAGAGAGTTTTAGAAGGGAAAACAGCTCCTTGTTGGATAGTCTCTTGGATGGTGGTAACTGTACTTTTGGGGAAAAGAAGTTAACTGAGATGAGCTAGAGCTGCCATTGCTGTTAAAGTCCATTCTCATTTCATTTCACATGGTGGTTGGGATTCAGCTGGATTTGGTAGAGATGATGGTGATATCTGAGTCCTCTCTCTGGCCTGGTCTGGTCAGGACGTCTCTCAGTATCAGGGTGATGAAAGCCTAGGTCCCATGAGTTGGTACGGGTGGCAGCCATGATGGTAACTGTTCTGAGGCCCATTGCTGCTGAAATCTCAGATCACCTTAGTTAGCAAGAAGAGCTTTCTATTTTCTGCTTATGCCCTTGGTCTGCTCTTGCTATGTTGCCTAACGCCAGAGAGATCACAAATTTAGCAATGACATGGATGTTTCCTACATTGCACAACACATATCTACTGGGTCTCATCTAGTTTCAGTTATATCCAATTTGCTTGGATATTTGAGCTAAGATGAGTTGAGAGTAAACTAAATGTTATTTAAACTGTTAATGTTACATGCTGGAGTGACTACCTGGTGAGAGAAATGAAGGTAGCTTACACTTGTGTTGAAGCATTTCTTTTCACCTAGAGTATCTCCTATCTGAAGAAAACCTTTTGATTATCAAAGTTTTTCTTTGCAGTCATGTGGAAGAAACTATTCTTAAGTAAAAGTTTAAATTAATTTCAGAGGGCCACAGAAAACTTTGGATTGCATACTCAGAAGTTGTGCACTACAGCCTTAGGGTATAAAGCAGGGGTGGGCAAACTTTTTGGCCTGAGGGCCACATCTGGGAATAGAAGTTGTATGACGGGCCATACTCACAAAATTGGGGTTGGGGTGTGGGAGGCGGTGAGGGCTCAGATTAGGGGTGCAGGATCCAGGGTGGGGCCAGAAATGATTTCAGGATATGGGAGAGGGCTCTGGACTGGGGTGGAGAGTGGCGCAGTGAGGGCTCTGGCTGGGGGTGCAGGATCTGGGGTGGGGCTGGAGATGAGGAGTTTGGGGTGTAGGAGGGTGCTCCGGGGTGGGACCGAGGGTTCAGAGGGAGGGAGGGGGATCAGTGCTGGGGCAGGGGGGTTGGGTGCAGGTAGGAGTGCAGGCTCCAGGCGGTGTTTACCTCAACCAGCTCCCGGAAGCAACGGCATGTCCCTTCTCTTGGTCCTACACAAAGGCACAACCAGGTGGCTTTGCACGCTGCCCCGTCTGCAGGCACTGCCCCTGTACCTCGCATTGGCTGCAGTTCCCAGTCAGTGTGAGCTGCTGGGGCAGCGCTTGAAGCGGGGGCAGCGTGCAGAGCAGAGCCCCCTGCTGTCCCTATGTGTAGGAGCCAGAGAGGGGCCATGCCACTGCTTCTGGGAGCCATGTGGAGTGGCCCCCAACCCCGCTCCCCAGTGGGAGCTCAAGAGCCGGATTAAAATGGCTGGCAGGCCAAATCCCGCCTGCAAGCTGTAGTTGTCCCACCTCTGGTATAAAGTATTAAGTGTCATTGAAGAAACTGGATTTACCTATAGACAAACTCCCCTTTCCAGCAGTTTTCAGCTGACTGTGATATCCTTAAGAGAGTGCATACTAGGACATCACATTGAGTAGGAACTGAAAATCTGCAGCAAATATGTATTTAGTACTTTTGTGTTCTGCGGTTTTATCAATAGGTAATGAATGGAATGTCCTCTTAACCTTATTATTGAGACAATTCTAGAATTCTGGTATTAAGTGCTGAATGAACTTCTTAAGATGATCCAAGAATCCAGTTTCTGCATAAAAAATTTAGTACTTTCTGCACAATGTTAAATACTTGTACTATGCTTTTTCTTTATACCTGAAAGTTGGTTCACAGTAGATCAAATGTGAAAATAACTTAAACAACCCACATCCCTTGATATTTAGGTGAACACACAACTCCCATTGTAGTTTAACTGTTCCATGCTGCCAGTATTTCACTAAGTTCTTATTGTCCCCTTCTGTCTCACTTCCATACTTTGTGTGCTGTCATCAGTTTCCATTTGCTCACAGGAAGGCCTGCCGCTGCAGTAAACCATGACACCAGGAGAAATCTTGCAACCATTTTGACATCACTGAATATATTTAAAATCTGGGTATAGTTGAGTTATTACACAAACAATTCAAAGCTGTGAACTGGTATTTTATGATAACTATAGTTAAGTAGTAATCACAATCTACACAAGATAAATAAATAGCTTCATGACTCAGAGGTTGAGTTGAGTGCTGATATTTGACCCATCTGTCATCCGATATTTAACCTTGAAAAGCTGTGCATCTTAGCAATGTACTTGCTTATACATTATCTGCTGTTTAAATAGCATGTAAGCATCTGCACCCTATGCTTCCTCATGCTCTGGACTGAGAGTTTAACTTCCTCTGGCTAGTGATGGAGTGTCTCAGTGTATACCTGACTAGCTTACTGTCTTTCTTTGTTTTATTCCTTGGTGGTTCATTCTGCTTTGGGACCTTCAATCTAGTTCTCAATGTCTTGAGGAAACCACCTTTTGAACACATTGATAGCTGTCATTTTCTCCGTTTAACCTTTAAAACTTCATCTCTCATAGCCATCGCTTTGGCCAGGAGGGTAGAGGAATTGGGAGCATTTATGGCTAATCTACCATACACAATAATCTACTGAGACAAAATGACTCTGTCCCCATCCTCACTTCCTGCCTAATCTCATTGGACTTCCACATCAACAAAGACATTCAGTAAACCTTTTTTAACTCCAAGCCTTATGCTTCAAGGGAAGAAGCCAGCCTCCATACTCTAGAGGTGAGAAGAGTGATTTGCCTTCTATCTCAACAGGACTAAACCCTTTTAATCGTCCCCCAGACTCTGTCTCTTTCACAGAGAGGATGAAGGGGGCCCCTATTTCCCTATTAAAGTGGGTATCGGTATGCATCTTAGCTTGTTATAAAGCTTCTAAGTTGCACCCTCTGCCTAGGAGGATGGCCCATTCCACCAGAGCACAGTTCCTCTCTGTAGACCTACTTAATGTACCCATTGCAGACATTTGCAAAGCTACCGCATTGTCATTTGTGCACACTTTTTCCCAGCACTATGCTAGCGTTCATGTTTCTAGAGCAGATACAGCCCTTGGTGAGGCTGTTTTCTAAACTGTACAGACTTTCTCCTCAGCATCCTCCTCCATTACCAAGGCACTGCTTGGGAATCACCTGAAGTGGAGCATCCACAGAGACAATAACTTGGAGGAGGAGAGATTATTTACTTCTACAGTAACTAGAGTTCTTCTAGATGTTTTGTCCCTATGGGTGCTCCACTACTTGCGCTCTCCTTTTCCTCTTTTTGGAGTTCTTGCTGCTGGAATTCATGACTGAGAATGAATTGGAGCAGTGGCAAATCTGCATTTCCCTGTCTTGAGCACAAGGATGAGTAGAGTGAGAGTGCATGGACTGCTGACAGAAATCTGATTGAAAGCACAAGGTCATGCACAAAGTGGAGCACCCCAGGGACAGAATTTCTCATATTCCAGTTACTGTACATGTTAGTATCCTCTTCATATAGACTGGAATATGGTTTTAGAGTGAAATTTTATTGCTTTTCTTGAAGCTGTGAGCAAAGATTCAAATCGTGTGTGCAAGAGAGTTTTGGAGCAAGGGTATTAACTATACTTCATTACAATGAACTATACTTCATTACAACTTTAGCATGTTTATAAAACATGCTTTCTGTTTTCCCACCTGCATTCTAAAAACTGTACTTGAAAATATTGAATGTTTTAAAATGACTTCCCAGATGTAAAGAGGTAAATGAATGCTGATTGCATAGTACATCATACATTTCCTAATCGGATGCAGGATTATCAGGGACATAGTTCAAAATATATCAGAGTGAATTATTTTGTGTCTCAAGTGTCAGTATAAATCCTATTTTATATATTAACATGAATATCGATGTATGAACCTTTCAGTCTCTAACCACCAATCCCCTGCTTCTGTGAATTCTGGCCATTGCATGCCACACCATAACTAGCCACAGGAAGATAACCCTATTGTAGGAGAATCCTCTGAGGTAGAGAAAGCGTGACTGCTTCTGTGTTACCCCACTTTCTGTGGCTATCTAAGGTTTGTGAAAGGGAGAATGGAGACATGGCTGGGATTTTTCTTTGCCTCAGAGATCTCTAGATACTTTAGTAACATTTTAAGGCTGTTAACAGCTTGTGTACTTTTGTGAGACAAGCAAGTGTGGTGTTCTTCTACTGAAGAACATACCTGCAGTTCATAGATGGACTGACAGGCCAGAAGGAAACACTGTCATCATCTAGTCTGACCTTATGTATAACACTGGCCATAAACCTTTCCCAAAATAATTCCTAAAGCATGCCTTTTAGAGAGAGATTAAATCTTAATTTAAAAATTGTCAGTAATTAAGAATCCACCATGAACTTTGGTAAATTGATCCAATGATTAATTACTCTCGCCATTAAAAATGTACATCTTATTTCCAGTCTGAATTTGTCTAGCTTCAGCTTCCAGCCATTGGATCATGTTAGATTGAAGAGACCAATATTAAGTATTTGTTCCCTGTGTAGACTGTAGTCAAGTCTCCCCTTAATCTTCTCTTTGTTAATCTTAAATTGATTAAGAGCCTTGATTTTGGTCACCCCATCTCAAAAAATATATTTTAGAATTGTAAAGATGCAGAGAAGGGCAACAAAAATGATTAGGGGTATGGAACAGCTTCCATATGGGGAGAGAGTAAAAAGACTGGAACTTTTCACTTTGGAAAAAAGACAACAGAGGGGATCTGATAGAGTTCTATAAAATCGTGAATGGCTTGGAGAAAGTGAATAAGAATGTTTACTGCTTCGTGTAAGACAAGAATCAGGGGTCACCCAATGAAATTAATAAGCAGCAGGTTTAAAACAAACGAAAGGAAGTACTTCTTCACACAATGCCCAGTCAGCTTGTGGAACTCATTGTCAGAGGATGTTGTGAAGGCCAAAAGTATAATGCGGTTCAAAGAATTAGATAAGTTCATGGAGGATAGGTCCATCAGTGGCTGTTAGCCAAGATAGTGCATGGGGTTGCATCCATGACTATGTCCCTAGTGTCTGCTGGAAGCTGGGAGTGGATGACTGGATGGATCACTTGATGATTACCTGTTCTTTTCATTCCTTCTGAAGCACCTGGCATTGTCCAGTGTCGGAAGACAGGATACTAGGCTAGATGGACCATTGGTCTGACCCAGTATGGCCATTTGTATATTCTTAGTCTGTCGCTATAAAGTATGTTTCATAATTCTTTAATCATTCTTGTTGCTCTTTTAACCCTCTCCAATTTGTCAATATCCTTTTTGAATTGTGGGTATCAGAACTGGACACACAGTTCCAGCAGGGGTCGCACCAGCACCAAACATCGAGGTAAAATAACCTCTCCACTCCTATTTGAGATTCCATTCTTTATGCATCCCAGTATTGCATTAGCCCTTTAGTCACATCGTTGGACTGTGAGCTCATGTTCAGCTGATTATCCACCATGAACTCCAGGTTTTTTTGGAATTACTGATTCCAGGATAAAGTTCCCCATCCTGTAAGTACGGCCTACATTCTTTGTTCCTGGATGTATACATTTGCATTTAGCCATCTTAAAACATTAATTTGTTTGCTTGATCCTAGCTTTCGAAGTGATCCAGATTGCTTTTTATCAGTGACCTGCCTTATTCATTATTTACCACTCCCCCAGTTTGCGTCATCTGTAAGTGTTACCAATGATGATTTTGTTTTCTTGCCAGTCATTGACAAAAAAGTTAAATAGCATAGGAGCAAGCATGGGATCTCCTGTGGGACTCCACCAGAAACACACCTGGTTTCCCTTTCATAATTACATTTTGAGACCTGTCAGCCAACTTTTAATGCATTTCCTGTGTGCAGTGTTAATTTTGTCTGTCTTGTTTTTAAGCAAAATGTCATACCAAGTCAAATGTCTTACAGAATCTTAAGTATATTACATCAACAATATTACCTTTATCAAACTTGTAATCTCAAAAAAAAAATCAGGTTAGCTTGACAGGATCTATATTCCATAAACCCATGTTGATTGGCAGTAATTTATTATATTATCCTCCTTTTATTTTTTCTAATTGAGTCCTGTATCAGACACTCCATTATTTTATCTGAGGTCATTATCGGGCTGACAGGCCTACAATTACCTGAGTCTTTCCATTTACCTTTTCAAAAGTGGCACAACATCTCTTCCAGTCTTCTGGAAATTCCCTAGTGCCCAAGATTTATTGAAAATAAATGTTTTTCTTCGAGTGATGGTCCCTGTTGTATTCAGCTATGGATTACGTATGCATACCCTACATCTGGAGCCAAAGAATTTGAAAGTAGCATCCGTTGGTCTGCACGTGCGCCTTGCTCCCCTCATTGCTTCAACAAAGGGGATAAAGGACAAGATGGTCTGACAACCTCTCCAATTCCTTCTCATGACTGCATGGTTCAGGTGGGAACCTTTAGTGTCCACAGCTTTGGCTTCATTCTACAGAACAAGAATCATCTAATTGTGAAGAGTTGAATAGTTTTTAAAAGTTTTACTGTTTAGCATTAGATTAGTCTCCTAGGGGAACAAACCCAAGCCCCTCCAATGCCTCATTTGGGTACTGGACTGTGCCCAAGACTCCAAGCTTCTGACTCCGTGCTTCCTGCCTGCGATCCTTTTTGGTCAGCGACAACCACCAGCCCCATGGCTGGAGATGTTTGGGGAGCAGGAGGCCAAACACACATTTCATCCTCCATCTCCAGTGGAGGTAGTTATGTCTCAACCCCTTCCATAGTTGACGACTTCTGTCAATTTCAAGACCTCATGAAGTGAGTAGCTGACACTACTCAGATTCCACTCAGAGGTCAAGGATTCACAGCATAAACTGTTGGATCTCCTGCAGTCAGTAACAACTCCAGGATAGTCTTACCCATTATTGAGGCATTACACTATCTTAGCCAATTCCAGTCACAAACACCTGCTACTGTTCCACCAACATGTAAATTGTTCCCCCTAAAGACTCTGGGTTCTTTTGAGATAAATGAGCGGGTAAGCAACACTAGTTTTTTATCATATGGGGTAGAATTGGATGAAAGACTGGACCTTTGTGGACAGAAGCAAAGCCTGAACTATCAGGATCATGGCCAAATATAATTTTACAAACTATTGTAGATTTAACTGCCTTTATTGAACATATGCCACAGGAACATAGGGAGTAATTCTAGTCCATCTCCTCAGAGGGCCAATTATTGGCCAGGACTGCTCTTCACATATCCTTGGATGCTGCAGATGCTGCTGCCAGGTACACTTCTGCGGCTGTAGCTACGCTAAGGGCATCGTGGTTCAACTGTCAGGGTTTCCAAGGGAAGTACAGAATACTATTGAAAATCTCCGCTCTGATGGTTGGAAGCTTTTCTCGGAGACTACCGACAAGTCCTTGTACACGCTGAAGGACTCTAGGGCTCCTTTGAGATCCCTGGGCATATACATGCTTACAATAAGAGAAGATTTAGTAGGTCACCAACTTCCCAGAGATTGCATCTTTCTAAATTCTCTGAATTCCATAGATCCACCAAAACCCCTAGAAAAAGACCTACATTCCTGAGACAGAGAGAGAGGGCCACTCATTTGCTCTCCATGACCACTCAGTCATCTTCAAAGCAACAGTGGTGATGGGTTGGTCAAGGGTTCATATCCTCCCACACCTCTGGTTTTACAGCTGTCCATTTGCTCACCTCCCCACCTTCGAAGACCCTCTTTCCCATCCGAAACTTGATTTGGCGTGGGATCCCTACAGACAAGTGGGTCATAGAGGCTATACCATCATTTTATATCACACTCTCCCTTCCAGCCCCCTTCTCTGTCCCTCTTAACGGACCCCTCTCTTAAGCTTTTGAGATAAGTGAATATTCTTTTAGATTAGGAATGATAGAACTGATTCCATCTTCTCACAAGGGCAAAGGGTTTTACTCAAGATATTTCCTTGTGCCAAAGAAGGGCAGTGTGTGGAGACTGATCTTGGATCTAAGACAAGTTTGTAAAGGCTCAAGCTTACAATGATGACCTGGCAGCTATAATTCCTTCACTGGAGGAAGGGGATTGGTTTTCAGGCCTCAACCTACAAGATTCCTATTTCTATATAAAGATACACCCATCCTGTAGGAATTACCTAATGTCATTATAGGCCAGGATCATTTCCAATACCAAGTGCTTCCCTGCGGCCTTTCTTTAACCCTAAGGGTGGTCTCAAAGGTTCTTACATGCAACAAGAAGCAATCCTAGTCTTTGTGTGCCTTTGCAACTAACTACTCAAGGAACATTCCTATGAAGCAGTGCTGTCTTCCACTCACACAGCCTTTGATCTGTACTAGGAGTTGGATCTTCTGGAAAAGGTACAATAATCCATGTTAATTCCCTATACGGAAGATACAGTTTATAGGGGCATCCTGATAACCAGGGCCTACCTTACCTTAGACAGATTCTTAACTCTGTCAAGTCTGGCACATGCAATTCAGGAGAGCTCTTGGACCACAATTAGGAACTGTCTTCAGCTCTAGAGATCCATGACAGCTTGCACCTTTGCAACTGATCTCACAAGGCTGTCTCCTCTGCATCCAGGGTTGGTTCAGAATGATCTGTTCTTGAAGTGATGGTCCCATGTGTATTCCACACCTGGGCACACATGCGCTTAGTTGAAAAGTTTTCTCCAAGCAGCATCCATTGACCTGTACATGCTCAGTATGTCTCCTTGTGCTCCCTACCGAGGGCATATGGGGTGGTTCAGCTTGATGTCACTCCAGTTCCCTCTTACCATCTCATGGCCTGAGTCAAAACCCCTATTCCACCTTCACTCTTCTTTCGATTAGAGAGTTGTTGTATAATTGTGTAAATAAATTGTTTTTCATAGTTTTAGTATAGACCCTCCCCAGTTTGGGGGGGACATCCCCTCGCTATCCAAGGACTATACCTAGGATCCCAGGCATCAAGAATGGTCTCCTGCCCTCATTCCTTTTTTATCAGCATCGACCATCAATGGGGCCTCTACTGTCTGGGCAAGGCGCACATCTTGGTGAAGTGCGGCATCTGAAGTCTTTCCTGCCCAGAACAAGAGAGGCCCATGAGCTCCAACTCCACAAGTTCCTGAGGAAGAGGCACTAAGGCCCTGGATGCACTCTGATCCTGGCCAGGAGGACCCCCCCACACACTGTATAGCAGCCTCTACTGACCAGTAGTGCTCCTCTGAGCATGAGCTATGGGGCAGAGCTGCCTGCGCCAGAGGCCCGCTACGAGAATAAGAAACACTCGTAGGAATAAGAGCAGATCCCTGCATCGGACTGCTCCATATAGACACATACCCAACCTGTCATGGCTCAGAGAGGGAAAGATGTCACTTGTGGATCCAGCGGAACTACCATCAAAGGCCCCCCGGCTGGAGGGTAAGGCAAAGAAGAAGCGAGATCCATCCCTGCCACCTGGTGACCTGGTACTGGGGACGTGTAGAGCGTTCCTCTACAACTATAGCTCTGGATGCTCTGTTGCTTCCGTCTGACCAATATGCAGACCAGTTGGCTCTGACTACTGATTCAGGTACCTCTGGAGTCTGTGGGCACCCCAAGGACTCAAGGACCTACAGAGACATTCCTGACACCAGAGAATATGTTTCTGCCATATCTACAGTCTCTGCTCCTCTCAGGCCTGTCTATTCTCCAGGACATCCCCACACCTGAGGATGAGCTGCTGCTCCTGTTGCAGCAGAGGCCCCTTCCTCATTCATTGGATTGGGACCCACTGTTTCTGACAGAGCTGTCATCCGACTCACAGGAGTCCCAGTACAGACAGAGAGCATCTCTGCCACTGCACAGGAGTCCAGAGAGGCAGCCAAGGCACCCTTATCCACATATCTGTAACATTTAGAAATTCCAAGAATGTTTTAGTTCTGGCAGCACGAGCCCTCCAGCATATGTTACTCCAATTGAAGTCCCTCATGATCACACTGTTTTTTTTTCCTGCACATTGTAGATAAGCATGTAAGGAAGTGTTCACCTTCCCTAGTGTGATTTTTTTTTTTTTTTTTGGTGGTCTGTAGCGGACACCAGCTAGTACCCCATCTTGTGTTTTGTCTGTTAGGACATTGATCCAGAAGCCTTCAAGATGACTTTCTTCCGAGTTATCAGTGACTCGGAAATAGGTAATGCCATTTTTGACAGAGTGTCACTCCTCCTCCCCTTTTGCTCATTCAGTCCTTCCTAAATAAGTTATAACCATTGATTTTAATATTTCAGTTGTATAAATCATCTCACCAGGTTTCAGTAATACCAGCTGAATTGAATTTATGCTCAAATGAGCAATTCCAGTTTTTCTTGTTAAGATTAGTACATATGCATGACAGCTATTGTGGGTATAAGACCTTGCTGAAATATATTGGGAGTGTGGGATGGATGAGAGGATCGTATTGGAGACCTCTTACACTTCTAAAAATGTATTTTTTTTCTTCCCTCCCACCAGTGCTACTTGGCCAGATGGTGTTCGCCGCCTTGCAAAATCGTATTTGAAAGATCCTATGATCGTATATGTCGGCACTCTTGATTTAGCGGTAGGCTGATTTTTTTTTTTAAGTTACGTAATTTTTTGTAGTTGCACATAACTTTGAATGTTTTGGAGCATTCAGATAACACTTCATTTAGTTAAAAGCATAACCTAGTCTGGTCTTTCACAACATGCTCCAAGTAGGCAGAAATCAGTGGTATTTTAAAAGCTTCAGTAAAAGCCCAGAATGCATCTTAGAACTGTAAATGAAAAAGAACTTTGTGATAAGAATATGAGACATGCCAAAGAGCATTTAGTCTCAGCTTTTGTAATGGACAAATGATGAAATAAAATTTATGAAGTCTCTCTAAAGCATTAATTTGGTTAATAGTAATGTATTTCTCCACCCATAAACAGACAACTTCAGTAGTAAATATTTCATCAAAATCTACCTAGTGGCCAACGGCTCATGTATAATATTATGTAGCCACACATTGCTATGAAAGTGCCCTTTTTGATTATGCTATATCATTTTCATCCAGAATTGAATTTTTTATGTTTAAAAAAAATTCTAGCTCTTGGTTACAAAAATGACCTTTAAAATGTGAAAACAATGTAAACATGATGCTCGAAATATGCAGACAACCTGTCATAGCTCTCAGAGGTGTAAAGTTTCCCCCTTATCTCTGTTTTTGTATTGACTTTGAAACCTAACACATTTAAAAGTCAACTGCATGAGTGCTTATTTTAGCAGCGACATCAAACTGAAGTATTTAGACATATTTGAATGTAGTGTCAGATACTGGGTTGGGGTGAAATGCATTCAAAGTTTGATTTGGGAGAACATGGAAGAAATGTATATGCCATCTCCCTAAATGTGAAGTCACCTCTACCCTTGCCAAAAAGCAAGAGGGAAAGATGTGCTATTTCCCTAATATCAAAAGCCTCAACTGGATGCCAAAAAAATCGTTTTTCACCGATGCCAAAAAGATTAATTACCCCTTATATAGTTGCTATATCTTCCAAAAGCTTCTACAATGCATTTTTAATTTTTGGACTGACTGGTTATAGATTGAAATAACATTGTATTGAAATGTTATAGCAGCTAATGGTTTGGGTTTTTTTACGCTTGTTTTATAACTTCACTATAACTAATGAGAAATTTGAAAGCATTTTACTCACAATTTTATATGGCTTGGATGTTCTGAAATTTATCAAACTTGCAAATAGTGCGTGTGCTGTTTCACCCCTGCTTCGGCCTGCATGCATTAGTGCCATAAGGAAATGAGTATTTCTCTTTTCACAACCAGATTTTTTATTCTAACATTGAGCTTTACCTTCTGTAGATCAGACTCCAGGCAGGACCTGGATATTTTGTCCATCAGAACAAGACTTGGTTCAGTTCTTTATGTGATTTCACTAGTTCCCTCCTGCTTCCAGGCAGTTTTTTCAGTCCTTTTCCTTCTACAATGCAAAAAAGCTGTCTTCCTCAATGGTCTGCCAACTTTGTTTTGATGAGTGATGCCCCCTTTTATCTTTTAGAGGTTCAACAATGGCAACTCAATGTCTGATCTCCATGTAGCAGATTTTGCTCTCTAGTTACCATGTAAATATCATAATAGCACAGTCATAGGGTAAAAGGAAAAAAAAAATTTGTCAATAAACCGTTATAATAAAGTAAAAATTTTGTCTTACCACCTGCCTACCTTCTGGTTTGTTCGCCTTTCCCCGTCCTCTGTCATTATTGTTTGTTGGTTTGTTTGTTTGTTAGTGTAATTAGTATTAGTCATGCCTATTGGCCCCCAAACAAGATTAGGACTTGCATGTGCTAGTCACTGTGCAAATACATATTAAGAAAAGTCCCTGCTTCAAAGAGCTAACAATCCAAAGAGCTAATACAGAGAAAGGGAGAGAGTATTATCACTGCCAGTTTACAAGCAGAGAACTGAGTCACAGTTGACTATAGTTTATAAGTGACTATAAACCTGTGGGCTAATCCACTAGCCTGATGAGATCATGCTCCAAACAACTTCACTATTTTAGTTCCTCTACTCAGTACTTTTCTTAACTTAGAAAAAGACTTTTAAAACAAAAGCTCCTCAGGGTATTCACTCAGGCCTGGGCTACACGGGGGAGGGAGGCGGGGGTTGGCGATCAGCGTAAAATACACAACTTCAGCTACGAGAAACTCCACCAGAGAGGTCCTTTGGGGCTATCTGCCTGTCCCAAGTCAGGATAAAGGAGGAGGGTTGGGCGTGGGGCTAGCAACTCCATCCTGTAAAAAATCAACCTACTACAGAAACGCCAACAATAGAGACAACAGAGACTTTTACCCTGGAAAAAGAAGGGTCTTCAACTTGAAGATGCATGACACTGGGTGGTAAAAGCCGTGAGGAAGCCACTAAGCCGATTACCCTTCTTGCAATCAGGAGGATTACCATAGGCACATGGAACGTGAGGACCATGTACGAGTGAGGAAAGATGGCGCAGGTTGCAGCAGAGATGAGGAGACATACACTACGTAAGCAGCCAATTAACATCACCAGACAGGCACTGCGGTGGAATCCCCAAGGCAAGCGGAAAAGAGGCCTTCCAAGAAACACCTGGCGACGTGACCTTCAGGCTGATAGCAAAAAAAATGGGCTATACTTGGAACCAGCTAGAGCGAATGGCCCAGGATAGAGGACTCTGGAGATCTGTGGTTGGCGGCCCATACCCCGATTGGGGTGACGGGCATGAGTGAGTGAGTGAGTGAGTCAGCTACGAGAATAGCATAGCAGAAGTTGATGTATCTTAAGTCAACTTACCTCGTGTCCTCACAGTGCGGGGTCGACTGCTGCCGCTCCCCCGTTGACTCCACTTCCATCTCTCACCATGGTGGAGTACAGGAGTCGATGGCAGAACAATCGGGGATTGATTTATCATGTCTAAACTAAAAGCCACAAATCGATCCCCGATCGATCCCTACTCGCCGATTTGGTGCATAATGTAGATGTATCCTTAGTCCTTCTCTAGGGATTCGCAACTCTTTGCAGATGTCTCCTATTCTGGGCCTTCTTTTTGATAAATGCAGAGATATCCCTCCAGGGTCCTTCCTTTAACCCTGTGTTGTTATACCAATTATACTAGACCAGTAAAAACAAGCAGGATCTTATTAAAGGGGATAAGACATTTGTCACATTTATTGTCAATACCATAATAAAATAAAAGATAACCGCAAACAATGTTGTTTGGCTACTTATTCCTATGATTACTTATATTATATATGTATCCATTCACAGAATCATTCATACAGGTTCTATATAGATATTATAGTTACCAGCCTGAAGTTGCTTGTGACAGAATACTGGCTAGGTACCCTATACACAAGAGTGGAGCCGAGTCCGGGTCAGGTGCACCTGATGCTCCTGGAGGCTGGCAGCAGAACCATAGACTCAAAGTCCTCAGTCTTTAGAGTCCAGTTTTATAGGGATTTTTCCCTATGTTAGTTCATGGGAGTTGTTTCATTCTGCTGTTGCTTGATCAATCAGCAGGTGGCTGGCTCCATTCTGTCAGATGTTTGTTAGGTGCTTGGGGTGGATTCCAGTTTGCTCTCCGGGGGTCATCTGGTTGATTCCACTTGACACCTTCTTCGGCCGACACTGAATTTTTCAGGCTGGTAACTCCCTAACCATTCATTCATCATTTAAACTAGGCACTCATTCACATACACTTTTTATCTTTAGATAAAAATGAATTTACAGAGGTGGGGGTCTCTATTTGTAGTAATTATACAGTTTTGCCTGAGGCATAGGGTCAATTGACCGCTTGCCCGCTGAGTCAATTACCCAATTTAGCAGCTTACAGAGTCAATTGACAGCTCCCCCGCTGAGTCAATTGACCAATTTAGCACTACAAAGTTTCACTTAGAGAACAGGCGCTTAGAGTCTATTGACATTTAACAAGTTTTATACAAAGTATCTCTTTGGCTTCACACAGACACAGCTATTTCTAACAATAAATCATTACAAATTTACTTCTAACATAAACC
Organism: Gopherus flavomarginatus; assembly: GCF_025201925.1. Taxonomy (NCBI): domain Eukaryota; kingdom Metazoa; phylum Chordata; order Testudines; family Testudinidae; genus Gopherus; species Gopherus flavomarginatus. The sequence goes on along the minus strand of NC_066620.1, from coordinate 159,337,852 downwards.
TTAAGTTCCAAAGTAGTAATTAACAATAAATCAATAAATCATTTCTCACATAAACCATGTTTAATATAAACCTTTAAATATCCCTACAGTGTCTCTCCTGTCTGGTCTTTTGCTGAAGGAGCAGGAATTCTCTATATGAAATTTCCTGTAGGGTACATGACTAGGGTGAAACAAGTGACGTGCAACTACAGCTCCTAGTTTTACAGGGCTCATGACTTTAACAGGGGCAGTAGGATGCATGCATGTTCCCAGAGGTCCAGTACCCTATTACATTGATTTGCTCAAGGTCATACAGGAAGTATGTGGTAGAAATGGGAACTGAACATAGGTCTGAGTCCAAATCCAGTGTTTTAATCACAGGATTCTTTCCTCTTTGCCATGTCTTTTTTTTTTTTCCAGACCATAGTATCTTTGGGTAGGGAATGTGCCTTTCCACCTGTATAGCAACTAGCACAATTTGAGTGCAACCAGAAACTACTAATAATTACAAAGGTAATGTGGCAATCACCACTTTTCATAGTGGTAATTGCCACATTACCTTTGTACAGGGGGGAGGGATAGCTCAGTGTTTTGAGCATTGACCTGCTAAACCAAGGGTTGTGAGTTCAAATCCTTGAGGGGGCCATTTAGGGAACCGAGGTCTGAAAAGAAAAAACAAAAAACTGGGGATTTGTCCTGCTTTGGGCAGGGGGTTGGACTAGATGATCTCCTGAGGTCCCTTCCAACCCTGATATTCTATGACAGGACGTTCCTTCCCAAAAACAGCAGACTGGAATCTGTACTCTCAATGTTACCAAACTTCTATTGCATCTTTACAGGCCTCAGATATTCATATCCTTTGCAAGAGCCTTTCTTGCTTGGAAAGTTAGCCTCCTGGACAATGTTCCCATATGGAGAAAGGACTTTAATGTCAGTACTACGAAAGAGATCATTTAGCGACTGTCTTTGTGTTTGGCTTCCCTCTTAGACTCTAAATTTTGTGTCGAGCTATGGCTTATAAGGCAGTGGCCTGAAGACATGTTTGCCTAGCAGCATGGACTACAGATGCCCAGATCAGCCATTTTATCTCAACCTCCATATTTGCTGGAGGAAAGTTATGTTTTGTTTTTTTTGTTTTGTTTTTGAGTTAGTGAGTAGGTCTCTTCCCTCTCCTCTTCAGTCAAATGACACAAGTCATCCTTTTGGAAATACTTTTTCCCCCCCCAAGATTCATCAGATGAGACAATTAGTCAAAAGGATGTTGAAACAATACAGAAGTAGATCTAGAGCAAACTCCTCCAGACTGCCTCTCACTAACAAGACATAAGCATGTGCCTGCCCTCTGAAGCTTACAGTTAACTTGCTTCTTCCCAGTTCTGCTTAGAGAAGAATAGCAAACTTATCTTTCTAGAGTTTGACATAATCACCATAGACTATTTAAGAGTCTCTCCTGGTGTCATTTATTGACAAAATCAAATATATCAGTTTTGAAGTCGGTGGCCTGAGGTATTGTAATGTGAGAATTAATTAACTGGACTGAAGTAATTTTGTTCAGATTTTGTTTTTACTTACCATCATTTTTTCATATTTCACAGGCAGTAAATACAGTAGAGCAGAAAGTTATTATTATCCCAGAAGAAGAAAAGAGAGCTTTTACACGCTACTTCATTGATACTCTGAAGCCTAAGGATAAAGTCCTCATATTTGTGGGAAAGAAACTTACGTATGTAATTGTTTAACCAATATTACATTCGTCTAGTTTGCTGTAAACTCATTATTTAGAAATTAATCAGTTATTCTCAGATCAAAATTACTATGACACTCAATTACTTTCAACCACATTGTAGTGTTAATATTGACTTACTGTATTTCACCAGCACTATACATGACCATTGTATTTTACGCAAGTTCTCTGGTATCATAAAACAAATATGCATTGGAATGTGTCTGCACTGTGTTTACTTAAAATGGGCTTTAAGATTTTCTATACTCTTCACCAGCAGTTCCCTTTGGACCACACTTGCACTTGCCCCTTTGTGACACTGTACGTGGAACGTACATGTAGCACTGTAAGCTCTGACTGACCTCAGTTCTTTCTCTACTGTCTTTGGTCTGGGATGGAATCCGCTAGCAGAGCCCGCTTTTCCTAAGGTTCATCTTTGAGTGATTGCTCATGTCCATTCAACTTAGGTGTGCATGCTCGCCACATGCACCAGTGCCAGAAGCTTTCCTGGACTCACTCAAAATCCTATCTTCTTTTGTTAATAAACTTAAATCAACCGAGTGCTGTTTGAATTGAAGTGATTGTTAACTCAAGTTAAAGCACTGAGCTGTGTAGTTTGTCTCTCTACAGGACCGAACAAACCTTATTTTTCTGAATGGTCCAGGAACATAAAAATGGCCATACTGGGTCAGACGAAAGGTCGTCAAGCCCAGTATTCTGTCCTCTGAGAGTGGCCAGTGGCAGGTGCCTCAGAGGGAATGAACAGACACACAATCCCAGGTTCTGGCAAACAGAGGCTAGAAACACCATCCCTGCCCATCCTGGCCAATAGCCATTGATGGACCTATCTTTCATGAACCTATCTAGCTCCCTTTTCAACCTCATTATAGTATTGCCTTTCACAACACCCTCTGGCAAGGAGTTCCAGAGGTTGACAGTGCATTGCATGAAGAAATACTTTCTTGTTTGTTTTAAACCTGCTACCTATTAATTTCTTTGGTGGCCCCTCGTTCTTGTATTATGAGGAGGAGTAAATAACACTTCCTTATTTACTTTCTCTATATCACTCATGATTTTGTAGACCTCAATCATATCCCCCCTTAGTCGCCTCTTTTCCAAGCTGAAAAGTCCTAGTCTTATTAATCTCTCCTCATACGGAAGCCATTCTATACCCCTAATCATTTTTGTTGCCCTTTTCTGAACCTTTTCCAATTCCAGTATATCCTTTTTTTGAGATGGGGCAACCACATCTGCATGCAGTATTCAAGGTGTGGGCATCCCATGGATTTATATAGAGGCACTATGATATTTTCTGTCTTAAATTATCTGTCCCTTTCTTGATAATTCCCAGTGTTTGCTTTTTTGACTGCTGCTGCACATTGAGTGGATGATTTCAGAGAACTATCCACAATAACTTCAAGATCTTTCTTGAGTGGTAACAGCTAATTTAGACCCCATCATCATATATGTATAGTTAGGATTGTTTTCCAATGGGCATTACTTTGTATTTATCAACATTAAATTTAATCTGCCATTTTGTTGCCCAGTCACCCAGTTTTGTGAGATCCTTTTGTAGGTCTTCACAGTCTTCCTGGGACTTAACTATCTTAACTAGTTTTGTATCAGAGGGGTAGCCGTGTTAGTCTGGATCTCTTAGTCTTAGCTGCTTGAGTAGTTTTGTATCATCTGCAAATTTTGCCACCTCACTGTTTACCCCTTTTTCCAGATCGTTTATGAATATGTTAAATAGGATTGGGCCTAGTACAGATCCCTGTATTTACCTCTCTCCATTCTGAAAACTGACCATTTATTCCTACCCTTTGCTTCCTATCTCTTAACCAGTTACCAGTCCATGAGAGAACCTTCCCTCTTATCCCATGACGGCTTATTTTGCTTAAGAGCCTTTAGTGAGGGACCTTGTCAAAGGCGTTCTGAAAATCCAAATACACTATATCCACTGGATCTCCTTTGTCCATATGCTTGTTGACCCCCTCAAAGAATTCTAGTAGATTGGTGAGGCATAATTTCCCTTTACAAACCATGTTGACTATTTTCCAACAAATTATGTTCATCTATGTGTACTATAGTTTCAACCAGTTTGCCTGGTACTGAAGTGAGCCTTACTGGCCTGTAGTTACCAGGATCACCTCTGGAGCCCTTTTTAAAAATCTGCATCACATTAGCTATCCTCCAGTCATTTGGTACAGAAGCTGATTTAAATGATAGTAGTCCTGCAATTTCACATTTGAGTTCCTTCAGAACTCTTGAGTGAATACCAGCAGGTCCTGGAGACTTTTATTGCTGTTTAGTTTACCAATTTTGTTCCAAAACCTCCTGTTATGACACCTCACTTTGGGACAGTTCCTCAGATCTGTCGCCCAAAAAGAATGGCTCAGTTTTGGGAATTTCCCTCACATCCTTAACAGTGAAGATCAATGCAAAGAATTCATGTAGTTTCTCCACAATAGCCTGATCGTCTTTGAGTGCTCCTCTAGCATCTTGATCGTCCAGTGACCCCTCTGGTTACTTAGCAGACTTTCTGCTTCTGGTGTATTTAAAACAAATTTTGCTATCACTTTTGGAGTCTTTGGCTAGCTGTTCCTCAAATTCTTTTTTGGTCTTTCTAATTATATTTTCATACCTCATTTGCCAGAGTTTATGCTCTTTTCTATTTTCCTTATTAGGATTTATCTTCCACTTTTTAAAGGATGCCTTTTTGCCTCTCACTGCTTCTTTTACTTTGTTATTTAACCGTGGAGGCTCTTTTTTGGATCTCTTGCTATGTTTTTTTACATTTGGGTATACGTTTAAGTTGAGCCTCTATTATGGTGTCTTTAAAGTTTCCGTGCAGTTTGCTGGGATTTTACTTTTGGTACTGTACCTTTTTAATTTCTGTTTCACTAACCTCCTCATTTTTGTGTCGTTCCTCTTTCTGAAACTAAATGCTACAGTGTTGCGACCCTGTGGAGTTTTCCCCACCCCAAGGATGTTAACTTTAATTATATTATGGTCACTTTTACCAAGGAAAGTGTTGGACATAGCAAAGCACATGGTTTTGGGAAAATTCAGCACTAGAGAGTGTTGGGCTCATTTTCCCAATCATAACCAAGGCTGGTAGAGACCGGAGTGTGGCTGTGGTATAACAAGTGGGCTGCTGGAGTCAGAGCTATGGAACCAGGGTGGTTTATAACATAGATACTCATTGCATGCCTGTTTGGTGTGTGGGAGCGTCCAGATAAGGGAGGTATAGCTGTGGAGCATTTTAAGGCACTTATATTTTCAGGGCAAGTGATGACACAACTCCTCACTGGACAAGGGTTACACCCTAGAACATGACAATGTATGACAACTACCTGTTGTAGCATGTAACACCCAAGACTACTATAACAAAATTAATGAAAAATGTTTCTCTTCATGTTATATGCATTGACAGCATTTTCTAGATGCTGTGAAAATGACTATGGTCAGTTTCCTATTAGGCTAAATCCTTTACAGAATAATAGGGGAGAGGAATATTTTCAGGCATTAGAATATGTGGTTGTTAAACTACTAATTGACTGGACTCTGCCGGGCAAAATAGTTGAAATTACTTCTAAATTTTTTAATTAAAATAGATCTCAAATTGATATACCTCCTAAGACAGTGGTCCCCAACCTTTTCGTCTGACAGGCGCCAGATGAAGGACCGTGGTGGCGGTGGAGCACCTGCCAAAATGCCGCCGAATTTCTGCAGCATTTCGGTGGCGATGCCTCTCGATGACGTCGCTTTTCGGCGGCAAGTGACGTCTTTGAGAGGCATCGCTGCAGAATTGCGGTGGCATTTCGCGGATGCTCCACCGCCGACCAGGACGCAGGCGCATTTAGATGCCCCCGTGGGCACTATGGCACCAGCGGGCATCGCATTGGAGACCTCTGTCCTAAAATAATAATACCTTAAATTATTTCCAATACTTTTAGTCTGTTCAGATATTTTTGTGTCTTTTTGTATGTTATCACAATTTTGCTTACATATTACTAAAGTATCGCTTTTAAATGTGTTAAAAATCTGATTTCCTTTTAGGATACTCTGCTAATGTAGTCATATTTACTATTATAAGACTATATACTTTCTCTCTTGACTGATGTATACTAGAATCAATATTGAACGTAGACATGACAAACCTTTTTATTCAACTATAACAGTATGAGATATTTACTGGGGGACTACTATATGAAGATGCTGTGTCCTAACTGAATATCATAACTAAGGCTAAGAGTGTCACAGATTCTGTGACTTCCAGAGACATCCATGACATTTTCTACCATAGCCCGAGGCATTGGGGCTGGAGCTGTCAGCAAGCAGGGGAAGCTTTCTCTGCTGCTGGGGGCAGAGACCCCTGTAGTTCTAGGCCGCCTCTGCGGCAGAGCTCAGGCTCTCATTTTCCTGCACTCTCAGTCTTCAGTAAGCCCCCCCCCCCCCCAAGCCTGCAATCTGTCCGTGACTTTTACTGAAAATAACTATGACAAAATCTTAACCTTAGTCATAACTAGTTTTCTTGGGGCAGTTTTACCTTGTTCAGAAGCTGTTCAGTTCTCCACACCAGAAGTGCAGTTTCTTATCTTGAAACAAAGCTAGAGGTGTGAGTCACTTTTTAAAAGACTATGAATTTTCTTTAAATTGGGTTTAGCACAATCTTTATTGTAAAACAATACATAATGTAGAATGTTGACTGAAGGAAGTAAAAATGGGGCATGAGCTTTCCTCAATATATGTTCATTTAGAAGTAGAAAACGTTTCAGTTGCACACATTCTTTGTTCTAATTAACTGATAGGGGAAGTATCCTGAGTAAAAGATGCAGTATCATTTAGTTAGATCTCTTCATTAGTAAGTAGCATTTTAGAGCTGAAACCACTTTATTGAAAGCAAGTTCTGTTGTAAGAGGAAGTCTATGGTTTTTGTTTACTCTCTGAATAAATGTGTGCGGCGGTGCATATAGCACTTTCAGTTCATAATAAATGACCTGTAATAAGGCTAAAAGTATTGTTTTTCCTGAATTATGTGGGAAGCTATTTTGGGGTGAGAAATATTCTCTGACCAGGGCTTTCTATTTGGGTAAAAGCCTCATTCCCTGATTAAAAGTTAGTAAAATCTATCCAATTGATGTATGTGATATGAGTGTACATAAAAGATTTTTCAGTAATAGAAGACTTTCCTAACGTACGTGCCATTGAAGTAGAGCTACACTCCTGGACTGGTAGGGAAAACACCCTGGACAGTGAGTTCTCATGAGGATGTTCACTTGGAATTGAGTAATTGGAAATATGAAACTGTTTTATCCTCATGAGGAATATCCCAATAATTATCCTTCAAATACAGGGAATAAAGGTACCTTCTGTTAAACATATTCTAAATACTTTGAAACATTTCCATTATTTAACAAGATATTAATCTGAAGCTGAAAGTAGCAAAAAACCTTCACAATACGTGTTCATGAACTACATTGTAGAAAGAATATTAGTTTACACTCTGGCCCAAAGAAGCATTTTCTACCATTAAAGGATCAGGGAACCCATTAAATCATCTGCATGTGTGCCAAAAGTGAGAGAAATTTTGAAATGGTATCTGCTTGTTTTTAGTATGCCCTTGAGCTACTAAAGGTGTGAAGTAGGCTCCATTATTTTTTTTCTTTTCACACGTTCTTTAAAGGTGATCACAAGGAAGGATAGTCTTGTCGGTAAGCCATTGAATTGGAGTTCTGTTGTAGTTCTGCAGTGTAGTATTCAGAGAGTCCCTCAATCCTTGTGCCTCAGTTCTTCCCCTGTAAAATAGATAAGTTCTTTTCTGTCTTCCAAGGGTATTGTAAGGATAAATCTATAAATACATGTGAGGTTTTCAAATGCTACTGTGATAGGGACTATACGAGTATTTACCGTCACTCTAGTTTGTCTCCCAAGCTGCCCCTCAAAACTTAGGCAACAACTCTGATCTGAATATCAATTCTGATATTGACATTTGAAAAAGTTCACCAAATATATATTTGCGTAGGTGTGCTCACTTCCAGTACTGTCACAATAAGTCTCTTCTTAACTAGAGCAGACTAAGATAGTTATGAACATAAGCATTCCTATTTGCTAGTGGTTCATTCCTCGTGCATTTTAAAGTACTCAAAGGTACCTCTATCTAATTTTAGAGCTGATGACTTATCAAGTGATTTTAGTCTTCAAGGAATTCCAGTTCAGTCCCTTCATGGCAACAGAGAACAGTGTGATCGAGAACAAGCTTTGGATGACTTTAAGAAAGGCAAGTATTGCCCTTGAATGCTATTCAGTTGAGCCTGGCAGTTTCAGAATATACTATATAAAACTTAATATCCACACCAGTAGCATAGTGGTTTTTGTAACACAGAGCAGTTAAAAGTAAAATTTACTTCAATGTTAAATGTGTGGGAGTAAGACTCAGAATATTTTTAATAGTATTTGGTACATTAATACAAGTGCTAGAAAAACATGTATGGAAGAGGAGATAAGTTGTTGCTTTATCCGTTAAAAATTGAAATGGCCATGAGTGAAAATGAGATGACAGGTTAAAGTACTGCTGACTTCTCTCTTATATTTTGGAATTTAAAAAAAAACAAAAACAGTATTTTGTTAGAATGAAGGCTATCTGAGTATGAAATGTTTGTTGGGTGGTGGTTTTCGTGTAGTAAAACCCACCTGGTCCATGATTGTGTCCTGCTAAGGAGAATGGCATTAAGATGAAGGCTAGTCCAGTTGTTGGGATGCTCACTTAAGACTTGGAAGATCTGAGTTCAGTTTGCTGATCAACTAGATTTCTTGTGGGATGGGCAAGTCTTTCTGTGCCTCAGTTCCTCATTTGTAAAATGGTAGTAATAGAAATTATTTTCATCAGTTGGTGCTGCAAGGCTAAATACACTGGATTGTGTGCTCTGATACTAGGATAATGGGGGGCATATAAGCATTGAAGGTGGATAGATAAGCAAGATAAAAGACCAATGTATATTTTCCATACATGCTTATTGCAGGAAGAGTGAGAATACTAATAGCTACAGATTTAGCATCCCGTGGGCTTGATGTACAGGATATTACTCATGTTTTCAACTTTGATTTTCCTCGGAACATTGAAGAGTACGTTCATAGAGTAGGTCGTACTGGACGAGCAGGGTAAGTGGCTTTTCTATGTATGAACTAAATTATCTTTCATCTTTTAAAAATGACATTAAAGCTTGCTGCTTAGAATTACTCACATTTTTATTTAATGTACATTTTTAATACATGGTTTCTAAGATGTTTGAGCAATAGATAATATAAATCTTATTGCTGATGCAATGTGAGATCAACATAAATGATGCTTCCAGAGTATGATGTGTATACCAAGATACATTTCAAATACTAATGTTCCATTTCTGGCATTGTGTATTTTGAAATCAATTAGCACATCAGGGTTCTGATGTGAGGTTGGTAATTATTTGGGTTATAAACAAAAAATGAAAATGGGTTTAAACCTGAGTAGAGTCATATTTTTAAGATGTTATAGATTAATATTTCCTTGTCTTAAATCTATTCTACAGTGTAAACTACTGTAAAAAATTCTCTGTCAGCTCCCTAGGAATTCCCTCAACAAGCACATTTTGCATGTCAAGAGTTGCACCTTACTACAGTCATACAGCTTGTTGGCTTCAAAGAAAGGTTTGAATGCCAGATTAACTCCAGAAATTTAACAAAAAAAATAAGATGAAAAAACATACTTTCTATATAGCCTTCTGTCAGCATTTGGTGATGTATGGTATTTGTTATATAAAGACTGCAGCTAGTTTCTGATTTCTTCTTAGCCTTGAGCCATAAAAAGTGTGCCAATAATGCCTATAAAACAAGTGCCATTTAAATTATTAGTCTGTATACAGGAAGTGATTAAGTTCATAGGGAAACACTCTCTCCATTAAAGATATAATTATGATTTTGAAGTAAGTTTAAAATTAAGATGCCAGTTGTTCTTACTGCAAATGATACTCCTTAGGGATTTCTGCACGTCTGCGGATGTGCGGCATTCCTCTGTCTTGCTTAAAAAAAAATTTTTTTTGCCCAAGTTCGGCAGTTCTGCTTTTTCCCACCTGAGGCCGCTGCATTCATGCTGGCTGTTCTAGTGCCACAGCGGCCTCTGGTGGGGAAAAAGGCGGAACTGCAGCACTTAAGCAAAATGTATTTTATGCAGGAAAATACAAAATTCTATGCCCAGTGCTGCAGAATTCCCTCAAGAGTAGAAGCTCATCACAGCCCCCTGCCTGCGGAGCCAGGTTAGGACAGAGTGGAGTACACATTGCTGCTGGGGGGGTCACAGACTGGGGTTAACAATGGCTAGTCAGGGGGACAGACTGGAACATGGGCTCAGGAGCTAGTGGGGTGACAGTGTTGAGCATGGGGATGAGGAAGGGGGGCTGCAGAGACCCATGGGGATAAGGGGTGTGGGGAAAGGGGCAGATGTGGTTGACTGAATGGGAGAGGCTTGAGGTCAGCCAGGATCTGCATGGGGGAGGCTTCCCAACACCCTAACAATCCCACACATATCCCAAAAAAAACTTCCTACCCACACCCAACACCCTCCAAGTTCACTCCTAGGCTCCTCCTTGCTCCCTCAACTCCTCTGTTACCTCTGACTCCCCCAAACTTTTGCACTCCTTTTGACAGGTGCAGGAAATACAGTTCTGTATTGTAATTTAAATGAATTATACAAAGTTCTGTATTAATATGCCTAGTAAGGAATCTATTTGTCAAAAAAAAAATTACCAGAATCTTTTTTTTTGCTCTGTACTGTTACAGACATACTTGCTGACAGATATTTTGAAATAAATTACCAAGATAATTGAAACAGGCATGAATATATTGTTATTTTGACAAAATGTGCAGAATTTTGCAGAATTTTCAAATATTTTGCTGCAGAATTTTTAATTTTTTGGTGTGGAATTCCACCAGAAGTAAAATGAAAGATCACAGAGTAAATATTTGTCCCCATAGGAAACTGGGAGATGGAATTTGAAATATAATTGGTATTTCTGAACTTCTTGCTGGTAGTTGTAGCCATTTTGCTCCAGTTTCACGACTGTCACTGGCAGTACAGTGGGGCTCTAAACCTGTTCCCATTCTACCTTAATCAAATAATAATGATGGCAAGAATATTGTAACTTTACATTTATATAGTATTAGTCATCCCAAAAGAAATCATGACCTCTGTGGGGTCGTGACCTTCGTTATGGCAGTCAGTTTGGGGGAACAATTGAACAGGTGCTGCATACAGCCAATCCAAGGACCCTAAAGAAGCTTAAAAGTCTAGAAGATGGACAAATGATTCCATTATATAAAATGAACTCAACAGTTCTCATTTTCCCTACATAACCTCGTTTTCACATGTATTGCGTCCCCAGACAGCATGGGGGATGCCATTTAAAAATGGCATCCTCTCTGCAGTGTTACCTCATGCACACTGTACATGCAAGGTCACATCACACAGAGGATGTTATTTAGCTCTGCAAAATGGCACTCTCCACACAGTGTGACCTCACACACATACGGAGTGTGTGAGGTCACACTATGGAGGATGCCATTTTGCAGAGCTAAAAACATCCTCTGTGCAGCGTGACCTTGCATGTGTGGGGTCACACTGTGCGGGGGCACCATTTTGCAAAACATCAACCTCTGCATACTTGGGATTGCTGCAACCCCATGTGCTGATGGAGTTACTCCACTTGGGATTGTGATCCAGTTTGGGAACTTCTGATTTAACAAAAAGGAACAGCTGCTGCTAATGAAGATGCTTTACTGAGGTGACATAAGACAGGCACAGTTTGCCTAAGAAGGCTGTACTGAGCCTCTCATGGGTCGGAGCTTTGTTGATAGGCATTTTCCTAATGCTTCTATATTAGTATGTTTCTTGGATTTTATTCTAGGGAGTTCATTTTAATGTATTGTGCAGATTTGTTCTTATAAAATAAATATATATTCCATATCTGTATCTCTTTATATATGGAAATTGCACTGCTTTTAAACTATTGATGTATATGGTTACAGTATTTCAATGTCAGAAAAAGCACTTTACCATGTAAACGTTATCCTTTTTAAAGTAGTATTGGGCAGAATGAGAACTGACTGTAAAGACTTTCATATTGATTTTAATACTTCAAATTTCATAAATGTCATTCTCTAGCAATAAGAGGAAGTAAAGAAGTTTTAAAGTAGTCAACGTGTCTTGCAGCACGGTCCAGTGGATGAGGCATGGACTAGGAACCATGGGACCAGATTTCTGATTTCAGTTCTGACATTCAGTTGCTCTTTAACATAGAGCAAGTCACTTAACCTTTGTGCCTCCATTTTCCCATTTGTAAAATGGTGATGATCTACCTGGTTAATTAGAGTGCTGTTAGATCTACAGATGAAACACATAAGTGATTAGTAGTAAGTGTGTTTAGGGAACATTTAATGCAGCACTAATGTTGTAACCCGTAAAGGTATGGTCTTGCAAATTGTTTCTTATGGACAAGACATAAGAATATAAAATGTCTGATAACTCATTTGTGCCTAATGTGGATGAGACTTAGGAGTGAACTCTTCAAATGTATATATGTTTCTGCTCTGTACAGCCAAATTCAAGGAATCTGAAGATTCCTTTAAAAGTCTAGAAGCAGGACAGAAGATTCAGCAGCACATTGCCAAAACTGATTGCATAGCTGCAGACGACTACTTTTTTTTTTTTTTAATGTACCAATTCACTGCAGTTGCTGCAGAGGAGTAACTATAAAGCTAGAAAACATTTTCTAGGATATACAGGTGAAGCAGAGAGAAGTCCAGTCTCTTCCTAGCCCAGGCAGCGTGACAGTAAATGTCTGCTTGGAAAGCTTGTGCACAAATTCCATTCAGTGAAGAAAAAACATACAGGAGACACACAGACAATGGGCCAAATTCTGAAAACCAGTGGCCAGCAGCACGAGAAGGCACCAATCACTTGTGGTGCCTTGGAGCTATTGTAAATTGCTCAGAGAAGTTGTCTGGTCTCTTCTTTGGCTTCAGGCCAGTAGAGAAGGTACTCCATCAAGTAATAGCGCTGACAGGAGCAGGATGGAGGCTGGGTTGTAGTACCCCATTTATGGATTTATTACCATGTTTCACCCCTAGGATTGTCACTGAACGCATTTTCCCCAAGAGATTATTCCTGCCTCTGACTGGAATAATTCGTTGGGAGAAGGGAAGAGATCCTTTCAGGCTAGACAGAATACAAACATGCAGGCTGCTCTTGCAATGTGTGAATTCACCTAACCACTTGTGAGTCCATTTTGTGCTTTTCTGAGTTTGGCTTAATGTGCTCAATGTTTAGTTTTCTAGAAGACTTCAGATTAGTGTGTGTTAGTATTGTACTAAATATTAACCTTTTTCAAAGTGGTCCAGAATAGTTTATAGACATACCATATTCAGAAATGAATTGTCAAATGAGTTTTCTACATGAATGAATTAAGTACCAGGCCTAAAGATGTTAATGGGACAGCAATAAATCAGTTTGTATAATAAAAGCAACACCATCAAGGAGTCTAGCCTTTCTACCAGTTCTGTTAATGAAAACTTAATTTACAAATTGCAAAGTTATTTCTGAAATCTCAATACTTTGCGCTTCTGACTTTCTCCTCTCCTTGAACAAGTTTAGCTTTTTATGCCTTTTTATTCTAGTTAGCTGAAGTTTTACACTCTGTTTCTAAGCAGACATCTAGTCTCCTTCAAAATGGACTGGCATCAGATTTTTTATTTTTTTTGGCTTGGCTTTAGTTTGCTGTAGGAACAGGTGTATCCTCTGAAGTTAATTCTGTTACTGTTTCAAGAATATACTGGTAGGAAGTGTCCAACAATGTAGTTTTCTCTTCTCTTGAAGAGTAAGAATGTATTTTTCTCTTAGACGCACAGGGGAGGCTGTAACGCTTGTCACTAGGAATGACTGGAAGATTGCGTCTGAGCTGATCAGCATTCTTGAAAGAGCAAATCAAGTAAGAATATTTACCTTAGCAGGGCAATGTCTACATAGCTCTCAATTGTTTAAATATGAGTAGATCTCATTTGAAATGGTATTTTAGCATAGAGGAGAAGCTTACTGAGAAGCCCGTTCTTAACTGTATAATTTGTAGTTTCACTGGGAAAATTGGGAGCTTGGGCCCTCCAGCCTTCAAAAAAAAAAAAACTTCAGAGATTGGATATTCTGGCAGTGGTACTTTACCTCAGTTGTAAAAAGAGAAGCCAAAAGACAGAGGCTGTTGCCATTCAGTATGGCAGAGTCTGCCTAACTTCAATTAAGCCCTTCAGCTGAGCAGTGAAAAAGGACTATACAAGGGAGTGGACTGGGTTTTCCAAAAAGGATTTGTTACATGATTGTCCATATGTTATCCACTCTTGGTATGCATGTGCCCTGTCTTTTGGCCAGCAGCATCCACTAGGGCTCTGCATACCTGAGTGTCCTTCTGTTCAGTTCACCGGCTTAAAGAGTGAAGTGGGCTCAGCTGTCTCTAATTTCCTTCTTATTACTTGTGGCTCTGAGACGAAACCTTGGCAGTGTCCAGGCCTTAATGTGCTTGTGTAAACTGTTTTCCTTGTAGGTACTTGTAAATATGTGTGCAAGGATTAGGATTATGGTGAGGAATATTAGATATAATTATTTTTCTTCTTCAAGGGAAAATATTTTCTCTTAATACAGGGAATTACTCATAACTGAATTAAGTCTCCTGACTTTAAAACCTGCCCCTCCTCCCCCATGCTGCTTAATGATGGCCACACAAGATGTTTATTTTGTCTCAGAGAAAGGACATAGATTTGATAAGGTTTTCCATCTGTAGTCCTCTTCAAAAAGGACCAGAAGTTGAGAGAGGTTCCCCTCAAACTTCCTTTTAGACTGCTCTGTAGCCTGCCTTAGATCTGTGCAAGCAAAGAAACTTCCCTGTCCCCCCATCCCCAAAAAGCTTACCCTAGGTCCAGAAGTGCTCTAGTAAAACTTTAGATCAGCAGCTAATTCCTGAGTCCCATCCTCCAAGAGAATCCTGGCTGTGGACTCTGGTAGGATTGTTTAGATCCCTAAGTAAACTTTGGATGGGATAGAAAGGATCATCATTTCTCTGAGAAGCATAAAGGTATTTCACCTGCTACAGACCTGAGTAAAGTGGTTGAAATTGTCTTACTACTCCCAGTCTAAGGGGGCTTCGTTGCCTGCTTCAGGCACTGCTGGATCCCCAAGGGAGCAGTGCTGGACCCTTTGCACCATCTTTGGGTGGAACAGAGAGTGCAGTATTGATGATTCATCAGCAGAGTACACTCTGGCGCTATAATCCCCTTTTCCACTTCTCAAGGCAATATTTTTTTAACTGAGATCATTTGCAGTAGTGGGAGACCACCATCAAGTATCAGCTGAACCAGACTCACTGTTGCTGTCCTTGGTCCTGAATGTCTCCTCTAGAGTGCCAGCTACTACTGCTGCTGTGGATCTGAGTACCTCTTCAACACAGGTTGAGCCACATCTAGGGGTGGATTCTAAGATACCCCAACAGAGTAACCCCTCTTTTGGATGAGGACTGCTTTGTCTCTTTATCTGATTCAAAACAAAATAAAGAAGAATCTCCTGATTATTCCCTGAATTCATATTCATATGACCCTTAAGACTCAGATTTGAGAGCCTCTGTCAAGATCTAGGTGTTACAGAGACAGGCAGTCGTTTATGGTGGCATCCACCTTGTCTCTGGGCCTTTTCCTCTATAACAGACTGCTGGCCCTACTGGAATGCTGGGTTCACAACAACTGGGACAACCTGCATCTGCATCCACTCCAGAATTAGGACCGTTTCTCCTGTACCGTGTTAAGGTATTGTTTCTCAAACTGCACTGCAACACACTGAGCACCTACCAGAGATATCAAAAGAAAAGCATCCTTCCATGGGCGCTCAGTCCATCTGTGGCTGTTGCTACTTCATCACCAGGTGAGGCAATGGTTCCTTCAGCTCCCTCTCAACCAGTTATAAAAGTTTCAGGACTTGGTCCACCATATAGAAAATTGAATAGAAACTTCTGTGGAGGTGGTACTGGAGAGCTCCTGCAAGCTCTTAGATATACTCCATGCATAGTTGCCAGGTTTTACTTATCAATGAAGCCTTGTTGGAACTGGCAGAGGACATCTGGATCATTCAAGCATCAGTTGCACTGACATCTAAGAAAGCGGATAAACTGTATTAGATACTCTCAGAGGGAGGATGGTACCCATAATTCCTTGTGTACTAGATTCACTTTCTTGTCATGGTGGCCAATGAGAGAAATAGAAAGTAGCAACCAAAAATTACACCAAAAGGCAGGAGGACAAAGTGTCTCTAATTACTGATCAATTAGCCAGCAATTAAAAATTGCCATTACCCTTTGTTAGTAATATATAATTACTTGAACTGGTGCAGGGTCTTAGACTTTGCTAATAACGTTCTTCAGGAGAGCAAGAAAAAGTGCAAGTCAGAAATTTTCTGAAGGGCAATTGGTAGCCCTAACATCTTTCCAGGCCACTCTAGGTGCCTCCAATACAACAGCTAGATACATAGCAACTTCTGTCACCATAAGGATAGCATCCTAGTTATGGTCTTTGATATTGCATGGTTGGGAAGGTGAAGACAGCAATTAAAGATCTCCCTTTCAAAGGCTCTGCACTCTTCTTCACAAAGGCAGCTGGTGCTTTGCATTTTAGAATCCCAGCCCAGGCTCCAGTTGCTAGGCATATACGCCACCAGCTGCTAGAGGAAACAAGGAAGACAGCAATCTTATACCACACAAAGATCATGGCTGAGCTTCTTTTTCAGGCAAAGATGCTTGGAATCTCAGAAGAAGAGACATTTTCCAGAAAAGGAGACCTTCAGCCTCTATGTATGCTGAATCCGATCTTTGTCCTGGATATAAAGAACATTACAGTTCAGCCACAATCTTGGACAGAGCATCACCTGATTAAGGGCCTGGTCAGAGACTTTTCAGCATCCAGGCAATAAGAAAGACAAATGATCCTGATTCGACCACAAAGTCTTGTGGACTCCAAATTGTAAAGCAGTTGACCCTAAACTTTTCATGGTCATGCCCCGCATTGCCCCTATTATCACACTTCTCAGGGGCCAGGAGCAGGACCACAGCACCCAATGGGGGTGTGCAGACGGGAGTACGGGGGACGAGGCTGAGGCTGCAGCTGGGGTGGGTCTAGGACTGAGAACTGAACCGTGACGGGAGGGGCAGGACTGAGGCCAAGAATGGACCTGCAGCTGGGAGGTGGAAACGGGCCAGGGCTGCGGTCAAGGGGCCAAGGCTGGTGCTGGGAGTGGAGTCGGAGTCACAGCTGGAGTTGGAGCAGAGTTGGCGGTGTAGAACAGGGCTGGGTGGTGCTCTCACCCCACCCCTCATGGGAGCTGGCCTGAGCCTCTCCATGCCCCCCCCCCAAAAATTTCCTCCATTTCCCCCCTAGGGGGCACGCCCCACATTTTGGGGACCTATGTTACAAAGTTTGGTGAGGGGCAACAGCATCCCACTCATGGGAGGAGGAACTGAGGATTTGATGAATCATTACTAAGGCTAAAATTAGTCACATCAGTCATGGATTCCGTGACTTGGACCTCTGTGACATCTTCTTCGGCATCAATTCTCAGGGGCTGAAGCTGGGACTGCACCCCTGCTCTGCAACTGGGGCTAGAACCAGGGCCTTGTGGCAAGGGCTGTGCCCCCCACCATGGCAGGGGGCTCTGCCTGTCAGTCTTTCCACCCCTCTATGGGACTCCAGCTGTCATTCCTCCCCCCTACCTAGTCCTGCCCTCCCCCCCCATTTATTTTTAGTAAAGTCATGGACAGGCCACAGGCTCCCATAAATTTTTGTTTATTGCCCGTGACCTGTCCATGACTTTTACTAAAAATAACTATGACAATATCTTAGTCTTAATTATTACTATTCTGTGCTGGTCTTGGCCATTGACACACTGGCCCACACAGATGTTCCTGGGTTTTCAGACACCCTGTACTGGATGAAGAGAGAGAGGCAGAAACTTGAGCACCAATGGTGGAAAACAAAGGCTGATTCCAACAGGACGAAACATAAATTCTTAAAGCTTATGTTGAGGCTATATTACAGCCCCAAAACCTTCATATCAGCCTCCACTGAGACTGCCAAACACTACCCCAAGGTGGTAAATCACTTCATCAGTCCTAAATGCCTACAATCTGCATGAGAGCTGAGCAACAATTGTTGCAAAGAATGGTCATCTGAATTTCCAGAAAAGGTCTCTTACATTTAGGAAGCCATCTCAAACCGCATGGATCCACTCTGTCTGCACCCACCAACGAACATCCCAGCTACATTCCCAGAGTTCATTACACTCACTCTTCAAGAAGTTTTAGGTACCCTAGAGAATTCTCAATCCAAGATTTGTGAATCCCAACCTGCTACCCTTGAGTCAGGGGTACCAATCCTGTCTAAAAGTGCTGACACCTCATTCAGAGATACTCTTCTTTCAAACACTCAATAATCAAACCGACACTGAAGAAACCCACCCTGGATACTTCAGTTCTTGCCAACTATTGCCAAGTGTCAAACCTCCCATTCATGAGCAAGCTCATAGAGAAGCTGGCAAAAGGCCAACTACAAGCTCATTGAACTGAAGCTAACGTTCTTCTTCGAGTGATTGCTCACATCCATTCCAGTTAGGTGTGCGCGCCGCGCGTGCACGTTCGTCGGAAACTTTTTACCCTAGCAACTCCAGTGGGCCGGCAGGTCGCCCCCTGGAGTGGCGCCGCCATGGCGCCCAATATATATCCCTGCCGGCCCACCCGCTCCTCAGTTCCTTCTTACCGCCGTGTCGGTCGTTGGAACTGTGGAGCGCGGCATAGCTGTCCTCCACGTCCCTAGCTCTCCTTGTTTTTCTATCGTTATCTCTATTGTAGTTGTTAATTAGACTGTTAGTTAGATAGTAGTAGTTAAGTGTTAAGTAGTTGTAAATAGTTTTTCGCCGGGGGCTTAGCCCTTCCCGGCACCCGGCACCGGGCTCATGCCTGGTTCGCCGGGCTTCAAGCAGTGTGCGGCCTGCAAGAAGCCTATGCCCACGAGCGACCCCCACGACGCGTGCCTGAAGTGCCTGGGGGAATCGCATAGATCCGACAAGTGCCGCATCTGCAAGGCTTTTAAGCCAAGGACTAAGAAGGAGAGGGATCAAAGGCTCCGGACTCTCCTCCTGGAAGCGGCACTTGACCCGGCGGCTTCGCAGGCCGTGATGTCGGCGCCGGCACCGGATCGCACCGGCACCGAGAAGACTCCCCGGCACCGACCTTCTCCGGCACCGGGGACAGAGCCTAGGCCGTCGAAGTCCACTACTCCGGCCAGGCACACCCGAGTGGAGCGCCCGGCCTCAGTATCGGCCGCGGCCCCGCCGGCACCGTCGACTCCGGGCCCGGCGGGTCCGTCGAGTCCGGTGCCGCCAAGCTCCCCCATGACATCTGGGGTTGAGATAGTGGTGCCATCTACACCAGAGGCCTTCGCCTCGGCACGGGACCTCATAGCCCTGACCGAGCCCACGCAGCTACCACCCCCGGTACCTCCGGTGCGGGTTGTGTCCAGAGGCAAGCCTATGATGTCGGCACCGTCCCGGGACTCTCGTTCTCGCTCCAGGTCCCGACGTCAGGGTCGCTCCAGATCCCGCCGCCGCTCGCAGTCCCGGCACCGCTCCCCTCAGCGGTACCGGTCGCACTCGCGGCGCCGGTCGACACCGAGACGATCGCGGTCGGACTCCAGCCGCCGTTACCGGCACCGCGAGTCCAGGAGCCGATCCAGACGTTCGCCGCACCGGTCGACCTCCCGGCGCCGAGCTGGTGGCAGGTCCCGGTCCCGGTCGACCTCCCGGTACCGAACCGGTGGCAGGTCCCGATCCCGGCACCGAAGCGGCGCCCGGTACCGATCCAGATCCCGGCACCGTGGCAGAACTCGGTCCCGCTCCCGGCACCGTTACGACTCCCGGCACCGGTCCCCGGCACCGAGACGATCGCCCGTGCCGGCCCGCGCGGACCATTACCATCCAGGGTCCGCTCCGCCATGGCCCTCGAGGCAGCCGTCCGTGTCTTCGCTGGCGGACAGTGGGTACGCGCTGGGCACCGACCGGCAGGCGGCGCTGTTCAGCGAGCCTCCACAGCAGGACGCAGCCCCACAGCAATGGGGTTTCTGGACACCCTGGGCGTATCATCAGGCCCAGGGCCCCCAACAGCTCCCTGCTAGGCCGCCGACTGCAGAGCGCAGGGCACCTGAGGCCTCGTTGTCTCGCCCCCCTCCCTCCCCGGATGGGGAGGAAGGATCCAAGCAACAGGACTCCACTTTGGCTCCTGAGGCAGAGGCGAGGGCCGAGGGAGACCCCCCTTCAGACACCCTCTTGCCGGGGGTCTCCTCATCTTCTTCCCCTGATGAAGCGGTGGCTGGGACCTCCTCCAACAGCCCCCCCCCGCTGGACCTCAGGGCGCACCAGGACCTCCTACGGCGAGTAGCCCAAAACCTGAGTCTACAAGCCGAGGAGGTCTCGGAGGTAGAGGACCCTATTGTCACCATCCTCTCCGCAGACGCTCCCACCAGGGTCGCCCTGCCGTTCATACGGACCATCCAGGCCAACGCCACCACCATCTGGCAGTCCCCGGCCTCCATTCCTCCCACTGCGAAGGGCGTCGAGAGGAAGTACATGGCTCCTTCTAAGGGCTACGAGTACCTCCACGTACACCCGACTCCGTGTTCCCTGGTGGTCCAATCTGTCAATGATAAGGAGCGTCATGGCCAGGAGGCTCCAGCCCCCAAATCCAGGGAGGCTAGGCGGATGGACCTCCTCGGCCGTAAGGTGTACTCGGCGGGGGCGCTGCAACTCAGGGTCTCCAACCAACAGGCCCTGTTAAGTAGATACGCCTTTAACTCCTGGGTGGCAGCAGACAAATTCAAGGAGCTGTTGCCACAAGACGCTCGTCAGGAGTTTGCGGCCATCTTAGAGGAAGGCAAGAGGGTCGCACGCACGTCCTTGCAAGCCTCTCTGGACGCTGCGGATTCGGCTGCCCGT
Organism: Gopherus flavomarginatus; assembly: GCF_025201925.1. NCBI lineage: Eukaryota > Metazoa > Chordata > Testudines > Testudinidae > Gopherus > Gopherus flavomarginatus. Next base: position 159,317,054 of record NC_066620.1, on the reverse strand, counting down.
ACCCTCGCGTCGGGTGTAACAATGCGTCGCCTCTCCTGGCTGCAGGTTTCCGGCCTTCCGCCGGAGCTCCAGCACACAATACAGGACCTTCCTTTTGAAGGCCAAGGGCTGTTTTCGGATAAGACAGACCCTAGACTAAAGAATCTAAAAGACAACCGCGTCATCATGAGGTCACTGGGGATGCACACTCCAGTGACGCAGCGCAGACCCTTCCGGCCGCAGCAACAGCAACAACAGCGCAGGCCGTATCTCCAGTTCCGCCAGCGGCAGGACCTTAACAGGCGCCGCGGCAGGAACGGAAGGCGCAGGCATTCGGGGAACCAAGGGGGCCAAAACCAAGGCTCCTCTAAGCCCCCGCCTGGTCCCAAGCCTTCATTTTGAAGGTGCGCCCGAGGGCGCAGTAACAGTTTCCCCATTGGATCCTGTCCCCCCGTTTTCCAACCGCCTTTCTTTTTTCCTCCCGGCGTGGTCCCTAATAACATCAGACCGCTGGGTTTTACGCACGGTGCAGTCGGGATACCGCCTGCAGTTTGTTTCATTTCCTCCTCCCCGCCCCCCTTCCTCGTCCCTCTTCAGGGACCCCTCTCACGAGCAATTCCTTCGGCAGGAGGTGCAGACGCTCCTCCGCAAAGGGGCTATAGAGGCGGTGCCGGAGAACGAGCAAGGCAAGGGGTTTTATTCCCGCTACTTTCTGATCCCCAAGGCCAAGGGAGGCCTCAGGCCCATCCTCGACCTGCGAGAGCTCAACAAGTACCTGGTGAAGTTGAAGTTCCGCATGGTTTCCTTGGGGACCATTATCCCATCCCTGGATCCGGGAGACTGGTACGCCGCCCTCGACATGCAGGACGCGTATTTCCACATTGCTATCTGGCCACCCCACAGACGTTTCCTTCGCTTCCTTGTGGGGTCTCTGCATTACCAATTTGCAGTCCTCCCATTTGGCTTGTCCACGGCCCCGAGAGTGTTTACGAAATGCATGGCAGTTGTTGTGGCGCAGCTTCGGCGCAGTCGTATCCACGTGTTCCCGTATCTAGACGATTGGTTGATTCGGGGCACGTCGGAACAACAAGTCTGCAACCATGTCCGTGTGATCACCGGCATGTTCGCCACTCTGGGCCTCTTGGTGAACACAGACAAGTCCACCCTGGCCCCCACACAAAGGGTGGAATTCATCGGGGCCGTCCTGGACGCCACTGTGGGCAGGGCCTTGCTGCCATTGCAGCGGTTCCAGGCCTTGTCGGCAATCGTGCAACGACTACAGACAGCCCCCCTGACGTCAGTGAGGACGTGTCTAACCCTGTTAGGCCACATGGCGGCCTGTACTTTCGTGACCAATTACGCTCGGCTCCGCATGAGGCCACTCCAGTTGTGGCTCATCAGTCATTACAGGCCGACAAGACAGCCACTAGATATGTTAATCACGATCCCCCAGAGGGTCTTAGATTCTCTCGGCTGGTGGCTGGACCAGTCAGTGTTGTGTGCGGGTCTCCCCTTCCACCCATCTCAGCCCTCGGTGTCCCTAACAACAGATGCCTCAGATCTCGGCTGGGGGGCCCACGCAGGGACCCTGAGGACGCAGGGCCTGTGGTCCCAGGAGGAGGTGGGGCTACACATCAACATGCGGGAGTTGAGAGCGGTCCGTCTTGCTTGTCAAACGTTCTGTCATCAGCTCCAGGGTCGTTGTGTCGCGGTGTTCACCGACAACACGACGACCATGTATTATATCAACAAGCAGGGCGGCACCAGGTCCTCCTCCCTGTGCCACGAGGCGATACGACTCTGGGACTTTTGTGTAGCCCACTCCATTCACCTCATGGCTTCCTTCCTCCCCGGAGTACGGAACACGCTGGCGGATCGATTGAGCAGATCCTTCCTGTCACACGAGTGGTCCCTTCGCCCGGACGTCGCCCTCTCCATCTTCCGGAGGTGGGGTTATCCCCGGGTGGACCTCTTCGCGGCCAAGGGGAACAGGAAGTGCCAAGCGTTCTGCTCCTTTCAGGGCAGGGAACCCGGGTCGATAGCGGATGCCTTCCTCATCCAGTGGTCGACCCACCTGTACTATGCATTTCCCCCATTCCCGTTGGTCCACAGGGTCCTTCTGAAGGTGCGCAGGGACAGGGCTCATGTGATCATGGTAGCCCCGGCGTGGCCCAGACAGCACTGGTACCCCATGCTGCTGGACCTGGCCATAGCCGACCCAGTTCCCCTGCCCCTTCATCCGGACCTGATTACCCAGGAGCACGGGACCCTCTGTCACCCGGACCTGCAGTCGCTGCACCTAGCGGCGTGGCTCCTGCGTGGCTGACTGGCTCTGAGCTGCGCTGTTCCACGCCGGTGAGGGAGGTGCTCTTGGGCAGCAGAAAGCCGTCCACAAGGGCGACGTATTTGGCCAAATGGAAGCGTTTCTCCTGTTGGTGCGTGGAGAGAAATCTCCGCCCTATGGAAGTTTCAGTAGCCAACATCTTAGACTACATTTGGTCCCTCAAAGGGCAAGGTCTGGCCATATCGTCGTTACGAGTCCACCTAGCGGCTATCTCCACCTTTCACCCGGGTGCGGATGGTCACTCTGTTTTTTCCCACCCGACGGTGTCTAGATTCCTTAAGGGGCTGGAACGTTTATACCCTAACGTCCGTCCCCCTGCTCCAACCTGGGATCTTAACCTGGTGTTGTCTCGACTCATGGGGCCCCCCTTTGAGCCGTTAGCTACTTGCTCCCTGCTTTATCTCTCTTGGAAGACGGCCTTTCTAGTAGCTATCACCTCAGCTAGACGGGTGTCGGAACTCCGGGCTCTTGTGGTAGACCCCCCATATACGGTCTTCCACAAGGACAAGGTGCAGCTGAGACCACACCCTGCTTTTCTCCCCAAGGTGGTCTCAGCCTTCCACGTCAACCAAGAGATATTCCTCCCGGTTTTTTTCCCGAAACCTCACTCCTCAGGCAGGGAGCAGCAGCTCCACTCGCTTGATGTCCGTAGGGCTCTCGCGTTCTACGTGGAGAGGACCAAGCCCTTCCGCAAATCCCCCCAGCTTTTCGTGGCAGTAGCGGACCGCATGAAAGGGCTTCCTATCTCCTCCCAGAGGTTATCCTCTTGGGTAACGTCCTGCATCAGGACCTGCTATGACTTGGCCCACGTCCCTACGGGCCGTGTGACTGCGCATTCTACCAGGGCGCAGGCGTCGTCGCTGGCTTTCCTCGCCCGTGTGCCCATCCAGGAAATCTGTCGGGCAGCGACCTGGTCATCGGTCCACACCTTTGCTTCCCACTACGCCCTGGTCCAGCAGTCTAGAGAGGATGCGGCCTTCGGATCTGCTGTGCTCCATGCCGCGACTTCTCGCTCCGACCCCACCGCCTAGGTATGGCTTGGGATTCACCTAACTGGAATGGATGTGAGCAATCACTCGAAGAAGAAAAGACGGTTACTCACCTTTGTAACTGTTGTTCTTCGAGATGTGTTGCTCACATCCATTCCACACCCGCCCTCCTTCCCCACTGTCGGAGTCGCCGGCAAGAAGGAACTGAGGAGCGGGTGGGCCGGCAGGGATATATATTGGGCGCCATGGCGGCGCCACTCCAGGGGGCGACCTGCCGGCCCACTGGAGTTGCTAGGGTAAAAAGTTTCCGACGAACGTGCACGCGCGGCGCGCACACCTAACTGGAATGGATGTGAGCAACACATCTCGAAGAACAACAGTTACAAAGGTGAGTAACCGTCTTTTCTAGACATATCTGTGTGGATTACGGCCCGGACATCAAACTCAAACTTATTGGCACCAATGGATGATCTGCTGTCAGTAGGCAGACATGCATTCTCATCCTGGACCTCTCCACAGCATTTGACACTATTGATCATGAAATACTGCTGTCTCACCTGAGAGTCATGGCAGGAGTTCAGGATAATGCACTAAAATTGTTTGAGTTCTTCCTGGAGGGACACACCCAAAAAGTAGTGATGCTTCTCCACCACTAAACCCTCACTTATGGGGTTCCACAAGGATCAATTCTCTCCTGTCCTTTTCATCATCTACATTTTTCTACTAAGTAAACTGGTCAGACATCGACTTAAGTGCCAGCAATATGCAGATGCAACACTGCTCTACTTACCTTTCACAACATGAACATACCATTACAACCAAGATGGCTCAATGCTTGGATGAAAAATACCTGGATGAAGCTGAACCTGAGTAGAACAGAGATGGTGCTGGTGGACAGGGGAAAGTATTTTGAGGAGTTTGCAGTATAGTGCAGTCTCTCTTTGGTTGAAGGTTCACATTCAGAATTGGACAAGTCAGTCTATAAGTCAGTGGTCACGAACCGGTCGATGGCGATCGACTGGTTGATCCTAGAGGATCTCCCAGTTGAGCGCGGGCTCTGGCAGCACAACGGGGCTGCCACTAAGACAGCCTTGCTGCCTGCCCCGGCCACATGCCACTCCCAGAAATGGACAGCAAGCCCTGGGGGCAGAGCAACAGGGATCTCCCTCTGCGCACTGCTTCTGCCTGCAAGCACTGTCCCCGCAGCTCCCATTGGCTGGGAATGGGGAGTTGTGGCCAGTGGGAGCTGCGAGGACAGTGCTTGCAGAGAGGGGCAGCGCATTGAGCCACATGCCACCCACCCTCCCCATCCTCGGGCTGCTGGGGCACGTTGGTCCCTTCTGGGAGCAGCATGGGGCCGGGGTAGTCAAGGAGCCTGCCTTAGTGGAAGACACACTGCACTGCGAACTGGGAGCCGCTAGAGGTAAGTGCTGCCTGGCGGAAGGCTGTACCCCAACCCGAGACCCCTCCTGAAGCTAGCATCCCAAACCCCCTCCTGCACTGCAAGCCACAGCCCTGACCCGCCCCCCCGCCCCCGAGCCAGCACCACCACCCCCTCCTGCACCGCAACACTCTGCCCCAGTCCAGACCCCCTCCTGCACCCAAACTCCCTCCCGGAGCTTGCACCCCAACCCCCTGCCCCAGGCTCAGCCCAGAGCCCTCTCCCACACTGCAAACCCCTCAGTCCCAGCCCACACCCCCTCCACCCCATGAAAGTGAGTGAGAGTGATGGAGAGTGAGTGAGAGAGAGAGGAAGGAATGGAGTGAGTGGGGTGGGACTTTGGGGAAGGGGCAGGGTAGATCCTTGTGTGCTCTTAAATTCAAAAAGTGATCTTGGGCATAAAAATTTTGGAGTCCACTGATCGAAGTATTCTTGGATTCATTGCTGATGCTGAGCTCTCATACCCAACAGCCGTGAGTAATGCTTTCTACCATCTCCAGAACAGGAAATGTCATCTGTTCTGCTCATTTCAGAGGATCGAAAGGAGCTCCTTGTCAGATACCTTCCTACTCCCATGGTCAGGGACTCTGATGTACACTTTCCCACCAGTGCTGTTGCTGCACAAAGTCCTCACGAAGATCAAGCAGGATAAAGCCAAAGTAATCCTGATAGCTCCACCTTGGTCTCACCAACACTGTTTTGGCATGCTGATGGTTACCTGTCATATCAGCCTTTCACCCTCTGTTCCAGGGCAGGTCGGTCTTTGCTCATTACATGACAGGCTGTGTTCTTAAAAGGTCTGGAGCAGCTCTACCTCCAACTCCAGGATCCAGTCCCTCCGTGGGACCTGAATCTGGTGATCACACAGCTCATGAAAGCCCCCTTCGAGCCCTCGTTCTGCTCTCCTGGAAGGCATCATTCCTGGTGGTGAAAGCCTCTGCCCGAAGGGTTTCCAAGATTAGAGCACTTACAATGGACCACCTTATATCGTGGTCTTCAAGGACAATGTCCAGCTGCGGCTGCATCTGGCTTTCCTACCCGAAGTGGTTTAGCAATTTCACGAGCCAGGACTTATTCTTGCCAGTCTTCTTCCCAAAGCCTAATAAATCTGAGGAGGAAGTAGGTTGCACTCCCTGGATGTCAGGAGAGCGCTAGCCTTCTACATCGAGAGAGCCAAGCCATTTTGCAAGTCAACGCATTTTGTCACGGTAGCAGATAGGATGAAAGGTAGTCCAGTGTCCTCCCAGAGAATCTGGTCTTGGATCATCGCCTGCATTTGATTTTGCTATGATCAGGAAAAAGTGCCTCCACCAGCAATTGTCACCACCCACTCAACTAGAGCACAAGCCTTGTCAGCTGCTTTCCTGGCCCAGGTGCCAATACCAGATATCTCCAGGGCTGCCACCTGGTTGTCCATTCACACATTCACATCTCACTGTGTGCTTACCCAGCAAGGCCGAGACAATGCTCACTTCAGTAGAGCAGTATTACAAGCCGCATGTCTGTGAACTCAGAGCCGACCTCCAGGGATACTGCTTGTGAGTCATCTAGAATGGAATAAACATGAGCAAGTCCTTGAAGGAAAAAAGTTACCTACCTTTCATAACTATTGTTCTTCAAGATGTGTTGCTCATGTCCATTCCATTAGCCGCTCTCCTACCCCTCTGTTGGAGTTGCTAGCAAGAAAGAACTGAGAGGGCATAGGGCCAGCAGCGCTTGATATATCAAGGCATGAATGCGGCACTCCAGAGGGAACCATAGCCATCCCTATGGATATCACTAAGGCAAAAGTCTCCAACAGCTGTGCACGTAGGCATGCACACACCTAGAATGGAATGGACATCAGCAACACATCTCAAAGAACAGTTATGAAAGGTAGGTTACAATTTTATCTGATGCTGTTTCTGGCAGGGCAGTACTGTAATGTTTCTTTAAGTAGACTCCAAGCACCTGTCTGACTTCAGTTCACTGTTTTGAGCCACCAAGAATGGAATATATATGGAGTGAGTACTCAAAGAAGAAAGTCACCTTATAGAAATTTGAGTTCTTTGAGATGTAGTAGTATATATATTTCACCACCTGCCCTCCTTCCCCTCTACAGTGGTGTCTTCCGTATCTTAAAACAAAAACAAAAAAACCCTTTAAAAACAATGTCCATTTGAAAAGGAAAAATCAACCATTTCATATTCTGAAGATATTGAAATGGGACACTCTGAGATTATTAGAACTTTTTCCTTTTTTCTCCCAAATAAAATTTTAGTGAAATTGACACTATTTTACAAAGCATTTTAGTTTGTAAACAAAAGTTTAGACTTGCCTTTTTCTGACAGAAAGCTATTCCATCAAAGATGTGAACTATTTTCATTCATGAAGGGCGAAATGTATTGTGGATAGGAAAGCTAAGATTTCCTCTATCCTGCAATTGCATTAGAATGAGGTTGATCATCTTCACTAAACAAAAATACTAAACTGTGGTGTTTCTTTTTTAAGAACTTGAATTCTTAGTCTTTTCATAACCAAAGTTCAGTGAACTCTAACCTGGTGGTCTGGTACTTGGGTGAAAAATCCTAAGAGAATGCCAATCACCTTTAAAAACAACATTTTAAGAACTAAACATGTATAGATAAGGAATTTAACTAACCAAATTGCAGGTGTAAAATTTGGGTGCAGAAATGGAGTAAACAGCATAAAATTCAAGTAGATTATTTAGGGCCAGATTTTAATCTACTTGAATTTTGTCTTTTTCCCATAACTTTTTCTCAGGAGTTTAACTCCGAGGCAGAAATCTTTGAAAGACATCATAGGATTTTTTTAGCTGAAGATCCTGTATTGGTTCATCTACATACACTGGAAATCCAACGACATAGCACCAAAGAATTTATCACTCAAGCTACAAAGATTTTTCCTAATTTTTAGATAAAAAGCCATAAGAGTCCTAGAATAATAGAAAACATTCTGGATAAATACTTATTTGTTGTTTCATTGGCAAATGACTGCAAAGCTTAGAGAATCACTTAGAATAAACTGTCTCCATAACATAACTTTCTAATTATCAGGCAGTTCCTGAAGAGCTTATTTCAATGGCAGAAAGATTCAAGCAATTTCAGATGACAAAAGAAATCAAAAAGGATTTAGGAAGACCTCGTGGAAAGTCCCAGAAAGGTTTTTAATTGCCTGGGAGATACTTAAACAAAGTGAGTAAATTCTTGTAGTAATAGTGATATAGATTTGAATTTAGGGCCAGATTTTTCAAGTATGTGTACTTTTGTGCATGCTTGTCTTGGATACACCAATTAGGTGTGTGAATTTTTTTGAAAATCTGGTTCTCCTTACATTTAACAATGTGTTGCTATGTTTAGTTGTCACTCAATTATTTAATTCACACTTAAGGCGGAAAAAGTGTGTGTCAAGGTTAGTAATTGCAATTACATCATTTTTAAAAACTAAAAATGCCGAAGAAAATTAAGAATCTGTGTTTAATTTGACAAACTGCAGAATTTTTTAATATACAAGAATTTAAAAATAAATGTCTCCCTTATATTTTCAGGGAATCAGAGTGGTGCATACTCTCTTACGTGCCTGATATTACCACCATTTATGTCAGTGGAGTGCCAGGAAAATGTTACATCTCTGGTTTGGGACAGATAAGGATAAAGATTCATTGTTGGAAAATGAAGCATATTCTTACAGTAATAGCTGGATAAATCTCTGAACAAATATTTCATCAAGTCTGTCACACTGAGTGGATGGAAACCCAACCAAATGATAAAACAGTACACAAATTTTGTGAGGCCCCAATCTTTTTTTTCTAATAAGATTATATGTTTTCTATTTTGATTCTTCTGGGCCTCTTATTTTATTTTACATTAAGCTTATATACATATATACAAAACTCCTGTTGACTTCAGTAGGGCTAAGATTTCACCTTTCCTATTTATTCTGATGTTTTTGACCTTTTTTAAGAGAATAAAGGAATCTAGTTTTGTACAGCACTGAAGTTTTCAAATGCTGTAAGATTTTTGCATTTGCTAAATAAAAAACTTGAAAATATAATAGCTTTTCCACTGGCTGTACCTTTCCTATGTGCTCTTGTTTCATAGTCTCTCGTCAAGAAAGAAGAATCAAGTTAAGTTCTGTCTGAGCAGATATAATAAAGTCTGTTGTTGCTGCTGCTTGTACTCTGACATCCAAAAATTAAAGTGCAACTATAGTCCTTATCACTTAAAAGCAGGATCAGTAAAGAGTATAATTATCCTTAAGCACATTTCTGTTTTGGAATATTCAATACTCAAGTATCCAACGAAATTCCTCAACATGAGCAAAGTAACGGATGAAAGAAAATCAGAACTGATTTTGTTTTTTTGCAAGCTATTATGCAGTGTTGCCTCTTCGGGATAAATATAGACGTGAGTTATGGTTGTTGTCTGTAAATACATATGGAGGATACTCAGCAGTGTTTATACTGGTGCAACTCCATTGACTTCAGAACTGCACCAGTATAACTAGGAGTATAATATGGCCATTTGTCCGTAAATTTGTTTGCCTATCATTGTTTAGCGTCAAATCTGTGTTTTGTTTTTACTACTGAATCACTGCTGCTGCCTTCGAAGCATAGCGCTTGTCTATAGTGTGTGGCACTGTGCACTACAAGGGCCGTAATTTGTAAAGTACACTGTTTGCGCACTATTGATCCATGTAGACCCTGTTAGTGCACACTGAAAGTTCCCAAGCACTTTAGTGTAGAACTGTATTATGTTATTGTGCATGAGGAGGCTTTTAGTATATGACAGCAGGGACTATGCAGACTAGCTAATGTGTAACATGGAACTGCACTTGAGAAATTAAACTCCCATAGTATGCAGTGCTGCACTGTGTAGAAAAGTGTATAGAAGTGAGAGCAGGAAAGTATGGATTATAGCTAATTCTCCTTCCCCACCCCACCCCGTTGAAAGTAGCCTGGCGCCAGTCAGACTTAAAATTGTGAAAAACTTGTCCTGTTGTTCCTTCTCCTCTACCACTAAGTAGCATAATTTAATTTAAATGTGCAAGTCTCATTTATTGACCACAATTACTTTACTACCACTTTTCATAGCACCAGAAATTCCCAAGGAATATAATTTCAAATGTTGATTCTGTATTAGATATGCTGATTTATAAAATGTAAATGAAATTTTTGAAAAACATCATAGAATATTAATTCTGCAGTTCAAATATTGGAAATCTATTGTTTATTTCATATTTAATTTCCTTTGAAAGGAAATCACTGCTTGCCTTATCAATTAATTGTCTACTAAAAAGGTTATGTGTAGGAATAAAAAAGTGTGGAAGCTTTGCATTGTTGAGGCAATTCAGAAAGAAATTCAAAAATTTTTGAAAACAGCTCTCAAGGTCTGTGAACAGCCATTGTTTGTCATCTGGCCAAAGGACACATGCTTGGAAAAAGGCAGTTTTGGCATGGTAGGAACAGAATTTGTCCAGCCCCCGTCTGTTTCCATCTTTTGTTTTAAGCTGATCCAGAAGATGCTTCAGAAGTTTCAGACAGCTTTTCCTGTTGAACAATAAAATGTTATTACTGGGAAATGCCTTATGTATGCCAAATAAGTGTTCCTGGAAGTATTTTGCTTTCATGAGGCATTTGATGCAGACCCCAACAAGTGGGATAAAGAATTTTGCCAATAATATTTTCCTATAAAGTATGAAAATCCATTGCATTTGTATAGGCCAGATTAATCCCAGGATTGCATTAGTTTTTCCACAGGGCTCCCCAGATTGAAAGACTGTGCCCAAGGGAAGTTTTAGTGGTGCATTATAATAGGAACTTCCTTCCACTGGGAGCCATCATAACCCAGAAACTGAGTAGTGTTGGCCAGTCATATGCTTCATTTAGTGCACTCCCCACAGCAGTTACCACCAGTGGGCAGTTTTGGAGACTGCTGCAAATTAAAACTGCCCTTTTCTGACAAACTGAGGGATATATCACTGCCTTCCCTTGGACAGAAGGAGCCAATGGGTATGGAAAGATGCAATTTACGTGTGCTTGCACCAACAGCAGTGAATCTGGCCCAATTCATAAAACAATTTTTTTAAATTACTGTTGTAGCCAAAAATAAAATAATTCTCCTAATAATTTGATGTCTTATGTGTCAAATCTAGAGAACTGACAAACACGAGAGAGACTGAAGGAGTCATACACCTACTTGGTGACTGTTTTTCTCTCTCTTCCTATGCTTAGAATTGTTAATGAAATTCAGAAGGGTTCATGATTTGTAAAACTACAGAATGCAAAATGGGTTATCTGTCAAAATCAATTCCTTAAATTATACTGTTTAAAACACCAAATGATTCTTCATGTATTTCCCCTTCCTCCCCCTCCTCCAAAAAAACACACTTATTAATGAATTGCCTCAAGTAGCTAACTTATTTAGTGCCCAGTATCTAGTATAAATCGGGGTCCCCAACACAGCATCTGTGTGTGCCCGCCTACTGGCCGCCGGGCAAGCAGCCGCCGAAATTCTTCTGAGTAGTGGCAATGTCAAGGAGCGGCATTTTGGCGATAACATCTCTTGAGGGTACGTCTACACTATGGGATTATTCCGATTTTACATAAACTGGTTTTGTAAAACAGATTGTATAAAGTTGAGTGCACGCCGCCACACTAAGCACATTAATTTGGCGGTGTGCATCCATGGTCCAAGGCCAGTGTCAATTTCCGGAGCGTTGCACTGTGAGTAGCTATTCTGTAGTTATCCCATAGTTCCTGCAGTCTCCCCCGCCCCTTGGAATTCTGGGTTGAGATCCCAGTGCCTGATGGGGCAAAAATCATTGTCGCAGGTGGTTCTGGGTAAATGTCGTCACTCATTCCTTCCTCCGGGAAAACAATGGCAGACAATCATTTCGTGCCCTTTTTTCCCTGGATTGCCCTGGCAGACGCCATAGCACAGCAACCATGGAGCCCGTTCAGCCTTTTTTTTACTGTCACCATATGTGTACTGGATGCCGCTATCTAACAAACTGGGGCTAACTTTTTTTTAATCAGACTTAGGAAGTGTGGGGGGGGGATTGTTTGTTTTGTTTTTTTTGACAGATTTCATCTGTTTGCTTTGTAATGCGAAAATAGGATGTAAACCTGTGATGTAGTATGCCCCCATCTTCCTTAAACTTCAGTGGAAGCCAGACATACCCAGCAGTGCACAGGATTGTATTTATTTGTCTACAACAGAAGGGGGGTGTGACTATTAAGTGATATGCATGAAGTGTTTTTCAAATATGAAGGCTTCATACAGGCTCCCTATTATTCCTTAGTATGGGTTCTTGTTCTCTCACACCACAGATTAAATTATAAATTTAGAAAGAATTAAAACACTTGCTAGACTGATATAGTGGCTAAAAGAGACTTCAAAAAAGACATACAAAAAGACATACTAACCTACAACACTTAACTCCCTTAGATTCACAACATGTTTTTGTGTTGCCATGGTTCTTTATCATAGCCTTTTCAATGTGTGAGAAAGAGAGTCGCCAGGTGTCTTCTAAAGATGTATTAAAAGAATACAAACATTTAGTAACACTTTTACCCACTTATAATGTGAGTCTTACACAGTTTATGTAGCTAAAGAAAAGTCATCCTGAAGTGAACTTATTTGGAAATGTCTGCAACTTTTTTTTGACTTTAAAAATATCTATTTAATAATCTAAACCACAAAATGCTAAAATCCCCTAATTGTATGTTTTTTGCATGATTTTCCCTAAAAGACAGTGTTATGGTTGTCTGGATATTTTAACTGTATTTCCATACCTAAATGTTTGGATTTCTTTGAAGTGTAAACTTAACTCTTAATTTCCCGGGTTTATAATTTGTGATTTTGGGATAATTACAATACCCCAAGAAGCTTTCCATCTTTGAAAGTACATATCAAGTAATTTTAATCTTAAAACAATTTTTTGTTTTGGGATAAGCTAATTGCGGTGTTTGACATAACTTATTTTTAAGACTTTTTTTCCACTGTCTGTTGATTCTGACATGATCTTGTTTTAGGAGTACGCCTCTGTTTACTCTTGCAATAGTACCCTGTTTTCCAATCACGGCAAGGCATTCAGTTTGAGTAAATTAGCACCCATGAAGAATTATATAAATTATTTTTATAGCACCAACATAGGGCTATATGCTTCCCACACCACTTCAGATCAGCTTTCTACCCCACCAAGCACATTGTCACTGTTTACATTTAATTTTCCTATTACAGGAGATCAACAAGACAAGGCAATACTATCAAATAGCATTAGGTAAAATCTGTGCTGAGATTTTAATAAAACAAACAAACAAACAAAAACTTTAGCAAAGCCTTTCTCTGCATAACACTTTCTTTTGCTGAAATATAATAGAAAAAAAATGTCAGTTTCCCCCTAGATGTACTCTACTGCCACAGATCATGATTGTGACAGCCAAGTTAAATAAAAATAATGGTAATGGTGCACTTATGAAGACCTGAACTTGATGGGGAAATCTAGTAAATTTCCCATACAATGTAAAACATTGAGGTTTTAGATGTAGTTTTGTGTAGACTAAATCATTCAGCTTCACATACAGAAACACATTTTGATGTTCTATTTGTGCAGAAGCATACTTTCCTTCATTCGCAATAGGTTTCTATTATATAACAGAAAAAGGTGGTAAAAATACCTCTATATGGCCATGGTTGGAAAGTAGTACAATGTTCTAATATGGGAGGGTCTATCTGAAATTACTTCAGCATCAGACACTTTGATGTAAGAGCTTCAGGGTAGGAATGGTCTTTGTACAGAGCCTCCACAATATGAAGAATAGGACAAGTTTAATAATTCAAAGATAAGGTTTTCTTAAATGATGGCCCTGATCCAGATGTAGCCACGGACAAGACAGACAGAAGAATAACGTTGGCACCTTAAAGACTAAGATTTATTTGGGCATAAGCTTTTGTGAGTAAAAAACCCTTCTTCAGACGCCTGGAGTGAAAATTGCGGATACAGGCATAAATATATTTTGGCACATGAAGTGAAGGAAGTCACCTTACAAGGGGAGAACCAGTGTAGAAGGCCAATTCAGTCAGGGAGTGTGTGGTCCATTCCCAATAATTGGTGAGGCAGTGTCAATACCAAGAGAGGAGAAATTGCTTTTGTGGTGAGCCAGGCACTCCCAGTCCCTATTTAAGCCCAAATTAATGGTGTTAAGTTTGCAAATTAATTGAGCTCTGCAGTTTCTCTTTGAAGTCTGTGTTTTGTTTTAAATCTGTTATTGAAGGTCCAGGGAGATTGAAGTGTTCTCCTACTGGCTTTTGTATGTTACCATTCCTGATGTCTGATTTGTATCCATTTATCCTTTTACGTATTGGTTTACAACATTGGTTCGTGCATCTGAAGAAATGTTTGTTAGTTTTTACCCACAAAAGCTTATGCCCAAATAAATCTGTTAGTGTTTAAGGTACCACTGGACTCCTCATTGTTTTTGTGGATACAGACTAACATGGCTACCTCTCTGATAAGAGAAGAATACTGCATGCCCTGCTGACTAACAAAAACAAAAAGTAATATTACAGCAGTTGGGTAATTACTAGCTGAGCAGAAGATCCCTCTCACATTTAAAAATAAATAAATAAATAAAAAACAATACCTTTTAGCGCTCTTCCATCCTTGGCATGTTTGGGTACTAGGTATATTGGCTTCCATTTATATTCTTGTTTGACTTTGCTTCCTAGCCATTCTTCAATTTTTAGGCCCTCCTGTGTACTGGCAGGCCAGCTCTGACTTCGAACTTCCAAAGCCAAGATTATATCCACTGATATCTCCATTGGAGGATTCCCAATGCGAAGTGTTATTGCAGGGCTTCCAGCCTTTTTTTTATCCACAGTGACTTTCATTTCTGTTCCTATCAAAAAAGTAATGAATTTTCTTTAATAACCTTAACTTTTTAATATTGGAAGAAACCATTTTTGAATGTTTTTGTTTGTTTAACTAGAATTTTCAGCTATATCATGTCATATACAAAGCTTCAGTCACTGACTATTAGAGAATATATGAAGAGACTAAGTATTTTTAAATCAGTTTGTATAATGCAAACAGTTCATTTTTTATTTAAGGTATGTGCGGAAAATTGACCAAGTAAACAAAGGAAAATGCATGAAACTACTTAGAACTTCATGAGGGGCAAATAATTGCAGGTTGCCCCATCGAGAACAAATAAACAAGCCATTTTTATAAGTAGCTTATGTAAAATCGTAACATCAGATTTCAGTATTTGACTAGCTGCATTAATATGCTACAATGAAATGAAAAGAAAGTGCCTTTCCAGGTAACATAACTGAAATTAAGGTGCTTTGGAGAGACCTTGTGTCATAAACAGATAGTTAAGGGTTACTGTCTCTTTTACCTGTAAAGGGTTAACAAGCTCAGTGAACCTGGCTGATACCTGACCAAAGGACCAATCGGGGGACAAGATACTTTCAAATCTTGGTGGAGGGAAGTCTTCGTGCCTTTTGGGTTGTTCTTTGTTCTCTCTTGGAGTTAAGAGGGGCCAGACATGCAACCAGGTTTCTCCAATCTTTCTGAAACAGTCTATCATGTTCCAAATAAAGTACTAGATAGAAGGCGGATTAGTCTTTGTTTGTTTTCTTTATTTGCAAATGTGTATTCTGCTGGAAGGATTTTTTTCCTCTGTTTGCTGTACTTGTATCTTAGGCTAGGGGGCAGGGATTCCCTCTAGTCTATATAAGCTGAAGACCCTGTAAACATTTTCCATCTTGGTTTTACAGAGTGTTTTTTTTACTTTTTCTTTCTTTAATTAAAAGCTTTCTTTTTTAAGAACCTGATTGATTTTTTTCCTTGTGTAAAACTCAAGGGGATTGGGTCTGAACTCACCAAGGAGTGGTGGGGGGAGAGAAAAGAGGGGAAAGGTTAATTCCTCTCTGTTTTAGGATCCAACGAGTTTGGATCAGTGTATCTATCTCTCAGAGTAACCCAGGGAGGGGAAGTCTGGGAGGGAGGAAAGGAGGGGAAATGGTTTATTTCCCTTTGTTTTAAGACCCAAGGGGTTTGGGTCTTGGGTCCCCCAGGGAAGATTTTGGGGAGACAGGGAGTGTACCAGACACTGGAATTTCTGGTTGGTGGCAGCGCTATCAGATCTAAGCTAGGAATTAAGCTTAGAAGGCTACATGCAGGTTCCCACTTTCTGGACGCTAAAGTTCAAAGTGGGAATAATAGCTTGACACCTTGTATTTGCATTGAGAACTGATTCTAAAAGTAGAATGTTCTTGTCTTGTTTAGGAATATTTTTATGCATTAGACCCATAGAACCCAATGTATTTTTTTATTTCATATTGTAAATGTTAGTTGAAAATTGTGGCCACAATTTTCAACACACATAGCTGTCAGCTAAAGGGGATTATATATTCTCACTTAGAGTATATTGTTAGTGTTAAAAATGACAATTTATTTCCAAAATAAATAAAACATTTTAATGAATGAAGGCCATATTCTCCCCTAATCTCTGTATAACCCCTATCCTTCTGACATCAGTGGGCATTCCATTATGTATAACGCTTACTTTACTTTATATCTTGGTCTACAGACCATAATTCAACCTCTTCTCTATCTGAGTATTCCCTGATTATAGCACCATATTCTTGAGCAAAAAATACACTGAAAAGCAAGACATGGAATTTTTCACAAGATCCACATCCATTGAACTGGTCTATTATGGACAAGGTTATTTGAACAGTTTAATGCCGATGTAAAAGAACCTCAGATATTAAAAACCATATCAGTCATTTCAGTGCTACAACAAGCAGTCTCTTGAGTTATTTTAGAAACTTAGATTGAATGTTTCTAGCATCTTGCTGGAAGAAAATACTACTTTGTTTTAAGAGGGGCGGGATAAGTTTAGAAACTACGGAAAACTTACTTCCAGTAAATGTAAGAACACTTGGTATAAAGCAGAAGAAATTGAGTCAGTATGTGGCATAAGGATTTTTTCAAATACTTCTACAAACTTGTTTAAGCCATCTGTCGTTTTCCTAATGTGACTGGCCTGACTGAAACCTGGCCTTAGACCGTACCCTGAATGTCCTTTGTTTCAATGTGCAAATACAGCTTGTTCCATAAGAATGGACCCTGTATGTTTGTGGTTGCTCTTCTCTTATTGCTCTTGCAACAAGAAGCACAGATATGAATAGTTTTTTCTAGCATTTTGTGCACACGTCTATGAAGGCACTGCTAACAAGAACATAAGTTGTATGTACAACACTACTTCCAGTGATTTATATGTATAGACATTAATGTGAACAGTAACACCTGTGTTGGAAAATATTGTCCACTGAATACTTACTTGTCATGCTCTTTACAATTTCTTTAATAATGTTCCTCAGGGCAAAAAGCATCTTACAGGCTGCTAATGTCCCATCTTCCTGTAAAAATTTGTCCAGCTCGTTTCCTTGAGGATTTCTTTTAAGTCTCACATAATAAAAGGCACCAGAGTCATCACATTGTTCCAGTTTAACTCTAGGAGCTGGCATCGTAAACATGACATCGAACTCATTTGGTGCAGAAATCTGTGAATCACAGAAATACTTACTGTGTTTTGTTATTACAGGTAAGGTTTTAACCTGCATTTCCATTATAAATGCCTCTATGCAGTGGTGAGCTGGAGCCGGTTCGCAGGAACCAGGAACCGGTTGTTGAATTTAGAAGCCCTTTTAGAACCGGTTGTTCCGGGACAACTGGTTCTATACAGGCTTTATTTAACAAAAGCTCTGGCAGCTGTCCATTCTGCCTCAGCCCCAGTTCACTTCCCCCTCCTCCCCTGAACACTCTACCCCCCTTCTCCTCCTCCTCCCCCTCACCTGCTTCCCACGAATCAGATGTTTGCGGGAAGCCTGAAACACGCAGCAGGCACGCAGGTAAGCTGGGGGGAGGGGAGGTATAGCCGGCCCAGCAGCTCCCTCCGGCCTGGCTCCTGGTCCTGGCCCAGTGGCTCCCTCCAGCCTGGCACCCCCGGCCCCAACCGAGCACCCCCAGCTCCGGCCCGGCGACTGCCTCCAGCTCGACTACTGGTCCCGGCCAAGCGGCTCTAGGCAGTGCGGTAAGGGGGCAGGGAGCAGGGAGGGGTTGTTGGAAGAGGGCAGAGGAGTTTGGGGGGTTGTGGGGGGGTGAATGGGGGTGAGGCAGTTAGAGGGCAGGGAACGGGGATTGAATGAGGGCAAGGGTCCTGGGGGGGGCCATCAGGAAGGAGCAGGGGTTGGATGGGGCGGTGTGTCATAAACAGATAGCTAAGGGTTAATGTCTCTTTCACCTGAAAAAAAAAGTAACCTGAAACACCTGACCAGAGCACCAATCAGGAAACCAGACTTTTTTCAACTCTGGGTGGAGGGAAGTTTGTGTCTGAGTTCTTTGTCTTCTGCCTGAATCTCTCTCAGCTAGAGAAGATTTTTCTATTTCCTGCTTTCTAATCTTCTGTTTCCAGGTTGTGAGTACAAAAATGGTTTGTTGTTTTGTATTTACATGTCTATAGTTGCTGGAGTGCTTTAAATTGTATTCTTTTTGAATAAGGCTGTTTATTCATATTTCTTTTAAGCAATTGACCCTGTATTTGTCACCTTAATACAGAGAGACCATTTGTATGTATTTTTCTTTCTTTTTTATATAAAGCTCTCTTTTAAGACCTGTTGGAGTTTTTTCTTTAGTGAGGAACTTCAGGGAATTGAGTCTGCAGCTCACCAGGGAATTGGTGGGAGGAAGAAGTCAGGGGAGACCTGTGTGTGTTAGATGTACTAGCCTGACTTTGCATTCCCTCTGGGTGAAGAGGGAAGTGCTTTTGTTTCCAGGACTGGAATTAGAGAGGGTGGACTCCCTCTGCTTAGATTCACGGAGGTTGCTTCTGTGTATCTCTCCAGGAACACCTGGAGGGGGGGGAAGGGAAAAGGTTTATTTCCCTTTGTTGTGAGACTCAAGGGATTTGGGTCTTGGGGTCCCCAGGGAAGGTTTTGGGGGGGACCAGAGTGCCCCAAAACACTCTAATTTTTTGGGTGGTGGCAGCAGTACCAGGTCCAAGCTGGTAACTAAGCTTGGAGGTTTTCATGCTAACCCCCATATTTTGGACGCTAAGGTCCAAATTTGGGACTAGGTTATTGACATGGTGTGCAGCGTCGTGAGAAAGATAGAATCCACAAGCCAGTAGGAATATTATATTTTTCTTTTCTCTGCTAGGGGCTTTTTAGCAGAGAGAAACAGTTTGGTTTTAAAAAGGAACCAGAGAGAATTTTTTTTTTCTCTGCTCTCTCTGGCAGTTGTGGCTTGCATATTAAGCAAGAAACCATTAAGCTGTGACAAACAGGTCTTTTGTCGGACAATAGCACTCCCATTAGGAGTCATATACCAGCACTATATACATGCAAATAAAGTTTTTCTGGTTTACTTTACATTAAAAAAATTAGCTAGGAAGAAAGGGAAAAAGGCACTGTTGCTAGGCAGACCCCAGGAGGCAACAGAGCCTGCAGTTCAGAAGATAAACACTGGAGGGCACCCCAACACAAGAAAACAGGAACCATGCCTACCAAGACAAAAATGGAGGCCGAAGAACAAATTAAAGAAGCTGAACAGAGGCAAGAACTGGAAAAAAGACTACAAGAGATGGAGCTAAGAGAAAGAGAAAGAGAGGCAGCCTACAAAAGAGAGCAAGCAGCCAAAGATGCAGACCACCAAAAACAGCTGGAACTCCAGAGGGAAGCCCACCGACAGGCCATGGAATTAGAAAAGGCTAAGCAAAACACAGCCAACCCTAATAACCCTGCACCAATAATTGTTCCACAGCACAGGAAATTTCCCACCTACAAGGCAGGTGATGACACCGAGGCCTTCTTGGAAAATTTTGAAAGAGCCTGTCTTGGGTACCGCATCCCTGAAGACCAGTACATGGTAGAATTGAGGCCACAGCTCAGTGGACCTTTAGCAGAGGTGGCAGCTGAAATGCCTAAGGAAAACATGAACGACTATAAACTTTTTCAAACCAAGGCCAGATACAGAATGGGGATCACCCCGGATCATGCCCATCGGCATTTCAGAACCCAAAAGTGGAAACCAGATGTGTCATTTCCCAAACATGCCTACTACGTTGGGAAAAATTATGAGGCCTGGATATCAGGACACAATGTTAAAACCTTGGAAGAACTGCACCTCCTCATACAAATGGAGCAGTTCTTGGATGGTGTTCCTAAGGACATAACACGGTACATACAAAATGAAAAACCCAAAAATCTCGCTGAGGCGGGGAAGATTGGAGCCAGATGGATGGAAGTGGCAGAAAGCAAGAAAGCTACTGTCAAGGGGAATGAATACCCCAGGGGGCACACCGACCATAAACCCTACAACCGAGGGCAGCCAAAAACCCCACCTACAACCCAAGTGAAGCCACAGACACAGTATTCTTCCACCTCACCAGTCTCCAGTAACTCACCTCGGCCCAGTGACCCATCAGATGGAAGATGCTTTAAGTGTAATGAACTGGGACATATCAAGGCCAACTGTCCAAAGAACATCATCCGAGTGCAATTCATTACACGGTGGGGGGCAGTCAGGGGAAGGGATAGTTGAGGACAGAGAGAAGGGGGGATTGGATGGGGCGGGGGTCCAGGGGGGGCCATCAGGAATGAGAGGAGGGGTTGGATGGGGCGGCAGGGGGAAGTCGGGACAGGGAAGGGGGTTGGATGGGGCAGGAGTCCTGGGGGGGCGTCCACGACCCCCTCGTGGGGTGAGGAGGAGGGAACCTGTAGTTAATATTTTGGCAGCTCATCACTGTCTCTATGGACTTTATTCTCCCCTCCACTTCCATGTGCAGAGATGAGGGGAATAAATGTATGGTAATTTGCAGTAAATTAAGACCAGGAAACTCTCAACAGGAGAAAGACAATACAACCCAGTCAGGCAGCTACTCTTATCAACTCTTACTGGAAGTTTTATTTTTGGATGTTAAAAGATTAAAAGTGATTTAATCATCCTGTTAAAGAATGGGGTAAACTACACATTTCATAAAGTGAAAGTAGAACAACTTTCATAACATGGATATAGAAGTCCCAAGTGCAGCAAGACAGACCCACATTACACTGCTCAATTCTCCCTCTGCTGACAGGTCTGACTCTTATTGAAGTTAGTAGTAATTGTTCCTCACCTAAGTACTTACAAACTGTAATCAAGTCACCCCTATACCTGTGCTTTAAGGTAAATAGATTCGAGGAGCTCAATCTCTGAGGCATGTTTTTCTAATTCTTTAATCGTTCCAGTGGGCGACGGGATGGATCACTTGGTGATTATCTGTTCTGTTCATTCCTTCTGGGGAACCTGGCATTGGCCACTGTAGGAAGACAGGAGACTGGGCTAGACAGACCTTTGGTCTGATCTAGTATAGCCATTCTCATATTATCTGACCTCCATGTAATCTGTTTATCTCATGGTCCTCTGCAATCGCACTCCATCCCAAGACAAGTGAGACTCCATACCCTGGATATTGTAAGAAGATGCTTTTTATTTAGATGGGACTAAACCATTTGGATACATGCACAGGCTGTTTGTGGTGTGTGCTGGAAAAATTAAGGGATAACTAGTGTCAGATAATACTGTGTTAAGATTTGTTATCCCCCAGCCATGAGGGATCCACCTCCACATGTTAAGAGTTTACTCTACCTGTCCCCACCACTCCCGGCTTTCTCATATAAAGACTATCCACAATGATCAATACCCCTGTCATCTGCAGCCTGGATAATTGTAACTGACGGTATCTACACTTTAACATCAGAACAATGTAAAGGCTTCAGCTAGTGCAAACCTAAGCTATCCACTGTCTGTGTGTTTTAGGTCTCTATGAGTAAATCAAGCCTGTGCTCCAGTTTCTCCACTTGCTCCCAGTCTAAATCGACTAATGGAGCTGGTCTCAACTACATTATCTTAATCTACATAAACCATCAGGACAACTATGTTCCTCTAGTGTAGAACAATGCAGAGCACAACCTGTATGAGATCTGGAGCTGTCTCTTAATCAACAGGAACTAATTCAACAAACTTCCTGAGGAAATTAGAGTAAGCCAGTTTGAATATCTTTTGTAACAGCTGGAAAATTTTATTAAGGAGGAAAGCCTCCCCCTCTCTATAACGAAATTGTTTTTACAACATCAACCTCCCTCCCAACTAGTCCCCACTATCCCTGTAACCCCAAAGGAAGACACAACAGATTTCATGAAACCTGCTAGGAACCTGGGGGTACTCAAATCTATGGTTATGGTCACCAATACAAACTGTAGAGCTAGAAGGAATGTAATTAGCCATTATGGGAAAGAGTGCAGCGAAACTGTCCCTGTAAGATAATGTGCTTTGCCTCAAAGCCACAAAGAGCTTGAGCCACTATAGTTTCAGAAGCTGCTGCAGCAGAGGCAAGGGCTGTGCCGTGCTGAGACAATTTGGAGACAATTTTAAATAAGAATCAGGGACAGAAAAGGACCCGGGAGAGTGTCTGAAAAGCAGTTCCAGGGAGGGAGGCTGGAGGTGGCAGAAGATAATGAGTCACATCAGAGCTGGAAGTGCCACAATCATGGTAGGTCCTACATTAACAGTGTCCGATGGAGATGAAGTGCTTAAGCCCCTGCCCGCTTCTCCTCACCTTGACATGCTCGTAGTAGCTACCGGTGCCCAGGCTATCCATTGAGCTGAAAGTGCTCTCCCGGGCTCTGATCGCTGACACCAACGTGCGGATGAGCTGGTTCACACGCTCCGCGGCCTCCGACGTGTCCTGCCGGCCCAGGCTCAGTGTCTTCAGCACATCCCTGAGCCGCGGGGCTCCCACTCCAGCTGACCTGACACCGCCGCTGCTGTGCGCCCCCGTGCAGCAGCAGGACGCTACAGCGGGCGGCCCGGTGGAGGGAGGCTCTTTTGTTTTCGGGACAGCTCCCGTCTCCCTGCGGGCAGAGTCCTTCCTAGCGGGGACCGCCTTCCTACTGGGGCCAGCATTACTCGCTCCCTCCCCGCTACGGACAGAGCCCAGCTCGCTGCGAGCAGGTCCCTTCTCTGGGCGGGATCTGGCAGATGTGGCGCCCCGCGGGTCAGTGGGAGAGGGGGCGGCTCGGGGGTTAACGGCTCTGGCAGGCTCACCGGGAGGCCGAGCGTCCCCTCTCCCTGCCCCAGCTCTCCCGCCGCCCCGGGCAGGGGCCTTGGCGCTATGGCTCCGCGGGGGCTCCGGAGCGCTGCTCTGACTCGGCGCCTTTCTCGCCCCTCTGGCTCTCCTCGCTGCGGCGCACTGGTCCCCCATGGCTCAGCTCTCACCGCCTCCCTGGCTCAGGGCACTGAGGCGCCAAGCGCGAGACCAGGCTCAGGCAACTTCCTTTCCGGGACCAGGGCGCGCAGCTGGAGAAACGAAACTCAGGGAGGAGCATGACCCCGTTCCCGCCGCGGGGCGCTGGGGCCTGCGGCACCGGCCGGGCTTTCCTGGGCGCAGTAGCAGCGAGGCGAGGGGTTGTGAGGGGAGTTTTGTAAGCGCCGGCCAGTCCCAAGCCCTCGGTCCCCGACCTCCAGCCTAGAGCCCCCTCCTGCGCCCCAACCCCCAGCCCAGAGCCCCCTCCTGCACCCCAAACCCCCTGCCCAGAGCCCCCTCCTGCGCCCCAACCCCCAGCCCAGAGCCCCCTCCTGCACCCCCTGCCCAGAGCCCCCTCCTGCACCCCAAACCCCCTGCCCAGAGCCCCCTCCTGCGCCCCAACCCCCAGCCCTGAGCCCCCTCCTGCACCCCCTGCCCAGAGCCCCCTCCTGCACCCCAAACCCCCCGCCCAGAGCCCCCTCCTGCACCCCCTGCCCAGAGCCCCCTCCTGCACCCCAAACCCCCTGCCCGGAGCCCCCTCCTGCGCCCCAACCCCCAGCCCAGAGCCCCCTCCTGAACCCCCTGCCCAGAGCCCCCTCCTGCGCCCCAAACCCCCAGCCCAGAGCCCCCTCCTGCACCCCCTGCCCAGAGCCCCCTCCTGCATCCCAAACCCCCAGCCCAGAGCCCCCTCCTGCACGCCAAACCCCCAGCCCAGAGCCAATACCCCCTCCTACACCTCAACCTCCTGCCCCAGCCTGGAGCCCCCTCCCATTCCGAACCCCTCGGTCCCCGACCTCCAGCCCAGAGCTCCCTCCTGCAACCCCTGCCCAGACCCCCCTCCTGCACCCCAAACCCCCAGCCCAGAGCCCCCTCCTGCACCCCCTGCCCGGAGCCCCCTCCTGCACCCCAAACCCCCAGCCCAGAGCCGATATCCTCTTCTACACCTCAACCTCCTGCCCCAGCCTGGAGCCCCCTCCCATTCCGAACCCCTCAGTCTGCAGCCTCCAGCCCAGAGCCCCCTCCTGCACCCCCTGCCCGGAGCCCCCTCCTGCGCCCCAACCCCCCAGCCCAGAGCCGATATCCCCTCCTACACCTCAACCTCCTGCCCCAGCCTGGAGCCCTCGCCCACTCCGCACCCCTCGGTCCCCAACCCCAACCTCCAGCCCAGAGCCCCCTCCTGCACCCCAAACCCCCAGCCCAGAGCCCCCTCCTGCACCCCAAACCCCCAGCCCAGAGCCAATACCCCCTCCTACACCTCAACCCCCTGCCCCAGCCTGGAGCCCCCTCCCATTCCGAACCCCTCGGTCCCCGACCTCAAGCTCAGAGCACCCTCCTGCACCCCCTGCCCAGAGCTCCCTCCTGCACCCCAAACCTCCAGCCCAGAGCCGATATCCCCTTCTACACCTCAACCTCCTGCCCCAGCCTGGAGCCCCCTCCCATTCCGAACCCCTCGGTCCCCGACCTCAAGCTCAGAGCACCCTCCTGCACCCCCTGCCCAGAGCTCCCTCCTGCACCCCAAACCCCCAGCCCAGAGCCGATATCCTCTTCTACACCTCAACCTCCTGCCCCAGCCTGGAGCCCCCTCCCATTCCGAACCCCTCAGTCTGCAGCCTCCAGCCCAGAGCCCCCTCCTGCACCCCAAATTCTGCATCCCCACCCCGGAGCCCCCATCCCCAGCCAAAACCCAACTCCCTGCCCCAGCCCAGTGAAACTGAGTGAATGAGCAAGGGTTGGGGAGAGTGAGCAATGGAGGGAGGGAGGATGGAGTGAACTGAAGTAGGGGCTCAGTGAAGGGGCGGGGCAAGGGTGTTGTGTTTTCTACAAATAGAAAGTTGGCAACCCTAGAGCCCCCGATCCCCTCTGCCCTGGAGGGCAAGTGGTGTAACGTTAAAAACTGCGGCTCGTCAGCATTGGCTATGGGATGGACAGAGCCTGTGCAGTGGGGATACTGACTGCACAGGAGGGTCAAACAGGTGGAGCCAGGAGAGGGGCAAATCAGAGAGGAGCCTGTTCCACTCTGGGGTTGAGGCACTCTCAAAGAGGGGCAGAGGGGACCCCCCCCCGGGCTAGGACAGGGGTAAACAGTGGCAGATTACTGTTTTGTGGGGCCGTAGGCCAGAGCAAGTGGGGGTCCCTCTCCCCCCTGCTTCCACTGTCAGTCCCCCTGCACTCCTGCCAGAGAGCGGGGTCTTGCAGGAGCACCGGGCAGAGCAGAGGTGCCCATTTTTCCAGGGCCCTCCAGTTGGCTGGGGCCCTTGGGCACAGTCCCATTGGCCCAATGGCTAATCTGCTACTGGGTAACAGTCACCTCATACAGCGTGACCCACATGCACTGACTGCCAAAATAGGGTGTTGGGGGGCAGAAGGGCTTTTCTTCTCCACCCATTTCCCAGGGCTGTGTTGTTAGAGGCACAGTGCATCCAAGTGTCTAGACAAAACCCCTCTTCCCTGTGGGTTGTGCTGAGCTGCTAAAGGAGACTTAATTCAGAAATGTTTTTAGTGTTTAAAAGAATCCCTTATCACTTTATACTTCTGTATAAAGATTAGCTGCTGTTCTCCTTGGACTGGACTGCATTTTTCTTGCCATCCATGGTAAATGGAGTTTCATGCTTTTACATTATTTACTTTTTTTAATGTTATTTTTATTACTCTTGGTATGTCATCATTTACCTTTGTTATCATTGTGCAGAGGGATGCCATTGTGCTATTTAATTGGTTTTTTAAAAAATAACAAATCTCATTGAAAACATTAATAGTTGCAACCATCTTCAGCAATCACATCTCAGAAGTGTTCCTAGTAGAGCACTTCCTGTTTGTATGGCAGCATTAGTTTTTAATTTTAAATTTTTGTTGTTTTTTTTTATTTTTTTAATACACACATTTATTTAGTCTTTAGTCTTTTGTATCTTTAAGGCTGACTGATTTCCTGGGTTGGTGTCAAAACTTCTTCAGTTTCCTTTGCTCCTTTGCAATGGGGATTGCCTTTGTCAACAGTTAACTTGCCTCTCTATCCAGCACCCTAGTGTTTTTTCACGTCACCACTTGTGTGTAGAACTTGGTTACCAAATATTCATCACAAGCCAGATTTTTAAAGGATGAAAGCACCTAGATGCTTTTGAAAATGCCTTAGTTGCCTAGATACCTTTATAAATCTGCCCCAAAGGGCACTATACTATTTTGTATGAAATCCTTCTCAAAGTCAAATGTCTCCTGTAATAGTTACTAAATATAACTATATAATCCCGAGATAGAGTGACAACCACAAGTATTCAAATATCATGTTTTACACCCAAAAGTAATTAAATATAAATAAATAAATCAATACAAACATTTGGGGTTCTTCTAATTTGCTTTTTTGTTCTTGAGCCTTTAGAATGCACTAGTTTCATAAATTTTACTGTTACCTCTGTCAAAGACTCCATATACATAAAATGATTGATTATACATTCCTATAACATTCAATACTGTTTTCGACTTCCAGTAATATGTGATTCCCCTCTCCCCGTGTCACCGAAAACTTATTAAAAATCCTTGTTTCTGTAAGAAATTCCCCAGCCTGCAAACTCTGAAATGCATGCTTTGCTTTTCTATTACCTCATTTGTTGCATACATAAATGTTGATTTTTTTATTGAATTGTTTATACTTCTAATTGCATATATTAATTTTATAGTCTTTTATGTGTAAGCAGAGTCAGGATGAGCGCTACCCTGACATCTGGTGGTGAATTGTAGGGAGTGTGGAAAGAATTTCAAGAATTTCAAAGAGTGTGGAAAGAGATTTCGAATATTTGGATTGGCATCCACCCCCCACTTAGCATAAGCCCACAGCAGACTGGGATGGTTATTTTAACAGCTCTGGGATCCCCAATTTCTTTGTTATTGGGGCAGGAAGAAAAAAAAAGTTTGTCACCCTGATTGTGTGAATGGGGAGCTGTGGGACTGCTTTGTGACAGAGATGACTCAACCTCAGTTGGGTGGTACTTGCTAAACATGGGTCATGGGTTCCAAAACCCCATGAATGGAGAGAGGTTGGGGACTGGTGTGTGTATCTGATGGTATGGGCCTCTTTTGTGGGCCTGGAACACCAATTGCCCATCCTTCTCTCTCCAATGTTAAAGAGTAGAGCTAATTTTGATTCCATTAGGAGTCTATCTAGAGACTGCTGAGCTGAATTCATGTTGGGCCAATGGTGCACCAGGGCTTCCTCTACTAAGAGCTGAGCTGAGATCACTGAGTGCTGTGTTAACCAGTGGGGGAGCCTGAAGACCTATTGCTAAGTGACTGGCAGAGTGGAGCAGTTTGCAGCGTGTTGGAGCAGCTCATGGAACAGTGAATGGAGTGAAGTGGTTTGCAGGGACAGCTGGAGGAGTGGCACAGCTGGTGTGGTGGTGGTGAAGGCTGCAGCAGAACTCCACAGAGAGGCAGAGCAGTTGGCCCTGGCCCACGTAAGGTGCCCCTTAACATCCTGTGTGGACTTCCCCCCCCATTTCCACCCAGGCTAGGGGGGTAAAACTCTGTAGATAAACTCTTGAATTCTGGGATGGCACTGACCAGAGACTTTTGGGTTGTTGGACTTTGGGGTAATTGGACTTAAAGCCCTAAGGGGAAAAAGACATTGCCAAATGTACTTGGAGGCAGAGGTGTAGCGAGCGCCCTCAGTACCCTCCGACCGGACGGGGCCCCGCAAGGAAGGGGCCCCCTAAAAGTGGCAAAAAAAAGTAAGGTATAACTAGGTAAGTGACATTTATTGACGCTATTGCACAATCCATGTCGGTTTTACTGACAAAACCGTGAAGTCATTATGATACATCATCATGCTATTGGCTACATCAGTTGTCTGTCGGTCAGTTTCGAATTTTAGTTGGACCCATTCAAAGAATGTGTATTTGCGTTCATAATGGCGGTCGGCGGATAAATGTTATTAATTTAGTTGTTTAGTTTTTTATCGTTTCCAACACAGAAGCGTGCTTTGTGATGTCTAAGAGAATGTATAAGAGCGGAGCTAGTAAACGAAAGGCAGCAAAAGATGCTGAGAAGGAACTTGAGAAAATTCCAAAGTTGTCAACGTATTTTGCGCTGCAATCCAACATACAGGTACAGGCACATGAAACAGACAGCGCTAGCAGCGACGAATTGTAGCCAGAAGTGCTTCAAGTGAGGTCGAAGGTGAAGCCAGTTGTTCTACCAAACAAACTGTGACAGATATTCCAGCTGCTGCCGGGAAAGAAGTATCTGAATCTGAACCACTGACTGATGATCCAGGAGACTGGCCGTCTATAATATCGGACAGGCAAGCGTGTGACATTGTTGCACGTGGCCCACCGCAGCAGAATGAAAGTTACGAATTTCCACTTAACGAGGAAAGACGGAGGTTCACAAGTACTCATTTCTATCAAACCATGGCAAATGGCGAGAAAATAAGACGTTCATGGTTAATGTACTCAGTTCAGAAAGATGCCATTTTTTGTTTTTGTTGTAAATTATTTGGCACTGGCGACATACCGCTGCGTTGTAGAACATCTGCTTGGAAAGCACTGTCAAAAAGACTTCAGCAGCATGAAACAGGCAAAGGTCATCAAGACTGTATGGTGAAATGGTTTGACCTTCGGTCAGGCACAGTAAACCATACATCTATTGACCAACTCGAATTGCAGGCTTTTCTGAAAGAAAGAGATTTCTGGAGAAATGTTGTCAAACGCATGGTTGATGTCGTTATTTTCTTGTCCGAAAGAAACTTGGCATTTTGAGGAAGTAGTGAAAAGCTCGGCGATCCTTCGAATGGCAACTCTTTGGGACTGTTTGAATTGCTTGCAAAGTATGATACTGTCCTCAGCGAACTTTTACAGAGGATTAAGAAGGCAGAGACACATGTTCAGTACCTCAGTCCACAGATCCAAAACAAGCTGATTCAACTTGTTGCCAGTAACATTCAAGAGGCCAACATAGCGCAGTTTAAAAAAGCAAAATGTTATTCAGTTATTTTGGACTGTACTCCCGACGTGTCACATGAAGAACAGATGTCCGTGGTGTTACGCTTTGTTGAATGCAACGGTGAAGATGGTGTCAATATTCGTGAAGCGTTTGTTGGTTTTCTTAATGTTCATGATACAACTGGTGAGGGCTTATTGGAAGCGTTTCTTGAAAAGGCAAACAACTTAGGAATAGACATTGCTGACATAAGAGGCCAAGCTTATGATAATGGCGCAAATATGAGAGGAAAGAATAAAGGAGTTCAAACCCGCATGCTAGAAATAAATGACTGTGCCTTGTATGTACCACGTGGAGCTCACACTTGGAATCTTGTGATCTCAGACGCGGCAAAGTCATCGAAATATGCTGTTGACTTTTTCGGTCTGATTAACAGAATATACGTTATCTTTTCTTCTTCACCTTCATGTTGGGATATACTTCAAGAACATATGCCAATATCTGTTAAAGGGTTATCGGACACTCGTTGGGAGTCGAGAATTGATGCTGTGAAGCCATTGCGTTATCACCTTGAAGAATTGTGCAATGCTTTGTCATCTTTGCGAGAATATGCGCTCGAAAAGAAAGATGGCAATACAGCAACAGAAGCCAGTGCGCTTTTAGACCATGTTACTACGTGGCCTTTTGTTCTGACTGTGTACACGTGGTACGATATACTATTTCACATCAATACAACCAGCAAATTAATTCAGTCACCAGATGTGTCAATTGACGTACTGCAGGCAGAAGTCAGTGCTACAATGAAGTTTTTGGAAGACTATCGAAATACAGGCTATAACTCTGTGGTCACAAATGCACATGAAATAGCAGAGCATATGGGTATTGAGCAGGTGTTTCCAGAAACCAGGGTGCGACGTAAGAAGAGAATGTTTGATTACGAATGTGCTGATGATTCGAGTCGTCTTTCTGCCAAAGAAAAATTCAAATCACAGTTCTTTCTTGTTCTCACTGATCAGGCCATATCTTCTGTTTCTTCACGATTTGACCAACTTGTGGAGTAGTATAAGTTGTTTGGATTTCTGTACAACGCTAACAGCCTGAAGCAGTGTCACAGAGAAAATGAACAGGAGAATCACAGCAAAAATTTTGAAAGAAAAATGGGAGACATTGATGCCAACGAACTCATAATGGAATTGAATCGTTTTATTTATGTCATCGAGAAAGAGAGAGGACTTGTCACGGCAAACAATTTTTTAACGTACATATACAAGAACAACCTTCAGGAGATATATCCAAATCTTTGCATTTGCATCAGAATTCTTCTGACCACACCAGTTACTGTAGCCGGTGCTGAAAGGAGCTTCAGCAGAATGAAACTGATCAAGAATATCCTGCGCTCAACCATGACAGATGACAGGCTTTCTGCGCTTGCAGTTATCTCAATCGAAAACAAGATTGTCAGATCTCTGGACTGATCTGATGCATTGATTAACCAATTTGCGGCGAACAAGGCTCGAAAGAAGCGCTTTGCGTAAATACGGAATACATGTACACTGTAGGCCTATGTATACATAATATGAACCCTGTATATTGTATAAAATAAATACCGCATTCCAGTTTCTGCATTGTAAGGGGCCCCAGACATATGTTCGGAGGGGGCCACGTTCTTTGTTGCTACGGCCCTGCTTGGAGGTGGGTTTTGTTTATGGTTTTGTTATAATCCTGTTTTTGGTGTTTCTCCAATGGGATGGCGCATTGTTTCCTTCCTTTATTAAAAGGATTTTGCTATGCTCAGACTCCGTGCTTGCGAGAGGGGAAGTATTGCCTCCTAGAGGTGCCCAGGAGGGTGTGCTATGTAAGTGTCCCAGGTCACTGGGTGGGGGCTCGAGCTGGTTATGCATGGTGTTATTGAAACGGAACCCCTGGATACTGAACCCGGCCCTTGTTGCTGCCAATTCAGAGGGGCAGAAGGGTTACATATGTATGCTACATATTTTGTTATGATACATTTCAGTGATGTACTTCATTTTAACAAGTTTACTGCTCTGTACTGGATTTTTTAAGCTGAATCATCCTGTTATTCCTTTGTATTAGTTGCCTTTCAGAGAAATTAAAGTGCCTTGTCTCCATTATGTTTTCACAGGGAGATAGCTAATGCTAGTTATCCCATGGTAAAAACAAATGTTTTCTTAACACTGAGGACACAGATTATAATGCTGACTCAGATGTTAAATTAACCATTATCATTTAGAGCTTGACAACTCTGATTACTGATTGTGTGGCTAAAACTGCTCCTTTGCCATTTGCAACAGAATGTCTGCAGCCTCTTCCTTCACCTTCCATTGTGTGGGAGTCAGTTAAAAATAGTTAAAGCATTTTAAACTAAAGGAATTAATAGGAGTTTCTCCCCACCATTTTTCTTATTCCCATCCCTTATGAAGGGCATGTCTTGATGGTGAGACACTAGAAGTGTGAAGTTAATGCACACACACTACAGCACCTTAAACCCCTGTGTGGACACTTTCACTCAAAAGTAAAGTGGCCTTATTTTTGACAAAGTCAGTCAGGGCAACCATAGGAGATTGCAGGAGTTCTTCCCCAACACACTATTAATCATCAGGCCTTTTACCTGTGTTGAACATTTTAAAAATTTTATATAGTCAAGGTATAGCCCACTTTTGATTTTTGAAGTCCAAAGAGAAGATGTGAAATAATGGAGCACTCATAAAATAATAGAATTATAGGACTGGCAGGGACCTTGACAGGTCATCTAGTCCAGTCCCCTGCACTGAGGCAGCATTAAGTATTATCTAAACCATTGGTTTCCAGTCTTTTTATGCACAAGATCACTTTTTGAATTAACTGCAACCCAGGATCTACTTCCCTGAGGCCCTGCCCCTTCCCCAAAGTCCCATCCCACTCACTCCATTCCCCCCTCATCGCTCGCTGTCCCCCACCCTAACTCACTTTCACTGGGCTGGAGCAAGGGTTTGGGGTTCTGGAGGGGGTGCAGGCTCTGGGCTGGGGCTGAGGGGTGTGGAAGTAGAGGAAGAACTGACAGGGATTTGTAGGGGATCTTAATGCAAGACAGTCTCTGTTAGCAAGAGTTAGGCTAACTGTAACCCTAATAACGCGAGATTTGTAGAAGCGAGGATTGTGTGAGGCGAATGGAAAAGAACTGTGTGAGAAGTTGTTTCGACCTTGTGTAGATAATACGAAATGTAGACTTGAGTCTCTTAAGTGAGAAAAGCAAGATATCAGGATGACCTGTGTATAAACAAAATGCAGCTGTTGCTTATTATTGTCTGTAACAAAAGTATAAATGCTTGCTGCAATTGTTTACCTGTTGAGAGACCTGTCTAGGAAGGGGAGACCCTATGTCCTAGTGCACTCTCTCCCTGCTGTAGCTGCTAAACAGAATAACATATCTGACTTTGCTGTACCCAACCAAAAAGTGAGAACTAAGTTTTTCTCCAACAGGGGTTAGAAGTGTGGGAGGGGACTCCGGGCTGAGCCTGGGGCAAGGGGTTGGGGTACAAGAGGGGGCTCAGGGTGCAAGCTCTGGGAGGGAGCTTGGGTGCAGGAGGGGGCTCTGGGCTGGGGCAGAGTGCTGGGGTGGAGGAGGGGGTACAGGATGCAGGAAGGGTATGGAGTGCTGGCTCACGGAGGGGGCTCAGGTCTGGGGGTCGGGGTGTGGGCTCCCACCGGGCGGAACTTACTGCAGGCGGCTCCTAGGCAGTGGCACAGCGGGGCTAAGGCAGGCTCCCTGTCTGCCCCAGCCCTACACCACTCCTGGAAGGGCCAACGCACCCCAGCAGTCCCTGGGGGCGGGGCACGTGGCTGTGCATGCTGCCCCTCTCTGCAGGCACTGGTTCCGCAGCTCCCATTGGCCGCAGTTTCCTGTTCCCAGCCAATGGGACCTGAAGAGGCAGTGCTTGCAAGCAGGAGCAGCACATGAGACCCCTGCCCTCCTCCACCCCCAGGGCCGCATGAGTGTGCTGGCCACTTCCAGGAGCAGCATGGGGCCAGGGAAGGCAGGGAGCCTGCCTTAGCCCCACTGCATCGCCGGACTTTTACTGGCCGGAGATTGTGATTGACTTCGAAAGTCTCCTGGATCCGTGATCGACTGGTTGGTGACCACTGATCTAAGCCATCCCTAACAGGTGTTTGTCTAACTTATTCTTAAAAACCTATAGAGACAGAGATTCCACAATCTCTTGAGGTAATTTGTTCCAGTGCTTACCTACCCTTACAGTTAGGACAGTTTCACAAATGTCTAATCTAAGGGTATGTCTTCACTACCAACGTTAAAGCTACTTTAACGTAGCTGTGTAGTTGTGGCACCAGCGCTGTAAAAAACCCACCCCCATCAGGGGAGTAGCTGAAACTTGCATTGCTTGGGGGGGGAGGTGGTTCACCCCCCCAGTGAGAAAGTTTCAGCACTATAAAGTGGCAGAGTAGACAAGGCCTAAATCTTCCTTGCTACAATTTAAGTCCACTACTTCTGTTCTTAGTGGATAAGAAGAACGATTTTTATCACACTCCTCTTTATAACAACATTTTACATACTTGAAGACGGTTATCATGTCCCCTCCTCCACACCTCCATCTTTTCTTCTCCAGACTAAACAATCTCAATTTATTCAATCTTTCCTCATAGATTATATTTTCTTATTCTGTCTGGATTTTCTCCAGTATTGTTCACATCTTTCCCAACATGTGGTGCTCAGAACTGGACATAATACCAGAGCAGTCACCGTGGAGCATTGTGGGACACTTCCTGGAGGCCAGTTAGGTCGACATAAGCAATGCAGTGTCTTCTAGTGCTTCTAAGTCGACCAAACAACATTGAATTAAGCACTAAATCTCTTGTGAAGGTGGAATAATTCATTCCATGTAGCAGGCAAGTTACTGCAATGGGACCTGGTAGTGTAGATATAGATATTATTAGCCTGACATAAGCTGCCTTATGTGGACGTAACTCCATAGTGAACACTAGGCCACAGAGAAGAGAAGGCCTGAGAAAACATTTCTGGAATAGGATCAGAAGGCAATATACTGATCTGTTTGTGCTGAAGTAGAAAAGTGCAAATTTTGTTTTGAAAACTTGATTGCTGTGTGTAACAGTGACAACAGGGCTGGGGGTGGGGAGGCTCTATGAGGAACAATGGTTGAGTTTCTGCCTAATAGCTTGCATTCATAAATATTGCAAATATAATAGTTGGTGCTAGTTTGTGTTTTGCATACACTAAGTTATTGTTTACTGTCAGCAGCAACCCCCTAATAGCTAGTAGCCTTATAATAGCTGGCAACCATTAGGGGAAATTGGACACCTCATGGACACAGTAGCCTGAACTTTTGAATTGTCTTCCCTTATTGGTCTTGAGGAAGTTGAAGCTGGTCCTAAGCCTGTTTTTGCTGAGCAGATTGCAGAAGTGCAGGGTTTGCTAACTACCAATCATATGCTAACACAACCAAAGCCTGTGTGTGAGCGTGTATAAAAGATTCTAGATTTTTGTATGAAGTAGAGGTGTTTTTTGTACCAAGGAACAGAACTCTGCTTTCTTCTGCAGAATAAAGCAACCTTTCCTTATCACAGTCTGGCTGTCACTGACTCTCAAGTAGGCGGACCCGACATTTTGGTAACACTAAGTTACTGTTTACTGTAGGCCCTACAATTTCTAACCGGCCAAAGAAAGATACCAGCAACGAACAAAGCAACAGCTTCCCTCGGGGCTGGGCAGAGAGCAGCCCGCAGCTGAATTCTGTACAGCGCTTTTCCAAATTACAAACACCCGGCTGTGTACGTGTGTGTGCCCATTTAACCCAGACACACACACCTCCCCAGGGCGGCAGCCCGCGGCTCCTTTGCTGCTCAGGGGAACACGCGGGGCACGCGAGCCACCGCCCCCCCAGCTACCCCTGGGCCTCGGGCTGGGAAATCGTGATGGGCAAGGAACAAAGACCAGCCACTGACGTCACTAACAGCCAGCGGGGCAGCGCTACGTGGGAGGGGCGGGGCCCGGCTCTTTCCGCTCCCCGGGGCCGCCCGCAGGCAGGGCGGGGCACGTGATTCGCGGCCTCGGAAATTCCGTGGGCAGGGGAGGCCGCGCTGCCTATCCGCTCAGTCCTCCAGTGCGCAGGGGACGCGCTTGCTGCGCCTCGGCCGCCGCGATGGTGCCGACTTCCTGCTCCGCCCTCTTGTTGTTGGCGACCTTCGAAGGGGGGGGTCAGGAGGCCGCAGACATGGCGGCGCCCAGAGGGAGCGTGGAATGCGGGGTCCGCGGTTCGTTCTTCTGCTAACCCCGGGGCCCCCCGCCCCTCCCGCGGTTGATCCCGAAGTCTCAGAGCCGCCCCCATGTTCCTGCTCCGCCGCCGTCGCGCGCTGCTGCCCTGTTGCCGGCGCGCGGGGAGCGACGGCACCGCGCCTCGCTGGGATGTGCTCGTTATCGGCGGGGGCCACGCCGGGACGGAGGCGGCGGCAGCGGCGGCTCGGAGCGGGGTCCGGACGCTGCTCGTCACGCACAAGGCCGACACCATCGGTAACCGCGTTCTCCGGAGCCGCTCCCGCTGCGTTGTGACCTCGCTGCGCGTCGCGTGGGCTCCCGGGCAGCGCCCGGCGCAGCGACTCTCAGCCCCTGGCTGATCGTAGGCGCCTGAAGGGTCACAGGCACCGAGCCGGGGAGAGCGTTCCTGGCCACCGGTGCCGTGGGACAGCTGCGCACGCCTAGGGTCCAGCAGGACTCGTCCATTACAAGCCCTAGGCCTGGTTTACACGTACAACTTAGATCGATATAGCTGCATCGCTTGGGGGTGGAAAATTCACACCCTGAGTGCAGTAGCTGAGCTGATCTATGGCCCCCTCACCCTTTCCCTGGTGCTCCAAGGTGGAAGGAAGACTGCTTCCAAAAACTAGCTACCGCTGCTTGGGAGGTGGAGTTTGTAAAGCATTGGAAAAAACCCTTTCATCAGTCTAGGATATACAGTCTACCCCGATATAACACAAATTTGGTTATAATGCGGTAAAACAGCGTTGGGGGGTGGGGCGCGGCTGCACACTCCAGCAGATTAAAGCAAGTTTGATATAATGCGGTTTCACCTATAACTCACAAAGATTTTTTGGCTCCTGAGGACAGCATTATAGCAGAGTAGAGGCGTATCTATTCTATACTGCTATAATGGCATAGCTACAGCGCTGTAGTACCCATAACGTAGATGTGGCCATAATCACAAAAGGTTGATGCCTCTCCTTGCTCTGAGATGTCCCTCTTATGTCCTTCACTCAGCTAGAGTTACGAGGAGCTGGCAGTTCTACACTTAAAACTCTGCACTGGCACTGATGCAAGTGTGCTACTGTAATGCTAATATGAAGATGCTCTTATTCTGATGAAAGAGAGCTCTACCATCAGTGTAGTTAATTTAGCTCCCCAAGAGGTGGCAGCTATATCAGCAAGAGAAGCTTTCTGCTGACAGCGCTGTCTACACCAGCCTGGGCTGAGAGGTTGGTATAACAATGTTGCACACGGTGTGTGGATTTTTCACACCCCTGAGTGACACAATTATACCAGTGTAAATCTGTAGTGTAGACCAGAGTTCAGGTTGAGTGTCTAACTAGCTAGCTGTCACTGAAACACTGTCCTTGGCTTGAAGCTTCAGTGATTACATTGTCTTTCTATGATGTATATGAGAAACTGCTGAGCTTCACCCGCATACTTGTGGCACACAGTCTGTGTCCCCTAGCAGCTTTGCAAGTGTGGCAGAACCCAGTGGATTCTGTGGCCACACAATGATATGTAATTAACCTTTTAGTAGTTTTTGTTTTGTCTCAGAAGCAGCATAGACGTATAGAATGAGTATGAGGCTAGGAGCCAAGTTTCCTGGTCTAATGGCCAGTTCTGATACTGTGGCCTTGAGCTACCTTCTTTTTAAACAGTAGAAATAAATGCTAGGGTTCAGAAAATGCAAGGCTGCCATTAGCTGATAATTAAAGGCTCGCTTGTGTTTTCTCTAGGGCAAATGTCATGTAACCCTTCCTTCGGTGGCATTGGAAAGGGGCATCTCATGAGAGAGGTAGATGCGCTGGATGGGCTGTGTGCTCGGATCTGTGATCAGTCTGGAGTTCATTACAAGGTGCTAAACCGGTGTAAGGGTCCTGCTGTGTGGGGTCTCCGAGCCCAGATTGATAGGAAACTCTATAAAGAAAACATGCAGGTGAGAATGACATGGGGGAGAAGAGAAGTAATGGGGCAAAATGGGACAGGAAAATTTTTGACTGGGTCAAGGGAAATGGGAGAGAAGTAAAACCTGGGTCTAATTAGAGAAACAAATAACCCACTGTGGTCCTGGTGTCCACATTTTTTAAAAGGATGTTGAAAAATTGAGAGGGTGCAGAGAAAAGACAAAACTAATTTGAGGCTGGAAACTGTCTTACAATGTGAGACTCATAGACTCATAGACTCATAGGTCAGAAGGGACCAATCTGATCATCTAGTCTGACCTCCTGCACAAGGCAGGCCACAGAACCCCACCCATCCCAAAATGAGACTGAAAGAGCTCAATTTGTTTAGCTTATAAAAAAAATCTGAATTATGGTGTATTGTGGGGAGAAAATATTAGGTACTAAATAGCTCTTTAATCTAGTGGGAAAAGACATGACAAGAATCAATGACTGGAAACTGAAAACAGAAATTCAAATTGGAAATAAGGCACAATTTTTTAACAGTGAACGTGATTAACCACTAGGGAATGGGAAATGGTGGATTCTCCAGCTCTTAAGTCTTCAAGACTGGAAACCTTTCTGCAAGATACTTTTGTCAGACGCAAGTTATTGAGCTCAATGCAAGGTAACTGGCTAAAAAATGTATGGCCTGTGTTGTACAGGAGATCTGAGTAGATGATCTAATGGTTTCTTCTGGACTTAAAATCTATTAGTCCTTCATTTCCATTTAATAAATCCCAAACAGTGCAGTAATTGGATGTCCTGGACAGCGAGTTGGATCACAAGTACAGTGAAATGACCTGATGACAGAGTGGGAAACGAATGGGGTGAAGGAAAGGAAGCTCTGTGTATCCAAGAGGGAGGCTGTTGCTGAATGTTTTGGGGAAGAGGTTCTGAGATGTTATTTTGAGGGGACAACAGGCCCATCTTAGTGATGTATGGACACTCAATACTTCCTTCTTTCATGGCAGAAAGAAATCCTTAACACTCCACTGCTGACTGTTCATGAGGCGTCTGTGGAGGATCTTCTCCTGATGGAACCAGAGCCAGACCGTCCTGGGAAATGCCAAGTCAGTGGGGTCATTCTAGGTACGTACTGGAAGCACAAGGTGCTTCACTAGGTTGGTTATGTCTTGGTCCTAAATGGGACCATGAGAGTAAACATGTCTGATTCCTCAAGCTGACTTGTGCTTGAAGTCGGGACTGGTACAATGAAAACGAGTCTTTCATTAATCTGATTTAGGTTGAGTATGAGCGAAACAAACTAGCCATCACAGTGGTGGGTGTGAGAACTAGGTGATTTGGGGAACAGATTTACAAAGGTTTATCTCTAGACCAGTCATTCAGAATATGTCCCAGGCTATATGAGAAGATTTTGTTGGGTTAATCAGGTGTGCCGAAGACAAACTCCTTTCCATCTAACTAGTGTTTGATTTGTGAAAAAGAGTAAATTTTTCTTTAGTGCAGTTTCTAGTAAGTATCAGAGGGGTAGCCGTGTTAGTCTGGGTCTGTAAAAGCAGCAAAGAATCCTGTGTCACCTTATAGACTAACAGAGGTTTTGGAGCATGAGCTTTCGTGGGTGAATACCCACTTTGTCAGATACATATAGTGGAAATTTCCAGGGGCAGGTATATATATATGCAGGCAAGATAGAGATAATGAGGTAGTTCAATCAGGGAGGATGAGGACCTGTTCTAGCAGTTGAGGTGTGAAAACCAAGGGAGGAGAAACTGATTTTGTAATTGGCAAGCCATTCACAGTCTTTGTTTAATCCTGAGCTGATGATGTCAAATTTGCAGATGAACTGAAGCTCAGCAGTTTCTCTTTGAAGTCTGGTCCTGAAGTTTTTTTGCTGCAGGATGGCCATCTTAAGATCTGCTATAGTGTGGCCAGGGAGGTTGAAGTGTTCTCCTACAGGTTTTGTATATTGCCATTCCTAATATCTGATTTGTGTCCATTTATCCTTTTCCATAGAGGCTGTCCAGTTTGGGTGATGTACATAGCAGAGGGGCATTGCTGGTATATGATGGTGTATATTACATTGGTGGACGTGCAGGTGAATGAACCGGTGATGGTGTGGCTGATCTGGTTAGGTCCTGTGATGGTGTCACTGGTGTAGATATGTGGGCAGAGTTGGCATCGAGGTTTGTTGCATGGATTGGTTCCTGAGCTAGAGTTACTATGGTGTGGTGTGCAGTTACTGGTGAGAATATGTTTCAGGTTGGCAGGTTGTCTGTGGGCGAGGACTGGCCTGCCACCCAAGGCCTGTGAAAGTGTGGGATCATTGTCCAGGATGGGTTGTAGATCCCTGATGATGTGTTGGAGGGGTTTTAGCTAGGGCTGTATGTGATGGCCAGTGGAGTCCTGTTGGTTTCTTTCTTGGGTTTGCCTTGCAGTAGGAGGCTTCTGGGTACACGTCTGGCTCTGTTGATCTGTTTCCTTATTTCCTCGTGCAGGTATTGTAGTTTTGAGAATGCTTGGTGGAGATTTTGTAGGTGTTGGTCTCTGTCTGAGGGGTTAGAGCTGATGCGGTTGTACGTGAGTGCTTGGCTGTAGACAATGGATCGTGTGATGTGCCCGGGATGGAAGCTGGAGGCATGAAGGTAGGCATAGCGGTCGGTAGGTTTTTGGTATAGGGCTGTGTTAATGTGACCATCACTTATTTGCACCGTGGTGTCTAGGAAGTGGACCTTCCGCGTAGATTGGTCCAGGCTGAGGTTGATGGTGGGGTGGAAGCTGTTGAAATCGTGGTGGAATTTTTCCAGAGTCTCCTTCCCATGGGTCCAGATGATGAAGATGTCATCGATGTAGCGTAGGTAGAGAAGGCGCATGAGTGGACGAGAGCTGAGGAAGCGTTGTTCCAGGTCGGCCATAAAAATATTGGCATATTGTGGGGCCATGCGGGTGCCCATAGTGGTGCCACTGACCTGGAGATATATATTGTCATCAAATTTGAAATAGTTGTGTGTGAGGATAAAGGCACAGAGCTCAGCAGCCAGTTGTGCTGTGGCATCATCAGGGATACTGTTCCTGACAGCTTGTATTCCATCTGTGTGTGGGATGTTTGTGTAGAGAGCCTCTACATCCATGGTGGCTAGGATGGTGTTTTCTGGAAGGTCACCAATGCATTGTAGTTTCCTCAGGAAATCAGTGGTGTCACGGAAATAGCTGGGAGTGCTGGTGGCATAGGGTCTGAATAGAGAGTCCACATATCCAGACAGTCCTTCAGTGAGAGTGCCAATGCCCGAGATGATGAAGCGTCCAGGATTTCTGGGTTTGTAGATCTTGGGTAGCAGCAAAAAAATTTCAGGACCAGACTTCAAAGAGAAACTGCTGAGCTTCAGTTCATCTGCAGATTTGACACCATCAGCTCAGGATTAAACAAAGACTGTGAATGGCTTGCCAATTACAAAACCAGTTTCTCCTCCCTTGGTTTTCACACCTCAGCTGCTAGAACAGGGCCTCATCCTCCCTGATTGAACTACCTCATTATCTCTAGCTTGCCTGCATATATATACCTGCCCCTGGAAATTTCCACTACATGCATCCGACGAAGTGGGTATTCACCCACGAAAGCTCATGCTCCAAAACATCTGTTAGTCTATAAGGTGCCACAGGATTCTTCGCTACTTTTCTAGTAAGTGTTATCTACATTACAGCCATCACCATCACACGTAGCACCAACTGACTTCCTTGCTGACAGTCTCATCAAGATGAAGAACTGCATGGAACTGGTCCCTAGAAGTGGGCTTGTCAGGGTAGCCATCAGGCATGAGAGAAGCATAGAAGAAATTGTTCGTAATGCTTATTTTATGGTTATCTGGTTGTCATCCTATCTCAGTAGAAGAACTTCATCCACCATTGCTGCCAGACCAACAACTTTCCCTAGTAGTAACATGAAAATAAGCAGCTTTGCACAGATGAGGCCTTTTACTTTAACTGTTTCATGTTTGTAAGTTCTTGTGTTTCCTCTGTCACTTTACTGATGAGGACCTAAAATCTGTGGATAAAATTTTAATTCTTCCCATCAGAAAGAAATTCTAAGCACTCAAGGACCCTCCAGCTGTCTCTGTCATTAGTTCTTGGTGGGGAAGGAAAGGATCTCTTTCATTTCATTGTCACATGTCATCGAAATGTGGGTCTACAACTTATTGTGTTGTGGGAGCAGCAGTGATCTGTATGCTCTGTATAACTATGCTTTGTATAACCTGTATGCTCAAAAGGTCTGTTATCCCCCCGCCCCCCCCCACCCCTTTGTCTCCCTCTCTGAATACTTGTGAAGTGGCTTTCTCCCTCCCCCTCCCTCCTGGAATGCTTGTGGGGTGAATGGGCTGGTTGAACAGCTGGAAGATCAGAAGAGCTTCCAGGTAGACACCGTGTCTGGCACTCTGATTAGGCAGTGATCACACACCCAATGTATGGACACTGCCCGAGGTGGAGTGTGACCAACCAGATGCAGCCAAGTCATCTCTAGTCACAGGCCACGAGGAACAGGTCCTTAAAAGGGGAAGGGGCCATGTGCCAAGGGGGCACTCACAAGCTTGTACCTCCCATGAAGGCTGGGATGGTTAAACTGCACCTGCTTTTGTGTCTCCATTCGTTTTCTCTGTATTGACAAGAGGCACACGCAAATTCAGTGGAGAATGTGGGCTGATGCTAGGTAACAACACCAGAAACGTCAAGGGCTTGTTAATATGAAATGTTCTTATTTCTATAAACTGATTGTATTCCAGGGGATGGAAGCAGAATCCACGCTGGAAGTGTCATCCTGACTACAGGCACGTTTCTGAGGGGGATGGTCTTCATTGGCTTAAAGATGCATCCCGCTGGGCGATTAGGGGATCAGCCCTCCATTGGACTGGCTCAGACCTTGGAGAAACTGGGATTTTCTGTGGGAAGGCTGAAGACTGGGACCCCACCTCGACTGGCCAAAGACTCTATTGACTTCAGCGTTCTGGAGAGACACATGGCTGACAACCGTCCTGTGCCATTCAGCTTCCTCAATGAGGCTGTGTGGATCAAGGTGGGATGGAATGCTGACAATACACATGCAGTTGGTGTGAGCTGGGAGAGTGATCTCGGGGTGATCCCTATACTGCTGTGATCAGTACCATCAAGGCAGTGTGTGGGTGGGGTCTGCTGGCTGAGGAAGTGGTCTTATCAATGTTTGACTCATTCAGTCAGAGGGTGTCCAGTTACCTCACCTTGATAGCTCAGAATTCAGCTTCTCTGAGGCATCAGCTCTTAGCTAGGAAGGCTAAGGCCAGCTGGAATGCCACAGACCTCCACGCATATCCATCACCTTCCTTGGGATATCTGTGCTGTAATTGGGTAGGTAGTGTATTGATTAGAGCAGAGAACATGGTTTCAAGGCTCCCAAGGTTTTACTACTCTCTGCCACTGACTCACTCTTCAGCTTGTTATTTAACATCACTGAACATCTGTGCAGCGGGGATGACAACGCTACCCCCTTTCAGTGCTGTTATGAATGTTAGAGAATGTTTATAGAGCCTTTTGAGGTCTTTAGAAAAAAAGTGCTAAATAAGTGCAAAGTATTATTGTTGGATTAAATCGAAGTGATTGTTGACCTCTGTCAGCCAGAAGATCAGCTCTCATGCTACCGGACTCTCACCAATGCCAAAGTGGAGCAAATCATCCACGATAACCTTCACCTGAACAACCATGTACGGGAGACAACAAGAGGGCCCCGGTGAGTACGGAGAGATCCTGGAGAGATCTGCGTGTAGTGATCTGATCGTGTATCTGAAGCCCTCTGGGTCTCCCTTGTGTACCTTCTGGGAAGGCTGTTGTCAGAGATTGCTTCTCTCCAGGTCAATGCTCTTGTCCTGATGGCTGTTCCCTGTTGCAGATACTGTCCCTCGCTTGAATCCAAAGTTCTGCGCTTTCCAAACCGCATTCATCAGCTGTGGCTGGAGCCTGAGGGTCTGGATTCCAACATCATCTACCCCCAAGGGATGTCAATGACTCTGCCGCCAGAGCTCCAGGAGCAGGTCATTGCATGTATCCGTGGCTTGGAGAAAGCCAAGATGGTGCAGCCAGGTGAGTGAGGGCCAGATCGCTCCAACCAGTGTGAGCTGGCCCTTTCCAGACCAGCTTTCCACAGAAGGGGGTGGAGGGGAGTCTACATTACATCTACATTGCAAAGGCATCTGGAAATGTGACCCCTACTGTACCCAGAAGCTGAGGGTGTGGACAAACCTACATGCCGTTGCACTTGGCGGTGAGTGGAGAGGTGTTGTATCATGCTGGGCTCTCAGTGGGAATTCTGACACCTTTATTCTGTGGAATGGGGCAGGGGTGTTTGATTTTCTTCTCCTGATGACTGACTGACTTTGTCTGTCTGGTTTGCTTGTAATAGGCTATGGGGTTCAGTATGACTTTCTGGACCCCCGTCAGCTCAGTGCTTCCCTTGAGTCCCGTCTTGTTCAGCGACTCTTCTTTGCAGGACAGATAAATGGCACCACAGGCTATGAAGAAGCTGCAGCCCAGGTGAGCAGATCTGGGAGTGCGTGTTCCACACTCAGAAAGAGAATGGATATAACCTGAAAGGCCTTCTCCGAACTAGCAAGCCTGGTAGATGTAATTCACCTCCAGTGCAGCCCCCAATGGCAGTAACAGTGTAGTGCAGACAGGGAACAGCTTTGCCACTGTGTCATCCAAACTACTCACAGCTCGCCTGCATCCTGCCCGCATTTTGGCTTCCACCTTGATTACCACTGCTGGAGTCGCACTAGTGATGCATTACAGCTACGAAGTCTGTTAGTGTAGACACAGCCAAATGGGCAGTGTGGAGACTGCACTCCTGATGGGCATGACTGGGAGCACACATGAAAAGTCTCCAATGGCTTCATTGACTGAAGGTGTCTTAGAACTCTAACCCCAATCAGCAACTGCAGCACTGGACTGTGAGTGGAGAAGCACTGACAATAAAAAACAAACAAAAAACAACCCACAATCTAATGGTACTGAACAGCACTGCAAACCATATATTACTGTGTCAGACAGTGGCTGCCTTGTCACTCTTCTCCTTCCTCCTGCAAGTGATCCCAGTGCTGTTCCCAGCGGGGCACTGCCTGAGTTGTGGATATGTTCTGGGATTATGCACACATGGCCATCGGAGCATTCAGCAGCAAAGGCCCTGCTATTCTCAGGAACAGCTTTCCTACAACTTCGTTTTTAAAAATACCAAGGAATTCTAATGTCAGCCCAAGAGGCTGGTTCCCTTGTGCCAGGTGTGATTATTGGTAGCAAGGACTAAAGCAGCTGGAAGATCTGCAGAAAAAGAATTCTCAGTGGACAGACATACAGACAGGTAGGATCATGTCGCTCACCAGTTAGCCCCTCTTAATTGATTAAGTAGCAATGATAACTAGCTCCAAGCAGTCTGGCCTAGCATTCAGGTTGAAAGATAGTCAACATGACACACTGCTTTCAGTTGGGGGAGAACAAGGAGGGGATCCTCAGAGCTCTGGAAGGGATGTGGAAAGCCTCTTCTTTCCCAATGCAGGAATAAAACCACTAGGGCTGCTAAAGCGTCACAGACTGTCACACACCTCATGCTACACAGA
This sequence comes from Gopherus flavomarginatus, assembly GCF_025201925.1. Taxonomy (NCBI): domain Eukaryota; kingdom Metazoa; phylum Chordata; order Testudines; family Testudinidae; genus Gopherus; species Gopherus flavomarginatus. Next base: position 159,272,209 of record NC_066620.1, on the reverse strand, counting down.
TCTAGTGGCTTGTATTTGGCCACATCTGTGGATCAGGGAAGTGCCATTGTGCTGGCTTTGCAGTAGCTCCTGTGACCATTTTGCTCTCTGGCAGGGAGTGATTGCTGGGATCAACGCTGGCCTGCGTGTTAGTGGCAAGCCCCCTTTCATCATTAGCCGCACAGAGGGCTACATCGGAGTCTTGATTGATGACCTCACCACCCTGGGCACCAACGAACCATACCGCATGTTCACCAGCCGTGTGGAATTCCGCATGTCTCTACGGCCCGACAATGCAGACAGCAGGCTCACCCTCCGAGGTAGGCAGTCGCTTCTCCTGGTGATGTTCAGAGCCCTGTCTGTGCACCCTCTCTCACTCATGCGCACTCTGTCTATGAAGGTTTTGAGGAAGCTGGCTGTGTGTCCCAACAGCGATATGCACAGACATCTCGGCTGAAGGCTGCTTTAGAAGAGGCAATAGCAGTGCTAAAATCTCTTCAATTCACCGCCACCAAATGGTCCAGGCTGATTCCAGAGGCTCCCATAAGCACCAGTCGAAGCTCACTTACCAGGTAAAGGCTACAGCTGATCCTTTCTTGTCTGTCCAGTGCATACTTCTGCAGAAGAAGTCCTTCCTTTTCTCTCCACTGCTTTCTAAAACTTAGTGGAGGTGGTGTGGTGGCAGACGGACAGCCTGTCTTTAGCCACGTAAGAGGCATAGCACTGGCTGCGGTAAAGTAGCACTTTCTATGCAATGTGCCTCATCCCTGCTCTGGAGCGACTATCTCCCTGGTTGTGTGAAAGGCACTCCACTCTTTAGCGCTGGTCAGCCTTGGTGCCTCTACTGAGACTTCTGACAAGGGAGGTGATGGTTGGATGATGGTGGTCTCAGTCTAGTTCCGAGGCCCACAACTCATTTCAGCTAGGCCAGGTGGTAGCAGGTCTTGGTCATGGTGGCCCTAGTCCCTCCATCTCTCCTCGTCTTCCCTCTCTTTACCTTCCCTTTTGTTGTTTTTCAGGGCAATACCTGAAAACTCCCTTGCGAGGTACTTTCCAGTTTCAAGGTTCCTCAGATGCCATTATCTAGCCACCTTCTCCCTATTTGCCTACCCAAATGTGCCCTCCTCTCAGCAAAGAGCTGGTCTCCCTTACTCATCTGGTGGTGGCAGCAAAAGGGGATAGTCTCTGTGATCATTCATCTCTGAACTGACCTTGCTGAAGCTAAATTCAGTGTGTCTCACTAGGAACAGCTATTAACCTGTTCTGGGTAATTCGCTGGCTTTGCTACCATGTTCTTGTTTTCACAGTGCCCTTGACATCCTTCAATATCCAGAGGTCACCATGGAGCTTTTGGCAAGAGCTATCCCAGAGCCCCTGAGAAAGTTTGCTGAATGGAGAGAACTGGCAGAGAGGCTGAAAATAGAAGGTATAGGAGTCTGCGAGTCCTGTGTAACCAGATCTGCTCAATGGCTTTAGAGCTCATTCAGTGGTGAAGGACCACAGAGCAGAAACCTCCGTCATCTCTGCATAGACTTGAATGGGGAAAGAACTATTGTGACCAGAGCACCAGACCCATTCATCTCTGGCCCCTAACCCTCCCCATAAGGCCCCTATTCTCCTCCTCTTGGGGTGCAAGAGGAATTGTCTCATTGTTCATTCTGTCCTGTTTTTTCCCACCAGACCACTCCACCAATGGCTTGCAAGCTGCCCCAGAGGACCAGCCTCTCCTCGGGGGACAGAAACATTGTCTGTGTTTATTCATTCCCATTGCAAGCTGAGTTGGTGAAACTTTCCAAAACACCTACAGGTGTTAAGCTCCCTAGTCCCTGGCAGTCAGAGGCTTAATGCCCTTAGGTACTTTTGAAAATCCCACCCAGAAGTCCTAGTTCTGGGGGCAAGAACGCCTGTGGTGTAAATGTATCTTTATTATTATTTTCTCTGTGCCCCTCACAACTCCCACTGCAGCTGTTTATGAGTGGCATGTAGCCAGCCAGCAGCAGGAAATAGAGGAAGTACGTCGAGATGAAGCTCTCCAGCTGCCAGAGGACCTAGATTACTTTGCCATTGATGCATCGTTGTCCCAGGAAGTGCGAGAGAAACTAGACTCCAACCGCCCTCAGACGGTGAGGCACTGGGTCAGGGATGGGGGTGGAACAGTGATGGAATCCCATCTAAACACCAAATGCTTCCATATCTGTCCAAGGGACTCTTTGTACGGGTGTATAGTCTCTATTTGGAGTTGGACATCTCTGGCTGGAATAAGGCTCATTGGAAAGCTTCAGAGACTCAAGTGTTCTCCAGCTGATCTGTTACTGTTTCTGCCTACAGATCGGAGCAGTCAGCCGCATTCCTGGAATTACACCAGCCGCCATTGTTAACCTGCTGAGATTTGTGAAGACCAATCGGCAGAGGACAGAGCACATAGAACACTCTAGGATTGGCAGAGCCTCACCAGAGGGAAATACGTTTGGGAAGAGTAAATTTCAGAACTCAAGCTTGAGCTGTGCTTCATGAGGAACCACCAGAAAATAGCTTTGTTAAAATGCCTTCATGAAGGAGAGTACAAGTCATTAGACAGTACACACATGGGTATGCTACACCTAAAGCCAAAAACCATTGTAGCTGTCTTCTGTGGCTTGTGTCATCAGTTTAATCTGAAGTCAGCATACCCAGGAGCTATTGTAGAGTGACCAGGAGTCTAATGTGTCTTGCTCCTCTTAAGTTAAAATAAAATTATGATGGGGATATCAGTCAACCAAGCACCTACTAAAAAGCATTGCTGAAAAAACATCCCTTCTTATCAAAGGTGTTGACTAAGGAGGAATGTATCACCCTGTTGAGCAACATGAGATGCTAGTGAGAACTAGAAAGCCAAGATCCCAGTAACTTTCTGATTGTCTTCAGTAGGACTTGGATTTGTCCCCAGCTCTGCAGTGGCTGGTGCTGCCTTTGCTTTTATGTGATTTCAGCTAGCTGGAAACATTCCTGGTTATGGAAAGAATTTATAAATACTTGCCTTATAGTAACTCTTCAGTGGGCCGAGGGTAATGTTAAGATACAACCCCCTGCACCTCAAATTTTAAAATTAACTTTGGAAGGTAACTCAGCTGGGAGGGCTGACTTCCAATCTGATCAGGAAGAGAAGTTAACTTTCAGTGTAGATGAACTGTTAGGATTGTTTTGTTTGTTTGTTTGTTTATTTTCCAGAAGCAGTTAACTTAGGCCCAGCATATAGAGTGAGAAATGGTTACCCCAAACACGGTAGGATGGGAAGATTGAATGTTTGGTTGTACTCGATTAATTGTTATTACTCAGAAAAGTGATACCACAGAATGGCACCTTCACTCAACAAACTTGCTCATTTTAGTGACAAAAATAAGCGCTCTGCTCCTGTTAGACCTGCAAAGTCAACAGAGCTAAGGCTGTGGAGTCTGTGTCTTCCTATGCACCATCAATGGAGTTGTGTATTAGTTTCCTGTCAGTTACACCTGTACAGCCCAGTGAGACAATGAATTTGTATGGTCATCACTGAAGGACATTAATACTGGCGGGCAGGCATGAGAAAGAAAGAATCCAGCTTTATTCTGCCTCTAGGTTGAGTTTGCAGGGCTGGCATTCAGGAAAAAAACATCTTTTTACTTTGTAAATATGAGACACACGCACAATGCCATTTTTGCAGGCGTCTTTCAGAGCAGAACTACATTTCTAGGCCACGTGGAACATCTTGAAGTGACTGCTCTTTTATCTGTGCTTGGCTTCGTGGGAAACTGAGTGGAGTTGCCAATCCTCTGTCATAAGCCTGAATTCACTGACGTTAAAACAATAGCACAAATGTGTCTTTTTGCCTGTTTGAAAACATAGAGGTAAATCACTTATTGCAAAAACTAAATGCTGGGAATGGAGAATATATTTATAATGTTGTTTGGGGGCATTGCAGTTAGTTTTAGAATGCTGCAACACACACTTCTAATAGATAAATGTAGCTTAAAATACTCATTATCCATGGAACATAATACAGAATTAATAGTGCTACAGAGACGCATGTGATAGAAACTGAATACCAACAATGATTTCCTGTATGCCAGTCCACTTAGTTGTTTTACCATATAAGTTTTGGAAGGACATAAATATTCTCTAACAAAAAGCAGTTAGCACTGGTATATATTCCATGATGGACCTGACTTTGCAGGGCGTTTCTGGCTGTAGGCCTTTCTCTTTTCTCCTTCCCTCCATGTTAAAAAGATTGTGCCTTTTAAGGAAAATAAAAATTGCTTAAGTTTCAGGAAGTATCTTAGGGATTGATTACCAGCCCTTGGAATTAACCAGGATGTCTAAGCCTGTGGGTAGGAGAAGTCTGAAATGGCATTTCCTTTCAAGTATGAAAGCAGTGAGTGAACAGGCTTGCCTAAATATCCCTGGTATCCAGTGCTCTGTCAGCTCTTCGGAGGAGACTCGCCCCTCTCAGTTGCCACAAGAAATGGGAAAAGGGTGCACAATCCTAGGTAATCTGAAGAAACTCCTAGGTCTCTTCTAAACTCCAGCCATCCAGCAGTGAGATAGTCTGCATCACACACATTTTGCTCTGATATTAACAACTCAAAATAGTAGCATGTAATAAAGTACATCATAGCTGTACTTCACTTAAAAGCTGAGATTGACATTTCCTTCAAACTTCTTATAGCTTTTAAAAAGATTAAATGTGAGCAAATGCAAACAAACATATGAAAAAGCAAATATTGCAGCTTTGTTTGGCGCAGGGGTTTGTACGAGGTTTATAAGGGTCCAGAACCCACTACAGATGGAGATTGTGTGTATTACTTAATCTGTAAACTATTCAGGATAGGACTGTCTCGCACTATCTGTATGTACAGTGCCTAGCCCAATGGGGTTCCCATCTCTGCTGGCATCTCTAGTTGCTATAATAATACAAAATAATATGTAATAAATAATAAACTTTTATTCTATACTATTGCAGCCTAAGTTGATGAGAATAGGCCAGTGTGGCCTGGATATCTTTTATAACAGGGGTGAGCAAACTATGGCCCCGGGGGCCACCTCCAGTCCTCCAGCCGGTTTAAACCGGCCCTCAAGCGCCTGCTGGGAAGAGGGGTCTGGGGCTTGCCCTGCTCCTGCACTCCAGTCGGGGAATGGGGTCGGAGGCCACTCTGCACACTTGTGCCAAGGCTCCCGGAAGCAGCAGCATGTCCCATCTCCGGCTCCTGTGTTTAGGGGTAGCCAGGGTGCTGTGTGCGCTACCCCAACCCCAAGCGCCAGCCCCGCATCTCCCATTGGCCGGGAACTGCAGCTAATTGGAGCTCAAGGGGCAGTGCCTGCGGACGGGGCAGTACATAGAGCCATGTAGCCCCACCTCCACATAGGAGCCGGAGGGGGACATGCCGCTGCTTCCAGGAGCTGCTTCAGGTAAGCAGCCCCCGGAGCCTGCACCCCTCACCTCTTCCCATTCCCCAACCACCTGTCCCAGCCCTGATCCCTCTTCTGCATCCCAGCCCAGAGCCCCCTCCCACACTCTGAACTCATTTCTGGCCCTACCCCAGAGCCCCCAGCCAGAGCCTTCACCACCACCCCCATTCTCCAACCCTAATTTCATGAGCATTCATGGCCCACGATACAATTTTCATACCAAGATGTGGCCCATGGGCCAAAAAGTTTGAGCAGCCCTGCTTTATAAAGACTAGAAGTCCAATGGCTAGGGCACTAGTGTGGGTCTCTGACGCTGAGCTGGGGGCAGAGGTAGATCCGCTGGAGGGTAGGGATAGGGTCCAGCGTGACCTAGACACATTGGAGAGTTGGGCTAAAAGAAATCTGATGTTCAACAAGTGCAGAGTCCTGCACTTAGGACAGAAGAATCCCATGCACCGCTACAGACTGGTGTCCAACTGGCTAAGCGGCAGTTCTGCAGAAAAGGACCTTGGGATTACAGTTGGACTAGATGACCTCCTGAGGTCTCCTTGAACCCTTAATCTTCTGTGACTCAGGGGAAGCTGGATTCAATTCTCTGGGCTGCCACAGATTTATTATGACTTATGGCTTGTCTACACTGGCAATTTACAGTGCTGCAATTTTCTGCCCATGGGGTGTGAAAAAACACCCCCCTGAGTGCAGCAAGTTTCAGCGCTGTAAAGCGCCAGTGTAAACAGTGCACTGGTGCTGGAAATTGTGCCTCATGGAGGCGGGTTTTTTAGAGCGCCTTGACCCCACAAGGCATGTTAAAGTGCTGCTGCTGCAGCCGCGCTTTAACATTGCCAGTGTAGACTAGCCGTTAGACCAGGGTAGGCAGCCTATGGCACGTGAGCTGATTTTTGGTGGCACTCACAGTGCCTGGGTCCTGGCCACTGGTTCGGGAGGCTCTGCATTTTAATTTAATTTTAAATGAAGCTTCTTAAACATTTTGAAAACCTTGTTTACTTTACATACAACAATAGTTTAGTTATATATTATAGACATAGAAAGAGACCTTCTAAAAACGTTAAAATATACTACTGGCACGCGAAACCTTAAATTAGAGTGAATAACTGAAGACTGGGCATACCACTTCTGAAAGTTTGCTGACCCCTGCCTTAGAGTCTGAATTACCTGTCTCACAGGAGTGTTGTGAAGCTAGCTAAAGACTCAGCAATTATGGTAATTATAGGGCTAATTATATGGACTATAATGCCACAGCATGGAGTTCCTACATTTTCTTATGGGGTGCAGACAACTCAGTTTCGCAGAACATTGGAATCTCCAGACAAGATGTTGCCCCAAACTGAATCTGGGATGGGTTGATGGTAAAAGGAAGTGGGGAAAACATCTACAAAGTGGCAGGTACTGTGGCTTAAAGATGATCTGGCAACGAAGGTCGCGCACAGCTTGAATTTTTTGTCATGTCTGTAACTGTTGAAACAACACTTCAGCTAGGAAGAAGATGCTGCCCAAGACTGTTTGCTCTCCTCTTGTCCACACTGCTGCAGTGTGCTCTGTTGTGGGGAGAGGGAAAGCCATGTAGAATGACGTAGATGGGGGAGAAGTGACTGCAGCATGCCATATATCACATTTAGGGGGACCAGAGGGCCCAATAAAATCAGAACTGTCCTGATTTTTAGACATTTGTGCTGCGTCCCGATATTTCGCACTGCTGTTTTGTTTTGTTCTGCCGATAGGACTCCACTTCTCTTTCTTTCTTTCCCTCCTCCCGCCTCTGCTGGCGGGACTCCGTGCTTTTTTGTTTTGTTTTGTTGTTGTTGTTGCTGTGCTGGCGGAACTTCCCCTTTTTTTCTTCATCCCCTCGGGTCACTCTGATCACATTTGGTCAGTACTGGCTCCCCATTCAATTTCAAATCCATTTCAATATCCTTCCCTGGAGCTTTAACAATGAGCCAAGCCCGGGTTGTCCCAGAGCCCCGCCTCTTACGCCAGCCGGGCAGCTATAATGGATTCTGGCTAAAACTATTGGTGGTTGGCAGAATGGCCTTTTTGAGGAGAGGCCCTAAGGCTTAGCCATGGAACTTCTCTGCCAATTGCAATAAAGGAGCGTCAGCTGTGTGCCTTCGGGTTAGTTTGCTCCGAAATGTCCGTAAGCAGAAATAGAAGCTGCTATTCCGCATTCCACGTTTTTATACACACGTCTAGCGAATGCATTCTTCCTGCAAGGTCCTGGCCGCCCTTTGTTCTGCAGTAATACTCTAACCAAGTGTCTGTTTCACAAAGCTCTGAAACATGCCACTGGGTGGAGCTGAATAACCACGTTGCTGTCCGAGCAGGAGCAATAGCTCCAAAGTCTTACTCAGCGTTTGTCCAGTGATTCCTCGTGTAAACAACAGCAGCTGTGTAGGGAACTAGGCTGGACTGGTAGATTCCAACCCAGCACCCTCAAAAAAACAACCAAATCTCACCTGTTTGTCACGACGCATTTAATCTAAGACCATGTAAAACTGATTTATTTTTTAACGTCACCGTCTAAGAAAACTTTATAAGCGGGGAGTGGAGGCTGTCAAAATGGATTATTTTGGGTAAATATTTTAATTATCAAAGCCCAAGATGTAGAAACAGGAAGTGGGAAACTGGGTAACATCCAAAGACAGCTATTCAGAACTGCAGGTGGGAAAAGCAAGCTCATTACAGCAAGACTCCTTGGCATTGTGTTTGTTAAAGGCAGAGGTGGAAGTGAGGGTGAGGAACAAGGGCGGACAGCTCCTTCAGAAAGCAGTCATCGGCTTTGTGAGAATGCAACTTCTAATTTAGCCAAGCAACAGGCCTCTTGTCTGTTCTTTTGCCTCCTGTATGGTGGCGGATTAGCTACCCCGCACGAGGCGGGCCTAGGACCCCCCCCCCCGCCCACACACACACGCCCCTCCCGCCAGCATCCACTGATCCTGCTTCCCCACAGAAGCATCTGGGGAGCGGGGGTCGGGGAAGACCCCAGCTCCCCGCTGCAGCCCTAGAACTGGTGGTGTTCGCAATCCCTGCTGCAACCCTGAGGCCGTAGCACGGAGACAGAGCTTCTCTGGCCTTGGGGCCCCAGGGGAAGAGGGGGCACAGAAAGGAGCAAAAGGGGTTGGAGGTGCAATAGAGCGGCGGAGCCCTGCGTGGAACAGGGTCGAGCTAGGGGGCAGCCACTTCCCCTCCTCCTTGCTCTGGCCCATAGCCCCAGGAAACCTTAATCTGCCTCTGCCTGCATGATGGAGGTAAGTGTCACAGCCCTCATGTATGTCTAGGTGCTGGAGAGGCATGTGAGGAAGCAAATTAAGGGAGAAGTAGCCCTCAGCATAGAAACACACACAAAATGAGACATTGAAAACGGTGCCAGCTTTTTGCTCAAGGAAGCAGAACCATATCGCACCCCTGCCTTTTGCCACCACTCAGAGCTGTGCCTGTTTGAGGTTCTCTTTCTAGGACTGAGAGCAGTTTCCTTGCCCTGCATTTGACTCCTCCCTTATACACTACGTGTCTGTGGGTCCACCCCGCACCAGGGCAAGCCAACGGGGGAGTGGCTCTGTGCTGTGTCTGCGCTTACAGTGAACCCTGCTTAGAAGGCCCGTTGTCATGGATGAGCCCCAGGCTTCAATCGGGCATCTGAAGCACTCAGGCTTCAAGACAAGCTTTTTCTTAGTCTCACTCCTATAACGTCACCCCTGTCTCAGACAAAGCAGCTTGCCTCATCCTATGCAAAGTTTGTCAGTCTTACAGCTTCTTGGCTGCCTGCAGGTATGTAGGCCCAGCTGCACAGGGGCTGCTTCTACTCAGCAGCCCAGAACACAATTCAAAGGGAAAACAGGGCTAATGCTTAGCTTGGGTGGGGTGGGGGGGGGGCGTTGTCTCTGTGCCACAGTCTCAGGCTGCCTCACAAGTAGCAGGAACCCAGTTAGCATTCCACACACATGCCTAGCTTAGGACAGGGAGGTTCTGAGAAAAGCAGATGTCACCTTTCCCAGCAAAGTGACTTTTTAATTAACTGGATGGTGAAAAGCCATCAACGTTTGCACTGACATTAATATTTCCACCTACTCACTTTGAGGAGAACAAACATGCTCAGGTGACAGAGAAGCGACAAAGAGGGAAAGAAAGGACACAACAGTCCAGCCAACAACTATGTCGCCTCCAAGATTACACCTATCACGGCTGTGGGGAAAAAATCTGCGTGGCACCAATTGGGCACCTCAGCCACCTAAAACTCCCACCAATGAACTCCTTGGCAGACAGCATCCTTGCATCAAGGGATAGCAAAAGAATATCACTTTCCTCATTTACTGTCCATCAGCAAAAGATGACACATTTATAGGCTCAGCCAAGGTGGCCATCAGCAGAAAGGGTACTTGGCCTCTGGAAAGTTTACCTCTCCCCTCCAGCTGTCTTGGATCTTACACTTGCAAGCTTATCCTGTGGCCTAGCCTATTATGGTAAGGCAGCCGCTTTCAAACTTTTTGAGCTGAGTCCTCCCTCCCCCTGCTCCCCCTTTGAGTTACAGTTTTTGGTTGTGCCTACTCCCCCCCCCCATACCCTTCCTCCCACAGGATTTCAGGGTGGTGACAGGCACACGAGCCATGGCCCCTAGGGGCAGAGCCAGTACTAGATGCAGAAGCTGCCAGGAATGAAAATCAACGCATGGCCATGGTGGATGTTGACATTGACCCACAGCACCACCTCTACCACTGAGATGAGTTGGGTAGAAGTGGTGAGCCCTCCTCCAGCTGCCTGATGTCACTGCTCACCATCCTGAACATTTTGCTGAGCCCTCTCTGCCCCCTAGTTAGAAAATCTCTGCTTTAAGAACTATATTGGGAAAAAGTTAATCTGAGGTTTTGCTTATAACTGTGATGAACAAGCTGCGGCCCGTCACGGTAATCCGCTGGCCGGCTGTGAGACAGTTTGTTTACATTGACCATCCACAGGCATGGCCGCCCACAGCTCCCAGTGACCAGGCCGGTTCACCATTCCTGGCCAATGGGAGCTGTGGGAAGCAATAGGGGCTGGCCATTAAACAGTGGTTTACAGACTTGTTCCTAACTGAATTATAGACTCAGACTTTAGGACTGGAAGGGACCTCGAGAGGTCATCGAGTCCAGTCCCCTGCCCTCATGGCAGGACCAAATACTGTCTAGACCATCCCTAATAGACATTTATCTAACCGACTCTTAAATATCTCCAGAGATGGAGATTCCACAACTTCCCTAGGCAATCTATTCCAGTGTTTAACTACCCTGACAGTTAGGAACTTTTTCCTAATGTCCAACCTAAATCTCCCTATCTGCAGTTTAAGCCCATTGCTTCTTGTTCTATCATTGGAGGCTAAAGTGAACAAGTTTTTTCCCTCCTCCTGATGACCTGAAGACTGCTATCATGTCCCCTCTCAGTCTTCTCTTTTCCAAACTAAACAAACCCAATTCCTTCAGCCTTCCTTCATAGGTCATGTTCTCAAGACCTTTAATCATTCTTGTTGCTCTTCTCTGGACCCTCTCCAATTTCTCCACATCTTTCTTGAAATGCGGTGCCCAGACCTGGACACAATACTCCAGTTGAGGCCTAACCAGCGCAGAGTAAAGTGGAAGAATGACTTCTCGTGTCTTGTTTACAACACACCTGTTAATGAATCCCAGAATCACGTTTGCTTTTTTTGCAACAGTATCACACTGTTGACTCATTTTAAGCTTGTGGTCCACTATGACCCCTAGATCTCTTTCTGCCATACTCCTTCCTAGACAGTCTCTTCCCATTCTGTATGTGTGAAACTGATTGTTCCTTCCTAAGTGGAGCACTTTGCATTTATCTTTATTCAACTTCATCCTGTTTACCTCAGACCATTTGTCCAATTTGTCCAGATCATTTTGAATTTTGACCCTGTCCTCCAAAGCAGTTGCAATCCCTCCCAGTTTGGTATCGTCCGCAAACTTTATAAGCGTACTTTCTATGCCAACATCTAAATCGTTGATGAAGATCTTGAACAGAGCCGGTCCCAAAACAGACCCCTGCGGAACCCCACTTGTTATACCTTCCAGCAGGATTGGGAGCCATTAATAACTACTCTCTGAGTACGGTTATCCAGCCAGTTATGCATGCACCTTATAGTAGCCCCATCTAAATTGTACTTTCCTAGTTTATCTATAAGAATATCATGCGAGACCATATCAAATGCCTTACTAAAGTCTAGGTATATCACATCCACCGCTTCTCCCTTAGCCACAAGGCTCGTTATTCTATCAAAGAATGCTATCAGATTAGTTTGACACGATTTGTTCTTTACAAATCCATGCTGGCTATTCCCTATCACCTTACCACCTTCCAAGTGTTTGCAGATGATTTCTTTAATTATCTGCTCCATTATCTTCCCTGGCACAGAAGTTAAACTGGCCTGTAGTTTCCTGGGTTGTTTTTATTTCCCTTTTTATAGATGGGCACTATATTTGCCCCCTTCCAGTCTTCTGGAATCTCCCCCGTCTCCCATGATTTCCCAAAGATAATAGCTAGAGGCTCAGATACCTCCTCTATTAACTCCTTGAGTATTCTAGGATGCATTTCATCAGGCCCTAGTGACTTGCAGACATCTAACTTTTCTAAGTGATTTTTTACTTGCTCTTTTTTATTTTATCTTCTAAACCTACCCTCTTCCCATAAGCATTCAATATACTAGACATTCCTTCAGACTTCTCAGTGAAGACCGAAACGAAGTCATTAAGCATCTCTGCCATTTCCAAGTCTCCCGTTACTGTTTCCCCCTCCTCACTGAGCAGTGGGCCTACCCTGTCCTTGGTTTTCCTCTTGCTTCTAATGTATTGATAAAAAGTCTTCTTGTTTCCCTTTATTCCCATAGCTAGTTTGAGCTCATTTTGTGCCTTTGCCTTTCTAATCTTGCCTCTGCATTCCTGTGTTATTTGCCTATATTCGTCCTTTGTGATCTGACCTAGTTTCCATTTTTTATATGATGCCTTTTTATTTTGTAGGTCACGCAAGATCTCGTGGTTAAGCCAAGGTGGTCTTTTGCCACATTTTCTATCTTTCCTAACCATCGGAATAGCTTGCTTTTGGGCCCTTAATAGCGTCCCTTTGAAAAACTGCCAACTCTCCTCAGTTGTTTTTCCCCTCAGTCTTGATTCCCATGGGACCTTACCTATCAGCTCTCTGAGTTTACCAAAATCCACCTTCCTGAAATCCATTGTCTCTATTTTGCTGTACTCCCTTCTACCCTTCCTTAGAATTGCAAACTCTATGATTTCATGATCACTGTCACCCAAGCTTCCTTCTACTTTCAAATTCTCAACGAGTTCCTCCCTATTTGTTAAAATCAAGTCTAGAACAGCTTCCCCCCTAGTAGCTTTTTCAACTTTCTGAAATAAAAAGTTGTCTGCAATGCAGTCCAGGAACCTATTGGATAGTCTGTGCCCCGCGGTGTTATTTTCCCAACATATATCTGGATAGTTGAAGTCCCCCATCACCACCAAATCTTGGGCTTTGAATGATTTTGTTGTTTGAAAAAAGCCTCAACCACCTCTTCCACCTGATTAGGTGGCCTGTAGTAGACTCCCAGCACTACATCACCCGTGTTTTTTACCCCTTTTAGCCTAACCCAGAGACTCTCAACACTTCCATCTCCACCTTAGTCCAAGTGTGTACATTTTTAATATATAAGGCAACACCTCCTCCCTTTTTCCCGTCTATCCTTCCTGAGCAAACTATACCCATCCACACCAACATTCCAGTCGTGTGTATTATCCCACCAAGTTTCAGTAATGCCAACAATGTCATAGTTGTATTTATTTATTAGCACTTCCAATTCTTCCTGCTTATTACCCATACTTCCTGCATTTGTATATAGGCATCTAAGATACTGGTTTGATCTTGCCTCCCAGCTTTGCCCTGACCCTCCTTTCTCTCTGCCATTATAGCCCGTGCTCCCTGTTTCCAACCCAACTCCCAGGTCTTGTTCCCCACTTACCTGTGGGGTTTGCTCACCTGTCCCCGTCGAACCTAGTTTAAAGCCCTCCTTACTAGGTTAGCCATCTGTGCGCAAATAAGGCCTTTCCCCTTCTCGAAAGGTGAATGCCATCTGTGCCTAGCAGTCCTTCCTCGAATAGCATCCCGTGGTCGAGGAAGCCAAAGCCCTCCTGGCGACACCATCTTCGCAGCCAGGCATTCACCTCCACGATGCATCTGTCTCTGCCCGGGCCCCTACCTTCGACAGGAAGAATCAAAGAGAATACCACCTGCGCTCCAAACTCCTTAATCCGTACTCCCAGAGCCCTGTAGTCACTCTTGATCTGCTCAGTGTCACACCTCACAGTATCATTTGTGCCCACATGGATGAGTAGCATGGGGTAGTAGTCAGAAGGCCGGATAATCCTCGACAATGCATCTGTAACATCTCAGATAGGGGCCCCTGGCAGGCAGCATACCTCCTGGGATGAACGGTCAGGGCGACAGATGGGTGTCTCCGTCCCCCTCAGCAGAGAGTCTCCAACCACCACTACCCTACGTTTCTAGAATTAAACTAAACGTCTTTCAGTTTAAACCATTTACTTTAGCCTTTCACTAAACTCTGTTTCAGACAACACCTTCAGTTAAATAGCTGCAAGTCAGCTAGCAGTCAAGCCATAACCAAGATCATTGCTAGTTGCCTGCCATAAGTGGAGAGAAATGTAAAGCACCCCTGCCAGATCAGCATCCCACTCACAAGTTTTCTAACAATGACCTGTTTTCCCATTTTTGTTGCTTCATACCCTCATTAGTTAAAACTGTTTTATAGGGTAATGGTAGTTAGGGAGGCACCAGCTGAGTTTAAACACAATACCTGATGCATAGCGTTGGGGATTTTTAAAAAAATACTTACATGTTTGTGTGTTTCTCTATTAAAAACTAGTAATTTAGGATGTGCAACAAATTAGAAAGAGCACTAGATCTCCTAACTTGATCTCTAGTTTCACTCTTCCAGTATCGGTCAGTATCCAAGAGTTAACTTCTCTGACCATTCCAATTCAAAATAAATTTGATAGGGGGCTTCTACCACTTTCCCCATAGGCTATTGTAATGTTTACCATTTAAAGTGTTATCAAAGCATCACACACAAACAAATCTCACATACTGTGGGATAATTTGAATATTAAGTTATTTATATTAAGGACAGTGTGACAGCTGGGAAATAAAGAATCAAACATCAGATGCAGTTCTCAGCTATGGAATTTATTAGGTTGACTGAAGTAGTCTTAAGCCCAAAATTTTGCTTATAAAATCTGAGATACTTTTACACATGTTCATAGATTTTTAAGTGTCCCCCACAGCAGTGTATTAGATCATAAAACCAGAAAGCAAAACTAGCCTAGTTACACTGTCAAATCTGAGAGTGCTCAAAAATAAACTCCCAGCATAAATGGTGAAAAGTTAAACTGTAAATTGCTTTTAATAATCAAAGGTGACATTTTAGTAACACAGTCAGGACCAACAGTTAGAGTTTGGAGAATTCAGACAATACATATAAAAATGTATTAGGCTATTGCCTTTTGACCTAAAATTCATCTGAAGTTTCTCTCCCCACCCACACACAAAAAACCCCAAACAATTAACAATTAACCAACTTTGGGATTTATTTATTTTTGGCAGTTTTTAGCTTGTCAGATTTTCTCTCATTCAAGTCTCTAGTCAGCTAGGTTTTAGGTCTGAATTCTCATTTCCCTCATGCTGCAGCATTTTCTATTTGAGGGCCACTTACTTTAGCCTTTCACTAAACTCTGTTTCAGACAACACCTTCGGTTAAATAGCTGCAAGTCAGCTAGCAGTCAAGCCATAACCAAGATCATTGCTAGTTGCCTGCCATAAGTGGAGAGAAATGTAAAGCACCCCTGCCAGATCAGCATCCCACTCAAGTTTTCTAACAATGACCTGTTTTCCCATTTTTGTTGCTTCATACCCTCATTAGTTAAAACTGTTTTATAGGGTAATGGTAGTTAGGGAGGCACCAGCTGAGTTTAAATTTATTTCAGAAATTTACAGACCATGTGAAAACAGCATCCTTAAAAAAAAAAAAAAGTTCCACAGCAAGCATTTCTGCCTTCCTTCTTTGCCAGCTGTTCATCAGCTAGCCATATTTAATCAGCCAGCACCTGCTAGGCTACAAGCTAAATCTCTCAGCAGTCTTCTTGCCTCTAAAGAAACTTTTAATGTTGAATCACCTCCTTCCCACACACTCATTTTCAAGCCACTATGCAGCACAGACTCCATTTTTAAGGGGAAGGTTTGTAATGGAAATCTCAGCTTGGTGTAAACTAAGCCTTCAACATGCAGAGGAAGGTGACTGTACAACAGCATAACATTATATCGGTACTTTGTCCCAAACTGTATCAATGCAAAACCAGTAGCTACTCCCTAAAGGCTTGCTGCATATTCATATTATAAATTCATATCAAGATCTTCCTTCAGAAGTCTAAAAGAAACATACTTTGAAGATAGTTCACTGGCACCATGGTGGTTTTACTAGGCTTTTCATTCTAATTGAATAGGATCCTATTTTTTACCTGCATCAATACTTTTATCAAATTAGTTAAATTCCTGAAGTGTCATGGTTGGAGGACAATTCAGAAAAGTTTTTTTTAAACGCAGAATTTGTACAGTCATCTTCTTAAATATTGCAACAGCTTATGGGAAATGTATACACTACCTAGAATTTTACATTTGTGATTAAAATTATCTTTCTGCTATTAGAAATACATTAACCTAAGTCAACAATGAAAATTTAAACACTTCCATTATTACTTTTTAAATACCACCATCTTCCTGAAGGAGAAAGGAACAGAAGATTCCTCACCTCTGCAATGTAGGTCAAAGCTTCCCCCCCCTCCCCACTAGTGAAGTGGTTTACTGGATTAAAGACTATGTGGAAATGTAACTGAGGTTGGTCAGCAGAAGGGATGGGGTTAAGACAAAAAGGTATCAACAGCTTGGTATTATCCAAGAAATGTATCTTAAGCTATGAAACTAGAAGTTTATCCAACAATTTCATTAACTGAGGGATGAGTGGGGAAAATGAAGTTAGTACAGAAACATACTAGCCTTTCACTATCTGCAGTGGCCCTTGCAGACAACTTGAAATGTGGTAGTAAGTGAAGGGGTTGGAGGGGAAAGAGTATGTTGCAGATGAAAATATAGGTCTGACTGAGAAGTTGGTGCTAGTAATCATTTTTAGCAATACTAACCATTAAGCCACAAAGTTTAATCATCTTTGCTACCTTGTTTGTGAAGGCTGTGGAAAGAATGTATGTGAAAGATTGATATAGTAATTTTGGATCATTGTGCAACTGAAACCTCTTGATTAACTTGCAGCCAAGTACTGTTGATGCTTTACAGGCACTCTGGCCCTGCTAAACTTCGTAACTTAAATCTCATTGCCAGTTTGTATTTTAAATCTGGGGTGGGGGGAGAAAGAGGAGCTGGTAATGGATTATACAGCTACTAGTTAAGAGTTAGTTTTCCCGATCCCATTAGTGCTTTTACAGAGAACTGGACCAGGTTCAGACCTTATGTAAAACAAGTCCTTTGACATCAATGAAGTTCTTCCTCCAGTTTAAATTTGGCTCCTTTGGCATTCTAATATCCAATTCAAACAGACAGAAAATCTGTTCTCAAGCTTTGTTGAAGATTTCCAAGCCCCAGTAGGCCCAGCCTTATTTAATTAGTATAAACATGCCTTCAAACATTTAAGTTTGTTAGTTCTTAAGCATTTTAATCACTTGTTTTAGATCTAAGTACTAGTTCTATTCTCCAAATTTACAGGAGTAAGATTTTGTAATTAGTGGCTTCCAGTGCTTTTATGTCAAACTTCAGGATGTTAACTATAACTAAAAAATTCTATTAGAATAATTCTTTTGTTTAATTAGCATCACCTGAGATGTGTAACAGGCTCACAGCCAGAAGTTAAATTGCAGGACATCACGATTTCAAAGCAACCTCCATGACTTACTTTTGCTCTAGATTCCAAGTGTCCCAAATCTATGATACTAAAAATTAAAAAAATATTCTTCCATTTCTTGGAAATTCAACAATTACACAGTTACTTAAATTTAAAATCTGTCATTTACAAGGGCTGATTTCAGCAGCAAAATGTATAGGTCTGAAAGCTGCAGTAAACTTAACTATGCGAGTCATCTGGACTACATACAATTCAAACTACTAAATGACTTAAGTAAACGCATGAATGTTTACACACCTATCCATTTAAGTTATGGACAAACTACAAAAAGTGGAAATTGAGCTCAAGTGTGTGCAAGATGTCCCAACTAATCTAGTTGTACTTGGCAAAGAAAACAAGTTCACCCTTTGAAGTTACTGTCCATCCCACCTTCCTCAGTAGAAAGCCACAAACTTGGTTTACTGAATGTGTTGTAGAATGCACCACTCTGCAATACATTACTGCACCCGATTTGTCCAGTGTAACATATCTTTAGTTAGTCAATGAGGAAGTGTTTAAGGTCTTGTCCCTTAACAATACAATGGGATTTTACATTCAGCAGAGACTCAATTTTTATTTCTGCTTTGCAGTTCACCTTTAACTCAAGCAAATATAAAAATTTTGAATTTTACTCTAATAAATTGGATATAGCTTTCCTATAGTCAACATTAATCCAAAGAACACACAAACTTAGCATTAAAACTTTGTTTTTAATGGTCTCAAATTCTGTGACAGATTTTTGGTCAAGTTGTTTCCATTAAAAAATTTACTGGTTTAAAAACTAATAACTTAAACTGCCACGAAACAAATGGTCCACATTCCTTTCCTTCTGAAGCTTTTACGATGCATTGTAATCATTAACCAGTCTTTTACTATTAAACTTAAATGGCCAATTGAGACAAACAGTTCTGAGACCGTTCCACCGATTAAGACTGAGGTGGCAGCTGATGTACAGAATTTTCATTTAGCCTTCTGAGCCTTCTGGGCGGACTTTGTGACCTTGCCAGCTCCAGCAGCTTTCTTATCAACTGCCTTGATGACACCAACAGCAACAGTCTGTCTCATGTCACGCACAGCAAAACGACCTGGAAACAAAATGACAACATTTTATAATTTTGTATGTGAGTATACAGATGCACACCCTGACTGAGACAACCTATGCATGGCAACACCACACGGGATATGGCAGGAAGTAAAAATATAAAACTGAAACTGCAGGTGTTATTGGAAGTATCTAAATGGAATTTGGCCTACACCCATTTTAAAAGGGTTATGGAGCACTGCGCAAAGCCTTATAGCAAGCTTAAAAGTTTCAATGACACCTCACAAAGTAAGGTGGCTGTCACCCAAGAAACAACTAAGACATTTCTAAAAGGGCATGAAACATAACATGAATTTACAAGTAGTTATTTTAGAGGACCACTTACCCAGAGGAGGGTAGTCTGAGAAGCTCTCGACACACATGGGTTTGCCTGGGACCATGTCAACGATGGCAGCGTCTCCAGATTTCAAGAATTTAGGACCATCCTCCAACTTCTTACCAGAACGACGATCAATCTTCTCTTTCAGTTCAGCAAACTTGCAAGCAATGTGAGCAGTGTGGCAATCCAACACAGGGGCATAACCAGCACTAATTTGGCCTGGGTGGTTCAGGATGATGACCTGTAAGAAAAAAAACAGTAACTTTTCAAGCATAACTCATGGTTACTTGTTGCGTTAAGCTGTTTAAAAAGCCAGGAGTACTTTATCTTCTAGGGATGAACTTCAAAATATTCACTCCAAACAAGACGCAAATATTGGCTGGTCATCAATCCATAACAAAAAAGTTTCAAAGATCTTCAAATGGTTCTGAAAAGTACCTGGGCAGTGAAGCCAGCAGCTTCCATTGGGGGGTCATTCTTACTGTCACCAGCAACATTACCACGGCGAACGTCTTTCACAGACACGTTCTTGACATTGAAGCCAACATTGTCACCAGGCAGAGCTTCACTCAAAGCTTCATGATGCATCTCAACAGATTTTACTTCAGTTGTTACGTTGACAGGGGCAAATGTTACTACCATGCCTGGCTTCAGGATGCCAGTTTCCACACGACCAACTGGAACAGTACCAATACCTGAAAAAGAAAAGAAAAAAGCAACTCTAGGATGTTTACTCCTAATTTACCTAGGCAATTTCTGTTTTTTTAAAGCAATACCGTCACTATCGATCTGGCAGATTTTAAAAAACAAAGCCTACTATTGGAGGAAAAATTACGGAACTATTCTTCACACGAAGTACTTACCACCAATTTTGTAGACATCTTGCAGAGGCAAACGCAGAGGCTTGTCAGTTGGACGAGTTGGTGGCAGTATACTATCCAAAGCTTCTAGCAGGGTAGTTCCACTGGCATTGCCATCCTTACGGGTAACCTTCCATCCCTTAAACCAGGGCATCTAACAAAAAGCAGCACAAATGCAACTTGTTTTTAGAAATACTGGGATGTAGAAATAGGAAGGACAAATAAGATATCAAGGATGAAATGTAAGGTAATTTGTGAAACATGATCTTGATCTGAGTTTTAAATAGATATAAAAGCCATTCAAATGCATTGTTTCTTAAATCCTGACAGTTCACCCTGGCAGTCCCTCCAACTTAATTCTGATATAGAATGTAAACAAACTTACGTTAGTGCTAGGCTCCAACATATTGTCTCCATTCCAACCAGAAATTGGCACAAAAGCTACAGTGTCTGGATTGTAGCCAATTTTCTTAATGTAAGTGCTGACTTCTTTGACAATTTCTTCATATCTCTTCTGGCTGTACGGTGGTTCAGTGGAATCCATCTTGTTCACACCAACAATCAGCTGTTTTACACCCAGTGTGTAGGCCAGAAGGGCATGTTCACGAGTCTGCCCATTCTTGGAGATACCAGCTTCAAACTCACCAACACCAGCAGCAACAATAAGGACAGCACAGTCAGCCTTTGGGGAAAAAGATAGGTTACTTGTTTTTTTTTTTTTTTTGCATAACCACAAATACACATCAGAAAATACTAAAACCCTCAAGTGAATTCATAGTGTTTACATACTTGGGAAGTGCCAGTAATCATGTTTTTGATGAAATCTCTGTGTCCAGGAGCATCAATGATGGTGACATAGTACTTGCTTGTTTCAAATTTCCACAAAGAAATATCAATTGTGATACCACGCTCACGCTCAGCCTTCAGCTTGTCCAAAACCCAGGCATATTTGAAGGAACCTTTGCCCATCTACAGGTGTTTAAAAAAAAAAAAGAAAAAAAAAGAAAAAAAAAGAAGTGTAACATTCGTTGGTTTTCTAAATGACAGTTTAAAACAATTTGTATGCAATGAACAGAGAAAGTTTCTAAAACAGTACAAGGCATCTTCTGCAGCTACTTTCCTGTAATGCTAATACAGCTTTGGCTTGAATGCATTTGGCACAACTGGTGAGAGATTCCATCTCTTTTCTCAGTTATTTAACCTATGACACTTTAGCCTTCAGTCTGTTAATTAAGTTAGACTTTGCAAAGACAAGCCTTCATATCAAGTGTCCACTGCAAGTTCTTGTTTTCATACCACTGTAATCTCTTCCACAACTACAGTATGTGCTATTCACCCACAGGCTATTTTTATAGCTAGTATAATGTCATTCAATGTATTTTTTGAGATGCAGTCTCTACTATATGGAAATGAAAGTACACCAATTAACATATGGATCAAGCACATACAGTAACAAATGTTTTTCAACTTGATATAGGAAGAGCCATGTATTCCTCTACCTTTAGAGAAAGCCTGAATGCAGCAATTGCTTACACAGAACTGTTTTGCATTTCCTGTCTTGTTGAACACCCAGCCTGAAGCTGGGAACGCTGAAAATCCCTGCTGTTGCTGAAGTCACTGGATAAAAATCAGATATTTTCTCCCTGTTCTGACTGATGGGTGGAGATCTACTGTCTGCAGAGTAGCTGAAAAGCGCTGTTTAAATAGCGAGCATGGTGCTATTTCACCAACTCAGGTTGCTCTCAGAGCCTCCATTTTGCACTTAAACCAGGCTACTGGGCTAATTAAATCTTTCGGCCAGCGAGGTACCTCCGCAGCTTCCTTCTCGAACTTCTCGATGGTCCGCTTGTCGATGCCCCCGCACTTGTAGATGAGGTGCCCGGTGGTGGTGGACTTGCCGGAGTCGACATGGCCGATGACGACGATGTTGATGTGGGTTTTCTCCTTACCCATGATGGGGTGGCTCGCGGCGTCCGGCTTTTTCGGTACAAAATCAACACCTGCGGAGGAGAAAACCCGTCAGAAAACAAGCCGGGCCAGAGCCTCGGTAACCGGGGGAGGCGCGCGGCCCAGGGCGGGGCGGCCTCGAGGCCGTGAGTAGGCCCAGGCGGCGCTCGAGGACCACGGCTCCGCCCACCGCGGGGGGGCTCCACATGCGAGAAGCGTTCCCCCCACCCCCACCCCGCCGGCTCAGCCCCCTGCGCGAAGCGCTGCCATGCGGCCGGCGAGCGCAGAGCCGAGGCCAGGCCGGGCGGCGGGGCGCGGCTCCTTTGTGTAACTAACCCTCCGCCCGGCCGCCGCGTCCTCCATTTTGTGGCGCTCGCGGAAGAGGGGAGGGAAAGGAAGCGGCCATCTTCGCTGAGCGGGCGGCGGGGAATGGGAGCGGCCCTATTCCCCACCCAACCCTTGGCGCGCCGCAGGCCGGCCCGCACCACCAGGCCGGGGGGATCCCCCGAGAGCGGCGATGGGGGGTTCCAGGGCCCCGCATGTAGCGGCTACTCCCCTCTCCAGGGCCCAACCCCCAAAACAAGGGGCAGCGCGGGGGACACGTCGCCATTTTGTGGGGCCCTCTCGCCCCCTCCCCCACCCACAGGTGGGGCCGCCGGGGCGAGTTCCCGACACCTCCCCTCCCCGCGGGTCCCTTCTCCACCATCAGCCCCGGACCCTCGCACGAGCCGCAGCTTTCCCGCGCGCGGCCGCACTCACCCCCCCTGACCCTCGGGCCCGCCCCTCCCCCACCAGGCCTGCGCCACGCGGCCGGCTCTCACCTGCGAGGCGTCGGCAAACCCGTCGCGAAAAAGACCGACAACGTGAGCCGCCGCGCTTATATATCCTGCGTGGGGGCGGGGCGTGCGGGACACGTCACCGCTCCAGCGTTCGACTCGCTCCTCCCCGCCGTTCGCAGCGCCCCTAGAGTCGGGCCCGGCAGGGAGCGGGGACGAAGTGCTCTGCGCGCCCTGAAACGGGGGCGGTGCGGCTGGCCGCAGCCAGGCTACCGGCCGCAGGAGGGGCAGTCCCCGCGGTGCGCCGCTGGGTCTCCCCTCGGGGCGTTTGGTGACGGCCCCGTCCGCCCGCCCAGAGAGCGGACTCCGGCCTTCGCCTGAGTCGCGGCAGAACCACCCCAGCCGCCCGCTGAGCTTGGCTCGCTCGCTCCACCCGCGGAGGCCGAGAGCTCGAGCTCTCTGCCCCTCCCGTCCGATCCCCTTGCCCCCTCAGCCCATCCCCCACACAGCAATACAGCCCGTGTGCCCGTCCCTCCCCCTAAGCCAACCCCCCCCGGCCTCTCCGCGTTTTTTCCGTACAGCCACAGAGCCGCCCATCCCCCACACACCCTATGTGCCCCCATGAACCTGTCCCTCCCCCTACAGCCAACCCCCCCCCCCCGCCACTCCGCATCTCTTCCATGTAGCCACAGAGCCGCCCATCCCCCCCCACACCCAATGTGCCCCCATGAACCTGTCCCTCCCCCTACAGCCAACCCCCTCCTCCCGGCCATTCCGCATCTCTTCCATACAGCCACATAGCTGCCCATCCCCCACACCACCACACACCCTATGTGCCCCCATGAACCTGTCTCTCCCCCTACAGGCAACCCCCCCTGGCCACTCCGCATCTCTTCCATACAGCCACAGAGCCGCCCATCCCCCATACAGTGCACACCCTCACCCCAGACCGTCCCTCACACACAGCCAGCCAGGCCCTGGGCACTTTGCCTCTCCCTCATCCGTCCCTGCCCCTATCTCCCACCCTTCCTCAACAAGCCTGTCTCTTTCTCACACCACCCAAACTTATGGGCCCTTTTCCTTTCAGGAGCTTAGTCCTCTTGTCTAAGCACCCTGGATGCTGGCTTTCCCCTTAAAACATTCTCCATTTCTCCCCCCCAGCACGTGTATGTATAATCTACCCCTCATTTCCCACCTACTGCCCCATCCCCCCTAAACTGCCCACACACCAGTCCCCCATCCCACACATAATTCCTGCTCCCTGTTGAGCCTGTCACTTCCATGTTTTCAAATCACTTCTACCACCACCACCTGTGCCACTATCATTTTTCTTCACACAGCTGATGCAAACACCACATGCCTTTAGCCCCCTATGCACCTGCGTGCGCACACCTTCTTTTCCCTCACAAGCTCACACAAACTGCCTCTGACATCTCAAGTGCTCAGAGAGCAGGTGGTGAATTTTTGTTCTCTGTAAGCCAATGCCAACTCTTGCCCTGCTGTTTAGCCCACCGAGAGTAACTCTAGTCGAGGTGCGCGCGCGCACACACACACACATCACGGTAACTGTTTTTGTCCCCACTTACTCATTGTAGCTGTGCTATCAGAGTGTTACTCATTCGGAAGACAGTGAACAACTTGGTTTAAAAGGGGCTGTCTTGAGTTTAAAGTGTGATTCTCCTCTGAAAAGCATTTCTGTAAAAGGAGAAACATGGTGGGTGAGGTAATTTTATTTTATTGGACCCACTTCTATTGGTGAAAGAGAAGCTTTCAAGCTTACACTCACCAGCAGAAGTGGGTCCAATATGAGATATTCTCTCTTATCTCTACTATCCTGGGTCCAACATGGCTACCACAACATTTCTATAAAAAGAACATGTTAAGGTTCCATGTTAATTGTCTCTCTGTATCAAATGTGCCTACTGGAGGGCTGGTCAACATTTGAAAATTAATTTGGATTAAGAGAAGGTGTAAATTTAAAACCCAATTTCTGAATAAATTCATGCATGCACATTCTTACTCCAGAATACACGTGCCTTGTTTCTGGTTCGTGCATGAATTGAGCTAAAGTGGAATTTCAGAAATTCAAGTGTCCACATGTGGAATTACTCTTTCAAAATAGTAATTTCTGAACAATTCCATGTGTAGACAAGACCTTACAAATGAAGAGTTTTTTCTTAACAGTCTCCCCTCATTCAGAGTCAAGATGGGCTTTTCTCATGCATCACCATCAGTAATAAGATTCTGTAGACAACATTATACTCTGTGGTGCTATATCCACGTCATTCTCTTCAATGGGGTTCCACAGGTGGAATTTAATTGCAATAATCAAGAGAACTGTTTACTAACTCTTTCTTAGCTACCAAGGCATTATACTACTTTACCAGGGTATCTGAGCACCTAGATGTTATAAATTTGAAGTGCTACTTGGGAGCAAAGATTTAATTTGCTCACTAAAATGAACAGATGTGACTGAGTACTCATCAGGTCTGCTTCTAATGTAGGGTCATTTTAACATACCCACTCTTTAAATTGGCTCTAGTATGGTTGTGAAAGCTGTTCAAGAGTGTTCTTATTACCCCAGGGAATCAGATGATAGAATTCCATATACTGTGAAGTGTGAGACTGATTTACATTGCATTATAATTAGGATTCCCTGCCCACAAAAGTAAAAGCAGATTAGAAATTAGCAGAGCACATGTCGAAATAAAGGTACAGCTTCAATACTATACAACACCCTAATAAGCCTCATGTCACTGAGGACATTCAACAAATGGATAGTTAAGGTTTTGGGTAATCACAGGAATTTTCAGTGTACTTATAGATATTAAAAGACATGACCAGATTTTGGATGATAGATTTTTAGATGACTGACTTGCATGGTATATGTAGAGCAGTATATTTGAATAATTACAGTTTAATTTAATAAAACTGAGGTGTGTAACATTGGATTATCCCACATTCAAGGGTATGCAGTCATCTGAACTGAAGTTATCACCACAGATTATGACTCATGTATATATTTCAGTGTGTTTTATACTAAAACTCTGCATTTAATTAGTTTGGAAACACACTATTCAACTCTCACAATGTTGGTGCTGTGCTCAGTTGTGCTTGGAATGACCACAATGCATGGATCTGCAGAAGATTGCTCATATCCACACTACCAGATCATTTTCTAAAGAAACCTGGGGAGGGGAATAAAACAACTAGGCTTTCTCCATACTTGTCTTTGTTTTTCCTTAAGATTTCCCATGGTTGTCACCATCAGTTCAGTTCCACAAGAGCTTGAAACTGCAAGAGCGCTAGCATAAACAGCTACTGGCTTTTTAACTACAGCCATCTGACAATCTCTAAGTGGGGCTAGATGACATGGTGGTAAAAAATGCCATTAGCAAATCTACACTAGAGTTCCTCCCATTACTACTGCCGGTGGGAATGCTATGAAAAAAATCTAGGCCAAGTTTATTTTTTAAAATGAGTGTTTAAAGTCCATGGTTAGGCACTCAAATAAGTCACCTAATTTTCAAAATTAGTCAGCACTGGGTAGTCCCACAGTGTTGACAAAAATAATTAAGTTTCAAGAAAGCCTACCCAACTTATTTCCACACAAGCCAAATAATAGACAATATTTTCTGAACACTTTCAACCATCAGTCTGGAGATGAAATGCCTTTCTCCTTGACTGTGAGTGTGTAGCGGCGGTCAGTACGTCCCTTGGCCCACGCCACTTCCAGCAGCTCCCATTGGCCTGGAGCAGCGAACCATGGCCAGTGGGAGCCGCGATCGGCCGAACCTGCAGACGCAGCAGGTAAACAAACTGGCCTGGCCCGCCAGGGGCTTTCCCTGCACAAGTGGCTGAATAAGTTTGGGAACCACTGGTCTAGATCCATCCTTTTTGGAACCCCCTACAGGTAGCTGAAAGCAGCTATCAAATCCCACTTCATTCTTCTCTTCTGCAGACTAAACAATCCCAGTTCCCTCAGCCTCTCCTCATAAGTCATGTGCTCCAGCCCCCTAATCATTTTTGTTGCCCTCTGCTAGACTTCCCAATTTTTCCATATCCTTCTTGTAGTATGGGGCCCAAAAACTCCAGATGAGGCCTCACCAATGTCGAATAGAAGGGAATGATCATGTCCCTCGATCTGCTGGCAATGCCTCTACTTATACAGCCCAAAATGCCGTTAGCCTTCTTGGCAACAAGGGCGCACTGTTGACTCTCATCCAGCTTCTTGTCCACTATAACCCCTAGGTCCTTGTCTGCAGAACTGCTGCCTAGCCATTCAGTCCCTAGTCTGTAGCACCATGTGGGATTCTTCCTTCTTAAGTGCAGGACTCTGCACTTGTTCTTGTTGAACCTCAGATTTCTTTTGGCCCAATCCTCCAATTCGTCTAGGTCCCTCTGTATCTTATCCCTACCCTCCAACGTATCTACCACTCCTCTTGGTTTACTGTCATCTGCAAACTTGCTGAGGGTGCAGTCCACGCCAACCTCCAGATCATTAATGAAGATATTGAACAAAACGGGCCCCAGAACTGGCCCTTGGGGCACTCTGCTTGATACCATCTGCCAACTCGACATGGAGCCATTGAGCCTTCTGGCTGCAGCTTCCATTTGGGGGAGAAAGAACAGGGAAAATTAGTAGAAAAGTTAATAGAGCATTCACAATAGGGATGAGGGGAATTATTTAAAGAAACATGCCCAACCCACTTTCAGCAATTTCCCATTTGGTGGGAGCAGTTATTGCAGCACTCACTGTTCCCTATCCATAACTATTCTTAGGTGACTTTAAGCACCTATATTAGAAGTTCATTCAAAAACAAAAAAACCCACCAGTGCAGCAAAGCACTTAAGCAAGTGTGACTCAGCACATGAGTAATGTCCACAGAAGTCAGTGAGACTGCTCATATGCTTATGAGCACGTGCCTACTGTACTACAGCTATAAAACAGTGGAGTAGCACTGTGCTACAAAGAGAACTGTCCATTTTAAATAGTCATCTTTGCACTCCAACCTCACTGTAAGTTTCTCCAACTCAGATAGACCCAACATAAAACTCACTGCAAGCTGTAGTGTTGCATTTTTTTTTGTTTTTATATTAAAAGGATTACTGGTCAGAATTTGATTCTAACATGTAAGTGAAGTTCACATAATTTGATGTGTTTGCCCCAATTAAATGCATCCAGTGTATATGTGTAAAAATATTTTACACAGTTCTCACCAAAATTAGAGTTTAAAGTTTGAAAGCATGCTTTTTCCAAAAGTTAATTGATTTTAAAATATTTTTATTTAATATAGTACATAATTGACTAAACTAAGAAGGAAAAAAGACGAAAGCACACTACATAAAAATGTGTAAGGCAGATTCAGATAATTTAATTAACTCATTTATAGGAGGGAAAAATGTAAAAGGTTGTAAATTTCCATTTTCTCAAAAAATGTATACAAAGAATTGCAGGGATAATTTAAATGCAGTTTAATTATTTTTCTGAATGTTAATATTACATATCATACCATAGAGGAAAAAAAATAAATTCATTCACATGAAATAATCACTTAAGAGCACACGCAATATGGAGAGAGAGAAATGGATGATGTCTCTGAAATGAGATTCTGTGCCTTTTCTAAACAAAAAGATAACACACTTTATTGTTAACAGAGGCAAAGGTTGAAATCTGAGTTGAGAGGGTAATGTTTGGTCAGAAAGCTGAACACCATTTCTAGCCATTATTTTAAAAGGAATCTGAAAAAGCTTTATTAAAGATGATGTAAAGACTTTTTTTTTTTCAAATTTAGTAGAAAAAACCAAACAGGAAAGTGTTTCCAATGGACTGATCTTTCAGTTTCTGCTATCCATCTGATAACACAAGTTAAAATGACAGTCGACAAAAATTCTAGTTGACAATAAAACTAAGCATTATCTTTAAATGGGTAAAAGATTTACATGATGTATTTTCACAAATGGAACCCTTTTCCTCCTGTAGTGGACATTGTAGGTAGAAACTGGCATCTTCCCTTCCAAGTGAACCAGTCTGAGATTGCTGGCAGGAATTTTCACAAACCAGAATATTTGAAGCAGGCGTTAATTTGGATTGCAAACAGTTCATTTTCAAGGGATAATCAGTAACTTGTGTTTCACACTAGACAAAAAAATAAAAACCAAAAACCTCATTTATTTCTCTGTAGCCCCCAATAAATCAAACATCTCCAAGTTTTATACCAAAATTATAAAGGCAGTTGTATTTGGAGTAATAAAGTCATTTTGAACTAGAAGTCATATTCCTGAAGACAGCAACAACTTCTGCAATACAGTTGAAGGTCTGTGGACTTTATGGAAAATATCTATTTAACTATGGACCTGCCTGAATGAGTAAACAGTCTTTCCAGTTACCTGAAGGTAGTTGTATCATATCCTATTTAAGAAGGGCAACTGCCACTCAAAACAGAAAGGGCCATTTCATAAAACATTGGCTACAGAAGGCAATGTACACATAGAAGACGACTCAGAAATTGCTTTGTGTACAAGAGCAACCAGGAATTGTGACACAGTAGGTTTTGATAGGCATACCTTATGTTTTCTGGATGTTACTGGATGTTTTCCAGGCTAAATGGGATACCACAATGGAAGGAAAGAATGAATTATAGCTATAAAGTTGTTAATGCTGGGATGCTTTGATAGTTATGTGACTCTGAATCTGCCAGTGGATAAATCCATGAACTTTAACCAATTCTGAGCATTGGCTGAAGCTCTGGAATGAGCAGCAGAACACATTTTTTAGAAGTAGCTTTGAAGTCGCTTTTGGGACATTTGCGGAAGGTTTAGCAACACACGCAATGTATTACCAGCACTGCTTTGGATGACCTTTATGTTCTGTATCAGAGGGGTTGCCGTGTTAGTCTGGATCTGTAAAAGCAGCAAAGAGTCCTGTGGCATCTTATAGACTAACAGATGTTTGGAGCATGAGCTTTTGTGGGTGAATACCCACTTCATCGGATGCATCCAAAACATCTGTTAGTCTATAAGGTGCCACAGGATTCTTTGCTGCTTTATGTTCTGGAGCATCATCATATGGACAATTGCTTGGGCAAGACTAGAGGTGGAGATGAGCAGTTCTCATCCTGCATCATTTAACTGATACTAGTATGAACAGATGTAGTACAGAATTACACTAGGTGGTTTTCTACATATAAATTATAAAACATCCAATCATCCCAGAAAGGAGATAATGGGCAGATATGAAATATGTCCAGTCTAAGGTACCCCAAAATGTTGGCCTCCTGCTCAACATGCACCTAAAATCCATCTAAGCATTTCTATGGCCCACATTGCTGTGGTATCTGAGCACTCACAAACATCAATGGTTCATCCCCGCACATTACCCCCAATCTTCATAATAGAGAGATGAAGAGAATTGCCCACAATCACACAGGAAACCTGTGGCAGAGTCAGAAACCAAATCCACATCTCAGGAGTCCCTGTCCAGTGCCCTAACCACAAAAACATCCTCTCTAAATTTTCAGTTACAGAAAATATTTTATTTTAGAGTGTTAGCTCTTTGGGAAGGGACCTTGTATTGCAAGTCAACAGAGTACCTTGTGCACTTACAGCACTGCACATGACATGCTATGAAACTGATCAAAATTAAGTGGGTTTTGTCATCCCCTCTCTGTCTCCACCGACACTCTTATTAAAGTCTCTCAGCTACCCTTGGATCTTCCATTGCCCAAAGAGCTACCAGATCTTCCCTATTAAGGACTCCATCCTGCAAATATTTTTGTAACTGGGTAGTTTCAGGCAGTTGAGTAGCCTCACAGAAGTCAATGGGACAACTCACATGAGTGAGGTTATTCCTGTGTGCAAATAGCCTCAAGATGAGGTCTTAAGTGATGAAAACTGACAGGTGTTGACATGACTAATTCCTTCATCTATAAACCTGACTAGTAAAAAAGTTACTGCAAAGTTTTGAAC
Organism: Gopherus flavomarginatus; assembly: GCF_025201925.1. Taxonomy (NCBI): domain Eukaryota; kingdom Metazoa; phylum Chordata; order Testudines; family Testudinidae; genus Gopherus; species Gopherus flavomarginatus. The sequence goes on along the minus strand of NC_066620.1, from coordinate 159,241,833 downwards.
CTTGTTTATTAAGTAAGAGATGAATGTGTAGAATTACTTTTAGGGGTCTGTCTTTAAACATCTAGTTTATTCCTTGATAGAGTGAAGAGATTTTGCAGTATAACATTGGAAGTCAAACTGGATTTTACAAAACAATGAGATTTTATTTTGCAAGGATAGTTAGTCCTCCATTGTGCACCTGTTAGTGAAAGTGCACATGTAAGGTATACCTATGAGTACAGTGTAAGAGAACACAGATACATCTTAGAAAATGTTCTTGTGTTCTGGAAACCTGTGGAGTATTTAACATTTTACAAGAGATCTTTCATTTCCTATCAGATCAACCATTTTTATTTAAAGTGACATTGTCAACCTGAGGTGACAAGTCAGAAGGAGTCATGAGGGAGGATATGTGCCCCCTTGCCCAGATTGGCTTCTTGGCTTGCTGTGAGTATGCTCATGCAAACTAACCATGCTCAGTAACACTGCTGAAGCCAGCTACCTTCACTCCACTCTCCCCCCCCCTCACTGTTGGGAGGCACTGGATGTCTGTGCTGTCAACATATCTAGATCAAATATTTGACTGACCTTAAAATTTAAAGTCAGGCTAGTCTTCCCCCTCCCCACAACTAGTTCCTGCAGTTGCACTTTTAAATGCATGAGTGTCATTGTAAAATAAAGCAACTGATTTTATATAAAATCCACCCCAACTCTAAACACATTAAATTATCAGACACACACCAGAAGATAAAGATGAATTCACATTGTGTCATTCTCAACGCTCCCCCCCCACCAAAAAAATTACCCTACTCCATTCCACCATGTATGTAAAAATGGCATAAGTTTAGGGTCCATCCAGTAAACACTTATGCACTTAAATTTTACACATGGCAAGTCCCTTTGAAATTAACAGGGCCACTCACGTGCATAAGGGCAAATACAGTCTTCACAGGCTCAGGGCCTCAGTAAACTATATTTATCCCATCTCTGTATTGCCAGAGGTTCCCCTTACCCCCTCCTGTATGTAAATATTTTAGTTTAAGTGTTAGTTTAGACTGAGAATGGCTAAACTTGCATTAAAAATATAACTAACACTGCATGTTCAAATCAGAAATGTATTTTAATTTGTTAGTTCCTGGGAGAAGTTAAAAACTTCACACAAATGGATGAACTGTTATAACATTCCCTCTTGCCCCTTACAGGCACATATCTTTGGAACTGCACATTCTAATGAAAAGTGTTTATCAAATGTGTGGAACTTTTAATAGACTCATTGGGGCTATGCAAGTATCAAGAAATTAGATAAAGAGAACTTGCTTCTGACAACTGGTTTAATTTAACATGGTTAAATAATTTAAGCTACTTTAAAAAACTGATTGTTAACTTATTGTTTAACATTGTGCTAGTGTGGATAGAATGTATCTAAAGGTCCTTTCTCTGAACAAAGGACTAGAAATTGCATTTTAAAATGACTTTGGGATATTACAGATTTAGTCAAAATGGCAGATACACCCAAGTTATGATGAAACACCCAGGACTAGGCCAAGTGAGTTGAGATAGTGTAGAGTGATATCTATGGGAAAGAACAAACAAACAACATATTTTTGGATGCAAAGTGGGAGGCATCACAAAATAAGCCACCTAAAAATATTGTAAAATATTTTTAAATAAGTCCTGAATTTTTTCCCAAAGCACTTCAAGTTTAAATAACTTCACTTTGGTGGATATAATTTTATACGTTGGTCATATACAGTAGCAACAATGCTATAGGTATTCACCAATTTGGTCTCATCCTTGACAGAAATATTAAGAAAAAAGTCATTTCTAGAAAATGACAGTCAGATTTTCAGATGTGCTGAGCTCTTGTAAATCCTATTGAAGTCTGTAGAAACTGTGGATGCCCAATGCCTCTAGAAACCAGGCCCTTAATCACAGAAACATAGGACTGCAACGGACCTTCATAGCTCACCTAGTCCAGTCCCCTACAGTGAGGCAGGATTAAGTATTATCTAGTCCATCCCTGACAGGTGTTTGTCTAACCAGTTCTTAGAACTCTCCTGTGATGGAGATGCCACAACCTCCCTAAGCAATGTATTCCAGGGCTTAACTACCCTGATAATTAGGACAGTTTTCCTAATGTGTAACTTCAATCTCCCTTGCTACAATTTAAGCCCATTGCTTCTTGTCCTGTCCTGAGTGGTTAAGAAGAAAACTTTATCACCCTCCTCTTTATAACAACCTTTTATGTACTTGGAAACTTTTCATGTATCCCCTCAGTTTTCTCTTCTCCAGACTAAACAAAACCCATTTTTTTCCTTCAAGTCTTTCCTCACAGCAGAGCTGTAACTAGGCAAATATACATGCACCCCCTACCATTCCCTCCTGCCCCTATCATCCCATTCAGAGGCAACACAACTGTTGATAGCAGGGTTGGGGGGCAAAATGTAAAGGCTCTGGGAGGGGCACATGACCGCTCCATGGAGGTTTTAAAACTGTAGGGACAGGGAGCACCCCTCTGGATGGGTATGGAGGAACATTTGGGGAGGGGGGCAGCCCGTCCTGGAGGCACTCAGGAAGGGAGGGCAACCTCCACTCCGACTCACCTCAGCGGACCACCCAGCCTGTATGGGGGAGAGTGGGCAGAACCAAAATATCTGGGGGGCATGTGACCCCATATGGGTCCCCATATTGCTGGCCCTCACCCCATTTTTTCACCCCCTTGGCTTTGCATGCTGGGAGGCTGCGCTGCTCACTCTGCCCTGGTTATGGCCCTGCCTCATAGGTCATATTTTCTAGACCTTTAATCATTTTTGTTGCTCCTCTCTGAACTTTCTCCATTTTGTCCACATCTTTCTCAGAGTGTGGTGCCCAGAACTGGACACAGTACTCATCAGTGCTGAGTAGGATGGAAGAATTATTTCTTGTGTCTTGCTTACAACACTCCTGCTAATACAACCCAGAATGTATTTGCTTTTTTTGGCAACAGTATTACATTGTTGATCTATATTTAGTTTGTGATGCACTACAACTCCCAGATCCTTTTCTGCAGTACTCCTTTCTAGACAGTCATTTCCTATTTTGTATTTGTGCGAAGTATTTATTTAGTTCAGACCATTTCTCCAGTTTGCTAAAATCATTTTGAATTTTAATCCTAACCTTCAAAGCACTTGCAACCCCTTCCAGCTTGGTATCATCTGCAAACTTTATAAATGTAGTCTGTATGCTATTATGAAAATCATCTATGAAGATATTTAATAGAACCAGACTCAGGTTAGACCTCTGTGGGACCCCTCAATATGCCCTTCTAGCTTGATTGTGAACCATTGATAACTACAACTGTTTTCAATCAATTGTGTATCCTCCCGCTGTTGAGTAGGTTTGTCTAGGCTGTATTTCCCTATTTTGTTTATGAGAAGATCTTGAGAGATAGGATCAAAAGCCTTACAAAAGTTGAGATGTGCTATATCTACTGTTTCCCTTCTATTCACAAGGCGTATTACCTGAATAACCCAAGAAGGATATTAGGTTGATTTGACATATTTGTTCTTGACAAATACATGTTGACTGTTACTTATCAGCGTACTATCTTCTAGGTGCTTACAAATTGATTGGTACCCAGAAAGATAATGGAGCAAATAATTAAACAAAGTTAAGATGACTAGTGTCTAATTCCATAGGTTTTCCTAACCACCCCCCACCCCATTTACACTGATGTTCACCATGTTAGTTGTTTTGGTTAAAGCAAACAAAAAGAGGCATTAAACACTAACTATTGCTGTGTTTTCTGTTCATGTTTTTCCCTCTTCATTGAGTATTGGGCCTACCTTGTTCTTCCTCTTGCTTCTAATGTATTTGTAATTAGTATGTTAGCCAAACATATCTGAAGAACCATTTTCTTCTTTTTATTCAAGATATTGTTGCAGCCAATGAAAGCTAATAATGTTTGAGGCAAAAGATCCCTTCACATGTTGGCAGTGTACAAGAACATCAGACTTTCTATAAGCTAAGCTACATTTTTCCATTTACTCTGACTTGAACACAAAAATTAGTCTCTGTTCAGCCCATTGTTTTAATGAGTCATAAGAAAACCATGTCTTATAGTGATCTTCCATTTATCTACCACAACAGTACTGTTACATACAGAACAGTTTAATCATTTTTAAACATTGAATCAAAAAAGTTCATTAAAATAATGTTATGGTTGCAAAGTAAAGCACTTAGAAATGAAATGCCAGAATTAAAAAGTTGCCTGTGCAATCTTCATTCTGCCCCTTTGAAAGCATGCATTATGGTACAGCTTTTAATTACATGACCACATACTATACTCGATACCTGCCTCAGACAGAGGCAGGGTCCTCTGGAATAATAGTAAGTTTCAACCAAATGGTTCAAGTTTGGCAACTGAAAACAGGATTTTATAGTGGGAAATGCCAGGCAACCTTAACTATGGAAAGCATTAGCAGCTCTGCCAATAATAAGTTAGTTTTGACAGCTGCAGGACTAATGTTAAATCTTTGGAAAACATCCTACTATGAAGTTCTCCTGACAAACTTCTGTTGCCTATTTACACAATGACATTACTGTGTCAGGGAACCACATAACACAGTTAGTGTGCCCACTATTTTACAATATAGTTCAGTCTCACTTGGATGAGCTGGACCAAATCATGCTCTAATCACGGTACAGCCTGGTCAGAAGTCCAAGTCTCTACAGAATTGCAACTTAATACAATATTTCTCCCATCCCCGTATACATAGCTAAGATCAAAGAGTGTCATAACACAATATGGATACTAATATGATTATTGTTTGTCATCTAGCAGCACTAGGGTTGCCAGGTGTCCGGTTCTTGACTGAAACGCCCAGTCAAAAACGGACCTTAGTGGCTCCAGTCAGCACCTCTGACCAGGCTGTTAAAAGTCTGCTTGGTCACAGCAGCCAACTCTGCATGGCTGATGGAAGCAATAAGATGTCCCTCTGATTTGTAGGCTCAGGGGCTGTCATGGGGCTCCGTGCGCTGCTCCTGCCCACAGCACAGGCTCTGCCCTGAGTGCCAACGCCGCAGCTCTCATTGGCCGTGGTTCCCGGCCAATGGGAGCTGCAGGGGTAGCACCTGTGGACAGGGCAGTGCATAGAGCTCCCTGGCCACCCATGCACCTAAGAACCAGAAAGACATGTTGCCACTTCTGGAAGTTGCCTGAGGTAACCATCTCCCATGCTCCAACTCCCTGCCCCAGCCCTGAGCCCCCTCCTCCCTGATCCAAACTCCTTCCCAGAGCCAGCACTCCCTCCGGCACAACAAACCCCTGGGCCCCAGCTCAGTGCCCCTTCCCACTCTCCAAACCCTTCATTTCCATCCCCCCCGCCATAGCCTGCACCCCCAGCTGAAGCCCTCATAAGAACAGGTATACTGGGTCAAACCACAGGTCCATCTAGCTCAGCATCTGGTCTTCCAACAACCAGGTGCCCCAGAGGGAATGAACAGAGTAGGTAATCATCAAGTGATCCATCCCCTTTCACCCACCCCCAGCTTCTGCCCATCCTGGCTAATAACCATTGATAGACCTTCCTCCATTAATGTATCTAGTTCTTTTTTGAACCCTGTTATAGTCTTGGCCTTCACAACATCCTCTCGCAAAGAGTTCCACAGGTTGACTGTGTGTTGTATGAAGAAATACTTCCTTGTGTTTGTTTTAAACCTGCTGCCTATTAATTTCATTTGGTGACCCCTAGTTCTTGTTTTATGAAGAGGAGTAAACAAGACTTCCTTATTTACTTTCTCCACACCAGTCACGATTAGAGACCTCTATCATATCTCACCATAGCCATCTCTTTTCCAAGCTGGAAAGAGACAGTCTTATTAATCTCTCCTCATGCATTCCATTCCATACCCCTAATAATTTTTGTTGCCCTTTTCTGAACCTTTTTCCATTCCAATATATCTTTTTTGAGATACGGTGACCACGACTGCACACAGTATTCAAGATGTGGGCATAACATGGATTTATATAGAGACAATATGATTTTTTTGGTCTTATTATCTATCCCTTTCTTAATGACTCCCAATGAGCCCTCACTCCCTCCCACATCCCAACTCCAGCCCAGTGAAAATGAATGAGTGAGCAAAGGTGCGGGAGAGTGAGCTAAGGAGGGATGGGTGATGGAGTGAGCCGGTACCAGGGCCTCAGGGAAGGGGCAGGAGTGTTCGGTTTTCTGCAATCAGAAAATTGGCAACCCTAAGTAGCAGTACTTTGACTCCAACTGAGACAGTAGCTTCATTGTAGATCCACAGTAAGAGACTGTAAATCTGTAAGAGGAGGGACTACCTAAATAAACAAGAAAAAGGACAAGGGGAAAACAAGCACAGAAAATGACTCATCCAAGGTCCTAAAGCAGATTGGTGGTGGAGCTAGAACAAGAATCCATATCTCCTGACTCCTAGTCCAATGTCATCCACTGACCTATGCTGAACCTCTCAAATTATGGCTATAGGTCACTGTAGACAAGCAGACTCACCCCTGCAGCACCCCCTGCTGGTGACTTCTGGGAATCAGCTCGATTCAGCTCCAGAACACCCCCTGCAGGCTGGTGATCCACCTGTCCTCTGGCCCACCGTGTCCCTCCCTGGACCCAGTGCCCTTTTACATGGGGTGCTGCCCCCTGGCAGTAACCCCTTTCTCTCAGGGTCTCCCTTCCCCAGGGAAACCTCCACCCTCTATCCCCACCTTGCCTCAGTATATGGCTACTGCCAGTCATTGTCTAGCCCCACAGCGTGGGGCAGACTGCAGTATCAGCCGATTCATCACTTGGAAGGAGGGTTTGGACCTGCTGCCTTGGCCTATCCCTGGGCTGCCCTCTGCAACCCCCAGTACCTTTTAGCCCAATGCTAGGCCACAGCCTGGGTCTTTCCAGGCTGGAGCTCCCCAGCCCCTCTGCCTTGCCTCAGCCCCACTTCACTCAGGTACCTTATGTCTCACTCCTTGCAGCCAGGCCCATCTACCTCTATAGCCAGAGAAAGACTTCTGAGTGCCTAGCTCCCAGCCTCTTTATACAGGCCAGCTGTGGCCTGATGGGGCGTGGCCCAGCTGCAGCCACTTCCCAATCAGCCCAGCTTAATAGCTCCTAGCCACAACCTTCCCCCAAGGCTGTTTTAAGCCCTTCAGGGCAGGAGCAGGGTAAGCACCCTGCTACAGTCACCATGTGTCATTGTGCAGATAGGACCTCATCTGCACAGGCCTTTTCATTGTATTTAAATGTGGCTAATGAGTATGGTTCCAGTTAACCCAGCCCTAGAAAGCTTGGCTAAAGCATAATCAAGTTAAAACACTATGCATGAAACTAGGACCAGAGTGGCTAGTCAAGCTGTTAAGAAATTGATTTGGCACAAACTATGTTTAAACAGTTCTTAACTGGGGTAAAAATCTTATTGTGTATGTTTCACTTCTACTGTGTATGTTTAAGCACTATTGCCGAGTCATTCTGCACATACTTTTGAAGATTATTCACACTTGCAAAATAAAGTCAACGTTAGTCTGCTTCATGACATGCAGTCCCCAGTTCCTACAGTGTATGTGAAGAGCATGTTTTAGAACGGTGATCCTTTACATCCTATGTTTATGTCACAGTGAAAGTCTTACCATTGAAACCAAGGTGGTCATATTTTGGGGATGTGAGGGTAGGGTACATTACAAACAACAGTGAATTGAACAAATCAAGAAGGAAGCAGTTCTGTTTCTACTTGAGATAAACTGTTTCTGTTAAGTCGTTGACATAGAGAATTAAAGATCAGATATTTTATTATGCAAATAGCATTGCCAGGGCTGCCATGGAGACAAAAAATCTAGACTGCTAGATCAGCTGAACATTTGTGTACTTTAGGAGATTTGTAAATTCATTTCCATATAGTCTATCAATGCCAGAATAAGTAAATCTATTAGGAGCAGAATGAAAATGTGAGTTGATAACCTCACATTTAACACCAGCTCCATCACACAGTACTTACTACATTAAATCTCTTGGTCTTCTGCCCATGCCACTCTCTCCACTTCAGCTGCCAGAAATTTCAGAAGGGGAAGCAAAGTGACAGCGGCAAAGGCCAAGGTTTCCAAGAGTGATGTGTAATTTTAGGTGTCTCAATTTTTCAGCATCCAACTTGAGAGACCATGAAGAGGCCCAAAGTCCAAATGAATATGTTATTTACATGGCAAGTCTACTTGAAATTACAATTACCTGTCCCCAGTTACGTGCTCCTCTATGAGACACCTTTATAATTACTCAAGGTAGGTGTTACAAGATTGAAGAGAAAAAAAGTCACAGGAACAGCATTGTGCTCCATAAATTCTAAGTGAGGTGCTTACTGTACAATGAATGGGGAGAGATGGACACCTTAGAATGCAATCCACAAAGCTGGTATGTTATAGGTGAGGTGCCTAAGCTAGCCAATGGGAGATGCTGACCAGAGGAATAGCTGCTAAACTCCACCCTCTCACAGAAATAGGTGCCTAGCTCTGCTTGTGATCAATGAACCAAGGGAAGAGGCATTGACAACTACCTAAGCTGCATGTGGAGCCCAAAACAAACAGCTGGAGAAGCAGCAGCCTCCCTTACAACCTTTAGTCTGGCCCAGTGCTTGTTAACCTGTGATCCACAGATCCTGGGGCTCCACAGAACATGTATAAAATTTCCAAAGGGGTCCACACCTCCATTTGAAATTTTTTAGGGGTTTGCAAATGTAAAAAGGTTGAAAACTACAGGTCAGGATGCTCCCCCAAGATACAGAAGACCACCAGTACAAGTCCCTACTACTCTGGAGTGGGAGAAGGGATCTGAACAGGGATCTACAGTCTCTCAAGTGAGTACCCGAAACACTAGGGAATAGAGCCAGTCTAACTCTCTCTGGCAGAATTGAAATATGCAGGCCATCTATCACCCCTCTGCAGTTAGGGAAGCCTATTTGTGCAAAGCCATCCACAATGTCATGCATGTTGCCCAGAGTCACCGTCTTTGGGAGCAGGATGCGATTAATGGCCCTGCACACTTCCATCAACACAAGTCCAACAGTTGACTTTCCCGCTCTGAATTGATTAGCTACCGATCAGTAGCAGTCTGGAGTAGCCAACTTCCAAAGTGCAAACACCACGCTTCTCCAATGGCAGAGCAGCTCTCATTCTCATGTCCTTGAGCCTCAGGGCTAGGGCGAGCTCATCACACAGTCCCATGAGTGTGGCTTTCCTCATCTGAAAGTTCTGCAGCCACTGCTTGTCATCCCAGACGTGCATGACGATGTGATCCCACCACTCAGTGCTTGTTTCCCGAGCCCAAAAGCTGCATTCCACTGTTATCAGCACCTCCATGAATGCTACAAGCAATCTCTTGTCGTAGCTACTATGCGTGGTGAGATCAATGTCAAACTCCTCTTGCCTTTGTAGTTTAATGAATAACTCAACTGCCACTCATGACATGTTAGTCAGACTGAGCAGCATACTGGTCAACAATGCGAGATCCTTTCCTGCAGACCAAAGAGGCAGAGCGCACAGTACACAAACCGTTGAAAGAGGGCGTCAAATGTGGGCAGAAGCACAGGGATTGCTGGGATGCGAAGCAATGCATCATGGGGCATTGGGACAGGACCCAGGATGCCCTGCGACCCCCTCTGCCTTCCCACAACTCTTAGCGGCAGAAGAGGAAGAAATGCTCTGTGGGATAGTTGTCCAGAGTGCACCGCTCCAAAAACCGCTGCAAGTGCCACAAGTGTGAACATGTATCAGAGGGGTAGCCGTGTTAGTCTGGATCTGTAAAAGCAGCAAAGAATCCTGTGGCACCGTATAGACTAACAGAGGTTTTGGAGCATGAGCTTTCGTAGGTGAATACCTACTTCGTCAGATGCATGTAGTGGAAATTTCCAGGGGCAGGTATGTATACGCAGGCAAGCTAGAGATAATGAGGTAGTTCAATCAGGGAGGATGAGGCCCTGTTCTAGCAGTTGAGGTGTGAAAACCAAGGGAGGAGAAACTGGTTTTGTAGTTGGCAAGCCATTCACAGTCTTTGTTTAATCCTGAGCTAATGGTGTCAAATTTGCAGATGAACTGAAGCTCAGCAGTTTCTCTTTGAAGTCTGGTCCTGAAGTTTTTTTCCTGCAGCATGGCCACCTTAAGGTCTGCTATAGTGTGGCCAGGGAGGTTGAAGTGTTCTCCTACAGGTTTCTGTATGTTGCTATTCCTAATATCTGATTTGTGTCCATTTATCCTTTTCCGTAGAGACTGTCCAGTTTGGCCGATGTACATAGCAGAGGGGCATTGCTGGCATATGATGGCGTATATTACATTGGTGGATGTGCAGGTGAAAGAACCAGTGATGGTGTGGCTGATCTGGTTAGGTCCAGTGATGGTATCGCTGGTGTAGATATGTGGGCAGAGTTGGCATCGAGGTTTGTTGCATGGATTGGTTCCTGAGCCAGAGTTACTATGGTGCGGTGTGCAGTTACTGGTGAGAATATGTTTCAGGTTGGCAGGTTGTCTGTGGGCAAGGACTGGCCTGCCACCCAAGGCCTGTGAAAGTGTGGGATCATTGTCCAGGATGGGTTGTTGATCCCTGATGATGTGTTGGAGGGGTTTTAGCTGGGGACTGTATGTGATGGTCAGTGGAGTCCTGTTGGTTTCTTTCTTGGGTTTGTCTTGCAGTAGGAGGCTTCTGGGTACACGTCTGGCTCTGTTGATCTGTTTCCTTATTTCCTTGTGAACATGCTATTGTGAAGGCAGCTGACAGTGTGAACACACAACAGAGGTTTCCCTTCAGTGCTCTCTGAGTGGTGCTGTACCTCTGCCAGTGAAGACATACCTTAAGCAAGTAGGTTAAACTGATCAGGTACAAGGCACTCTTGTTCTGAAATAAGAGTGTCCACACGTGTAGACAAGCACTTAGATTGATGAATAGTGGGGAATATAGGTGAAAGAGATAGGAAACAGTTTTTTTCCCCAAAGACTTAAAAGGGACTTTACTACCTAGTGCTTTGGGAAACATATGATCCATACATTATATTGATTCTTGAGATTTTCAGCTCAGTTATGGTGTGATTTATTCTTCATTATTAAACTGTTAAGCCAACTAGCAAGTTCATTTTAGTCAGAGACAGAAGCTACCCATTCTACCTGCTCATAAAACTCAGGAGTATGAATTCAGGTCATGCTTATATATCTAATATCAAATCACAGGGAAGTTTAGGATCAGTGAGAACAGCCTCTAGCTGAGCAACTTATTAATAAACCCCAGAAGTTATCGGATCGAGGCATCCTCACTTGATTAGCGACATAGCAGCAGGGCATAGAATGTCTATACTGCCCAATAAACAGGATTTTACATATGTGAATGTTTTATTCATAAAAGTAGACTAATATTGGCTTAAATCAGAGACAGTATGCTGTGTTTTGGGGAGTTGTGAATTGCAGAGTTAGAAGAGGGAAATATGTAATGTGTAAGCTACTTGATGGAAGCGTCTTAGACTGTCAATTCCTGGTAAATGCACCCAGTATGATCAAAAGGCAAAAGCCAGTGATTAGGAAAAATAGGGCAAGGAATGTGTGTGTGTGGAATGATACTCACTGATGCTGAACTTCTTTCAATGTTTCTATAGCTCACCTATGCTGGAGAGAATAGTGCGGGGTGGGGGAGGGGAGGGAGAGCCGGAGGGGAACAGCTTGCCCACTCCCATTTTAAAAGGAAAATAAGGGGCTTGCTCGGAGCTTGTCTCTACTACATGTCCCAAGTCAGCATGGGAAATAGAGTTCCTGCCTAGAGGTGGCCATTTTAGCAAGTTAGATTTTCTGGAGCAGGATAGAGAATCGGGAAGAGACGAGGGATCACTATAAGTGACTTTAGTGGAACCTCTTACATCCCAGAATAGTGGACCAGCCCCCAGATCTTCTGCTGCTATAAACTGTCATAGCTTCATTTACTAAATCCACTGACCACATGGCCCCAGGCATTCAAAGAATAATAAACCACCAATGCACATCAGAGTTTTAGGGAGGTAAAGAGGAGGGAAAGTTGAGGAATAACCACTACAGTATAATTTATTAGTGTTAAACTGTTCTGTTGTTTTGCCTGACTATTTTTGGTGTGTGTGTTACAGCATTCTCCTGTCTCACTCTCTGGTGGATATATTTTGTGGTGAAATAAACACTGATATTTTATTTTACCACTTTCTATAGAAATCAGATAGGGACCCCAAAACACAGATACTGCATGAACCCCTTATTCAGTGTAAAGAATATCCAAGGCACTCATCATAAAGATATGTGCATTCACTGTGCACAATGACAGACTGCAGTGAACGTGTACAGAAATCTGCTGCATGGAGTCAGTCTGGTTGATTTTTCTCAGTTTTTTAATCACGCATTCTCTCACTTCCGAAGTGCATTTTAAACAACATGTTTAACTCTCTTGCCTCTGATGTTGTTAAGTGATAATTAAGGCTGTCAATTAATCACAATTAACTCATGCGATTAACTCTAAAAAATTAAATGTGATTAAAAAATTTGTGATTAATCGCATGGTTAAACAATAGAATACCGATTGAAATTTATTAAATATTTGTGAATGTTTTTCTACATTTTCAAATATATTGATTTCTATTACAAACACAGAATACAAAGTGTACAGTGCTCGCTTTATTTTATTTTTGATTACAAATATTTGCACAATAAAAATGATAAAAGAAATACTGCAGTATTTTTCAATTTACCTCATACAAGTACTAGTACTGTAGTGCAATCTCTGTCGTGAAAGCACAACTTTAAAACATAGATTTTTTTGTTATGTAGCTGCACTCAAAAACAAAACAATGTAAAACTTTAGACCCTACAAATCCACTCAGTCCTACTTCTTCAGCCAGTTGCTTAGACAAACAAGTTTGTTTACATTTATGGGAGATACTGCTGGCTGCTTCTTATTTACAATGAATCCTGTAGCACCTTATAGACTAACAGACGTTTTGGAGCATGAGCTTTCGTGGGTGAATACCCACTTCGTCAGTTGCATTTGACGACGTGGGTATTCACCCACGAAAGCTCATGCTCCAAAATGTCTGTTAGTCTATAAGGTGCTACAGGATTCTTTGCTGCTTTTACAGATCCAGACTAACACGGCTACCCCTCTGATACTTATTTACAATGTCACTTGTCAATGTCAATGAGAAGAGGCGTTCATATGGCACTGTTGTAGTAGCCAGTGTTGCAAGGCAATTTATGTACCAGATATGCTAAACACTCATATGCCCCTTCATACTTCGGCCACCATTCCAGAGGACATGTTTCCATGCTGATGAGTTCATTAAAAATAAATAAATAGTGTGTTAATTACATTTGTGACTGAACTCCTTGGGGGAGAATTGTATGTCCCCTACTCTGTTTTACCCACATTCTGCCATATATTTCTTGTTCTAGCAGTCTCGGATGATGATCCAGCACATGTTGTTTGATTTATGAACACTGTCGCTGGAGATCTGACAAAAAATGCAAAGAAGGTACCAATGTGAGATTTCTACAAATAGCTACAACAGTCGACCCAAGGTTTAAGAATCTGATGTGCCGTCCAAAATCTGAGAGGGACGAGGTATGGAGCATACTTTCAGAAGTCTTAGAAGAGAAACACTCCAATGTGGAAAGTACAGAACCTGAACTACAAAAAACCCACAACAACCTACTTATGGTGGCATCTGACTCAGATGTTGAAAATGAACATGTCTCTGTCCGCACTGCTTTGGATTGTTATGGAGCAGAACCTGTCATCAGCATGAACACATGTATTCTGGAATGGTGGTTGAACCATGAAGGGACATATGACTCTTTAGCACATCTGGCACATAAAGATCTTGCAACGCCAGTTACAACAGTGCCATATGAACGCCTGTTCTCACTTTCAGATGACATTGTAAACAAGAAGCGGGCACTATTATCTCCTGCAAATGCAACCAAACTTGTTTGTCTGAGCGATTGGCTGAAGTAGGACTGAATGGACTTGCAGGCTCTAAAGTTTTACATTGTTTTATTTTTGAATGCAGTTATATTTTTGTACATAATTCAACATCTGTAAGTTCAACTTTCATGATAAAGCGACTGTACTACAATACTTGTAGTAGGTGAATTGAAATATACTATTTCTTGTTTTTTACAGTGCAAAAATTTGTATTAAAAATAAATAGAAAGTGAGCACTGTACACTTTGTATTCTGTGTTGTAACTGAAATCAATACATTTGGAAATGTAGAAAACATCTAAAAATATTTAAATAAATGGTATTCTATTATTGTTTAACAGTGAGATTAATCACGATTAAATTTTTTAATCATTTGACAGCCCTAGTGATAATTTAACCAAGTGATTAACCTTTTCCTTCCAGGAAAGTCTGGTAAGGAAACACTATGCCAAGCAGCTTGCTCAGTTCCAGTATTACCTCTGAGCTCTATTCAGCCAGTCTTGAGGCTGTGGTATTGTATAACATACAGTCTGTCAATCGAATACTATTGCAATTCTACTGCCTGCCTGCCTACCACCTGAATCACTTTAGTAACCATGGTTACCACATGAAGCCATTTGCAAACATCTAAGAGGATGCTGGAAAATTGAAAAGGATTCAGAGAGCCATTGTGGGAACAGGTCAAGGTCTGGAAAACATGCCTTTCAGTGACTTGAGGTGCTCAATCCATCTAGCTCAGTAAAGAGAAGATTAAGAGGTAACCCAATCATAGGGTACATCTATGCTACAGAGGCACAACTATAGCACTGCAGCTTCACAGCAAAATTTTTCACAGCCCTGAGTGACGTAGCTAGGTCGACCTAAGTTTTGGGTGTAGATCAGGCCACAATCTATAGGGATCTACACAGGCACATTGTACCCTATACTAGAAGAATTTCATCTAGAGACAAAAGGATAAGAAGATTCAATGACTTGAAGTAGAAGCTAGAATAATTCAAACGCGAAATAAGGGACAAGTTTTTAACAGCGAGTAATTAACCACTCCAACAGCTTATTGGGGGAAGTGGTAGCTTTTCCATCACTTGGAGTTTTAAAATCAGGAATGAATGTCTTTTTTAAAGTCATGCCATAGTTCATCCAGAAGTTATTCAGCTTGAAGCAGAAATTCCTGGGAGAAATTCAATGGCCTGCATTCTGCAGGACGTTAGACTAGATGATCATAGTGGCTCCTTCTGACCTTAAAAACTATGAATTTATAACATGCTGCAACACCACAAAAGTCACTAATAGTGTAGAGGAATCCCATGCTGCTGCAAAAGCTGTCTTGCTCCCGTAAAAGCTGTCTTGCTCCCTGCATGCACCCCATTTTTTGCCATAAAATGCAGCAGCAACATCTCCCCAGCATGTAACACTATTCAGAGTTTTAAAAAATTGACTCTACATAAACATAAGAAGTGGAAGGGAACCACGGTTATTCTGTTTCAAGCTTCAGCAAAGGAAAGGTTAGGACCGTATTTTAGAAGGGGGAGAGGAGATGAGGAAAAGTCTGTGCCAGGAGCAGCTTATTCCACAATTGTATATTATGGAGTTCTTTGCATCTTCCTCTGAAGCATCTGGTACTGATCACTCTGAAGAAAGGGATGCTGGACTAGGTGAACAGCTACAATAATACATGATAACTCATCTGGCAATTCCTATGTTCCTGAGAATCAAAAATGTGTTCACAACAACATGTGTGATTTCCCACAGAAGGTAGTAAATAGACATAACTGTTGGCAAAGTATTTTGAACTGTTAAATAACGAATCACGGGAGTGGATTCATATATACTACTTGCCTGCCTGGCAGTGTTTTCCCCCAGAATTGAAATGGGGGTGGTGGTGTTTGAATTTATGGGGGGGGAGGGCCAGGGCCAATGAGGGGTGAGACCGTTAGGGTGAAGGTGGGCTGTATGGCACCATAGTAAAAACTGAAAAAATGTTTCATGACCATTTTATTAGATTTAACTCCTGTTTTAAAATCATCACCCAAATTAAAGTTGGCTACTCAAGCCTTCTGTGAAGCACAACATCTACATCCTTCTTGGTTTCTTGTTATAATTCTGCACAACTCTGTTAATGAACTTCTTGAATGCAACACATTCATCGTTGGTGGGGGGAGGGACAGCTCAGTGGTTTGAGCATTGGCCTGCTAAACCCAGGGTTATGCGCTCAATCCTTGAGGGGGCCTTTTAGGGATCTGAGCAAAAATCTGTCTGGGGATTGGTCCTGCTTTGAGCACAGCACTGGACTAAAGGATCTCCTGAGGTCCCTTTTAACCCTGATATTCTAGTTCAGCTGAGCTCTCAGTGGGGGAACCTTGCTTCTAGTGCAGACTGTGCCATCTCTTCCACAGAAACACTGTCCCACAGCAGGTCTAAGCACTAAGACCTGGTTATCAGCCTTGGCCTACACTAAGAGTTTAGGTCAAATTTAGCAGCATTACATCAATTTAATCCTGCACCCATCCACACAACAAAGCCATTTTTATTTTTACTTATAGGGCTCTTAAAATTGATTTCTATACTCCTCCCCCAACAAGGGGATTAGCGCTGAAATCGAATTTGCTGGGTCAAATTTGGGGTAGTGTGGTTGCAATTCGATGGTATTGGCTTCCGGGAGCCATCCCAGAGTGCTCCATTGTGACTGCTCTGGACAGCGCTCTCAACTCAGATGCACTGGCCAGGTCGACAAGAAAAGGCCTGCAAACTTTTGAATCTCATTTCCTGTTTGGCCAGCATGGCAATTTGCAGGTGAGTGCAGATCTCATCAGCAGAGGTGACCATGATGGAGTCCCAGAATTGCAAGAACTCCAGCATGGACCAAATGAGAGGCATGGGATCTGATTGCTGTATGGGGAGACGAATCCATGCTATCAGAACTTTGTTCCAAAAGATGAAATGCCCAAACATTTGAAAAAATCTCAAAGGGCACGAAGGACAGAGGCTATAACAGGGACCTGCAGCAGTGCTGCATGAAACTTAAGGAGCTGAGGCAAGCCTACCAAAAAACCAGAGAGACAAACAGCTGCTCCATGTCAGAGTCCCAGACATGCCGCTTCTATGATGAGCTGCATGCCATTCTGGTAGGTGTAGCCACCACTACCCCAACCCTGTGCTTTGACTCAGTCAATGGAGTAGCATGCAACAGGGATGTGGGTTTTGGGGACGCGGAAGATAGCTCTCAGCAAGCAAGCAGAGAAACTATTTTCTCCAACAGCCAGGAACTGTTTCTCACCCTGGACCTGGAGCCAGTACCCCCCGAATCCACCCAAAGCTACCTCCCGGACCTGCCAGGTGGAGAAGGGACCTCCGGTGAGTGTACCTTTGTAAATATTATACATGGTTTAAAAGCAAGAGTGTTTAATGATTCATTTTCCCTGGCATTCGCAGCCAGTACAGGAAAAGTCTGTTAACGTGTCTGGGGATGGAGTGGAAATCCTCCAGGGACATCTCCATAAAGCTTTCCAGGCTGTACTCCCAAAGCCTTCGCAAAAGGTTTCTGGGGAGGGCTGCCTTATTCTGTTCTCCATGGTAGGACACTTTACTACGCCAGGCCAGTAGCACGTAGTCTGGAATCATTGTATAACACAGCGTATGGTCCGGGTGTTTGTGGGCATTCAAACAACATCTGTTCTTTATCTCTCTGTGTTATCCTCAGGAAAGTGAAATCATTCATGGTCACCTGGTTGAAATAGGGTGATTTTATTAAGGGGACATTCAGAGGTTCCTGTTCCGGCTGGGCTATTTGCCTGTGGCTGAACAGAAATGTTCCCTGCTGTTAGCCACGTGGTGGGGGGAGGGGTGAAGCAATCATCCCAGAGAATTGGGTGTATGGGGGAGCGTTAGTTGGGTTTGTACTGCATGTTAACTCGAAAACTGCAGCCCCTTCTTTTAAATTGCCAACCCATTTTAAATGACCAACCCAATGACTGCTTGGTATGGGAAATGAGGGCACTGCTGTTTGAAACCATTCCCACATGTTATGAAGGTTAAAGAAGCCAAAAGACTATGGCTTACCGTGGCTGCCTGAAAGACAAATTCTGTTGCCTGGCCCTGCGTGAGTGATCTCTCACACCAAACCAGCATACCCTCAATAAGAAGCAAAATGTGACCTTGTATCAAAAGCACATGTGCTATTTAACGTTAACAGCAAGGTTTACCGTGAAAGAGTCTACCCATTGTTCTCTAAAATGCATCTTTTTAACTACCACTCCCCGCTTTTTTTTCTCCATCAGCTGCAAATGTTTCAATGCTCACACTATCTTCTCCTTCCCAAAGGCTATTGAAGATTAGAAAGTGAAAAAAACGCACTCGCGATGAAATGTTCTCTGAGCTCATGCAGTCCTCCCACACTGAAAGAGCACAGCAGAAGGAGTAGAGGCAGACAAAGTCAGAGTCCAGGAAAGCACAATATGAACGCGAGGACAGGTGGCAGGCTGAAGATAATAAGTGGCGGGCTGAAGATGATAGGGGGCATCAGCTTGCTGACAGAAGGCAAGAGGCAATGCTGAGGCTACTGGAGGAACAAACTGATATGCTCTGGCGTATGGTTGAGGTTCAGGAAAGGCAGCATGAGCACAGACTGCCGCTACAGCCCGTTTAACCAACCACTCTCCTCCCCAAGTTCCATAGCCTCCCCACCCAGACACCCAAGAATGCGGTGGGGGGGACTCCGGGCACCGAACCACTCCACCCCAGAGGACTGCCCAAGCAACAGAAAGCTGGCATTCAATAAGTTTTAAAGTGCAGTGTGGCCTTGTCATTCCCTCCTTCCCCACCCCTCCCGGGCTACCTTGGCAGTTATACCCCATTTGTGTCATGAATTAATAAAGAATGCATGAATGTGAAGCATCAATGACTTTATTGCTTCTGCAAGCGGTGATCAAAGGGGGGAGGGTTGGGTCGTTAGCTTACAGGGAAGTAGAGTGAACCAAATCGGGGGGGGTCATCACGGAGAAACAAACAGAACTTTCACACCATAGCCTGGCCAGTCATGTAACTGGTTTTCAAAGCTTCTGTGATGCGCAGCATGCTCTGCTGCACTCTTCTAATCGCCCTGGTGACTGACTGAGCGTAATCAGCAGCCAAGTCATTTGCATCAACCTCCCACCCCACCATAAACGTCTCCCCCTTACTCTCACAGATATTGTGGAGCGCACAGCAAGCAGTAATAACAATGGGAATATTGGTTTTGCTGAAGTGTATCCGAGTCAGTAAACGGCACCAGAGTGCTTTAAAACATTCTACCTTCATTCTGCACTTGCTCAGCCTATAGTTGAACAGCTCCTGACTACTGTCCAGGCTGCCTGTGGATGGCTTCATGAGCCATGACACAGCAGAATGAGTGGAGGCAGACAATGTCAGAGTCCAGGAAAGCACAATACTGAATCTCCATTAAACTTTTCAAGGTGCCCCTGACAGACCTCACCGAAATGATTGTCAGCCGTTGATTTCACGAAGGGAAGGAGTGGGGAGCAAATGAATACAAACAAATCTAGTCTCTTGTTTTGATCCACTCCAACTCTCTTATACATCTTAGGCTGGCAGCAGATGGTGCAGTACGACTGCTAGCCATCATCTCCTGGCTGCTCGCCAAAAGACAGTGCAGTATGACTGCAGGCAGGACTGAATCTGCAGGAGACGAAACTTAAAAAGAGAATGACCTGGAGTCACTTTCATTTACATCCAGGTGCCCCTGGCAGACCTCACTGAGATCTGCCAGGAGCACCCATGTCTGCCCAGGCGCCCCTGACCAACCTCACCAAGGTCGGCTAAAAGAGCATCCAGGAGATGACGACGATCGCTACCAATCATAATTCACCATCTGCTGCCAAAAGGCAATGAGCTGCTGCTGTGTAGCAATGCAGTACCACGTCTGCCAGCACCCAGGAGACATACGGTGACAGTGAGCTGAGCGGGCTCCATACTCGCTGTGGTATGGCGTCTGCACGGGTAACCCAGGAAAAAAGGCGAGAAATGATTGTTTGCCATTGCTTTCATGGAGTGTGTGTGTGGGTGAGGGAGGGGGGCTGACAACATATACCCAGAACCACCTGCAACAATGTTTTGCCCCATCAGGCATTGGGATCTCAACCCAGAATTCCAATGGGCGGCGGAAACTGTGGGAACTATGGGATAGCTACCACAGTGCAACGCTGTGGAAGTCAATGCTTGCCTTGATACTGTGGATGCACTCTGCCGAGTGGGGACACACACAATCAACTGTATAAAATCGATTGCTAAAAAATTGCCTTCTATAAATTCCACCTAATTTCGTAGTGTAGACATACCGTCAGTGATTTCAGATGTAGTAGTCACTTAACAAAACAAAAGACTATCTATGGAGCCTAATCAGCTCTGTCTTTAAACAGTGGAGAGGGGCAGGCCAAATAGTACTTGTGACTCAGGCAGACCATCAAGCAAAACACCTGTTCCCACCCTTTCTCTTGATGCCCTCAGTCAGCACAGGCTAAGTACAGTTCTACTGCCCTTTACTCAGACAATAACATTTACATTCCCCCCCGCATTCAGGTGATTTCTAACCCAACCCCAGCCAAAATCTATCACTTGGGCAACACAGCTCTGTTTGCTGGATACCTAGGTAGGTTAGGTGTTAATGTAAATACAACCTGGTCCTGAAGACTTTCCCCTCAGCTCCCAAATCATCACTAGCTGTCAGGGAGAGCTCATTTAGACTTTGCTTAGAAATCGTAATTTGAAATTATTAGGTTGGCCAACATCACCGAAATGAATGCACTGACATCGTCATAAAAACAAAAGCTATATAAGGAAGCTAATCCATGTTCATACTTTTCAAATCTGTTCTACTCTTTCAGATACACGTATTTTATCATACACTTTATATGCTTTTAAAATGTGTATTAATGTTTCAATTTCAATTCAAATTTCCAAACAATCACTAAACTGGCAACACTGCATGTAACTAGTTCACAAAACTGGGGGGGAAGAGGGGGTGTTGAGGAAATTTGGGGTGTGTGTGCAGGGAAATCCCTGCTTCCTGGTCTATTTGGTTTTAATACTCGTGGACAATAACAGTCATGCTTGCATGGAGGAATGGCACTTCAGACGTAAAAAGCCTGTATTAAAGGTTGCAAAAAGTAGACTTCAGCTGCTTTAAACTGTGAAATCATGTGAGTCAGCTCCATGGCATTCAAGCAGAATTCCAGAATGAACGTCAGCCAAGCTTGACATGCTGAACTGTCAGACTCTGCCAAGCTCTAATGCCACAGGGAGGGAGGATTTAGAAGTTGGGTGAAGGAGGAAGTGGGAGAAATGAGCAGTGCTGAGAGAGACACGGAATCGTTACACAAATCAAACATACCCAAGGGCAGTGGTTTAGAAAGATGCCAGCTGGCAATAAACTGCCTTGTGAGTCATGTGTTATTACCCTCTACTGGCTGGAATTGGAACTATTCCGCTGTGTATAGTACTAATACTGCTACCTAGAATCAAGGTTCTACTTTAGTGTAAATGGTAGGGACAGCAGGAGGTTATAAGTTCTATCCTTGCTGGATTCTCAGATGTGACACTTTCTGCACCACAGTGAAAACTGAAGTCCTAAAGCGATCATAGCTTTAAGCTCCTTGATGCATATTGTTGAAGCTTCCGAGGTACAAATAATTAGTAATCAAAATAATACTTTGTTCCAGTACTTCATTTTTAAAGGTGACTGACTGCAAATGGGTAGGCTTAGAACTGATTGAACTCTTTTATTCAAAACTCCCACTGCCCGTTAATTAAAACAGGACTTTTTATTTATTTATTTATTTTGAGGTAAGAGGTTATATTGAGAAGCCAAAACACTCCAAAAATTGTCAGTTTTTGGCAACTGAAAAATTTCATCTTGTGTGCTGTAAGGTTTCAGTAAACCCAAAACTTTTACCAGATGGGCAAAAGTATTTTGCTTGCTGAAAAATGTTTCATTTTTGGATTAAAACAAATAGTTGAAAAGATTTCAGCAAAAACTCTTTTATAAAGTTTTTGTCAAAATTATTGGGGGGGGGGGGGTAGCGGTGGGGAGGGAAGAGGGGCGGGAAAACAACATTTCCTGATCTGCTCTATTTAAGATCACAGAGCACATTGAAACTTAGAAAAAAAATGTAGGATGTACCAAAGTGTCAAATACATTTAGAAATTTTAAGTTATACAAATCTCGACTGATTTAGAAGCATAAAAAATTTAAACTTTAGACATGTTTTGCAGTTCAGCTTTAAACCCAAAGATTGCACTATTTTTTATTACATATGCACTAAAATTAGAATGGTTCTTTGGTGTGAAAAAAGGGAGAAACTGATACAGTAAAGTGAATATTTTGATACAAAATGTTACCTTACATCAGTGGTCTCCAACCTTTTTATGCCCAAGATCTTTTTGAATTTAAGGGCAACCCAGCGCGATCTACCCTGAGCCTTCCCCAAGGCGCCATCCCGTCCCTTCCCACTCACTCCACCCCCCATCACTCGCTCTACCCCACCCTCCCTCACTTTCATCAGGCTGGAGTAGGGGCTTGGAGTTCAGGACGGGGTGCGACCTCTGGGCTGGGGCTGAGGGGTTCGCAGTGTGGGAGGGGGCTCCGGAGTGAGCCTGCGGCAGGGGGATGGGGTGCAGGAGGGGGTGTGGGCTCGGGGAGGGAGTTTGGGTGCAGGAGGGGGCTCTGGGCCGGGGCAGGGAGTTGGGGTACAGGAGGGGGTACAGGGTGCTGGTTCTAGGAGGGGCTCCGGACTGGGGCAGGAGTGCAGGAGAGGGTACAGGGTGCTGGCTCTGGGATGGGGGTGCAGGCTGGGGCAGGGGGTTGGGGTATAGGAGGGGGTGGAGGTGCTAGCTCTGGGAGTGGGATCAGGTCTAGGGTGCGGCCTCCTGCCAGACAGCACTTACTTCTGGTGGCTCCTGGTTGGCAGTGCAGCATGGCCGCTGCTAAGGAAGATTCCCTGCCTACCCTGACCCCACGTCGCTCCCAGAAGGGGCCAATGCGCCCCTGTGGCCTCGGGGGGGGGCACGAGTGGTATGTGCGTCCGTATACTGCCCATCTCTGCAAGCACCACCTGGCCAATGGGAGCTGCAGGGGTGGTGCTTGCAGGCAGGAGCAGTGTGCAGCGGGATACCCCTGTCCCCTGCCCTCAGGGTGTGCTGGCCACTTCCAAAGCTGCGTGGGGCTGGGGCAGGCAAGGAGCCTGTCATAGCAGCAGCTCCGCTGCACTGCCGGAGATCGCAATCGACAGGGAGATCCTCTAAGATCGACAGGTTGGTGACCACTGCCCTACATACCATTTTAAGATACTTTAGACTTTATCACTAAGTTCAACATTTCTGAGTCACAAAAGGTGATCTGAAAGGAAATGGCTTATATTTAATTTGTAGGCTACTGCATTCACAAACATTTACTTCATAGTGCTGTACAGAGAGTCACCTAGCCTAGCTATGCTTTCACTCCTAAATCAGATAGTGCAGTGGAAACCGTTTCTCACTTGCCATCATAAAAAGAGGGCGGAAACTTTCTGGGGAGCAGTGTTGGCCAGCAATAGCTCAGAATAAAGATAGTCCCAATGAAGTACTCTATAGACGTGAAACTAGTTGCAAAGATTATGTAAAACAATTTGTAATTAATTACTTTCACCCCGTCAAAGGAATACTATCAACCACTCTCTTCCCCAACCATTAACACCACATTCAATAAAAGTTGTAGTAGATGATTCCCGTTTTCAGCTATGGGGCAGGAGCTGTTGTATAAACACATCACTCAAGTGTCACTTGTCTTGGTATTGGCTATATCTCTCAGGATTAGTATAGTGTGGCAACTGTAAGCCAATACAAAGAGGAAAGACAGCAGAATTAGCAAAAGGAAAAGTGACAGTGCTATTTGGGGTGTGTTTTGTTTGTGTTTTTCTGAAAGAGTAAGGGCATGTAAACTCTACAGGTTATGTTAAAGCATAGAGCATCTTCACCAGACATGCTACGGTGGTGCAGCTGCCTAGGTGTAGTGTAGACTAGCCCTGCGACTGCCTCAAGGATGATGGGTTTGGCTGAATTTCCACTGTACTGATCCTGCAGTTACTCTTATAGTTTGCAAAAAGGGATCTCTTAGCAACAGATTACATACTATGAACTACTTAATTTAATGAATATCATTTACTGTGTAAATTCTGCAGGGCAAAAACTCATCTTCTTTGCTTATAAAACATGGAGCAAAGGGAAAAGGAAAAAACTTGATCTGGGGAACTACAGTCCTGTCTGTTAGTCCTGTCCACTAAGGACAAAGGAAAATGGAAATTAGAATAAAATGCAACATGGTTTTACAAAAGATAGATCAGGTTGGTCTGCCATGATCTCTTTCTTTAGGAAGATAACTGATTTTTTAGACAAAGGAAATGCCGTAGATCTAATCTACTGGATTTCAGTAAGGCACCTGATAAAGTTTCACATGGGAAACTATTAGTGATAATGGATAAGATGGGGATTAATATGACAATTGAAAGGTGGACAAGGAACTGGTTAAAGGGGCAACCACAACGGGTCATACTGAAAGGTGAACTGTCAGGCTGGAAGGAGGTTCCTAGTAGATTTCCTCAAGGATCAGTCTTGGGACCAATCTTATTTAACATTTTTCTTAATGACCTTGGCACAAAAAGTGGGAGTGGGTTAATAAAATTTTTGGAGGACACAAAGGTATTGGCAATACAGAGGGAAATCAGAGCATCATACAAGATGATCTGGACACCTTGAAAACTGGAGTACTAGAAATGGGATGTTTTAGAGTAGCAGCTGTGTTAGTCTGTATCCGCAAAAAGAACAGGAGTACTTGTGGCACCTTAGAGACTAACAAATTTATTTCAGCATGAGCTTTCGTGAGCTACAGCTCACTTCTTCGGATGCATAGAATGGAACACACAGACAGGAGATATTTATACATTTATACTGGGCTATTGGCTATAATGGAGTTAGTTATGGGACAGCTCCTACTCCAGTTTTTCGCAAGAAAAGGCTGACCTGACTGAGTAGCCTAATTCCAGGAGATGGGTTACAGTTGAGAAACCCAAGCAGAGAGAGGTGCCACCTTCCAGCCAGTCAATCAGAGACCTTCTAACTCTCCCCATATAACACATGGGGAGCCCGCCTAGCTCTGAGGAAGGAATTTCACTAGACCGCAGGGCACCTAAGAGTTAAGCAGTTTAAATGCTGAGCTTTGCAATGCATAAGCCCCTTTGTGAATCTAGCCCTAAGTCCCACTACATTTCACTTAGGGGCTTTTGAAAGTGTTACCCACATGCTATAAGGTGTCTGTATACAGAATTCTTGAATAATGAGAGTAGGCTTTGGGGTTGCAAAGAGACAGAGCTAATCATTTATGTATCCATGAAGCAATACATTCATTGTCTTAGAAGAGAGTATTAATTACATCAGCTACCACCCAGCCACATCATCCTCTTTTCTTTTGAAAGTTGCTCCTTTCCCCATGATTAGTCTCTCTCTGTGTCATAGGAGATGGTTTGATATGCAAGGCCAGTAGAGAATCTTGGCAAGGAAATTCCATCCTCGTCCTCAAACACACACACCAGAGCTTGAAAAGTGAAAGAACTGATTGCCTTGTCCCCTCTTTCTGAGGCATGAAGATTAAGACTGTCCTTAGTTAATCAATTATTCCTCACTTAACCTCTGAAGACCTTATGCAATAATCTTAATGAAACTGACCAAAGAACATACTGAAGTTAGACAATAACCAGATTATTATGGTTATGGCCAGTATTCTAGCAGGGCTGTTGTTGCCTGAGGTCTAAAAGGAAGCAGTTTGGATACAAAGTTTTCAATGTGCTTCACAAGCAATGGCTGGCTATGTAAGTCTTAGCCCCAGTTTTAGTTTCCTTACCTTATTGAGTGCATTGTCCAGATGGATATATTTTGAGGCCAAACAACAGTGCCTAAAATAAGCTGGAGAATGACTGCATGGAAGAATATAGCAGTGATGGCTCTGGACACCACCACCGGAGCTTCGGGCTATTTTAAAACACGATGTGAAAATGCCTAATTAAAACACATGGCCTTTCAAAGCCTTGTCTATTACAGGGAAATTTTGCAATAATTTCACAGTAGTACTAGTACCACTCCAGTTCCTCCAGTGTAAGCAACATTACAAATGCTGGCATTTCAAGCACAGTCATCTAAGTGTGCTCAGCGCAGGTCTAATTGACTCAGTGCTTTAAACAATGCCAGTTAGGGTGACCAAATGTCCCAATTTTATAGTGACAGTCCTGATATTTGGGGCACTGTCTTACATAGGTGCCTAACACACCCCACACCCTTTCTGGCTGTTTCACACTTGCTGTTTGGTCACCCTAATGACAGCAGTTAGTGGCCCATTTATGCAAGGGCTCCCAGAATTGTCAAATCCAGTTGCGTTGAGCCAGTATGAGCTACAGTGGGAAATCCCTGCAATTTTTTCCAGTGTGGACAAGGGAAATGCTTTTTATAGTATAGAGAGGGAGTACGCCATAGAGTAGAAAGATGCGTTTGTGATTAAAACTGTAAGACTGGTAACAGTAAGAACCAGGGTCTTATTCCAGACTACCATAGGCTTCCTACATGTCCTTGGGCAAGCCACCCATCTTCACTTCAGTTTTCAAATGAGGATAATGGATAGTCACACTAATTGTTACTGTTTGTAAAGTGCTGTGGAAGCACAAAGTGTTATTTTCAACTTCAAAACTACAGGAGCCCGTGAACTAGAAAACTACCATTCTTGTTTGAAATATGGGAAGGCAGAGAGGCTAGTGACTCTACCAAAGCCACAGAATTAGTGTGAAAACGGGGATTGGAAGGAAGAAGTTTCTAGCTCCTAGTCTCTGCTCTGAATACACCTCTCTCCAAACAAGTGCACAATTTGAAAGTGTTTTGTTTCATGTGATTGTACTGAAATCTCTGCTTAATGGTGACTAATAACTGCACATATGATAATGTAGTCTAATCCATTTAACAGGAACAGACATTGTCTTTAGACTAAATCAATTCTCCAAGAGAACGAATAACAAGAATTTCTGCTAATTCAGCACATGATTAACACAAGTTTTGCTTAACAGGGATGCATTGAACCAGTGCCAAAGGGTTAAGAGGCACTTAACCAGTTATTAAAGAGGTATGTCTTTCTAAATTCTGTATATTAATACAGAAGCTGCTAGAGATAAGAGGAACAAACAAGGTAAAAGGCAGTGACCATTATAATATCAGCATGTTATGCAGTACAATTTTAATGTCCTTTTAATTTTTTTTTTATATTTAAGGGCATCTATTTAGAAGCTCCTCCTCCCTCATCACCATGGTATTTGAGTATCTTCCAGACACGAATGTATTTATTCTTATATTACAGGTGGGGAACTGAGGCACAGAGACACCAACAGGACATACAATACCAGAACTGAACACAGGTCTCCTGAGACCTAGTCCAGCGCTTTAACTGCAAGAAAATCCTTCCACCTCTTTATGAAAAAGGGTAGCAGCTTGACTCACCATCCACCAGCGTATGTCAATTAAGACGACTCTGTTGTATTGCCAAGTGTACCATGATACCAAGAAGTTATCACCAAAGTGCTTACTACCTTGCATCCAAATCATCTCTCCTTTGGCAAAGACAGAAAAAATCAACCTTTTGTGTAGGGGAACTCTGGCCATGGAACTCCAGCAAAGTAACTCCATAGCAGTTACTACAGCCCACTATCTGCAGAGGCTATTGCTGGCAGTGTCCGTCTGCACAGCAGAGTCTAGGGGATTTGGCTAGTGGCTCTGCTGAGTTAGACTTTCTTAGGACCATCTTCCCTGAGGCACCACTCTATGACATGCAGGGCACTGTAGCTCTGCATATGCATCCTCGCATATCAATCCACTCAACATATCTGAACCACTTCCACTTCAGCTACCTTACAGCACTCAGGCACTCACAGGTCAGGCTTCCAGGGCTTGTTAATGAAATATTGGATCACGAGTAATAGTCACAGTCCACACCCAGCTCTGCCTCAAAGAGCTCACCTTCTTTGGAAAGTGAACCCCTCCCTGTCTTTACTAGTCTAACGAGTCTAACAAGTGTGCTGCA
Source organism: Gopherus flavomarginatus (assembly GCF_025201925.1). Classification (NCBI taxonomy): domain Eukaryota; kingdom Metazoa; phylum Chordata; order Testudines; family Testudinidae; genus Gopherus; species Gopherus flavomarginatus. The sequence goes on along the minus strand of NC_066620.1, from coordinate 159,213,751 downwards.
CCATTCTTGTTTCTCTTCTAATTATTTTGAAATAAACAAAATTCCCAGTGGATAAAATAAGCAGACCACACACTATAGCAGCTGAGGTTCTACAAATGCTTCATCTATAGAAGTGCAGAACATTTGCCTTCTTTTGTTAATTTGCAGTCTATATAGAACACCGAAGTGGTAATCATGTTTGTCGTGTACATAAAAGCAACAGAGTTATAGAACCTTCTTTATTTGGCTAAGAAAACTGAATAACCAGACATTCTGAACATGTCTCTTCCATTAGAGAAAAAAAAAGAAAAGAATGCAGAGCAATGTGGGAAGCATGGGCTGCCAGAAAGTCATTCATTTCAGTGAATGTGAGATCAAAGGGAGAGAATAAAAAATAGAGCCAGCTGCAGGTGTGGTGTCATGAAGTTTCTCAAATTAGTAGCTCTGCCTGAATTGGACTGACAGCAGGTTTGATCACTGGGACTAGATAGCAAAAGAAGATGAAATGAGATAAATATGCAAGAGAAACTCATTCCTCAGCTCTCGAATTCAGAAATCTACACAAACTCCTCAAGCAACTCATCATGCATTGACTGTGTAGGTGGTTTCTACATTTGGAGCAATTCAGCCTACAGTCAGTGTAATGCACACTCTCACCAGTGTCCTTTTTTTCCCTCCTTGTTAATGAGAAAGTTCAGCCTACCACAACTGTACCTGGCTTTTTCTAAACCTCCTTGCCTTTGATCTCCGAACTTCATTATGAAGTCTGCACCCAGCATGAATCTGTTCCAGAGACTGCCCCTCAGGACCTTGCCTTTACAAACCTGTCTTTAAAAAGGAAAATCTAGTAAAATTCTCAGTTGCAACTGTGAGAGTTATTATACAGATGCCTTTTGCCAAAGAGTTGCTCCACATACTTAAATATTTGTCTTTTTCAAAGCAGAACTAGACTATATTAGGGATTCAATAGTTGCCAATTTTTCTCTCTCTTTTTTAAATGTTATACTGGTATCTTCACTAATTCATCTTCTTTAGCTCAGCTACAAAGAGTGTGAAGTAATTTTAACTTTGGCACTTCAAATAGCGTTGCAAATTATCACAACCTTTGTTGAGGAGACAGCGTTGTCTGGTGGTTTGAACCTGCGGTCTACTTCCAGCTCAGTCACTGACTTAGTTTCGAGCAGATCCTTTTGTGTCTGTGTGCCTCAGTTTTCCTCTCTATAAAATGGGTTCACTATTCAGCCTTTGCGGTACACAAGTTTTCCAAGCTGTAGAACCCTTTAGTGTCCATACTTACCATAGCTCTGAAAAAGTGGAAAGCTTCTAACAGTTTTCACTGCACAGACTATCTTCAGAACCTGAGCAGATGGCTGAAACCAGAAACATACATGCCTTCTGATAATCAGGAACTGGTCACAGTCCTTCCTAAAGATTTTTGGGGCAAGGAATCAGAAGCTACTGATCCACCATTTTGTTGGGCTGTGTTTGCATTTAGAGGGGTGTTAAATAATTATCATATTAGCCTTCCCCAAACTCCAAAGGACAGCCTTGCCAGTAAGGGTATGCCTGCACTGTAGTTAGACACCGGCAGTTGGCCCTAGCCAGCGGACTCAGGCTCACAGGGCTTGGGGTAAGGGGATATTTAAGACTTGCCATACTGAGTCAGACCAAAGGTCCATCTAGCCCAGTATCCTGTCTTCCTACAGTGGCTAATGCCAGGTGCCCCAGACAGAATGACCAGAACAGGCTATCGCCAAGTGATCCATCTCCTGTTGCCCACTCCCAGCCTGCCCCTGCTCAGGTTGCAGCCCACGCTTGGGGACCCTCAACCCTTGCGGAGTCCTGGAGTCCAAGCTTCAGCCCAAGCCCAAACATCTACACTGCAATTAAACAGATTCTTCACCCAAGCCCGAGTCAGCTGGCAGGTGTCAGATTGCCGTGTAGACATACACTAACTTCCCTTCCTAACAGAAGTGATGTCAGCCTGGATGTTTGTAACTTGCTTTAAGACCCTCAGACAGAAAGCACTAGATGAGTGTAAGGTAGGGCTATTCATGCTTTATCATCACATCATTAATAAGAGTTATACTTTACCTACACTTACATTCTCGATCATTGCCTTTTTCAGAGAATCAAGTAGCATTTAGTCAAACCCTTTGCAGGCCAGGCTCAAAGGTTTTTTTTGTCAAGTCTTTTGTCATAGCCTTTCCCACTTTGATTTGAAGAAAGGGTGTTAAAATTCAGCCTGAAGCCATTACGCTTTAAAACCTAACAGTGTAAGGTGTTAATCATGCAATGGGCTGCATGTGGATACAGGGGCCCTCCCAAGGAGAGGACTGAGACCGGTTTGGAAGTCCTGAACATTCTTTTAAGGATAGCACTGAAATGAAAATCAAGTGCTGTTATGGTGCTATACACATCATGCGCCACAACTAATAATACACTGTTATTATTGAACTAATGTATGATCCGTTCTGCTGTTTCATTTTGACTCAGATCCAAAAATCCTTTAATGGATCAGTGTTTTAACAGCCCTTGTAATTAGGTTCAAGTGTTTTGTACCTTGAATAACTGCATGCCTGAAATTCCTATAATTCTCCACCATACACCTTCTTCTTTGCCTCTGTCAATCTATCATAATATAATGCCATTCTGAGGGAGGGAGAAGGGACACTCAATGTACTGCAAGCTTTTCTATATAGCATGGGGCACCGGCCAGCTCTCTCTATTGTTCTACAGGCATGCACCAGCTCAGCAATGTGGTTTCAGTCATTCTAAATCCCTTCCTTTGTGTTTTCCAGTGAACAGGGACAGCGGCTCTAAACAGTAACTTCCTTGCCTAGTGCACTGAGACAAAGAAAAGTACAACTACATAGTTATGACTCATGACTCAGCTAAAAAGATACAAATCAAACGGAACTCTCCTGAGAGAAACAGGAGCTGCACATTAACCGTGGTATCTGTTTGGCTTGTTTGTGTTTTTCCAATAGGCCCTCAGTCAGAAGTGAAGCCAGCTGCTCCTTATAATGAAATGTCAGTTACTTAAACTGGATGTTGGTGGTTTGACCACTTGCTTAACAGAGTTGGCCTTTCAATGGCCAAGAGGAAGTTTTGAAGTTAGCATCCTGTGAAGGAGGAGTATGGGGCGGGAAACCACTGTTCAGTGTCCTTGTGGTTTCAGTCTGTTCTTACGTAGCTGAAACAGGACTGATGTGCATTGATTTTCTATTTTTGCAACAAGAAGGTACCCTAAGCACTTGTAGAATGAAAATGATGAACCTGCAGAATGTAGCCAACATCCGCAAAAACTATTTGTTTTGATTGTGTCTTAATCTGAGTGTATCCCTTCTGCCCCTCTGAGTTGGCAGCAACAAGGGCCAGGTTCAGTACCCAGGGGTTCTGTTTCAGTAACACAATGCATAACCGGCTCGAGCCCCCACCCAGTGACCTGGGACACTCACATACCACACTTCCCTGGGTGCCTCTAGGAGGCAATACTTCCCCTCTCGCAAGCACGGAGTCTGAGTGTAGCAAAATCTTTTTAATAAAGGGAGGAATCAATGCAGCATCCCATTGGAGAAACACCACAAACTGGGTTATAACACAAACCATAAACAAAAGCCCACCTCCAAGTACGTTTGGCACTGTCCTTTTTCCCCTTAGGGTTTTAAGTCCAAACACCCCAAAGTCCAACAACCCAAAAGTCTCTGGTCAATGCCACCCCAGAGTTCGAGAGTTTATCTGTAGAGGTCCCTCCCCCCAGCCTGGATAGAAAGGGGCACCTTACGTGGTCCGGGGCCAACTGCCCTGCCTCTCCGTGGGTTCTGCTTCTGCCTTCTCCACGAACTGCTCCGCTTTACCAGCTGCTCCACTCTGCTCCTCCAGTCGTCCTCAGGAACTGCTCCGCTCCACCAGCTGCTCTGCTCCATGAGCTGCTCTGCAAACTGCTCGGCTCTGCTCTGCTCGCTCTGTGGGCCGCTCCACCCGTCCCACAGCTACTCCGCTCTGCCAGCCGCTCTGCTGCCACCAGCTGTCCCATGATCCGCTCCAGCCGTCCCCGCAACTGCTCCATTCCACCAGCTGCTCTGTTCCACAGTATATCTTCAGGCTCCCCCACTAGTTAGCACAGTACTCAGTGCTCTCAGCTCAGTTATTTCAGCTCTTTAGTGATTTCAACTCTTAGTGATCTCAGCTCTTAGTGGGGGAGCCCCAGTGCTAGTGCACCAATAGCCCAAAGTGAATTCAGCTCAGTAACCTGTATTTAGATTCTTGAGGGAATAAAAATCAACTCTGACATTCCACCGTGGAGAGAGGAGGGGGTGGAACTGGTGCATCTGGCTCCACAAGGAGACTGCACCACCAGGCACAGATACCTGTCCCCAGCCTCTCTCAATTCACTGGCTTTTGGAACCCATGTCCCTTGTCTAGCAAGTACCACCCAACTGAGGGTGAGTCATTTGTCACCAAGCAGTCCCACAGCTCAGCAGTCTGGGATAGGGTAGGCGTGCCTATGCAAATACACTCTCTGAAATTCTTTCCACCAGATGTCAGGGTAGAGCTTATCCTGACTCTGCTTACATGAGCTAACAGCATTTCATGCCATTTTTGCTGCTCCATGACTCATAAAACCAAGATTTTTTTTCAAGGAGTGAGGAATGGAGCAGTTTCTGGCAGCATACTGCTAGCTTCCTTACTGATATTGCTATTGCTATCAGTACTGCAAACATTCAAAAACCATGAGATTGGCTAAAAATCACGAGCTTTTAAAAACTAATATTTGGGCCTTTTATTTTTCTGGCTTCTTTGATTTTTGAACCATTACAGTGATAAAAACTGGACAGGTGATCAGAACACCCCATTTTTATTCTACCGGCTTGCTGAGTGAACTTGGGCAAGTCATCCAGGGCTCTGTGCCTCAGTTTCCCCATCTGTAAAATGTGCATAATGATATGGACTTCCTTAGTAAAGTGCTTTGAGCTCTACTGATGAACAGCACTCTGTAAGAGCTGGGTGATATTATAGCATTAATATTGATGATTTCCTTCACAACCACAAGGGCTAGAAACTTTTAAAACTGATATACTCAGATAATCCAAGGATTCCAGGAACTGGGACTTTGAGAAAAATACCAAACATCACAATACTTTCAATATAACTACACAACTGTTGTTGCATGTGATATTTTATCTGAAACCTGATAAAGAGCAAAGCCTGACAGTTCTGATTTTGTAAGTGACCCTGCCAGCAGGTAGGGTCATGGCGTCACGAACAGGATCTTGGGGTAACAATTGCTGCCTCCCTTGTCCCTGGAAGGAGGCCAAGACCTCTGGGACAGATGAGGATCAAACTAACCACCTGCAGTACCACTCGCTGCAAAGTAAACAGCAGCCTGAGGCCCTAGAGTGGGTCTGCACGATCGGCAAAGGCCAGAGCTCCAGGGTGTACACTACTCACCTGGGGCTCACTGATATGGGGTGCCTTTTAACTTGTCACCCCACATTCAGGGCCAGCCCTGCTGATTCCAGCCTCTGGCTAACATGCACTAAGGCAGGAGAGCCAGCTGCAGATTCAGATCCCACCCGCCTCTGGAGGGAGGTGGGGAGGGTCACGAAAGCCTGCGGGGGGACCCCATCTAGACTCATCCCTGAACCCTGAATTTTGCCGGGGTCCCCCGCCCACCAAATACTAACGGACCTGGTACAAAAACTGGAGGGGGTTCGGAAGCCCAAGAAACTGTGGCCTGATGTATACAAACCCCAAAAGGTGGCCACAGTCGCCTATGAAATCCTGGCCCAGGCCCTCGATAAGTTAACTATTTTTTATGGGGCCCTAACGGCCTCGGCCAAGGAGGCCGTTAGCCAACCTAGCCAGGGAGGGCCGCCACCACCTACTGCTAGCCAGCCCAGTCCCAACAGAACCCTCGAACACCCACCCCCATATGTTCACCCAGAGGCCCCACTTCCCCTTGAAAAAACCCCGCTATACCCCACCCTACCCTCAGCCCCACCAAATGCCCAAGCCCATACACCCCCACCCACTGTGACCTCCAGTGAAGCCCTGCCTATATCCATCAGTTGAATAAAGATTGATGGTCAGGGCAACGCCACACAGGTCACAGAATTCTGGCTCCGCTCCAAAGCTGAGATGAAGGAGTTCATCTCAGACACCGCTAGGGGAGCCAATGAGCCGCCATTACTGTGGTTGGGCCACTTGGCCCTGGAACATGGACAGGAGCTAGTAGATAGGGAAGAGGGCATAGTGTTAGCCAGGACCAGTAGCTGGTCCCGGGGTCTCACAGGGAGCCTGGTAATATCTAACACCGCATGGCCCCTAACTGCTCCAGCCCTGGCCTTCCTCCATTTACAGTACTTCCTTCAAGGGATCCAAATCCCCAAAGGAAGTGTCAAGGACCTCTCTTCCATAAGATGTGCCATCGGGGGGGGGGTCCTCTTCCCCCATCCCCCAACCTCATTCCTCTACCACTGCCTTTCTCTCTCTCTCTCTCTCTTTTAATCCCTTCCCCCACGTGTTCACCCTGCTCCTACTGCTGCCAAATCTCAATTGTATTACCGAAGTCTAGCATAAAACCCCATTGGTTACCCTTTTATACTCTGACACACCTCACATTTTACATTTACACCACTGTGACACATTTTTACCTAGAGTTGTTGGTTATTTAACACATTTTACCCATAACTGTTAGTTGGTTATATGCTGCTGTGACCCACCCTTTACATAAAAATCGTTAGCTACCTGTTACATTTATACTTCAGTGTTAATTGGTTACCAACTGTATTGTATCCCACTGTATTGTACCCCACTTTTGAAACCCCCTATACTATTTACTAAAAGAAACCCCTCCCCAATTGTCTACCTTAACAAACCCCATACCCCTCACTATTGAATTTTCCCTGTTTTTGCATTTTCTTAATAAAGTTTATTTTGCACCCCACCAGTGCAGTAGTTGTCCCCCAAGATCCCCTACCTGCTGGCAGGGTCAGTAAGCACTTAACCACATGAATAAATGTATTCACATGAGCAGTACCATAGGAGTCAATGGCTAAGCAAGTAGGCTTGGGCTTGTTTACATGAGAAAGTTGCACTGGTTTAAGCTAATGTATGATTTTAAACTGATTTAATTAAACTGGTGCAAATCCCTTTGTGGACAGTCTTATTTCAGTTTAAGAGAGTCTTACGTAGTTTAATTTATGTTGCTTTGGAGCAGGTTTAAGCTAAACCAAAAATGCCTCTTTGAAACTGATGCAGGGGTGTCCACACAGGGGTGTGCACCAAGTAAACTACATTCAAATAAAAACTGATTTAAGTTAAACTGATGCAACTTTCCTGTTTAGACAAGGCCTAGGATTCATGAGATCTGGGTCTGATTTCCAGCTCTTCCATAATTTCCTATGTGACCTTTCCTTATGGGGCTGGAGTGAGTAGTTAAGCCAATGGGACAGCTCTCTTCCATTGGCTTAGAGCAGCTACATTAAAGAGCTTACAGCGGTGCTGCTGCGTTGGTTCAGTGAAGCCATGCCTTTATTTTTTGTGAAGGGCTCTGAGGCGCAGGAGGGGGCTGCACAAGTAGCTAGAGAGACTGGCTTACCTATAGCTGATGATCCTTAAAGCACTTTGGGACTACTGAGTCATACTTGTCCTTCCACAGTTTAAAGAGACAAGGTGAGTGAGGTAATTTTTATTGGACCAACTTCTGTTGTTGAGAGAGACAAGCTTTCAAGCTTACACAGAGCTCTTCTTCAGGTCTGCATAAGCTTGAAAGCTGGTCTCTCTCACCAACACAAGTTGGTCCAGTAAAAGATATTACTTCATCCACAACACTGCAGACTTACATACATTTGATAGTTATCACCCCGTGTGAATATTTCTCTACATTTGACTCTTTTCTACTAATATTTCTTCAGTTCTGTATTGGCACTTGTACATTTCCTGTGCTTCATTCCCTGCTTCTCCACCAAAAGTATTCAGCAATCCCATCTGCTATGTAATCATATAGATGAAAGCAATTGCTTGATATATTTTACTCTCCCACTCTTTACCTGTAGAGGTTTTTTTTTAAAAACAGAAACAGGGTTTTTTGTAGGCTTGTATAACCATGAATGGAATATTAATAAAGATTATGTAAAAATACCCACATTATGTAACTAAACTTCATGATACAAAAGCCAAAAAACACTAACAAAAATATTCTGGAAAGTGACTTATGCATTTTCATGAACATTTCCAAAGGATTTATAGAGCAAATTACAGACTGAGAGTCTAAATCCTCTTTTTAGTCTAAATCCTCAGTTGTGTGCACAGGAAGACCGTATGCAGAACTCCACTGACTTTAATTATTAGGGGGTAGCCGTGTTAGTCTGTATCCACAAAAACAACAAGGAGTCTGGTGGCACCTTAAAGACCAACAGAGTTATTTGGGCATAACCTTTCATGGGTGAAAACCCCACTTCTTCAGACTTTAATGGGACACTGGGTGTACATAAGGGTCTGCCCACTGGAGGATCAGGGCCTAAATGTACAAAAACTGTTACTGACAGTAGTGATGAAAGGCAGTGAGTGACAGAGACTTGACGTAAACCAAGAGGAAATTGGATTCTAGTAAATAACCAATTTCTCATTAGTCCAGGGGCTGATTTGGGCTGCCTTACTTATGTCAAGTAGTGCCCTACTCTGAATATTTCCTTTGGTGAATGTAACTCTGTAAGGTATGTACTTTCCCAGCCGAGCAAACACAAAACAACCTGTGCAAAGTGTACTGCACATACAAATTTAAAAGGGTCAGACATTGGTCAGATAAAAACCAAATTTTACTTGAGTTCTTTCTGTACCAAATCTCAGTTTGTACTCCTAGCCATTTTCCCTTTAGAGCTGTTCAAAAAAAGAACTTTTTAAATGATACAAAAAGAAACTCCTAGTCCCCTTTACTCAAAATAGCTGAAGTGTTTTTGCTTAATCTTTCAAAACAAAACAAAAAAAAAGCACCATTGGATCACTTAGGCGGTTTGAGTGAGAACGGCAGAATGAGGCCTGGAATTCAAACAAGTACTCAAAAGCGCTTCATTTCATTTTCCTTTTAAATATGCAGTTTATAAACAGAGTTCACCATAGCAGCAATTCTTTGCCTGTTGTCCTTTCGGATGTGAACTGTAGCACAGCAATGAAGGAAACATTTAGTAATTATTGGCTTATCACTTAAAGCAGGATGGTCCCTTGGCCTCACACCTTCACATAGATGGGTAAGCCCCCATGCCCTTCCTTACACTTCACATAGACTTTGGGGCTGGGCTTGCAGAGGTAAGTAGGTACTATTCACTGACTAGTCCCTATGGCTGTCAGGGGGATGGGGAATGAGCAGAGTCCTAGTTCTGCCCAATAGGCACTGGCCAGAAGAGCTGAGCCAGCAGGGGTAGGTTGTGATTTGTTTCTGGTACAGATCAGCAGAACAGCTGGCTGAAGCCTTTGATGGAACCATGTTCTATTGGGGTGCACAGTTCCACCAAAACTGAAATCCTTTATGACATCGGGTTGTTTGGGCCAGAATTTCATTTTGGCAGGAATCCCCCACCCTCAAATTCCAACAATGTTCCCTTTCATCATTGTTGGAACAAAAGGTATTGTTTTTAATTACTCCAGTTGTTTTACTGTTGCTTCTATCATACAGAAGAAACTTACCAAAACAAAAAAAACCCCAACCTCAAAATCAAACCAAAACATTTCAACTGACCTATTTTTTTTTTTATATTTCCTTTACCAAAAGATTTTAAACATTTTTAGTTTTTGTTCCAATTTGGAGCGAAGCCAAATTTCAAAACCTTTCCCAAAACGGAACTTATATCCTTTGCACTATTCTAGTCAGCAGCAAATTACTGTCCCTTGGAGGAAGGTGGGGGCAGGAAGGAAATCTGGCTTTTGAAATCACACTTCATTTCCAGAGATGCTCCTGGGGTGACACAGCAAGTGCTGCTCTGATGATAGGCATATTCCAGCAGCCCAATTCCTCCCATACATATAGTAGGAACTGCCATTACCATTAAAGCTAAGGTCATATGCTTGCATTAACCCTGCTTTCAGTAATTCACACCTACTTGATTTTTCACCTTTCAGGCTGAAGTTTTCCAGGCTTGGACACTACCAATGTGAATATTTTTTGTGCGCCTACACTTGTGCGAAAATTTAAGCAAACAATTCAGCAATTTTTAAGTTCCAGAAGAGTAAGGGGGAAATATGTTTCTCATTATAAAGTAATTCTTATGACTTTTTTTTAAGCAGCCCTTCTGTTGAAATGGCTAGAGATAAACAATTGAAATTCACCATGGAACTAATTCTCCCAATGAAATTTGATTGTACCAAGTTACAACCCTTTGAAGATTGAATTAGCCAGGCATGTAGGAGTGTTAGTGGGGGGAAGGTTACTGAGTGTTGTATTAGACCTGACCCATTGTTTTAAACATGGTAAGAACTATTTTTTTTTTCCCATCTCATTCCTGTATCTAAAGTTGTATAAAACACCCACGGGGAAGGAAAAAAAAATCTTTTGAGAACAGAAGCTACAGCCTGGGAGTAACAGCTCAGCCCCTGTGGGGAAGATCCCCTGATAGCTAGTCACCAGGCTAAGTAAGGTGTGGCCCAGGGAAGCATAGAACACCATCACTTGTATTAAAAATAGAAGCTGACCAAACGAAGTAAGGAACCAGTTACACAGGATAAGGAGGAAAATGAATAAATACAAAATGTAAACAGATATAATTTTTTTTTAAACTAATTCTTAAATTTTGGGTGTCCAACTTGAAACTTCTTAACAGGGCCTGATTGGATGTTTCAGAAAGTGCTGGACACCGGAAGACCCTTTAAGGTATCAAGCTGGGCACCCAAAACATTCTGAAACAATACAAGCAAGTAAGTAAACAGATAAATTGAGACAGGAGAGCGAGCAGCAGCAGATGGAGAGGCAGAAATGCAATAATTATTTGAATTATTTTTGACATTTTAATATAGTTTTTCTATTTTATGGGCTTGATCCTGTAAAATAAAGTTAAGCATATGCTGAAATGCTTTGCTCGATTGGGACCAGAGTACTTAACGCCTTGTGGATCAAACTCTTATCATCAAATGTTCTGGTTCCTTCAGAATAAGAATCCCAGCTAGTCTTGGTCTGCTTTCTAGAAATAAACATGAGACCTACTGTAATTTTTTGTCCCTGCTTTCCAGCCAAGCTTTTCACTTAAAAATAAATGGAACACAGAGGACCTATGTCAATTATGTATGAGATTAAAGGAAAAAAATAGGCATGAAAATCAGAAATTCCAAAACTCCTCAGTCCGGTCTGGATAACTCAAATAGAATCAGTGACATTGGATCTATTTAATGTTTACTGTCCTAACTCACAGATAAACAATCAAAATAATACTCTGATTCCATTTCTCTTCTGGAAATTCAGTGTTAGTGGTCACCAAGGTACCAGACTGACAACACTGGAATCTAAAGCTCTGTCTACAGAACAGTTAATTAAAAAACAAACAAACAAAAAAAAAAACATAGTGGCCACGCAAGCCTCTCCTCATCCTGTCGCACCTCTGACCGGGAACACGGTACCAAGGCGGCAGGGGAAGCGGCTAGTTCAGTCTATGTCCAAACAATCCTTTGGACTATTTGGCACCATTTTTGCTGAGACCAGTAAAAAAGCCCAATTACTTTGTGAACAGAAAATGCAGCCACCGCTTTTCATACAGACAGTACTCACCCATCTCTGTTAGATTTGAAACTGCTGCAGTGGTTAAAGGTTCAGAAGCCCATTCACAATCCCCTAATCCATCCACCACCCACAGCTGGGACATTCTCTGTTTAACTGGAGGCTACAATTCTAATTTGTGGGAAGTGATCATTTCCAGTAAGTCACACGTGCAAATATTAATTCCATATGAATCTGGCACCATTTATTGTAGAAACAAATTGATGATGCAGCACAGCTTTAACATACTTCCATAGTAAGACAACATGACACTTCAATGCAGGAGAAAACACAACAGTTCTTAAAGCTGGTAAAGAGAAGCAGTAGCCATTTCCTAGAAATGAAGTCAGCCAGACTCCCCCGGAGCACCAGTAGGCAGGTGTGCCAGGCTTCTCTTTTTGTAGTGTTGGTTAGGTGGAAAAAACAAAGCAAAGTGTCCTTCACCAACCTGCTCCTCTCCAGGAATGTTTGGAAAGGGGATTTTTACCTGCACTACATGATGAATACTCTAAGTTGGGTCCCTCTGATTTTCAATCACCCATTCCTTCTAGACTATAATTTTCACTCATAATTGGGTTTAATCGGGTGTGTAGCAGCCAAGTGTACATTTATAGTAAAAGAAAGCTCCAAGTGTGAATTCTGTACTAACAGCACAATTCTCTCAGACTCAGGCGCCTGGGGCAACTTCCAAAAATGAAGTTGCTCTGGTTCTTTTCCCGATATCACTGATTTTTAACCTGTGAACAGGGCTAGAGTAACCGTAGAAGAGAACTAAAAAGTATTATCCTTACTCTCTGCACTGGCCTCATTTTAGTACATTTCTACTGGCAAATTTACAACATGAGCAGAATTTGAGAGTTCCATCGCTTTGAATGCTTAAGGTCATAAAAAAAGGTTGTCAGATTGAAAATCATTTTAATACATACACCCAGCCATTCCACTTCAAGTGCAATCTTCACATTGCTTAGAATTCAAACCATAGCAACGTACTTCTTTGTCGATGCACAGGACACTGAATGTATGGTATGGCAATATCTTTCCCCTCTCCCCGCCCCCCTTTCTCAGTGGGGAAGACTCCTTCTGTCTGTCTCACATGTAAGCTGCTTGTTGTAAATTTGCTCTCTAATTACTCTGTATTAATTGTGAAACCATGTTCTTGAACATGAAACATTTACATATTGGAAACGTGTATAGTAGAACAGAGTCCGATAACACCAATTAAAATATTGGTAAAAAGAAAAATTAAAATACAATAAAAACCTCTAGAAAACCAGGAAGTTCCTGGACATTAAAATTGTAGAAGCATGTCAACTTCATCATAAAAATTAAAAAAAGGTTCCTTATTACATACCATTCCTCCTCCTCCCAACACCACACATAATCCCTTCTCTCCCTTATGCCCTGTCAATGATAGACATCTTCCTACCCGTTTTAATTCAGAAAATATTAAGAGGTGGCAGAAAATAGTGCCTAGCACACTGATTTAAAATTCTAGGTTTTAGATCAAGTATCTGATAAAGTCCTAGCATGAGGCTATTATACTAGAGCTAAGTAGTTTCTTGTTACAGAAATAACATACATGCACTGTCATGTGACTTCCAGTACAAACAGTACACAGATAAAATGGTTAAACTGAAAAGCTTTTGTAGCTTTCTGGGCATCAATATGAAAGGCACTTTTCAGGTCACATGACTTTAGTACAGTGATTCAGTATAGCCTTGATATCTCAATACTCCTTCAGTTTCCATGCAAGTGGCGGCCATTGACTGCCCAGTCCTGCACTTCTCCACTGCCAAATAATGCAAAGAAAATTGCTCCAAATAAATTAATAGAAGCAGCAATATAGAAAACAGTCTGCCATTCTCCCACAGTATTCTGCCAAGAGAAAAAAATAAAAGCAATCAGTTTACAGCATCATATCTTCGAATGAAGAGTTGCTAAAAAGACATGCTCTTTCTTGTCAAATGGAAATTGTACACAGTGCACTTTCACATTGACATCAAAAGCATTACAAACACAAAAGGTTAACTTAAATAGCAGTATGAGTCAAATGCATTTTAAAACCATGCAATTTAACATTGAGATAAGGGCTGTTCCATCCAGTTTGTCATTTAAAGTGAAACAAAGTCCAAATGTATTGTCTCAAAATTGTATTTGGGCTAAACCAGTGCATGGAAAATGATTCTAATGGAAAAGACTATTCAGTTTTCAGAGCAGCACAAATCTTTCCTATGCTTTATGGGTAATCAGTTTTATTATTTGTTACTATATTACTATTCCAGCCATGGGCTTTACATCAACATTTCAGCCCTGGATAGATTTTGGCCCACAGAGAAGTTAACTATTGGCTGTGAAGCGATGTCACTGAAACAAGGATGGAGGTTTATAGTCTAAAAAAAGTCTAGGATGCATTAATGACATTGGCTAATACTTTTCTAAGAAAATAAAAATAAATACTGAGGTTTACATATATGTAGACGTTTTAAGGTTAAAAAGCCACCTTTAAAATAGCAGGTGACTATTCAAACAAGCTTGCAAAGTGTCTTTATTGGTAAAGAAAGGAAAAGGGCAGCTGAACGAGACTGTATTAACACCAGACTAAACAGTATAAAAGAGAATTTTTGTTAAGCTGTCCAGACAAAGCTGATCTGTTTGGACCCACAGCATTAAATAATACTTCAGTGTTTTTCAAAGCAACGGTTGGAGTGATTTATTACTAGGTTACTCAATTCACCAATTGTACTAGTAAAGTCACTCATCCCACTCTCTCCCTAAAGTATTCTTAAATAATTCTATCAATAATTTTAAAAGAAAAGCATTTTGGTTATGTACAGTAAAAGCTTTGTTATCTGGCACATTGGGAGAATGGGAGGTGCCAGTAAGTGAAAAATTCCAGTTAATTAAGAGGGAGGGAGTTTGGGTGTGGCAGGGGGCTCAGGGCTAGGGGTTGAGGTGTGGGCGGGGGTGCAGGCTCTGGGAGTTGGGGCGCAGGAAGGAGCTCTGGGCAGGGAGTTGGGGTGCGGGAGGGGTTTCAGGATGCCAGATCTGGGCAGCGTTCACCTTGGGAGGCTCCCTGCAAGCAGCGACAAGTCCTTGCTGCTCCTAGGCGGAGGCATGACTAGGTGGCTCAGTGTGTTGCCTCCACCTGCAGGTGCCGCCAGGGCCGGCGCTAGCATTTAGGCAGCCTAGGCAATCGCCCAGGGCGCCAGAATAATTGGTGGGCGCCGTTTTGCCAGAGGGGGCGGCAGGCGGCTCCGGTGGAGCTGCCGCAGTGGTGCCTGCGGAGGGTCCGGTGCTCTGTGCCTCCGGTGGAGCTGCCGCAGTCGTGCCTGCGAATGGTCGGTGGACAGCCCGCAGGCATCACCACCGGAGCCACGGAGCACCGGACCCTCCGCAGGCACCACTGCGGCAGCTTCAGCGGAGCCGCGGGACCAGTGCGCAGGGTGGCAAAATTGCTGTCCGCCTAGGGTGCTCAAACCCCTAGCGCTGGTCCTGGGCGCTGCCCCTGCAGTTGTGGAGCCAGGGCAGTGCACAGAGCCGCCTGGCTGAGCCTCTACTTAGGAGCACCAGGGACTTCTTGCCACTGGCAGGGAGCTGCCAGAGGTGAGCGCTGCCCAGAACCAGCACTCCACAGCCCCTCCTGCACTCAGAACCCCTCCCAGCCATTCCTCCGCCTAGAAGCGGCAGGGACATGTTGCTGCTTCCAGGGAGCTGTGCAGACCCAGGTAGGGAGCTGAGACAACTGGACTGTAAACCAGACTTTCAATGAAGATCAGAAATGCCAGTTAATAGAGCTTTCCGGCTGGTAAAGTGCCAGATAACACAACTTTTACTGTACATGATTGCTTCTTATTTTATGACTAAGTAGTGCTGGGAATAAAAAGTCTCAGATTGGGTATCTAAATCATGTCTCTGAGGACCTGTAAAGTGTTTTATAATATACATTAAAATCCCAGGATACAAATTACAAATAAATACAATTGAAAGGAGTTCCTTCCTTGTTTATCTGACAAGTTTTTAATTCAGGATTCAAACGCCCTCATTCTTCCATAACTAACCAAGGCAGTGTTTACCTCAACCTATTAACACATGTTAAAATACACCCACCTTTTTTTTTCCCCTTAATGAAGACAAGGCCAAAGTCATTGACAGCCAAATAGCTAACGCCCTATGTGGCTCTTTGAAATGCAACTTCACATTTTACTGCTAGTATAACAGCCATCAAGATAAAAGCCAGGGCATAGAGCTTTATCACAACTTAAGAGTAAGACTAGCATATACATCATGTTTTATCCCTATATAAAACAGCATCTCAGAATGGAGAGTGTCCATTAGAAGAAGGAAGATGAAATTTTATCAGTGAAATAACAAACTAGCAGTCTTACATGATGAGTCAGGCTTTTCGCAATGACTGGCCCCACCATTCCTGGGATAGTGGCAAATGAATTTGTGATTCCGAGCAGGATCCCAGCATATCTGTAGAAGAAATTGTTCACACTGCTTATTAACTTATTCCCGTATTTGATGAAACTGTTTATTATAGGAGCCAAACCACCTTCAGCTGTAGTCTCGTCAGATCACATGAGCTAAACAAAGCCAAGGCAAGTTAGTCCTTGCATGGGAATGGCTCCCATTTATTTATTTTAAGAGCAATTCAGTGTCACCTTAAAACGAGTTACTGGCTTAGGTGCTTCATGCTGGCCAGTTACAGGGTTGCCACCTTTCAGCTAGGCCAAAACCAGTGAACTGCAGAGTCTCATCCAACCTCTTACACCAAGCCATGCACTCTTTGATAAGCCCCAACCATTTGTCTAGGATGGATCCATTGGAGAGGTGAGGAGAAAAAGGGGTTGGAAGGTGGAGGTGGGTAGTGTGTGGCGCATGACAGGGTGATGTGGGATAAACAAAGAAGATCCAGATGCCATTGCGAATAAGACAGGAGGCATTAAGGATTTCTCCATTTATCTTTTATTGCAAAGCATAAGTTCCACCAACGAAGGGCTTTCGAACACATGCTCCATTTGTTCCCTTCAGATTTGTATGGGTCATGGCACACAACTGGTGGGTGGGTTTAACTTACGCCACCCATCTTTCTGGTTGCCACACCTACTTTTTCCAAGTCCATTTGCAGACATTTGGATCGCTCTGGAATTCCAGGGTGTGCTGCTCTCAACACACACAGCAGCAGTCTTACTTAGATGGAGACTTGTTCTGTAATCTCAAGAAACTCATTTAACCTCTTTGAGCCTCAATTTCTCCTCCCTGTGCCTGTAAAATGAATATATTTACCTCTTAAAGGGATGCTGCAAGGCATATGGATACCATGTTTGCAAAATGCTCTACCAGTGAAGAACATTAAAGCAAGTCAGTGGCAGAAGTGAGACTAGAACTAAAAATTTTATTCTTCCAGTTCAGAGCTCAAGGGATCACACAAGCAGAAAGAGGTAACACGGCAAGATCTGCAGGCTGGATTTGCTGCCCCCAGAAGCCACATAAAAACCAATAACTAAAGTCGGCCAAGAGCTAATAAAAGGAAAAGGAGATATTCCTAATAGTTGTACTGGTTTAACTCACCATTTAACACAAATGGGATGAAATCCTGGCCTCCCTGAGTACAATGGCAGAATTCCTGTTCACTTCAGTATTTCACCCCATGGAACCAATAGCCTTCCTAAAGAGATACGCACAGCCCTGGCATTTTACCTACCGAAATAGGAGAATCCAGAAGGAATCTCACACTGGAGATAAAAGGCGATGATGCATATGTACAATAGGGGTGTCGGAACATTTTGTATAGTGGGGGTGCTCACAGCCATTGAACCAAACTGTAAACTCTGTATATAATGGAAACCACTTCAAGCTGCCCCGCACCCGCCAAGCACCCCTTGTTCCAGCACCTATGCGTACAATCAGATGGGGTTAGCAGCATATGTGTGTGTGTGTTCTCAATATAGCATTTACAAGGGAGCTTCACATTCAAGCATC
Source organism: Gopherus flavomarginatus (assembly GCF_025201925.1). NCBI lineage: Eukaryota > Metazoa > Chordata > Testudines > Testudinidae > Gopherus > Gopherus flavomarginatus. The sequence goes on along the minus strand of NC_066620.1, from coordinate 159,196,041 downwards.
GAGCCTATTGGCTGATTTTTATTTAAAGTCAACACACTTACCAAGCTTTATTAAGGCAGTGCACTGTATTTTACTTCAAACTTTGAAATTTTGAATAAAGTGATATTTATTTCTTTTAAATAAGGTATGTATTCATATTCCTTTGGTAACCTGAAAGTGCATAAAAATTAATATGGCATTCAGCTTCACAGAGCCCAAGGGTAAAAGCCTCTAGAGGCAGATAAGTGTATATAACAAGCAGGGCCGGTGCAACCATTTAGGCGGACTAGGCGGTTGCCTAGGGCGCCGAGATTTGGGGGCGCCAAAAAGCGCCCCCAATTTTTTTTTTTAAAGTGGTTGAGCAGCCGCTGCTGCTGGGACAGAGAGGGAGTCTGAGCTGCTGGCAGCAGCCAGCAGCCCAGCGGGTCCCCCCCGGGTCAGGGCGCCGCTGCGGCAGCCGGCAGCCCAGGGCTTCCTCTGGGTCAGGGCACCGCCGCGGCAGCCAGCAGCCCAGGGCTTCCTCTGGGTTAGCGCGCCAGCAGGGTCGCCCAGAGAGGGGGGGCAAGAGGGGCAATTTGCCCCAGGCCCCGCAGGGGCCCTCACGAGAGTTTTTTGAGGCCCCTGGAGCTTCTTCTGCTCCCGGTTCTCGCTGGCGGGTGGGTCCTTCCGCTCCGGGGCGGAAGGACCTCCCGCCGATGAATTACCACCAAAGCGGGACCCGGTGCCGACATGCAGCCCGGTCTTCGGCGGTAATTCGGCGGCAGGGTGGCCCTTCCGCTCTGGGACCAGTCACCGAAGTGCTCCGGAGACCCGCAGCGGGGGCCCTCTGCCACAGAATTACCGCTGAAGACCCAGCTGCACTTCGGCAGCTGGTCCTGCTTCGGCAGTGGGGGGGCCCCGCAGCGGGTCTCCGGGGCACTTCGGCGGCAGGCAGGGCCGTCCTTAGGATTTATGGGGCCCTACGCAGTATTATTAAACTGGTGCCCCTATGCCGGATGGCAGCCCAAGCTCACAGCCTGGTGGGGGAGGGGGAGGAGGGACTTGACAGCAAAGGATAATGAGATGCCCAGCCTGCCTCATGGTGGCGGAGAGTCACAGTTCCCCGCAGAGACTTCCATGCACTCTCCCTCATGCAGAATGGACATGAAGAAAGTACCTAATTAAAAGCACTAAAATTTGGGAATAAAAAATGTCAGTCACAGGTTTTTTGATATGCCCTGAAGTTTGTCAGAGATTTATCTGCAAAAACTTCATAGTAAGGGTGAGTCAGCTGTCCTGCTGAATACAATATTACATGTAATGGAATACATGATGCAGCTCTTCTCTGTTTTACATTTTCTTCATCAGTATTTCTAAGTTGAATTTATATTTTAAATGTACTCAAATCTTAAGCCAGCATTCCAGATTACTACATATTTAACTCACTGAAACAAAGACATTCTTTTAAATTAATCAGAGAGGTTTAGTGTGTTCAGAACAATGTTCATTGCTTTTAGAAAAAGGGAACAGTAATTTACTTTGTGTGATCTCCATAACAAGAGACATGGTTATGAAATTTCACCAACTTTAAAAAAATATGTTTCCAAAGATTTTAGGTATAACAAGGATTTTGTCTTACTAAGGTACTGATTTTGCTGGAGGGTTCTTTTAAAACTAGTTTGTCGGCTAGTCAGAAGTAAAGAAAGGGAACTCTTTGTCCAGCCATCTGGAAGGGAAGGACTGTTGTCCCTTTAAGGGCTCTCTTCAGTGGGGAGTGGGGGGAGAGGTGGTGAAGGGATGGACAGAAAGGACAGGAAGACTTGGAAGCACTTTTTTTTTTTTTTTAAACTATAGTAATTAAAATGTGTATTTTAGATAAGGGAGGTCTTTTGAAGGATTTATTTAAAAAACTATGTGTGAAGATCCACACATTTAAGGCTAAAGATGATTGTGCATCTAAAACTCTATGCAAGCATTTTTTAGAAATGTGATTTTATAATCTTCACCAGCTCACTAATGAAATATTTTTAAAGCAAATTTTAAACTAAGGTCCTGTAGACTGACATGTTCTGTGTAAATATTACATTAATGCACAACTGTTTTTGTCAGTAAAGTCAGAAACTGACAGTATAAAAATTTATTTGGGCATAAGCTTTCGTGGACATCTGATGAAATGGGTTCTAGTCCACAAAAGCTTATGCCCAAATAATTTGTTAGTCTTTGAGGTGACACAAGGACGTGTCCTTGTTTTTGCTGATACAGACTAACAGGACTACCACTCTGAAACCTGTCAGTATATACCTTGGGGTTGGCAAATGCCTGTTAAATGGCTTTATTACCCCTTGAATGTCTCTTTAACAGTTTCAATGTTGTGCTAATAGGTCTGGCAGGCTGGAGGTTTTTTCACTTTTAACTACTAGATTCCCTCCCAAGGAAGACTCACTAGGCTAGAGCAGCCATCTGTGGGAGCCTGCAGGAAGGGTCAGAACAGGGATAGGAAAACAAGAGGGTGGACACTAAGACCCAGTAGTGCCCCAAATTTTCAGGTGCCCTATGCAGCTGCCTATGTTGCCTATGCCTAAGGACGGCCCTGGCGGCAGGTCCCGGAGCGGAAGGGCCCCCCGCCGCCAAATTACCACCAAACCAGGGGCCCCCTGCCGCCGAAGACCCCAGGAATCCTCTGGGCTGCCCTGGTGCGCAGCTGGCAACCCAGGGAGGTCCCCTGGGTCAGCACGCCGCTGCCGGCAGCCGCCAGCCAGGGCCGCCCACAGTGGGGGGGGGGCAAGAGGGGCAATTTGCCCTAGGCCCCGGGCTCCGCAGGGGCCCCCACGAGAGTTTTTCAGGGGCCCTGGAGCAGGATCCTTCACTTGCTCCAGGGGGCCCGGAAAACTCTTGCGGGGCCGGGCCCCAGAGCTTCTTCCGCTCCCGGTCTCTGCCGGCGGGGGGGGGGTCCTTCTGCTCTGAGGGGGAAGGACCCACCGCCAGCGAATTACCGCCGAAGCGGGACTTGCCGCTGCAGTGCAACCCGGTCTTCAGTGGTAATTCAGTGGTGGGGGGCCCTTCTGTTCCAGGACCCGCCGCCAAAGTGCCCCGAATACCCGCGGCAGGGGTCCCCCGCCACCGAATTACCGCCGAAGAGCGGGCTGCACTTCGGCGGCGGGTCCCGCTTCGGAGGTAATTCGCCGGCGGAGGGCCCCCACCACGGGTCTTCGGGGCACTTCAGCAAGGCTGGGGGGGCGCAAGGTGGAAGTTTCGCCTAGGGCGTGAAACTTCCTTGCACCGGCCCTGATAACAAGACACTATGAAGCCCTTAATGGACCAACGTGCAGTATTTCTTCCTTACAACATTTAAGCAGTGCAACAATATTAATATGCAATTTCAAAGCTCATCTAGGCCCCAGAGAAGCATTTGCAACTCATTCCTGGCTAAATGTCTTTCATTTTTAGTGTTTCTGACATGGGTTGTGTACTTGATAACACATAGTCTGATGCACATAACCGTGGTGCAACTCCCTGTACAATGTGAAGAATCTAACATGAAAGAGGAAGCTAAATATGACAAATCTGCAAAGCAAAACAGTTCATATGACTAAGATCTTCTATAACATAGTAGGGGGATGCATGAATACAATGGACTCACGGATTAAGTAAGGGGCAAAATGAGGAGACAGGGCAAGATATGTGTGTTCAGCGCATCAGAGAGCCATGGGAACAAGACGAGGGATCTATGATGAGCGAGATATTAAGAAATCATCATCATTAAGGAAATATATTACTGTAATTGGTTGAATTAGCCAACACTTCAGGAAAGAAGCCAGAAGTGAATATATTTTCCCCACACTGACAATTTTTCCCCTTCCCCAATAATTTCGAATGTTTACAACATCCTGGGAAGAGACGCACCTACATTTGTATATTATAATTCATGTTTTCTACTTGGGTATGAACATTTTTGTTCATTTATGGAAATATTTCCTGCAACTTAAAATTTATTATACAAATTCCTGCTCTAGTGTGTTACAATTTTTTGAATAGTAAAAGGCCCTTTGGTAATAGCCAACAAGCTCATCACTATGTTCTTTTATATGCCCACAGTAATTCCACAATTCATTTTCTCCCCCTTCTATGGCGAGTGTCTGCCTCAGTCTGAAGTTTTTTCTGGAAGATTTCAGTCAAAATGGTTCAGCTGTCTCCAAGCATGACTTGTTTTTACTGGGTCTCATTTTGCCCATGTCAAAAAATTCTGGCAAACTTTTCTTTGAAAAGTGCTAGGGCTTCCCTGCTTTGGAGCAGGGTATTGAAATGTGCCAGAGAGAGAGAGAGCGAGAGTGTGTGTGAACAGGGGTGGAGGAGCTGTTGCTTCTGGACTGATCATTTTGCCACCCCTAGGAATATCTGACCAAATATAACCTTTGGGTAAAAAGAGCAGTTTTCACATGTTCACTAAAGGCTTCTTAGATAGCAGCTAAATTTCCTGAAGATTCCATCTACATTGGGCATATTCAGCAGGATGGGGAGTGGGAGAAAAGTAGGACTGAGTGGGCAAAGACACCTGTAATGGAGAGTCCGGAGAACTGAGAATAGGATGTGCTGGGCAAAGAGGTTGGGAACAGAAGCCTGAGGAATGCAAGGCACTGCATTTAGCCGTATGGAGTGGAAATCCATCAACCTCATGAAGAAACTTGCACAAATACAGACAGATATCATCTTCCTTTCCAAATGCAAACGGATGGACATCATACCAAATGGACTAAAGGTAAAAAATCCAATGCTATCTACATACTACACAGACCACAGTGAGAGATTATGCCATACTCTATCAAAAAAACTGAGGAACCACCTGATCTGCATCCTATACAGCAAACAGGAAAACATCAAAAAAGAGCTCTCTAACCTGGAGACTCTCATTAATAACCAAACTTCTATACAAACGGACTTCACTAAAATAAGACAGGAGATCTACATTACTCACTTCACCTCTCTACAAAGGAAAAAGGACTGTAAGCTGTCTAAACTCCTACCTGCCACATGGGGCCACAACTGTGGTACCCCCAACCCACCCAGCAATATCGTCAATCTATCCAACTACACACTCAGCCCAGAAGAAAAGTCTGTCCTATCTCGGGGACTCTCTTTCTGCCCTGCCACCCCCACCAACATGATACAGTTCTGTGGCGATCTGGAAGCCTACTTTCGCCGTCTCGGACTCAAAGAATACTTCCAGGACAACACTGAACAGTGCACTGATACACAGGTGCCCTCCCACCAACAGCACAAGAAGAACTCCACATGGACTCCTCCTGAGGGTCGAAATGACAGCCTGGACCTATACATTGAATGCTTCCGCCGGCGTGCACAGGCAGAAATCGTGGAACAACAACATCGCTTGCCTCACAACCTAAGTCGTGCAGAACGCAATGCCATCCACAGTCTCAGAAACCACCCTGACATTATCATCAAAGAGGCTGATAAAGGAGGTGCCGTTGTCATCATGAACAGGTCTGACTACCAAAAGGAGGCAGCCAGACAACTCTCCAATACCAAATTCTACAGGCCACTTCCCTCAGATCCCACTGAGGAATACACTAAGAAACTACAGCATCTACTCAGGACACTCCCTACACTAACACCAGAAGAAATCAACATACCCCTAGAGCCCCGACCAGGGTTATTCTATCTACTACCCAAGTTCCACAAACCCGGAAATCCTGGACGCCCCATCATCTCGGGCATTGGCACTCTCACTGAAGGACTGTCTGGATATATGGACTCTCTACTCAGACCCTATGCCACCAGCACTCCCAGCTATCTCGGTGACACCACTGATTTCCTGAGGAAACTACAATACATTGGTCACCTCCCAGAAAACACCATCCTAGCCACCATGGACGTAGAGGTTCTCTACCCAAACATCCCACACACAGATGGAATACAAGCTGTCAGGAACAGTATCCCTGACGATGCCACAGCACAACTGGCTGCTGAGCTCTGTGCCTTTATCCTCACACACAACTATTTCAAATTTGATGACAATATATATCTCCAGATCAGTGACACTGCTATGGGCACCCGCATGGCCCCACAATATGCCAATATCTTTATGGCTGACCTGGAACAACGCTTCCTCAGCTCTCGTCCACTCATGCCCCTTCTCTACCTAAGCTACATTGATGACATTTTCATCATCTGGACCCATGGGAAGGAGACTCTGGAAAAATTCCACCACGATTTCAACAGCTTCCACCCCACCATCAACCTCAGCCTGGACCAATCTACACGGGAGGTCCACTTTCTAGACACCACGGTGCAAATAAGTGATGGTCACATTAACACCACCTTATATCGAAAACCTACCGACCGCTATGCCTACCTTCATGCCTCCAGCTTCCATCCCGGACACATCACACGATCCATTGTCTACAGCCAAGCACTGAGGTACAACCGCATCTGCTCTAACCCCTCAGACAGAGACCAACACCTACAAAATCTCCACCAAGCATTCTCAAAACTACAATACCCGCACGAGGAAATAAGGAAACAGATCAACAGAGCCAGACGTGTACCCAGAAGCCTATTACTGCAAGACAAACCCAAGAAAGAAACCAACAGAACTCCACTAGCCATCACATACAGCCCCCAGCTAAAACCCCTCCAACGCATCATCAAGGATCTACAACCCATCCTGGACAATGATCCCACACTTTCACAGGCCTTGGGTGGCAGGCCAGTCCTTGCTCACAGACAACCAGCCAACCTGAAACATATTCTCACCAGTAACTGCACACCGCACCATAATAACTCTAGCTCAGGAACCAATCCATGCAACAAACCTCGATGCCAACTCTGCCCACATATCTACACCGGTGACACCATCACAGGACCTAACCAGATCAGCCACACCATCACCGGTTCATTCACCTGCACATCCACCAATGTAATATACGCCATCATATGCCAGCAATGCCCCTCTGCTATGTACATCGGCCAAACTGGACAGTTTCTACGGAAAAGGATAAATGGACACAAATCAGACATTAGGAATGGCAATATACAAAAACCTGTAGGAGAGCACTTCAACCTCACTGGCCACACTATAGCAGACCTTAAGGTGGCCATCCTGCAGCAAAAAAACTTCAGGACCAGACTTCAAAGAGAAACTGCTGAGCTTCTGTTCATCTGCAAATTTGACACCATCAGCTCAGGACTGAACAAAGACTGTGAATGGCTTGCCAACTACAGAGCCAGTTTCTCCTCTCTTGGTTTTCACACCTCAACTGCTAGAACAGGGCCTCATCCTCCCTGATTGAACTGACCTTGTTATCTCTAGCTTGCTTGCTAGCATATATATACCTACCCCTGGAAATTTCCACTACATGCATCTGAGGAAGTGGGTATTCACCCACGAAAGCTCATGTTCCAAAACGTCTGTTAATCTATAAGGTGCCACAGGATTCTTTGCTGCTTTGACTGGGGCTGGCTAAGTGAGGAAGTGAGATTGGGACAAGAATTCAGGAGTAGAAAGACACAAGTTGGAGGGGATAGGGTGAAAAGGGTCATGCTTGGGGGGAAAATGAACAGAAGATTCTGTACTCATTAGTACCACTCCCTCCACTGAGCCTAGAATGGAACCCAAGGTATCTTAAATCTAATAATTCCTCTGCTCCCAGCAGATATCTGTGAAATCTACAGGCATCCCCCTCTAGGGCTGGTTATGCAGAGGATGACAAACTACTATTACTCTCTGTTACACCATTAGCTCAAATGGCCGATATCTGTGTGATTGATCTAAGAGTTCCAATCCTGCTGATGGCCCAGGTGGGGGTCAATATGATGGTACTTTTTTTTTTTTTTAAGTTTGCTTTTTTTTAAAAAAAAACTTAGGAAGTCACACATACAAAAGCTAGGTTAAAAAACATTAAATTACTAAGTCAAACATTCAAAACTTAGACAAAGCCAGAATTAAGAATATCCGTGTAACCTTAATTCGGCCCTCTTGTGTGCACTATAATACAGTCTCTCATTATATGATTACATAATATTTTTTGCAAAGGACTTGTGACTTATTCACTGCACAGGATGGAGCTGCTCTGGGGATAAATCAGGATTGGGTAGGGAAGGAGATTGGCCTCCAGGACCCTAGCCTCACTTGTTGCAGAAATTGGAAGGTGTGTAGTGACTGTGGAAGGGGATTGCAGAAACAGAAAGAATGGCTCATGGTTAAAGCAGTTAAATGCTGCACCTAATACATGGATTCTATCCCTGCCTCTTCCACAGAGTACCTGTGTGATGCTGGGCAAGTCACTTAAGCTAAACTTTCCACACAGTCACTCACTGTGATTTTAATTCCCCATTTTCTGGGTATCCCTGGGATCCGATTTGCAGAAGTGCTGTGCACTGACATTTAAGTCAACAGGAATTGTGCTTTCCACATACAAAATGCTATATAATGACAAGTTCTTTGTAAAATCAGATCGTAGGTACCTCTAATTGGATACTCAAAATTTTTAAGTATCAGGAGGTATCCGTGTTAGTCTGTATCCACAAAAACAACAAGGAGTCCAGACTCCTCAACATTTTTAAATACTTTAGACCTTAAATCTCTGTGCCTCACGTCTCCATCTGTAAAATGGAGGAATATCATGCCCTTACCTCACAGGAGTTTTGCGAAGATAAAGTCATTAGCGTATGTGAAAAATTCAGAAACTGTAGTGATGAGCACCACAGAAAAGCCCATGAATAAATTAATAATTCTGTCTTTGGAGCAGGGTTTGAATGTTGTGCTGAATATAAGACCTGGGATCTGAACAGTGGGGACAAAACAAAATATTGAATAGCTGCTCATTAAGTGAACACTGTCCATTCTGTGGAACGAATGAGGCAGGGGTCCTGTGGAAAAGACAGTATAGTCTTTAATGACATGATTATATATAATACAAGAGGCTTGCACTATGGCTGTACAGACAACCTTAATTCTGTCATTGCCTATCTTGAGTGCCTTACTTTGCAATCAGGGCTGGCAGCCAATACAAAGGGGCTGCACTCCGTCCGCTATTGGGGCGGCACGTCCAGGTCTTTGGCGGGAATTCGGTGGCGGTTCCCTCAGTCCCTCTCTTCCTCTTTGAGCTGCCACTGAAGAGGAAGAGAGGGAGTGAAAGATCTGTCGCTGAACTGCCACCGAAGAATGAAGTGGCATGATTGAGCTGCCACCGAAGTGCTGGGGATCAGCTTTTTTTTTAACTGCCACTTGGGAAGGCAGAAAACCTGGAGCCGGACTTGTCTGCAGTCCTAATATTTTTAATGACGTTTTTTGGTGTATATATATGGCAGCCAGCCATCTAGAAAGATGGTGGTGTAAGAGTGTGTGTGTGTGTGTGTGTGTGAATAAATACTAGGCCTATGATTCAGGGCAAGAGATCTGCAGGACTGATCTGCTCATAGCCAGTGACTATATACTGCCTGCTTATGACACAGTAACATCTGACCAATTTATACAGCATGTTTTTCAAATGCAAATAACCTTTCTAAAAGGTTATAATGCTTCACCATTGTTAACATTTAACACTAAATGGAACACATCACTCAGCTTTAGTGTTAATTCACGAGGAAGCTCATCAAAATGTCATCTGTATTAAAACCAGCTTTAGCAATACTTACGATGGTGCTATGTCCAGGTGGTTGATGCCAAAACCGGATGTACAAAAGCCTCCTAATGCTGTTGATATGGTTAGGAATGCAACAGCCAGTGTGTAGTCACAGCCTATGAATCCAGCTGCTACTAAAAATACTGCAGGTCCAATCATTCCTAAAAACAACAACATCATTTAGAAACCTCTAGACTCTTACCGCCACAGAGATGCTTCAATGTTATTTATCACACCAAGAACCTAAAACTAAGTTATGTACTTAGGTGTATTTTCTATATTACTACTGCCACCTAGTGCACAAAACACAGCATGGTACTATTTAAATTAAAATGGAGATTTGCAATTTTATGGCTCCGTTAGAAGAGAATCCAGGATGTCTGTATTGCATGAACCCACTGAAGTCCAGATAGAAGAGAAAATTGGATGAAAGGTTATCAGAAATGACACTGAGCAGTCTAGTCTTATCAGATCAGGTCAATTTTATGTATATACTATGATAAAATTAACAGAGGCTGCAATAGCAGATAAAATGGAGGAAGACTAGAGCTGTGTGAATTATATATGATGAATAAGTTATCTAAATTGAACACTTTCTTTTTGATGAACTGATCCTGACTTCTAAAAGTGTATTCATTATCTGTAATTGTGTAAACAGATGATTTGACCCACTTTCAGCCTCTGGGTGTTTGTCAGCTGTTTAGTTTGACTGGTCACTTAAGTCACATGTATTGTTTCTGCTCCCTCAGGGGTGACAAACATTTTAAGACAGGTGAATAATGAATACTGATGTTTGGGCATAAATACCCCCATTCAAATGCCAATATAGCATTGTTCTCTTCATGTGGAGAACAGCCATTCCCCAACCATTTGAGTGACCAGAAACTCATTTGCATGAATATTTGCAAATAGAAATAAGGGTGGGTATAAGTGAACCAAACCACCATTTGAATTCAAAGGAATGTCTTCAAATACATTCTGGTCTTCAGGCAACTCTATATGTAATTAGTCAAAATAGTCTGAGCTTTGCAAACCATGAGAAACCAAGCAGGAACAAGAGATTATGAATTCTGTAGTGGGATCCAGACATTATACTATCTATAAGTACACTCTAATGGAACAGTTTGCTATCACCAGACATTACTTTAGATAGTTAGTTTCAAATGGTTCCGTATGTTCCTCAAAAGCGTTAGCTTCAGAAAATTCTGATGCAGTATTTTGTCATAGTTCTTTCCAGTGGGCTCTTTACAATAGGTAAGTTCTGGAGCATCTTGAGACATACAAGCATGCAACCAAATCACAAGTTTTGGATTTATGTGAGTTTTATCAATATACTGATATGCCACAACACTTGGATACTGAAAAGATGGCAGTCAGTTGTAAATAAGTTAAAAACATATGCTCCAGCAATACATTTGGAAACTATGAATCCTTCCTTGCCCTCTTTACCACAGATAGATGTGGTTGCATAAAAGGATGAAGACTTGTCTTAATATCGTCTTTTTCAAGCTAAACGTATCTTGTTAAGGAGTCCTAGGGAAAGCAGAGAATTTCTTTTTAAAATGCATATTTCTGAATTTTTCATTTTGAGTTTTGCTAGCCTGGATTTAAAAATGTCCTGTCAGAATTTTTACCCCTTCCTCAGATTTGTTAGTTAGCTGTTTTTCCTCTAATTTACAGGCATGTACAAAAATTGAAACAATTACAGATTTTCTTGGGCATGGGTGACTAAAATCAGCCAGGTACTGCAACCTGGAAGATACCAAGATTATTCTGTGACAACCACTTAATAACATTTTAAAGTGCATTGAATTACAGATAGTACTTTATGGGTCTAAAGGCTGGTTTACATTTATAGCACCTCAGTGTTGCAGCTTAGCTTAGTGAAGATGCTACCTACAGGCACTCCACCTTCCCGAGAGGCGGTAGCTATGTTGATGGGAGAAGCCCTCCCATCAACATAGTGCTGTCTATCCCAGGAGTTTGGCTGGTGAAATTGCATAACTCAGGGGTGTGGATTTTCTATATCCTTGAGCAATGTAGTTATACTCATGTAAGCTCGTACTGTAGACCAGGGTTAAGGGCATGTCTTCACTAGCAATGTTAAAGCACTATAAAAAACCCACCTCTAAGAGGGGAATAGCTTCCAGTGCTGGTGTACTGTTTACACTGGCACTTTACAGCACTGAAACTTGCAATGCTCAAGGGGGTACTTTTTCACAGCCCTGAGAGAGAAAATTGCAGCGCTGTAAAGTGTCAGTGTAGACAAGCCCTTAGTCTCATAGGCACCGACTCCGTGAGTGCTCCAGGGCTGAAAAATCCAGGGCCCATGGGGAAAAACTGGTGGGTGCTCTGCATCCACCGGCAGCTCCCCACCCCAGCTTACCTCCGCCTTGCCTCCTCCCTTGAGCATGCAGCCATGTCCTGCTTCTCCCTCCTGCCTCCCAGTGCTTGCGCTGCGAAACAGCTGTTTCGTGTGGCAAGCCTGGGAGGGAGGGGGAGAAGGGGGAATGTGGCATGCTTGGGGGAGGAGGCGGGGCCAGGGTGGGGATTTGAGGAGGGGGTCCAATAGGGGCAGGGAGGGGCAGAGTTGGGGCAGGGACTTTGGGGCAGTGGTGGAATTGGGGCAGGGGCGCAAGAACCCATGGGCGCAGAAAAAAGTTGGTGCCTGTGCTTAGTCTCACCAGGGCCGTCTCCAGGCACCAACTTAGCAAGCAGGTGCTTGGGGCGGCCACTCCGGAAAAGGGTGGCACATCCAGGTATTCGGTGGCAATTCGGCGGGGGTCCCTCACTCCTGCTTGGAGTGAAGGACCTCCCGCTGAATTGCCGCAGATCAGCTTTTGTATTTTTTGGCTGCTTGGGGCGGAAAAACCCCTGGAGCCGGCCCTGAGTTTCACTGACTTTTAATGATTTCCTCAGTCACTTAGGTGACTGAAAATTTCACCCTTTGATGCAAGCACTGTAAAAGAAATTTCTACTCCAGCAGAATCTGTTTTTCTGAGAAATCAGATGACAAAAGTTGCTTTAAATAGGTATTTTCATCTTTGCTTGTTAGAGGACAACATAGTGGAATGATAAACATTTTTCCCAGAAGACATTTCAGTGCAGATCAGTGGGAAAAAACAGCAGGTTTATTATTATTTAGAAAAAAAGTCTGACACTGAATTTCTTCAGTCATGTATACATAACATACCCTCAACAGTGCGGCAGACAAGAGTTTAGAAGATTTCTAAACTTAAAATGTGCCAAATACACTTCTTAACCCATTCATTGCTGAGAACAATAATTTAATAGTTGAAGGAATTTGTAAAAACATTTGCAGCTCACCTTTTAAGAGCTCTGCTCCTCTGACTGTCAAGCTTGGGGGAAGGAGGGGAACCGCCCCCCAGCACTCACCAGCGGCGCGGCTGTGAGCCGGCGTGGGGTAGTGGAGCAGGCTGGGTAGCTCCACTTCCCGCCGCCCAGTGAATTCAGGGCAGGCCCGACCTCTGCTGCAGTCCCCCTAGGATGTATAGCTCAGGGGATGGGGTTTGGGGGCAGGGGGGAAGGGCAGAGTGGGGTAGGGCTGGGGGCGGAGCAGGGTCAGAGGGGAAGGGGTGGGGCAGGGGCAGAGGCAGCTTTCCTGGGCCCTGCTGTGCGCAGCCCATAAGGGGCCGGCTCAGCCATCTGGGCGATTGGGCTGGCTGCTGGAGCTGGACACAGCTGTGTAGGGCACCAGGAAATCTGGGGCAATTTGGTGCCCCACATTTCTGGTGCCCTATGCAGCTGCGTAGTTTGCGTATGGGTAGGGATGGCCCTGTTGGTCCATATCAAACCAGTCAAACTTAAGACATATAGGTCCAAAGGAAACCTAGGAAATAGTGTAATACTGATGTTCAGTCCAGCAAGCAAACCCATACATTTTTGTACAACTTCTGCATGTGCCCCACAACTCTTGGGGAGCACCATGATTACTAGCATTAAGTAACAGCACCCCCCCCCCCGACATATACTTGGACTGATGGCAGACCGTTTGTAAGGAGTCAAACTCATGATGCCTACGTTATCCCTAACTAGGCACCACTAAGCATTCTAACCTGAAGAAAAAGCATGCACATTATTCACCTAATTTACCTACCTATTAGGGTAAATGTTTTGCGCACGCACACAGTGGACAAGTTCTGCTTTTCCCTTAAGTAATCAGCAATTTGACCAGACATGATTATAAACAGCCAGCACCCAAAATAAGGCAGTGCAGATAAAAATCCATTCTGGAGAAGAGACAAAAAGGTGGCTAAGTTAAAATACTGAAATAAACAAAATATTCTGAAAAAGCACTTATGCTGCAGCGATAAGAAGATACTTTGCTCTACTAAAAATGTCAAGTGAGCCAACAGGATAGCCATCTGTTTCATAAGACAATGAGGTATCTGGTGATAAGGTAGGCAGATCATTACATTTTTTTACACAATTACTTTATTATATTTCAGACCGCATGAGTGCATGAATACTGCTGTCATAAACAGATAGTTAAGGGTTAATGCCTCCTGTACCTGTAAAGGGTTAAAAAGTTCACCTAGCCTAGCTGACACCTGACCAGAGGAACCAATGGGGGAACAAGATGTTTCAAAAGGATGGAGGGAAGTTTCCTTTGTTTAGTCAGTTTCAGTTTCAGCAGGAGTGAAAAAGATCAAGAAACCAGCCTCTTATCAGACTAGTAAGTTTTAGAAAGGGATAAGCAGGTTTATGTTTATTATCTTTTGTAACTTGTCTTGGTGCAATTAGGGGAATTATCAAATTGGGTATTCTTGTGTGCATTAAGGTTTTTGCCCGGGGAAACATCCTTTGTTTTCTATCTATTGTCTGTGAGATATGCTGTTTCCCAGGTTTTTTTTTTCTTTTCTTTCTTTTATCTTTCTTTTCTTTAATTAAAAGCCTTCTTTTTAAGAACCTGACTGATTTTTTTCCCCCTGTTTTTTAGATCCAAGGGAATTGGATCTGGACTCACCAGGGAATTGGTGGAGGAGTCTCTCAAGGCTACCCAGGGAGGGAAAAGGTTTTGGGGGGAAAGAGTGTTCCAGGTACTCAGAAATCTGGATGGTGGCAACGAGACCAGATCTAAGCTGGTAATTAATTTAGAAGTGTCCATGCAGGTCCCCACATCTGTACCCTAAAGTTCAGAGTGGAAGCGAGACCTATGACAACTGCTTGGAGGCCACCACATACAGTCAGTCTGATAAGTATTCCGTTTAACAAAAATGGGTTTGGAAATGATTGTCAGATGAAAGCCAACAACTCAGTTTAAAGGACAAAAGAGAAAAGGAGTAGAAAAACTCTATATAGTCAGGATACATACACCATATGGCCAAGTCACAATTCTTAAGGCTAACAAAATTTTGATAGTTAAATTAAACCTCATGATTCAGAGTTTAATCTAATATCTATTAGAGATCCACTTGAGACCTAATGTGGGCGAGTCAGATTATCGCAAATCTGCCTTTTGTGGGGTTTCTTATCCAATGGCAATTTCTACATCCTTATAGGCCCTTAGTGTTGCCACTAAATAAACTGCAACACACACATACTGACTTTCACAGAAGCAGGATTGGGTCCTTAGTGTGCCCTTGTACTATTCCAAGTGGTTCATCTGATGTAGGAAATCTAAACTACTGAACTGTGATATATGGTTCCCAAATTAACTCAATCTTTTTGCCTTTGCATTTAACTTGAGGGCTGATTATCTGCAGTGGCAGGGTAATTTGCAAGTATCCAATGTAGACTTCAAGAAGTGTTTGGATGTTCACTAGATGGGGTACATCTCTTAGCCATTAACAAAATGATAGGCCAAAAATATTATGTTACTCATTAAATGTAAAATAAAGCAGGGAACAAGAGAAATTTCTGTATGACATTTAATTTTAAATCAGAGCTTATTGCTATATTTGAAAACTAAAGCACAAGTCTCATCCCAACAGGATTCCTCCCAATCAACACTCAGAGATGCTACTTGTTGTTTTTTAAACTTCTGCTTTTCAGAAGAGGAATAAGTAAAAACACCTAAAATGAAGAGACAGTCTCAGCAATAAAGATCCCCCTTGTGAAGTGCTTTTCAAATCTCTATAAGCATTTTAACAAATTCCTTTTTATGGGTTAGACAACTAATCTGATACCGGAATAGTGTTGACACTGTGTGGCAGCTTTGCATTTTAAATGTTAATGTAATTTCCAACTGAAAGTGTGGCAATAGGCTAAAACTGCACTCTTATGTAAGTATTTTTTTTAAAATGTCAAACATGTGGCAGTCTGAAGTCAACTTGCTTTAAAAACGCCAGGGATACAGGAAAGGTGCACTCAACACAGTACCTGATAACATTTAAGCAACTATTTTATACAAAGTAGCAAAATTAAAGGCTGTGGTGGCAGACACCTCTGTCATGGGCTTGCCTGAACAGCTCCCGAGTCAACTGCCTGTGTTAAATAGGAAAGACACTAAGCTATGCTTTCCAAGCTCTTATTTAACTTTGAGCGCCTCTGAATTTGTTCCTTGCTTACTTCTCCTGGCAAACTATTTCAACAGTGATGTTGGAACTTTCTTCTTAATATAAGCATCGCAGTCAAGTGGCTTGGGCACCTGCCTAGGAATCAGGACACCTGGGTGCTGAGCTCAGTCACTGACCTGCTGCATGAATATGGGCAGGCCACTTCACCTGTTTCCCTTGGTCTGTCTCATCTGTTCAGATTCTGATAGACTTTTTCAAAAGGTGCTAGGCTCTCATTTGTGGCTTCGAAAATTTTCCTCTGTAAGCAAAGTAGGCCTCAATCACAACTGAAACCTTTAGGTGCTACTGTAATACAAATAAATGAAATCTAAATCAAAGGTTCTCAATCTTTTTCTTTCTGAGGCCCTCCACAACATGCTATAAAAACTCCATGGTCTGCCTGTGCCACAACAACTCATTTTTTGCATATAAAAGCCAGAGCCGGCAGTTGGGGGTAGCAAGCAGGGCAATTGCATGGGGCCGCACACCACAGGGGGCCCTGTGAAACTAAGCTGCTCAGGCTTCGCCTTCAGCCTCAGGTGGGGGGCTCAGGGCCCTGGGATTCAGCGTCATGCGGTGGGGGTTTGGCTTTCTACCCTGGGCTCCAGCAAGTCTAACACTAGCCCTGCTTGGGAGCCCCCCACATGTCCCGGACCCCTAGTTGATCTGACCACTGATCTAAATTATAATTTTCCTTTTGTTCAACTGCAGCCAGTCAATCTTTTTTTAAGAAATGGCTAATGTTTTTCCTCTCACATCATCCTCATTTAGGTATTTACACAGCATAAGCATGTTTCCCCCTTTCAGGATAAATAATTTCAATTACTTTATCATTTTCTCTTATGTCCTGTCGTCATATTCCTGAATTATGCTACATTTTTGGACTTCAGCTGGGCTGCAGCACAACTAAATCCTGTATTACAACAACGATTTGTATTTTACTTCTGCTGAGAAGAAGGAAAAAAGAAAAAGGAATACCATGTTTTAAAAGGGATCCCATCAGATTAAAAAACGTTGCCTAGATTTCAAATAAAAGAGTTAAAACTAATTTAAGATTATAAAAATGGCTGTACTGGGCCAGATTAATGGTTCATCTAGCCTTGTATTTTGTCTTCCAACAGTTGCCAGTGCCAGGTGCTTCAGAAGGAATGAACAGTTTCAAATACTATATCTGCACATCAACCCCCAATGTTTTTGGTTTGATCATTTCTCTTCCTTTTTTGTTGTTGTTGTTGTTGCCAGGTGGAATACCCATCAATACCTCTTCCCTCCGACGCGCCCCCCCCCCCCCCAAACCTGCCAACTAGGCAAACAAAAAAACCCAATCCCACCTCAAAGAGAAACTGACTATGCCAGAGAACCTATGAACCTGATTGCACACAAAGCATTAACAAATGCACAACAAAAATAAACTCAAAACAATTTCCCACCTAATCTTTCAGTTAAAGTAATCTTAGATGATCTAATAACAGGTAAAAAATTCCAACAGAATAAGTGATTTGGTAGCAGGTGCCTAAGGTCCTACCAAATTCACAATCCATTGTGGTCAATTTCACAGTCATAGGATTTTAAAAATTCTCAGTTTCATGATTTCAGCTATTTAAACTGAAATTTCAGTGTTGTAATTGTAGGGGCCCTAACCTGAAAAAGAGATGTTTTGGGGCCTGCAAGGTTATTGTAGTGGGGGATTCGGTACTTCTGCTGGCAGCGGCGTTGCCTTCAGAGCTGGGCAGCTGGAAAATGGTGACTGCTGGCCTGGAGCCCAGCTCTGAAGGCAGTGCAGAAATAAGGGTGGAAATATCGCAACCCCCTGAAATAACCTTGCAACCTCCCTGCAACTCCCTTTTGGGTCAGGATCCCCAATTTGAGAAACGCTGGTCTCCCCTGTGAAATCTGTATAGTGTAGGGTAAAAGCACATAAGAGACCAGATTCCAAGATCTGTGATGTGTTTTTCATGGCCGTGAATTTGGTAAGGGCCTACAGATGCCCCTTGAACTAAGTCCCTTGGCACAGAAAATATTACAGTGTAGATAGGATCTCAGACGTATCCATTTAGTCCTGGAGATACACATTTTATTAGCTAATACTTTATTATTTTCTAACTGCACTTGTAGCTTCCTCTTGTTCCTCAAATTCATGCCGCTTTCAGTACACTGATTCTTCTTTCTTCTGAGAAGTATTTATTTAGGAATTCTATTTTCTCCCCTTCCCTGTTCCACTGTGCTCCTACTTTTTATGGTTATTATTATTATAGAAAAGGACAATCTTTGCCAGAACACAAATAAAAAAAACATTGGAGAGAGAACACAGGGCAATCAAACAATGTTAGTAGCTATGGAATAATTTAATGGACATCAGCAGGAAAAACTCAATACGTGGAGACTGGTGATGACATGTCAATGACAATCTGGGGTAGAATCGGAGCTTCCCGACTGAGTACCCTGTTCTACACACTAGACCATATCACCACTCTACTACACAGAGGAAACTAAGTCATGAACTATAACAGGAAATGGATTGGAATATTTTCATTTTATCTCACCTCTTGTGCATCAAACCGCAAGATCTCCTTCATGTACGTAGGCAATAGTGTGAGAAGAGTGTAGAAAGTCCAGTTATAAGAAAAGTGTGCCACTACAATAGCCCAGAGTGGAAGGGATTTCAGCATGGGTTCCCATGGTACAGACTTCTGAGTAGAAAGCTAGAAAAAATGGAGGGGAATAATCAGGATAACTCCTAGGAATATTTATTCTAGATATTTTGAACCTTACCTAAATCTGATTTTGCATTCTGAAGAGCACAGTCAAAGTCAACCTGAATCCTTAGATGTGTATTGTTTATTGTTAATTATAGTAACTGAACTAAACAAAACTTGACAAATCAGGAAGCAAATGGAAAGTTAGAAATCTATCATGGAGTCAATTATTATGCCATATTTTTTGCCTTTTAATTTAAAAAGCTATTGCAGCTGAAACCCTACTGAAACCAATAACACAAACGTGGGTTTATTCCCTCAATTACTTTGGTATGTAGGTGTGACATTATCTGATTAAACTACGACCACGTAGATCGTTGCTACCACTGTTATACAATTGCAACAAAACTTGTTTAAAATGTGGCACATAAGAGGTCTACGGAAATGTTATGATTCACTGAATATGATTATGCTATTTGTATGCATGTATCATTTTTGTTGCTGAAGTTAGGAATATTAACTATTACCTGTATTTCTGAGGGGTTTGCTTCTGGGTAACACCAACAAGGTGTTTACCCAGAACATTGTGAAGGAACTATTCAAGTAGAATGGCCCATTAAAGAACACTTAACTTACAATGGAAGATGTCCATCTACTATTAATGGACTCCTCCTCTACCCCCATCTCTAAGTGAAGTCATGCATGGACATGTGACTGGCCCATGTGACTCCAAACTCCATCTTTTACCTGTAATTTTCCACAGTGAGAACGGGATTCCCTTCCCTTGAGAGAAGTTACAAAAGGCACTGGAAACATCTCAATTTTGCCTCTTTCCTGCTCAAGCCTTTGGTCTTATACAAATGGGAGCATTCTAACCAAGGAACTGAGAACCTTCCAATGATTTGGAAGCAACCAGAGACTTGACTTAAGCCAACAGTTTATTCCATCACTGCTATATGCCTGAAAGAAGAACTTTGCAATTAATGTATGTATTTGATTCCTTTAACCAAATTTAACTTTCACCTTTCTTTTTATAAATAAACATTTAGATTTTAGATACTAAAAGGATTGGCAACAGTGTGATTATTGCGTAAGATCTGAGTTATATATTGACCTGGGTGTGTGGCTGGTCCTTTGGGATCAGAAGAACCTTTTATTTGATGAAATTGGTTTTAAAGAACCACTCATCTCTAAGTTTAGTGTTTTTGATGGCGATACAAGGACTGGAATGCCTAAGGAAGCTGCTTTTCTGACTTCTTGTCAGTCAGCGTGGTGAAACAAAAGTTTACTTTTGTTGCTGGTTTGGTGTATCCTATGGGAGAATAACCACCAGTTTTGGGGTATGTCTGCCCTATTTCTTAGCAGTTTGTCCTGAATTTGGTATTCTCAGTTGTGACCCACAAAGGCCCGATTACGGTAGGCAAAACTCTTATTTTTTGATGTGTTCAGGCTTCATTGAAAAAGCACTAAAAACACAGGACAAGCAAAAATGTTCCTCTATTTGATATGTTGCAAACGGACAATGATTTCAAGTAGGCTTGAAATAAAAAAAAATTTCTGAATGTTTGTCCTCCTTAACAACTCAATTACCTCCTCCTTACTACTATCAACAATTAGAGACTTAAAATCACTCCTCAAACACATGTGAACTGAATCTCCTATTTGAGATCTTGAGCATTGAGAGCACCATAGACTCTCAACATATAATGCTTGCATGTCTTGTAGTTAATAATCATTTGAGTCCATTCATTTCTGAATTATGTAAGTGTTCCTGTATGCACCCAAATCACTTATCAAAATGTGACATATGCCCACAGGCCAAACGAACCTTTTTCTAAAATGCAAAACATTTTGACTCCCATGTCTCAGTTTAATGATCTGCAAATAAGAGCTCCACTTTTCTTTTTTTGAATCCATTTTAGTATGAAGTATTTTTGTCAATCACAGTATCTTTTATGCAAAATTAGACACAGAAGCAAAAATCAATGTCTAGAGCAGGGGTCGGCAACCTATGGCATGCGTGCCAAGGATGGCACACGAGACGATTTTTAATGGCATGCTGCTGCTTGCCGGTGCAGCGTGCCACTAAAAAGCCTGCCCAGCTCAGCCCGCTCTTCTCCGCCCTCCTCCCATCCCGCAGGGGCAGAGGGCGGAAGCATAGGTATGCACACAGGGTTTACCCAGGCACACCCTAATGCAGGGGTGGGCAAATAGCCCCACTCTCTCAGTGTGGCAAGCCATGAGGTCCGCGCTCCCACGCTGGAGTGCCTAGCCGAGCACAGCAAGCCGCCAGCCCCTCCCCCGCCTTCCCCCCGTCCTGGAGCCATGCCACCGTGCGCACAGCGCTCCTGGGGCTGGGGCTCTGCGGTGAGGCAGACACACTCCTCTCTCCCCTGGAGCCATGCCGCCGCGCCTGCAGTGCTCTGAGGGGCGAGGCTGCCTGTTCCCATGGGGCAGCATGTCTGGCTCTGCGCAGAGCACAACATGCTGCTAGGAGCCTCATGGTAAGGGGTCCGGGGCCAGCAGGGTTGGATAAGGGGGGCAGTCAGGGGACAGGGAGCAGGGTGGGTTGGATAGGGGGTGGGATCCCGGGATGGTCTCTGGAGGGAGTAGGTGGGGTTGTATGGGGCATGGGAGTCCTGGGGTCTGCAGAGAAGAAGCAGGGGCAGGGCCTTGGGGAAGGGGGTGCGTGGGTGGAATAGGGGCATATCCCATGCAGCCCCCTGCCCTGACCTCCCCACACCCCCCTCCAGCCCTCTGCCCTGAGCCCCGCACACCCCCCAGGTCCCTGCCCTGAGCCCCGTACCCTGCTCATACACACTCAGACCTCTGCTTGACTCCTTCACCTCCCCCCGACAACCCTAGCCCTGACTTTGGCACCCCCACACATACCCACCCCCCGCCCTGACACCTGCACCCCCTTCACATGCCCCCAGCCCTCTGCCCTGACTCTTGCACCCCCAAACCAGGGAGAAGGTAGGTACCCACTGTATGTGGGCAGGGCCAGGACCCCAGACCGGCAGTGGGCTGAGCGGGTCTGGGGTCCCAGCCGCTGGCCCCGCACAGCCTGCTGCCGGTCTGGGGTTCTGGCTGCTGGGACCCTTGCCAGCCAGGGTCCCGGCTGCAGGCCCTGCTCAGCTCACTGCCGGCCTAGGTGAACAGAACCCCAGACCAGCAGAGTGCTGAGCAGGCCGGCAGCGTAAGATCAACATTTTAATTTAAACTTTAAATTATACTTCTTAAACATTTTGAGAACCTTGTTTATTTTACAATACAACACTAGTTTAATTACACAATATATATACTTATAGAGCGAGACCTTCTAAAAAACATTAAAATGTATTACCAGCACGTGAAACCTTAAATTAAAGTGAATAAATGAAGACTCGGCACATCACTTCTGAAAGGTTGCCGAACCCGGTCTAGAGTCTGCATTTCCCCAATTACTCTCCTTTAATTACATATCTCTACACTGTCAAGGCAGAAAAAGGTATGTTGTAATGCAAATCAATGCATTAACAGGCAACCCATGTTGCTAGAAAATGTGGATGGCATGCACCTGTGTATGTTGTCATACTGCATTCACCTTTTGGGGATATTTACAAAATTAACATGCATTCACATTACTTTTTGATTAAACATATTCAAGGGCAAAACTTGCTTTCTTTTTGCCAGGTATCTCTCTTTTCATGACTAATGATTGTTTCTCACTGATCTAACAGTCCAGTATCTTAACATCCTTTTTTTTATTTGATTTTTTTTATTAAAGTTTACTCAGTTGCTTCAAATTAAGAATGTTGATCTAAGCTTCAATTTTTCCTTCAACATTATGGCGAGTTTGTCCCTCAGTAGCTCCTGCTCTTATTTAAATAAGAAAAGCTGCATCAAAGCTACATACCTGATCTTTGAGGGAAGAAAGAATATATTCCCTTTCAGTGGGAGAGATTCTTCTGTGAGTTTCCGGAGTATCACTCACCAACCAGATCCAGAAGAGGAACCAGAATACTCCAAGTGCACCTTCCATTGAAAATAAATAAATAAAAGCTGCACATTAAACTTAAGAAAGCCCTCAGGTACTACACAGATACAAACACTTAGAACCACAAAAGGGGAAAATGATTCTCTCAAGCAAATAAAAATGGTATTAGAATATTTGGGCCAAACTCTACCCTCATACCAACAGTCCCTGTTGGTGAGGACAGAGAATGGACCTTAACATTTAGTGCGGGCAAGGATTCATATGCAGGACCTAGCATGGAGACATCTTTAAAGTGACCTTATTTGCAATAATGGTAAATAATGAATCTGTCGTCAGTCCACTACATGGAACAGCTACAGGACAAGGTGTCTGGATGACACAGGAAGGAAGTAACATATACAAAATTTTAATCTAAAAAATTCACAAGATGCACAGTTATGAAAAGCCCAAGTGATTGTAGTGTAATCTATTTTTTAAATATAAAAATAATAAACTACGGCTGTGTTAAAAATGTTATTTAACAACAATAATAAAATTGGCAGTAGCAGCAATAAATACTGCACTATAAATTATGGAAAACAGTTTCTGTGGTGGAATACCAGATCACAGCAGTACTACTCAATTGTGTTTGTTTTATATAATAAAAACAGTCTTCTTTTTCCACTAGTTTATCCATGTTTTTCTGCTTTTAACCCTTTGTTTTGCTTGGAGGTTAGGCTTGGTTTTGTCTTTTAGGAACATGAAACCAGGAGCTGTTTAATACTTCATAATTTATTCCGGGTCTCCTCTCTCAAATAAGGTAGACTTGGAAGTAGGCCAGACGCAGGGGAAGGGTTGTTGAAAGCAGCAGTTGAACCTGTGGTGGTCATTTCAAATACATTCTCTCTTTCCTTGAGGTGTGTGCACTGAGCTGCTATCAGCTTTTAGGATGTGATTCTCGGTAAGACGACTACATCCCTCTTTTCAACGCACTCTTTAGTGAATCCCTAGCTCAACTCCTGTGGCTTTGCTAGTGAAACACTGAGTTTCACATTGTAAATGGAGAACACATGCAAGTTACATCTGAGAAGGTCTTCAGATAAGAAGAGCATGTTTATTCCAGGGATTAAAGTTAACTCAATTTCACACAGCAAACAAGAAATTCAAGTCCTAGGTTTTTCTACATTGATTGACCTCAGAATATTTGATAGGTAACAGCATTTAGCCCAATTTAAGGACAAATTTGCTTACTGAAGGCATAGTTTACAACCTCCTACAGGAATCTGCCTTATATTAAAGGCATCAGTTTCACTGAAGAATCAAGCAACAATGGAAGCAATGTTTTAATGTTTTTGGAAGTCTGGATCAGAATAAAACAATAAACCTTGTATTTCTCCTGGGAAATATATAATAATATAATTATATTTTCCCTCAGGAAGTTCTTGTGAATCACTGTTCTTGTAAAGCAGGGGAAAGTGCCTCTAGATTTTCCACGACAGAAGATGTCACTGCATCAGCAGCTTCAGAATATGGACAAGCACATCTTTAGAAGTATCTGATCACTTATTTGCAATCCTATGGCAAGAGGTGTCATAGAAATGCAAAAGGAAATCTTCACTAGAGGAGTACGTTTGGAATTAAAAAAACCCAAATACTTACCAAATATGTAGAATACATAAATCCAATTAACGTAGTAGCAAATTAAGCCAGACAATGGAAGAGACACAACTGTTCCTAACTGTGCACCTAGAAGAAAACAGTTTGTTTTTCAATTTACCAATGCACATTTAAATAGCATATGGATTGATCCAAGAAAACATACAATGGCTGGAATTACCACTTGGATTTTGTTGTTGCTGCTATTGCTGATTTACTATAGAAGTGTGCAGATAAACATTTTCACCACCACTAGAGGGCTGTCATTTTAGCTACCGGGAACAACAGTGAAGTTCAACAGTAGTACTGTAACTGCTTTGATAAAATGGAAAAAAGGAATTGCAAAGTCTCATAGCATTGAACGCTACCAATGAAAGATCTATGAAAGAGTTCTTGGCCTATTACCGATCTCCGATAAACTGGCGGGCTCCAAATGTGAAATGGAGGCACACTAAAAACACAGTTTGACTCTGAAAAGTGACAGCAAAAAAAGGGAACTTTTCTTAGGTCAAAGATCTGTTCCCTACAAATCTTCTGAGTCACACCTACTGACTCCCTCACTCAGTTTTTACTGCTCTTAATGGCGGATAGCCACGCAAAGGCAGCACAGCTATGAATGTGAAAGCTGGATAGTATTCTCATAATCAACAGAACTGTTAACTAGGTTCCATTTGTAGGGCCACCGTCTGCTCTCAGTTATGAGAGGCAAATCCTATTAACGTCTGTGGGACTGTATAGGTAACAGAAGAATTTCATGTGCAAAGCTATTACTGGTGATGCTTCATAAGCAGGAAAGAACCTTTCTTGACTTTCCAATCCAAGATTCAAGTCGAAGAGTCGGCAGTTAAGGGGAAAAAAGCCATCGTAGTGCTTGTAAACTAAGAAAAATGATTCCCAGCTTAGATTAAACACAATCAGTACAGAATCTCAAAATGCCATTTTACAAAATCACTTTCAAAACCTAGTCTAAAACCAGCAGATATCACTGTGTTGATTTGTTGGTCAGACAGGTTCAAAAAGTAAGAACAGACTAAGGTGTCTGAACTGTGCTCTGGCTGAAATAGGGCAATATGAAGACGTGATCACATGCAATTTGGGAGACAGCTTCAACCACAAATGGTTAATTAAACAAAACACAATGTTCATGTAAAACACACATCAAAATAATAATTCCATGGATATTTAAATAGGAACTATACATTACTTTAACATTAAGTGTTGACAAAAGAAAATAAGCCCAAAAATCACAGTACTGCCAAGAATGAAAACATGAACAAAGAATAAAAAGACTGTTCTCTGAATTTACATTTAAGGTATCTTATTTAGCATTGAACAGGGTTTGGAACTGATAGACTGATTCTCCTCTCACTTCTATACCTAGCTTATGCCACTGTAACTTTGTTAACTTCTTTGGACTCTATGAAGTCTCAAAAATTCTCTTTTTTACTCTTGCCTATGACTATCTTTCCTCCTTGGTTCCTAAATGTTTTAGTTTATTTACTATACAGCATCTTTGCAGCATAATTTTCAGTAATTTGTTGCACCATCGTATATAACACAACTCTGTCAAAATGTTTTAGGACCACAGAGATAAGTTGTACTGCACTGTACTTTCACATGTGGAGCAGATAGAAAGGAGAGTCTCTCTCTTGTTATTATGGGCTATTTTCCTAAGTCATTATCCTGAAGAGACATCTGAGAACAGACACTGAAACAGTAAACAATAGCTTGCATAATGAGGGCAAATTATGTTTTTAACTAGATACATGAATAGTTTTTAAAAGTGTTAACAGACTAAACATTTATAATCCCGTTATCAATCTGGACATTTCATTCTCTTTCACCTGCATATGAAATGCTAAGGAGCTTGCTGCGTTCCAGTGGTGGAGCCCAAGACGACCACATGGCATGCATAGCAGGAAAGGTGACGCCCTGGAAAACAATTTTGCATTTTGTTGAAATATATGGTAATTCCAGAATTATCTACTCAAACTTTCATGCGTCAATTAAATCATATACTTCAGAACAGCAGCACAACTTATTAGTCTCATGAATCAACGAGAAGCAGTTTGACAAAAAATGCACACAGGCAGTTAGGCAGAATTAATCTTTTGCTTGTGAATATGCCTTGTGCATTAAGAGGATGCAAAAGTACAAGTAAAATAACTCTCTTTTTAACTCTTGGTTTCCCATATGCTAGACAGGGGTTCTCAAACTTCATTGTACTGCAACCGCCTTCTGACAACAAAAATTACTACACAACCCCACAAGGGGGGGGCTGAAGCCTAAGCCTGCCCAAGCCCTGCCTCCCGGGCAGGGGGTGCCAAATCCAAATCCCAAGAGCTTCAACCCGAGGCAGGAGGCCTGTAACCTGAAGCCCTCAGGCTTCAGCCCCAGAGCCCAGCAAGGCTAATACTAGGCCTGGCGACCCCATTAAAACAGGGTCCTGACCCACAGTTTGAGAACTGCTGTGCTAGAAGAACAAAACTATTTTGATACAGGAAATGACTCCAATTGGGATTAAGGGTAATACAAGACAACGTGGTGTACCTCTCCGAGCCCCTCCAAGGCTCTGACTGCTATGAGGTATCCAACCCCCAAGTCCGCAGCTAAGGGGGTGAACAGAGTGAAGACAGCGGTACCCAGGATGCCAAACCCCAGCAACAGCTTTCCTCCTATTTTACGTGCAAAATATCCACCAGGAATCTGAGTAATGATGTAGCCGTAGAAAAAGGAACCAAGGATCCATCCTTGAGTATCCGCATCCCAAGAATACTTTTTCCCCTGAGGAAGGAAAATAGAAAAGGGCTTAACTAGGACTCTTTCTGCATCATGCAATACTAATATCAGACAAAGAATGTAATTAAACCATGGTTCATTATTTAGTCCTGATGACTAAACTTTGAGGGTCTCACTGCATTTCATTTTGGCTTTTACTCACTTAGCCTTTACTTAGGCAGACAGTTTTTGGAATAGGTATAGCCTGATGCAAGCCAAAATGCAAAGAGAAAGGAAAGGAAAGTAGAGGTGAGAAGAAAAGATTATATGGGGCAGGATAAGCAGCAGATGGAAAAGCAGACAAATGTATACGGGAGCAGCAAGGTTATGGAAAAGAGAATGTTGTGATTACACTAAATTCAAGAATAGACAGGGATACACTAGTGTGTGTGAGAGATCAGAGTAATGGCATGGGCAGACAACCTTTGAAGACGACTGGAGGACAGAATGGTAAAACAAGAAACCAGAGAGGCGAAGTTTTCAATTATAAAGTCAAGAGATAGAAGGGCACTGACAGATGCAGAGGTGGTGGTTTTGGAGAGCATGAGACACAGAAGTTCTGAATCATCATTAATTATTTTTTGAGAATCCATGTGTGTGTCGGACACTTCACAAGAACAAGGAGGGATCTGGTCCCTGCCCCAAACAGCTTCTGGTCTAAATTCAGACACGACTCAACAAGCAAGTCCTAAATGAGCCAAAAAGGTGAGCCAGGATGAGTTTTACATTAATAGGATGCACAGTTGTCAGTTAAGACATGCACACATTTATATGGGCCCTCAACTTTTTTATTTTTTTAAATCATCAACTCATTTTTCATAGGCAATATGACAAAGATTCCAGGAAGAGCTTCAGTGAAGAGAGATGGCTTGGCAAATCAGTGTTCCAGGAGAGAATGGAAATAAGCACTGATATGGAAAAGAGTAGGAAACAGAAAGGAAAAATCAATGTGTTTGCTAGAAATAGATCAGAGAAGGTAGTTTCAAAGGTCAGAGAGAGGGAAGGAAAGAAAGAGGATGAATATGAAGGACCACCCAGAACTGTGAGAGAGATCACAAGTGAGGAGATAAAGAATATTATGTATGCAATAAAGACGTAATGAAACTTGTCTCTTTCATTAAAACAAAATTTCATACAAAGTCAAGACTACGAAAAACAGATGTAGCTTAATAATATGGCAGAGACATGGAGATCTCAATTGCTCTGACGCAGATACAACAGGAAATGTCCACTTCACACATACAATTCAGAGTGAATCATATTAGACCTACAAGGTCAGTGTAGCCATTTTGCTAAGTACAGTTTAGAAAGGATATAATACAGTCTGTCCTTTAGGACAAAACATTATTCACCTAAGGTCTCAGAATAGCTCTAAAAGAGCCAATCTATCCTCTGAAAAGGTCTGCTGGTAAACAAACAAACAAAACAGTGCACCACTCCTCTACTGTTAACAGAGCAGTTAAACATGAAACACCAAACTCAATCGCAGCATGCTGTTGAAAATAACATCACATATTTTAGAAAATATATATTAAATCCTACCGTTGTATTCCGAGGTACGTTTAGGACAGAAGAATGTTCTGGACACACTTTGGAAGTTGTATTCTTTGCTAAACTTGTATTAGGTTCTATCATGTCTACAAGAGCAACACTTAGATTCACACGTAATGCATACAACAGGAAGAATCCAAAAAAGGCCAGTAACGCTAAATTGTAGCGAGCAGAGCAGCATGTAGGCACTGAAACAAGAGATTTTTAAAAGTTAGATGCTACAAAAAAGGATAAAAAGCACTTTGGTCAGTATAATTTAGATATTTATGTATAAAAAGTGAGAAAACAAGTTTATTTACCCTGAAAAACATATTTTAGATATTGAGTGACTCAGTGGGAGTGGGAAGAAAAGTTTTTGATCTAGTTCCCTGCTGACATGCAAACCATACAAGTGTAGCAACTCTCCCAAACATATTGGCAGTTAAGAGCATATATACCTATTGGTCAAACGGCTGATCCTCAAGCATAAATGTAGAGCATGATTTTTACAAAGGGGATTTAACAGTATGGTTACAAAGGTTTCAAGAGGTCTTCTGAAACATAGTGATTCAAAATGAAACTTCACAATAAAAAAAACAAAAACTAAGATTAGTGGCAAGTATGTTATACACTTGAAAATGTGTGCAGTAGCTTGTTTCCCTTTGTGACTTAAGAGATTTCTAACTCTCCAATGAACTCAGCCTTGGATCTGGAAGTCAAGTGGGTTCTGTGTTTCACATCACCAGCACTAATATAGATTCTGTAGATAGAACGTGGCATCATCAACAGAATTGAAAATGTGAGCCATGAAAGTCCAGCTCATGATCTCAATGCTGATGGGACTGAAGAGCAGTAAAAATGTATCTTTTGGATCAGTAAAGTGACTAGATCTGTTTGCTACACCTAGGAAAAAAAAAATCTTACCCTCTCCTTTACAGCCAGAGAGACATCTCCAGCAGCTCAAATAGTGCAACTCTTGGACACTCAGCGTCAGATAAAAGAATTTTTTGGCTCTGTACACTATGGAAATTGGGAACTACTCACCTTCCTTATGCCAGACAGATACTGTTAGGGGAATTCTGAACTACTGCACACACATACAATTAACGAGCAGTGCATATTTTTATTTTTTTGTGCAGAAAAAAGCATCTGCTGAAACGTTAATGCAGTTTGGCCTTATGCTCACCTGAGGGTGCTGTGGCGCAAGAACAGTAGCAGCTCCCAGCAGAAAATAACTTCTGCAGTTCTGCCCTTTGCCCATCTGAGGGCACTGTGGTGACAGAACAGAGCAGCAACTCCTAGGCTAGGGAAGAGAAAGAGTCTGCCTTCATCACAGCACCTGTCAGGCCAGGTCAAGAGATAGGGAGATAGACAGTGTGGGGTGCTGGGGGTGTGTGTCAGACAGGGGCTTATAAGGGCTAGTGGGGGAGGACAGACTGGCCAGGGGCTGAATGGGTATGGAGGTGCAGGGCCACATGGTGACAGAGGAAGGAATGCAGAGCTACATAAAGACAGGGTGGCTAAGTGGGGGAACAGAGACACATGGGGACAAAGGGAGGGGGTACAGGGACAGTGTAGCTGAGTAGGGGCACAGAGACACATGAGGAAGGGGTTCAGAGCCACATGAGGATGCAGGGGTGTCTGAGTGGGGCGGAGGGACACGTGGACAGGTGGTACAAGGACACATGGAGGTGCAGGAACTGATGTACCTGACTGAATGGGAGAGGCTAGCGGTCAGACAGTATGGGGGAAGCTCCCTAACAATCCTTCCCTGCCCCCACAAAAACCTGTTCCATATTTTTCCAATCCAAACCCAACAACCCTACAAGTTCATACCCCAGGCTCTTTCCCAGCAATTTACTTCCCTCTCCCTCAGCTCCTCCATTACCCCTACTCCTTCAAGTCTTTGCACTGCTTCTGAGAGGTGCGGGAAATACGGCTCTGTATTGTAGTTTAAATGAATTATTACTCAGAGTTTTGAATAAATATGCCTAGTAAGGAATCTATTTGTCAAAAAATTGTTCCTGAATCTTTTTTGTTGTTACAGACATACTTGTTCACAGATATTTTGAAATAAATGACCAAAATAATTGAAACTGGTGTGATTATATGGTATTATTTTGACAAACAAAATATGCAAAATTCTAAAATAGTGTGCAGAATTTTTATTTTTTTGGCAGCGCAGAATTCCCCCCGAAGTAGACAGACCAAATGATATACAGTTATAAATATGAGAACAACTCCAATTATTTATTAGATTGAATACTTTAAAATATAATATGAAATATATTTTATTATACTAAGTATATACTAATAAAGCTAGAATATTTAATTTCAATATACATGGCAATTTGATTTTTAAAATAAATCTAATATTTACGCTCTCATTTTGTTCTGAGAAGCATTTGCTAAGTAGGCTAATTGCCTGGGCATATTTATGATATGTAACTTAGAAATGAACTTGAACAAGTCCATCTGGCTCCCCAGCTCTAGTGGAAAGGGTTCTGGATGAAAGCAGAACTTGCTGGAGATCACACATATCAGAAAACAGCAAGTGCATTAATGCATTGGATATTTGAGCCAGAGATGCTTTGCTGCCTTTCGAAAAATAGGCAGGGCTAAGAAAGGAACTTTACCAGCTCCTAAGGGAAAAGGGCACCGAGTCTTAGATGGATCTGGACACAAATTTGAGCTGAATTAAGGGACTGATACTGAGACACCAATTCCAGCATTTGGAATCAGCAGCCAAGCCAGCAGGAAAGCTGGTTCTTGTCCCTGTGGGAAGACTGGTGGACTTGGATACCATTATGGTCAACTACTAGGACCCTGAAGAGGACACCGTGGCTCTGACAGTTCATGACACCAATACCAGCGAGGTAGCAGAATGACCAAAGATGAGCTGAACCCCAAAAAGAAACCTGAGAAGCCAAGCCTCTCCCAGAAGCCCCACTCCAACCCAATCCCTCTCTTCCCTATCCAGGTGCCCCCCACCACCCCACCTAACAGCCTGACACTTCTCTTCCCAGCAATCCCAGCACCACCATCAGCCAGAATCACTCCTTTCCCCTCCCAGGTTCCCCAGCACCACCACTAGTCTGACCTGCCAGGTTTTTTTTGTTCCATTTGTAGCTTACAAATTTAAAAAAAATCACCAGCACCCTGAAACTGGCAACGCAGAAAACTGGCCAGATAGTCAGGTGCCCTGTGCAAGTGCAACCAGTGTATAATGGTTAATTCAAGCCTGCTACACACCGTGGAGCCTTGCTTTGTGAGGATTCCATGCCTGGTAGCGGGCAACCCATAGGATTCCCTGTGATGTGGATCCTTCCCACACTGGAAGGCAGAACATTAGTAGTGGACGTGTTAGTGAAGCTTCAGGGGTGGGATAGCAGTTGAGAAGCAGCTCTGAAGCCTGAGCATATATATTAATCTGCAATAAACTGTACTAGGGCAAGCTGCGGCTCTAGGGTAGATGAGTCCTAAAAAAAAAAAAAAGTGGGAACGTGTGGAAATTACAGAGATTCTTAAAAGCAAATACTGAATCTTTGGACTTCTGGAGTTGGCCCTACACCTAACTCCTGGCTATTCAAGCTATATAAAATCCAATCCGTATTTCCCAATTTGTGTTTTATTTTAAGGTGAAAGCAATACCTGTTCTACATAGTTTGATTCCTGAACATGGACAAGTTGTAGTTAGAGAAATAAGATTTTAAGACTCCACATAATGCAACAAAAATAATCTCCCAATTTATGAACTGGATAACTACAGTAATAACAGTGTTAGAAACTAAACAGCTGATAAATGTTGAGATAAAAGACAATAATAAATACAATTTAAAGCATTCCCATGACAAGAAAATACATTCAAACAAGTATTTTTTGGTAAGAAATCCAGAAGACACGTTTATGAACGACTGAATTATGGACCAATTAAAAACATCTCTGATACAGGATACAATAAATGTTAAGAATGAATTCTAAGATATACATCTTTAAAAGTAAGTTAAACTTATGCCTCCTGCCAAAATCACTAACATTCAAAATCATGGCCATTAGGCCAGAACATGGACTGATCAATCATAGAAAGAATGGGGAATACAAGTAAGAGTTGAAAAATCAACTGTTTGCTAGACCTTCAAAGCAACATTTACAGAATTAAAGGTAACAGAGGAAGATCAGGAACTGCACACCTGCTTACTCAAAAGCAATGGATTATAGTAGTGAATAACTAAAATTATACAATGAGCATGACACAAGGAGAAAATAATCTTTTCTGCAGACATACCAGAGCGTACACTGCTTCATGGGCAGCGTTTAGTATTATAAGACAGGCTCATCAAAGAAATCTGAACACACACCAGGGAAATATAATGCTACTTTGCTAGAGGAATATGAACTGATGCCCAATATTTATAGATAGAAGTTTCAAGGAGTTAAAAAAAAAAAAAGAATTATGCTGAAATTGCAAAAGGTTGCAGGACAATGGGATTTCCACTACTGAGCTAAGTCTGGAGCTAATAGAAATTTTACCAACAGTGCACATGAAAAGTAAGTGTAGATTGGTGACCACCACCTCAAAATGCTGTGACAGTGTATACTGATCACATCTTTTTCTGCATATATTAAAAAATTAAATACAAAAGAAAAATCTAAAACTTCAGTGCAAAAGATAAACACAGAGCCATCTTTACCAGGATGTGATAATTCTGAAAATCTTGTTTTTAAACAGTATTTGAAAGAGGCACATCTCATTTTTAAGTGAGATCAAGGGGAACAATTGAGATGTACTGGGTGTTTAAAAAATAATTCTTCAGGAAGTCCTCAGTGTGCAAAACTAGTCAACCAGCTTTATCCGCTCTCAAGTTGCTTTGGAAGCAATAGGTCCTTAATACAAATTGATTGATCATGACAGTTTCCAAAGAAAGAGTACAATTATGACTAAATCTGTTTAGACATCATGATTAATAGAAAGGTTAAACAAATGAAGCTTCACATTTTTATGATCTAACACTCCCTTGGAAATGTAGATTAACTGGAATTTCTATTACTGTTCCTTTAGAAATAAAGTCTGGAAAATGAATGCACTATACAAAAATCTAATAAAAACACATGACTCCAGCATACAGTTAAGTTGTAAACTTCTCACCATATATTTTGCTTAATGCATCTAAATATTGATCTAGATGTTATTTGAGAATGCTTGATCAGTCAAAGCACAGAAAGCTCCAGATTTACTTTTCTAAGATAAATCTCGCTCTCCTCCCACCTTTTAAAATGATTATGAATAGGAAGAAGGCCACTGCAGGGTCCAACACAGTCAGACACAGAGTTTAATTCCTTACCTTGAACAGTGTCTTCTGCTCCTACTTCTGTTGCTTTCAAAAACATGCTTTCCTGTCTTTCAATTAGAACTGTAAATAGTCTGCCCTGCCCCTCTTTCTTCTTCTTATTTTTTTTTTTAAGAGAAAGTCTGTATTGAAAGTTCCCTGATGCCGTCCTTTTGCAGTTTAAGGATGTTGTTCTCTTGTATTTGTTCTTGTGGGTGAGGTGAGCCACTCAAACTAGAGCATGGCACATTGTGCAAGCTTAAGAATGTATTGCTTTAACAACTGACAAATAGAAAGCCACAATGTCTGGTGCTCCCAGGAACGCCATCATGCCTTCTTCCTCACACCCCTATGGTGGAACCACCATCACCCTTTGTTCCCCAAAAGCTGTAAAGCAACTACCATTCCTCCTTACAACTAACTTCTACCATGACTCCTGTGGAACACTGTCAGCTGATAATAGTTTAGGCAGAAAAATGTTAGGACTCAGTAAGCAAACCTATGCCTCCCCCACCTATATATCTACAGCTTGTCTATACCACTCAGCTATTGAAAGACATGGCTGTATTAGTATTACTGTAACTGTTTTCAAAAATCCCTTTAGTTTGTTTTAAAAATCAAAGACATTTAAAAAATGTTCAAAACTGAAACATTGATTTTTGTCAAACCTAAACATTTTGTTCAACTCATAACAATTTTTCTTCTACTTTCTGAAACTGCCAACAAACTGAAAAATCTATTTTTTTGTCCAGTTCTGTTAACTTCCTCTTCTCTTGAAATCCATTTGTTTGCTTTTCCCACTAGTTAGTGTTTAGGTCACGAGTTGATCCTGCAAAGACTTAACTTTAAATCAACAAGACCACCCTTGTACTTAAAATTATGCACGTGTAAGTCTTTACAGGATCAGGGTCCAAGATTGTATACTCTTTGGTGTAGAGACTGTCTTGTACCATAGACCGGTATAATACATAACACAAAGGCTGGGACCTCTAGTATGCTATGGTAATATTCATTTTAAATAAAATGAGAAATAATAATGAGAATGCTGCTCAAAGGGTCAGAACTGATTTATTTCTCCTGCCTCATTCTTTAAAATGACCTGTGTTTTAGAGTTTCCTCTGCCCTATTGATTTTTCTTCACCTGTATGCACAACTCACAACACAATGCTCCCCTAGCAACTAGTTAACAGTGCATAAAGGACCAGAGATTCAGATGAAGATTAAAATACCGAGTGGAGAAATGCTCAAACCTTCATAAAGATTTGGGACACTGTGGAAAATTTCAGTTCCCTGGAAGTGGCTTTTATCAGCAGTCTGCTGGGTAACAGAGCACACACCCCGCGCGATCCAGGACGGCCACCTATCCCCGTGATCATCCGTGTAGCCGTGGGGAGATTTAGAAGAGGCACCACTCTCCACAAAGACACCTGATCCGGGCAGCGCCCAGCCCTGGACACCCGGGCCAGCCGCGAGAGGATGCCCGGTCCCGGTGCACTGGGGCTGGGAGAGGGGAAGGGGCATCCCAGCGGCGGTTCTCAGGGGAGCAGGGGCCGGCACAGCAGGCTCAGGGGGACCCCTCAGTCCCTACCACGGGAGCTGGGCTCGCAGCCCCGCTGGGCCAAGCTGCGCCCGCTGCCACAGCCTTGCCGGGGCGCCCTGACCCCCGCACCCCGCACGCCCGCTCCATAGCAACGCGCGGAGGCCGCTCGCCCGGGGCAGCTGCTGGCCCACGCAGGCTCTTTACCTGTGCCGGGCTGGGACTCGCCCAGCAGCGGGGTGCGGTCCGCCCCGTCTTCGGGCTCCGCCTCGCGACTCGCCGGGGCCCGCATCGCGCCCAGCGTCACCCCGCCCGTAGCCACCGCGAAGCGGACCCAAGTCCCGGCCAGGGCTCTGCAGCCAGCCCGGCGCGGCCAGAAGGGCCGGGGTGGGTGGCAGCGGCCACGTGACTACAGCCGGGCGGAAGCTGCCTCCGTCGTGGCACCGCCCAGCCCTGAGCTAGGCCTCAGCCGCCATCTTTGGTGCTGGCAGCGACTCGGTTTGGTGCTCACAGTATCTCTCTCTCTGGGCGTGGGGGGCATTGTGCTGCATCCATCTCACACATAACCATTTCCAGGTCTCCTCTTCAGACCCACGTGAAAGTGGTGTCTGTTGCAGGGCATTAGGCTGAAATTTCTAAGATACCCCTACATTTACATGCACCAAGGGGCCCAAATCCCAGTCCCTTCTGACCTGCACACACAGATCATAGCTCCCCCATTTGAGTTCAGTTGCAGACAGACATTTAACTTCTCTATTTTATTGCTTTGGATTCATAAATAACTAAAATACCCAATTCAGGGAGATAAAGGACAAGCATGTGAAAACTAATAGACAAAACTTACTTGTAAGAGATGCTTCTTATTTAGACCTTAATTACCACAATTTATATCCACTAAGCAGCTAGTGGAAAGCATTTCCTCCAGCAAAATAAATGCTAGCAGTATTCAACTTTCTCAGCTTTGTCAAAAATAGTCTGCTATATTTTTCTTGCACTCCTACTGATAAATTCATTTTGCATTAGGTTTGATAAGTACAGTTAGGGACCGTCGAATTGTGGAGGTAAATGCGTGGTTACGCAGGTGGTGTGGGAGAGAGGGCTTTGGATTCCTTGACCATTAGATGTTCCAGAAAGAAGGAGTGCTAGGACATAGGTGACAAGTTATATTCTTTTGTGGTGCCTGGGCTCCACGAATATTCAGGACTAGGGGCCCTGCTCCACCAATATTTGGAGCTGGGTCTCTCCCGCAGCCCTGCCTGGAGAGGGCCCCAGCCCCCGTGTCCCGCCACGTCCCTCCCTGAAAGAAAGTGGCATGTGCCTCTCCCGTGCCTGCTTGTGCTGCCGGTGTAGCACATCCCTACGCCCAGCAGTATCCTACACTACACTGGCTCCCAGCATCAACTGGTGTCTGCTGCCCCAGGGTCCTAGTGCCCCTCTTACCCTGCCCTTCTGCCCTACTCCTGAGCCTCTCCAACACCCCAAATGCCTCTTTCCCAGCCCTCATCCCCCCGCACCCAAATCCTTTGCCCTAGCTCTGAGCCCCCACCTGCAACATGAAACCCTCATCCCCAGCCAGAGACCTCATCCCCTCGCACCCTAATCCTCTGCCGTAGTTCTGAGCCCCCTCCTGCATCATGAACCCCTTATCTTCAGCCCCACAGCCCTCACCCCACACCCAAACCCTCTGCCCTAGCCTTGAGCTTCCTCCTACACCCCAAACTCCTCATCCTCAGTTCTCACCCCTGCATCCCCTCCTATCCCCAAACTCCCTTCCAGAGTCTGCACACGCTCTCCCTTCCCACACACCCCCTCCTGCCCCTAAACTCCCTCCCAGAGCCTGCACCCGCTCCCTCTGCACCACCTCCCACCCCCAAACTCCGTCCCAGAGTCTGCACCCCTCACCCCCTCCTGCACACCCACCCCCTGCCCCAGCCTGGAGCCTGCATCCAGCAGCCAAACTCCATCCCAGAGCCTGCACTCCAGACCCCCTCCCCAACCCAAACTCCATCCCAGAGTCTGGACCCTGCACCCTAATCCCCAGTCCAGGACCTGCATCCCAGACCTCCTCCCCCAACCTAACTCCCTCCCAGAGCCTTAGGCAAGTGGAGGGCAGAGTTTTGGGGGGGGGGCAGAGTTGGAGTGGCAGGTTCTGGGCACCACCAAAATTTCTACAAACCTGCCACCCATGCTAGGAAGAAATGAGATCGACATAAGGAAGAGAGGGAAGAGTATCTTTGCAGGCAGACTTGCTAACCTATTGAGGAGGGCTTTAAACTAGGTTCACCAAGGGACGGTGACCTAAGTACTGAGGTAAGTGCGGAATTGGGATACCAGGAAGAAACACAAGGAGGAGGGTGCAACAGGGGAGGCCTCCTGATTCATACTGAGAAAGCAGGGCAATTGGGCAGTTATCTTAGGTGCTTGTACATGAAAGCAAAAAGCCAAGGAAACAAGCAGGAAGAATTGGAAGTCCTGGTACAGTCATGTAAATGTAAGGGTATCTTAGAAATTTCAGCCTAATCCCCCGCAACAGACACCACTTTCACGTGGGCCTGGAGCAGTGAACTGCGGCCAGTGGGAGCTGCGATCGGCTGAACCTGCGGACGCGGCAGATAAACTGGCCAGGCCCACCAGGGTGCTTACCCTGGCGAGCCATGTGCCAGAGGTTGCCGACCCCTGGAATAGTAAATATGGCAGATGACCAGCTTGGCTTAACAGTGAAATCTTCAGTGAGTTTAAATACAAAAAGAAAGCTTACAAGACATGGAAACTTGGTCAGGGATGGCTAGGGAGGAGTATAAAAATATTGCTTGAGCATGCAGGGGTGTAATCAGGAAGGCCAAAATGCAACTGGAGTTGCAGCTCATAAGGGATGTGAAGGGTAACAAGCAGGGTTTCTCCAGGTATTTTAGCAACAAGAAAAAGGTCAGAGAAAGTGTGAGACCCTTAATGAATGGGAGAGGTAACCTAGTGACAGATGATGTGGAAAAAATTGAAGTACTCAATGCTTTTTTGGGCTTGATCTTCACAGAGAAGGTCAGCTCCCAGACTGCTGTCCTGGGTAACAAAGTATGGGGAGGAGGTGAGCAGCCCTAAGTGGTGAAAGAACTGATTAAGGACTATTTAGAAAAGCTGGACATGCACTAATCCATGGGTCCAGATCTAATGCATCCGAGGGTGCTGAGGGAATTGGCTTATGTGATTGCAGAGTCATTGGCCGTTATCTTTTGAAACTTGTGGCGATCGGAGGAGGTCCTGGACGATTGGAAAAAGGCAAATATAGTGCCCATCTTTAGAAAAAGGAAGAAGGAGAACCTGGGAAACTACAGACTGGTCAGCATCACCTCAGTCCCTGGAAAAATCATGGAGCAGGTCCTCAAGGAAACCATTTTGAAGTACTTGGAGGAGAGGAAGGTGATCAGGAACAGTCAACATGGATTCACCAAGGGCAAGTCATGCCTGACCAACCTAATTGCCTTCAATGATGAAATAACTGGCTCTGTGGATATGGGGAAAGTGATGGATGTTATATATCTTGACTTTAGCAAAAGCTTTTGATATGGTCTCCCACAGTATTCTTGCCAGCAAATTAAAAAAGCATGGATTGGATTAATGGACTATAAGGTGGATTGAAAGCTGATTAGATTGTTGGGCTCAATGG
Organism: Gopherus flavomarginatus; assembly: GCF_025201925.1. Taxonomy (NCBI): domain Eukaryota; kingdom Metazoa; phylum Chordata; order Testudines; family Testudinidae; genus Gopherus; species Gopherus flavomarginatus. The sequence goes on along the minus strand of NC_066620.1, from coordinate 159,156,781 downwards.
GTAATGATCAATGGCTTGATATCTAATTGTCAGCCAGTATCAAGCGGAGTGCCCCAGGGGTCGGTCCTGGGGGCTGGTTTTGTTCAACATCTTTATTAATGATCTGGACAATGGGATAGATTGCACCCTCAGCAGGTTCATGGATGACACTAAACTAGGGAGAGAGGTAGACATGCTGGAGGGTAGGGAAAGGGTCCAGAGTGTCCTAGACAAATTGGAGGATTGGGCCAAAAGAAATCTGATAAGATTCAACAAGGACAAGTGCAGAGTTCTGCACTTAAGACGGAAGAATCCCATCCAGCACTATAGGCTGGGGACCGACGGGCTAAGCAGCAGTTCTGCAGAAAAGTACCTCGGGATTACAGTGGAGGAGAAGCTGGATATGAGTCAGCAGTGTGTCCTTGTTGCCAAGAAGGTCAATGGCATATTGGGCAGCATTAGTAGAAGCATTGCCAGCAGATCGAGGGAAGTGACTATTCACCTCTATTTGGCACTGGTGAGGCCACACCTGGAGTATTGCGTCCAGGTTTGGGCCCCGTACTACAGAAAGGACGTGGACGAATTGGAGAGAGTTAAGTGGAGAGCAATAAAAATGATCAGTGGCCTGTGGCACATGACTTACAAGGAGAGGCTGAGGGAACTGGGCTTGTTTAGTTTGCAGAAGAGAAGAGTGAGGGAGGATTTGATAGGAGCCTTCAACTATCTGAAAGGGGGTTCCAAAGAAGACGGAGCTCGGCTATTCTCAGTGGTGGCAGATGACAAAACAAGGAGCAATGTTCTCAAGTTGCAGTGCAGGAGGCGGAAGTTGGATACAAGGAAACATTTCACTAGGAGGGTGATGAAGCACTGGAATGGGTTACCTAGGGAGGTGGTGGAATCTCCATCCTTAGAAGTTTTTAAGGTCCAGCTTGACAAAGCCCTGGCTGGGATGATTTATTTGGTGTTGGTCCTGCTTTGAGCAGGGGGTTAGATTAGATGAACTCCTGAGGTCTCTTCCAACCCTAATCTTTTTATGATTACCTTTGTGTTACCAGTCTTAATAGCTTCCACATGATCTCACAACATGGCCTAGTCTACACTAGGAATTTACACTGGTATAGCTATGTTGCTCAGGAGTGTGAAAAATCCACCTCCCAGGAGAGACAGCTATACTGACCTTACCACTGGTGTAGATAGAATTCTTCTGTTGACCTAGTTACCACCTCTCGGGGGCAGATGGCTTACATACGTTAATGGGAGAACTGCTCTCCAGTCAGGATAAGTAGTGTCTATACTTAAAATGCTACAGTTGTCAATGTCCTGGCGCTTTTGTACTCACCCGGGGGAGTGATTAAAAAAAAAGGTGCCATCCACTGCGGCACCTTTATTTTACTAACCTGGCGGCTCTCCGGGTCTTCAGCAGCACTTTGGTGGCGGCATTTTGGTGGGACCTTCACTCACTCCAGGTCTTCAGTGGCATTTCGGCGGCAGGACCTTCAGACACCCGGAGCGAGTGAAGGGCTGCCGCCAAAGACCCAGAGCGCCGCCGGGTGAGTAAAAGTGCCACAGCAGGTGGAGCCTTTTTTTTATTGCACCCCGTTCCCTCCACCTGGCTACGCCACTGGTGCAGCTGGAGCATTTTAAGCATAGACAGTGGTTTGGTCTACATTACAAAAGTATATTGGTATAACTACATTGCTCAGGGTTGTGGAAAATCTACAGCCATGAGTGATGTAGTTTTACCAACTAAACCCTCGGTGCAGACAGTGCAATGTCGACGGAAGCAGTTCTCTAGTCAACATAGCTACTGCCTCTCAGGGAGGTGGATTACCTGTGCCAACGGGAGAAGCTCTCCTATCAGTTTAGGTAGCTTCTTAAGTAAGCAATGCAGTTGTGCCAGTGTAGTGCTGTAGGTGTAGACAAGCCTATCTTTTTATACCTTGCAAGTAATTCAAATAAATCTAAAAAAAAATTACCATTATGAGAACTACCCAGGGTAGTTCTGCATCTGATAGCAGGTTTATGTTATGCTCATACAAAGCACATGGGATCTTTAAAGAGGAAGGCAATACATAGCATTTATTGAAAGTAAAACAGTTAGCATATGCTTTTCAGTCACACACATACACACACACACACAGTCCTGCCAGTGATGTTTATAGTTACTAGTCTGTTGTAGCTCGAGTCAATCTAATGGCCAGTTAGATTGTGCACAAATGTAGAGCTGGGCTCTTGTTGGTCATGATTCTATGCTTCAGGACTTTGCAGGACTGAACCCAGAGTTCCATAGCAAAACACCCCAGCTTTATAGTTGTAAATTTCAATTTGAGTCCATGCATTTTGCAATGTCATCCTGTAATCATTAGTTCTTAAGTGGTGTTATCATTTGATGGTTATTGTCGGGCTTCCCATCGTTATCTCCTATTTGTTGTCTCACCTTCGAGGGTGCCTGCCTCACATCTGAGGTCGCCAATGCTACTAACATGTTTAGCATTGGATACAATGGATGTTTTCTGATTGCCTTCTGGTCTTTCCAAGTTTCTCACTTCTTCTTGACCATCTGGACATTTGTGATGGCCTTCACACCTTATATTTTCCTGATGCATGCATTACTCATTCACACAAACAATATCTTACAGAAACTTTCAAAGATATACAGACAGCAGTATTTTATATTTATCAGAATACATTGTAAATCAAGCCTTGCTAAATCTTATAACTAAAACAATTCACATTGGGGCTTCAGGCCCTCAACGTTCCTCTAATCTCCTTAACATAGATAAATGCAAGATCCTCTCTCTTTCTTACTAAAACCTTAAAACAAAGAAATGTATATTTAACTAGAATGCCTAATTTGTAATACATATATGAAACCATAGTAGACATTATAACTTATCCTAAAACAAAAAAATGACCATAATGAGTCATAAGGATTGTTCTGGTCTGTCCTTCCTTTCTGCTATTCAAAAAGGGCGGCTGACAGGTTGAAATCAAATCATACATTAATTCTTATGGGACATTGTAAAATCCTGCTCCTACATTTGCTTACCTGTCAACTGAGCAACGCTTTTCCAATTATTATGCAAGTTCCATCCAGCAAGCAATTTCCTCCATGTGTTCCTTTGAACATTAATATGCAAGTATGCCAACACGAAAGTGGAAAGAGAGGGTGACCCAAGCGTCATAGTATAATTCCCAAATCTGGATCTTAGTGTCCAGGATATGGGTACTAGCATAAAGTCCTATAAGCTTAATTACCAGCTTAGATTCTGTAGTGCTGTCACCAATTAGGAATTTCCAGGGCCTGATACCCTCTGGTCCCCCGAAACCCTTCCCTGGGGACCCCCAAGACCCAGATTCCTTGAGTCTCACAACAAAGGGGAATGAACCATTTCCCTTCCCCCTCCTTTCTTCCTCCCAGCTCTTTCCCGCCCTGGGTACACTAGGAGACCACCGTGATTCAATTCCTTGAATCACCCCTTCCCCCTCCCTTCTTCCCCGGAGAGAGACACAGAGATAAACGCAGAGAGCAGGTTTTTCTTCCCTCCTCCCTTTCCTTTCTCCGACCAATTCCCTGGTGAGTGCAGACTCCCTTCCCTGGAGTCTTACAAAAGATAACCAAAAAAAATCAATTAGATTCTAAAAAAAAGAGGAAAACTTTAATAAAGAAGGAAAAACATAAAAATTGTCTCTGTAATCAAGATGGTAAATATACAGAGTTTTTATAGCTTATAGACAATAGAAAGAAGCTTTCTCCAGCAGAAACACAATTTAAGCTACTTCCAGCAATACACATCTGCAAATAAGAAAACAAGTTAAAAGACTATAACCGCCTTTTTTACTTACTAACTATTCTGAATAGATAAGAGACTGTAGCAGGGAGATTGGCAGAAACCTGGTTACACCTCTAGTCCCGTCCAGGACCCAGAGAGAACAACGCACAAACCCCAAACCCACAAACAAAGGCTTCCCTCAACCCAGATTTGAAAGTATCTTGTTTCCTGATTGGTCCTCTGGTCAGGTGTTTGGGTCCCTGTTTGTTAACCCTTTACAGGTAAAAGAGATATTAACCCTTAACTATCTGTTTATGACACCAAGTGTTATGGTTTGCAATGGCGGATGAGGAATTTGGATAGAAAAGCAAACAAGTTAAGCTGAAGGCAAGAGTTGAACTGTACTTTAACTGAGATTGTTGGTGTAACTCCTCAGTCTTCAGCTGACAAAGAACCATGATTTTAATATTTGCCTTCTGTTGCATTTGCGAGGCTAAAGTCTTGTTCTAAATTAACAATAGGGCCATGTCTGCACTAGAGAGCTTACAGTGGCACAGCTATACCAATGCAGCTGCACCGCTGTAAGATCTCTCGTGTAACTGCTCTATGCCGATGGGAGAGAGCTCTCCCATCAACATAATTAAACCACCGCAGTAAGCAGCAGTAGCCATGTCAGCGGGAGACGCTCTGCTCCCAATATAGTGCTGTCCACACCAGCGCTTCTGTCGGTGTAACTTATATGTTGCTCAGGGGGTATTTTTTTTCACACCCCAAGCAACATAAGATATACCAACAAAAGTGGTAGTGTAGACATAGCCTTAGATTGTTTTCTAGCAAAAACCAAGAAAACAGAATCCGTCATTTGTGGTCAGGTAGCCAGATCTGTTTTGTCTAAGTCAAAATTTGCCACATACTTTCAATAGGTTTCATAGTAGCAGCCATGGTAGTCTGTATCTGCAAAAAGAACAGGAGTACTTGTGGCACCTTAGAGATTAACAAATTTATTTGAGCATTAGCTTTTGTGGGCTACAGCCCACTTCATCGGATGCATGCTGTGGAAAATACAGTAGGAAGATATATACATACACACAGAGAACATGAAACAATGGGTGTTACCATACACATTCTAAGGAGAGTGATCAGTTAAAGTGTGCTATTACCAAAAGAGAAAAATACTTTTTGTAGTGGTAATCAAAATGGTCCATTTGCAGCAGTTGACAGGAAGTTGTGAGGAATAGTGTGTGTGTGTGGGGAGGGGAGAAATAAACATGGGGAAATAGTTTTACTTTGTGTAATGACCCATCCACTCCTAGTCTTTATTCAAGTCTAATTTAATGGTGTCCTTTCTGCAAATTAATTCCAATTCAGCAGTCTCTCGCTGGAATCTGTTTTTGAAGTTTTTTTGGATGCATGTCCATGACAATTGCACTAGCACCCATCAGACCACTCTCTGTCCTGGAATCAGAGACACCAGGACCCAACAATTCAGCACCAAGTTTTGTGCCAAAATCAGATTTTGGCACCCAACAAGACTGACAAACCCAAATCAACATCCTCACTTGCTAAGGAAGGCTCAGAAGTGTGAGTAGCAGAACCATCTGCAGGTTGTTCACTAGGAACATGGTCAAATTTCTCATTTTCAAGAAACTTTATACACACACTTTATAAACTACATTTTTCTGATCCTGTTTTTTGTGGGCTTTCTGCAGCTTGCACTTTTGAGCACCACTCGTGCTTGTAGGCACTTAGGGTGGAAGTCACAGTTGACTACAAAAATTCACCTACAAAGTTCTTCACAAAGGTTTGGAATGACGATGGTAGCATGTGGAAGAACTAACTAATAAGTCCTGGAAACTGAGAGAAATCAGATGAAAGGTCATAATATCTCAGTGAAATTCAGAGCCATAGCCGGTGCTTAAAGTGAGAAGGCCAAGTGTGGGAGAGTGATGACCCCCCCACCAATTATTTATTTTTTTTAAGCGCAAGAAGGGTTGCTGAAGCCCATACAGAACTTCTTCTAGAGCTGTTGCCTCATACAACTCCCTAGGTTCCTGCTCCACTGCTCAATCATTGGCCCATTACTCCGCACATAGGGAATGGGTGATGCCTGTGAAGCAACAGAGGTAGCAGCTTGGAGTGGGGGTGGGGGCGCAATGCAGCCTAAAAGCTGGGGAGGGGCCAGTAGAAGCTGCAGGGGACACTGACCCTCCTGTGACAGCTGCCCAGCACCAGGGGACAGTCTCTGAGCCAGGCCCTGAGCAATGCCAGCATGTACGAGGCCAGCACAGAGGGAAAGAGCCAGGAGAGCAATGACAGGGTTACCAAGAATCCTGAATGACAAGGGACATCCCTTATTTCTTCATCTCTGTACAACAAGACCGGAAGTTGCTGAGTGCTGAAAAAAGCAACAAGAAATATGCCCTGGTGAAGGTAGGTAAGTACTGTTTTTTATTATTTATTATTAGTATTATTATTAATAATAATGATAATAATACTATTGGGAGAAGGAGTGGTGCAGGGGTATAAAGAAAACAGTCTCTTAATTTTGGAACACAGTGTTGGACACCTGCTTGGCACTAGGGTTGCCAACTTCCTACTCACACAAAACCAAACACCCTTGCCTGCCCTTGCCCCGCCCCTCCTGAGAGACCTTGGCCATGCTCCACCCCTTCTTGGAGCCCCCCCCCACTCACTCCATCCCCTCCGCGTCACTCGCTCTCCCCACTCTCACTCACTTGCTCATTTTTGCCTGGCTGGCTCAGGGACCTGGGGTGTGGGTGTGGGTGAGGGCTCCATTTGGGGGTGTGGGCTCTGGTGTGGGGCCAGGGATGAGGGATTTGGGGTGCAGGAGAGGGCTCCGAGCTGGGGCTGACTGGTTTGGAGTGCAGGAGGGGGCTCTGGGCTGGGGCAAGGGGTTGCAGAGCAGGGGTATGTGCAGGCTCTGGCTGGGGGTGCAGACTCTGGGTTGGGGCTGGTGATGAGGGGCTTGGGGTATAGGAGGGTGCTCTGGGCTGGGATTGAGGGGTTCAGAGGGTAGGAGTGGGATCAGATCTGGGATTGGGCCATGGAGATGAGGCCCGATAGAGGGTCAGGGGTGCAGGCTCCGGGCGGCGCTTACCTCAAGCAGCTTCTGGAACCAGTTGGCATGTCCCCACTTTGGCTCCTAGGCAGAGGTTCAGCCAGGGGGCTCTGTACGCTGCCTTATCTGCAGGCGCTGCCCCCTCAGCTCCCATTGGCTGTGGTTCCTGGCTAATGGGAACTGCGGTCGTGGTGCTTGGGGCGGGGGCAGGGCATGGAGCCCTATGGCTGCCAGTATATGTAGGAGCCGGAGGGGGAACATGCCAACTGCTTCCTGGGAGCTATGTGGTGTGGAGGCTAGCAGGGAGCCTGCCAGCCCCACTGTACAGTGCTGCCAATCGGACAGGCAATGGCCCAGTCAGTGGTGCTGACTGGAGCCACCAGGATCCCTTTTCAACCGGGTGTTCTGGTTGAAAACCGCACAACTGGTCACCCTACTTGGCACAGGCCCAGGGATTCAGAGAGACCCCCTTCCTCATCCCAGCTGTCAGTGTGCCTCTAGTCCCAGAGAGACTCCAGCCTCACTGAATCTCACTGTAGTTCCATCTGCAGAGAGACACTGCTGTTTTGGGGTGAATATCAGTGACATCTATAAAGCACTAAGCAGAGGCTGCTGAATACATCATTCAGGGTACTAAGTGGGAGCTTCCAAATGGTCCATTTGTGGCACTAAATAGAGAAGGCTAGGGCCCCATGGCAGAAGGAAATAGCAAGAAATAACCCTCCCCTCCAAAAGGGTCCTATATGGGCCCAGGGCTTGTGTCAAGGTATGATTCCCCATTCTGAACCTTAGCGTCCAAAAGATGGGATACCTGCATGAACCCCTCTAAGCTTAATTACTAGCTTAGAAATGATAGAGTTGCCACCACCCAAAAATATAGTGTTTTGGGACACTTTTTGGCCCTCAAACCCTTCCCTGGGGACCCCAAAACCCCTTGGGTCTCACAACAAAGGGAAATAAAACATTCCCCCCTCCTTTCTTCCTCCCAGATTCTCCCCTCCCAGGGTAACACTGGGAGAGCCCTGTGATTCAACTCCTTGAATCTTAAAACAGAGAGGAAATTCATCTTCCCCCCTTCTCTCCCCCTCCCAGACTCTCCCTGCGAGAGAGACAGTGATCCTAATAGAGAGAGAAATCAGGCTTTTCCTCCCGCCTTCTCTCCTTTCTCTCACCAATTCCCTGGTGAGTGCAGACCCCCTCCCCTTGGGTCTTACACAAGAAATAAATAAAAATCAGTCAGGTTCTTAAAAAGAAAAGCTTTTAATAAAAGAAAGAAAAAAAGTAAAAATTGTCTCTGTAAAATCAAGATGGAAAATGTTACAGGGTTTTTCAGCTTATAGACACTAGAGAGAATCCTCCCCCCAGCACAAATACAAGTTACAGCAAACAGAGATACAATCCTTCCAGCAAAATACACATTTGCAAATAAAACAATCAAAAGACTAAACCGCCTTTCTAACTGGTACTTACTAAATTGAACAGAAGAGGCTGTTTCAGAAAATTGGAGAGTCTGTATACGTCTGGTCCCTCTCAGAACCCAGAGAGAACAAAGAAAAAACCCAAAAAGCACAGACAAAGGCTTCCCTCCACCGAGATTTGAAAGTATCTTGTCTCCTGATTGGTCCTCTGGTCAGGTGTTCCAGGTTTACTGAGCTAGTTAACCCGTTACAGGTAAAAGAGACATTAACCCTTAACCATCTGTTTATGACAGTTTGTTCCACTGGAACTGCTTGAACCTCCCTTAGCACAGCCCTGCTGTGGCCTTCAATCTCTTTCCATAAGTCGAGGGAAAGGCAGGTCGCACTGCTACCTTCCTCCTTCTGTGGCAGCTTCTTCTGACTCTCCATATCATCTACTCACTCCCCCGCAGAATACCTTTTGAGTCAGAATTTGGCTGCACTAAGGAATGTGTTTTGTAGATAGGGCTTCAACATTAATTTAAAAAATAAGGGACTGTTTTCTTAGCACACCCATCCCTCCTCCCAACATTAATTGTTATTATTGTCATCATAATTAATAATAATAAGCAGTACTCCTCTACATTCACCAGGGCGTATTTCTTGTTGCTTTTTTGCAGCACTCAGCAACTCCCAATCTTGTTGTACAGAGATGAAGAAATAAAGAAGTCCCTTCTAATACAGGGATGGACAAACTTTTTGGCCCGAGGGCAACATCTGGGTGGGGATATTGCATGCTGGGCCATGAATGTAGGGCTGGGGCAGGGGGATAGGGTGCAGGAGGAGTTCAGGGTGTGGGCTCCGGCTTGGCACCGCTTACCTGGAGCAGCTCCAGGGTGGCAGTGGTTCGCAGCAGGGCCAGGGCAGGCTCTGTGCCTGCCCTGGCCCTGCGTCACTCCTGGAAGTGACTGGCACCACACCTCTGTGGACCCTGGGGGACGGGAGACACAGGGCTCTGCACGTTGCCCTCGCTTGTGGGTACCTCCCCTGAAGCTCCCATTGGCCACGGTTCCCCATTCCTGGCAATGAGAGCTGCGGAGGGCAGTGCCTGCAGGTGAGGGCAGCACGTGGAACCCTCTGCCTCACCTCCCCTGCCCCAGGGGCTGCAGAGACGTGGTGCCGACTGCTTCCAGGAGCAGTGCAGGACCCGCAGGCCATGGGGGTGGCAATTCCGCTGGCCGGATCCAAAGACCTGATGAGTAGTTTGCCCACCCCTGTTCTAATAGGTACTGTTGGCAACACAGGTGCATGACTCCCAGATTTGGGGAGGCTGGGCCTCAGCACCAGAAGCACCTAGAAGTGTGTAGGGGGCACTGGCGCCTGGACTGTGGCTCCCCACCCCCTGTTCTGCCCCAAGGCCAGTCCCTGCTCACCCCTCCCAAGACTCCTCTGCCAATGCCTAGGCCTCTCAGAGGGTGAAGAGGTGCAAGAGGTACGTGGTGGGGCTGTGGGGGAAAGGGGTGGAGAAGTGCAAGTCTTGGGCAGGGAATGGCTCTTTGGGGAAGAGGCAGAGTGGGGATGGGAAGAGGAGCAGTGTGGGTGGGGCGATGGGGTAAAAGCAGGACACGGGAGTGGGACCTCGAGGTGGAACCAAAGGCAGCAGCCCGGCTGCACATCTCTAAAGGGAGGTGTGCCACATCCTGTTTGGGAGGCTTAACCTCCGCAGGCCTATTATATCCGCTGCCCACGGTTGGCAACCCAATGGTATAGATACCTGATACCTTGTTCAGCTTTGAAAGATCTAACTGGGTGAGAAAAGTTCTTTATATCTCCCTCTTCTCAGCACAATCTTATGGGGCCTCAGTAAGTGAGTATGCAAGTAATCACACTGAAATCACTGGGACTATGTACACCGTAAATTACTATTTCACATGAGTAAAGGAAACATAATCTGGTGCTGTCATTTCTTTCTTTTATTTTTTTAGAGCAGTGGGCTTTATCCTGAAAGATGTTTAGCATCCACAGCTCCCACTGAAGACCAGGGGCAAAATACATCAATGGCATAAACCTGCACAATTCCATTGATTTCAGTATATTCATTCCAGGGGTGTATATAGCCCAATGGGAGTTGTGGGTGATCAGCACGTCAGAAAATTAGGCTCTTTGTGAACTGAAATATGTATGCAAATATGAGAGTAATCCTTATTGAAGAAAAATTGTGACTATTAAGATTTAAATTTCAGGGTAGACAACCCTGAAACAACCACCAACACAACCCAAAAAACCTTTTAGAGGGCTATGCCCCAAACCTCTCAAGCTTTATAAAAATCTGACAAGAGCAAGTCACTTTTCTTGCCAAAGTTGCACAATTTCAAATGGATAAGAAAATAGCATGAGATCATGAAAATAGATGAGCCACACTTCTCCCCTTCGGAAGCGAAAAAGAGCTTGCTCAGAAATCTGTGGCTGAATACATCACACAAGACTGCAGATTGCAAGAGGAAGCTGATGAGACCACATCTGTTCTTCTGTGCCCTTTGCAAGGCTGGAGTGCTGCTGAGTCAGACTAATGACCCCATTGGTAATCCTTTTAGAACATCCTGCTCTGCCGGCTGTCCAATGCCCTTACCTTCATAGCTATGTAAAAAATAACTGCCTGGAAGATCTGCAGCACTAGCAAGTGCAGGTTGAATCAGAACAATCCTGATATTGCTGCCAACTGCATCATCACATACAAAGTTGAGCTTACAAGCATCAGTGGAATAACAACAATTCTGTTCCACATTGGTGTTAGAGTAGTTCAAGAGCATGAAGCAAACTAGAAACAGATTTGCGATTTGTTCTTGATCTTGTGCTTAGGACAAGAGGAGAAATTATATTTCTATAGTTATAGAATCCTTCCTGTCAGTTTATTTAGGGAGACCAATCACCATGCTATGAAAGCATAAGATGCTGTTGATTGTTCCTGTCATAATGCATGCCTGCCCTGTAGCACCCCCTGGTGCCATAGTGCTGCCACAGTACAATAGCCTATAAGACAAAATTCCATTGCTGGGGTTGTACTTTAATAAATACAGATAAACTTGAAGAAAAAACCAATCTCTCCCCTTGGGCTCAAGAGCTGCACAGCTCTCATTCTTGGAGCCTTTGGTTTCTGGAGCTCCTCTTCCTTTACAGAGCTTCTCTTTCTGTGAGCAGCACCACTATCCTCCAACTGAGCCCCAATGGCCTTTTAGCAGGCCCAGGAGCTTGTTATTCAGTTAGCTGCCTAAATAAGCTCCTTCCCCTTAAGTTAGCTCAACATGGGTAGCTTGAGCCCAGACTCCCCTAAAGGGGCCTGCAACCCGTGACAAGTCCACATTGTTGCCGTAGTATGCACTTGTATATAGTGCTCACCTCCTAAGCAGGAACAAGTTATGAACACACTGTATCAGTGATCTGTAAAGGCTTCTCATTTGCTTCTGGATGCAGTTCAAAATATTGGTTATGCTCTAAAAAGCCCTAAAAGGTCCGAGACACACCTATATGACCCCACTATGTGCATTCATTGCATCTGAGACTGACTTGTTTCCTATTGTGAGTTGCTTGAGCTGAATTCTCCAGGAGCAGTGGCAGGGCATTCCCATTAGCACTCTTACTAGTGGCCTGCCAGAACCTGAGTTTGATGAGTTTAAGGTCAAAGTAAGAGACTTTTATCTGGGTAGGTACTTGGTTGATTCATGAATAACCACTACAGCTGTTTACATAACATATTAACACTTTTTTTTTATTATTGAAGACCTCTAATTATTATTGGACCACTGGGTTGGGCACCATTTACAAACTCAAATACGTAAATATAATAGTATCTCATGAGACCCTATTGTGTGCCAGTCAAGAAAATAAATTCAAAGACAGTGGGAAGGTTTCTATTCTATTCAGATTCTTATACTGCCTTCATCACCATAGTATGTGACTGCTCTCCAGTAATGAATTAAGCAACATGACTAACATCTATCTCCCATGTATGTGTAACCCACACACCTTCTGGATATGGTGTTGTCAAGGTTTTTTCCCCCACTTTAAACTTTAGGGTACAAATGTGGGGACCTGCATGGACACTTCTAAGCCTAATTACTAGCTTAGCTCTGGTATACTGCCACCACCCAGAATTCCAGTGTCTGGGGCACTCTCTGTTCCCTCAAAACTTCATCCCCTCCCTGGGTTGCCTTGAGGGACTTCACAAATTCCCTGGTGAATACAGATCCAAACCCCTTGGATCTTAAAACAAGGAGAAATTTACCATCCCCATCCTTTCCCCCCACCAATCCCTGGTGAGTCCAGATCCAATCCCCTTGGATCTTAAAACAAGGAAAAATCAATCAGGTTCTTAAAAAGAAAGCTTTTAATTAAAGAAAGAAAAGCTAAAAATTATCTCTGTAAAATCAGGATGGGAAATGCTTACAGGGTAATCAGATTCCTATAGACCAGAGAGGCCCCCCCTAGTTTTAGGTTCTAAGTTACAGCAAACAGAGGTAAAATCCTTCCAGCAAAAATAAACATTTACAAGTTGAGGAAACAAACCTAAGACTAACACGCCTCGCCTGGCTAATTACTTACAAGTTTGAAACATGAGAGACTGATTCAGAAAGATTTGGAGAGCCTGGATGGACGTCTGGTCCCTCTTAGTCCCAAGAGCAAACAACAACACAAAGAGCACAAACAAAAGACTTCCCTCCACCAAGATTTGAAAGTATCTTGTCCCCCTATTGGTCCTCTGGTCAGGTGTCAGCCAGGTTTACTAAGCTTCTTAACCCTTTACAGGTAAAAGAGACATTAGCCCTTAACTATCTATTTATGACACGCCCCCCAAATCTCAGACAGTGTGGAACCACACTGGCGGTAATTTCTTCCTAGAACTTTAGAATAAACAGATTAATAAAACACATGCACCTTTACATATACTACTAATTATGTAAAACTACAAGATTTTCCACATTTCAAGGACAATTTTTAACCAGTTGATTCTGGGAAACTTTCACGGGAGAGTGCATCAGCTACTTTGTTAGAAGCTCCTGAAATGTGTTGAATTTCATAATCAAAATCTTGGAGAGCTAAACTCCATCGAAGCAGTTTTTTGTTGTTTCCCTTGGCAGTATGAAGCCACTTTAGAGCAGCATGGTCGGTTTGTAGCTGGAAACGCCGTCCCCAAACGTATGGGCGTAGCTTTTCCAGGGCATACACAATGGCGTAGCATTCTTATTCACTGACTGACCAGCGGCTTTCCCTCTCAGACAGTTTTTTGTTGAAAAACACAACAGATGAAATTCTTGATCTGGTCCTGCATTAAAACTGCTCCTACACCATGCTCAGACGCATCTGTGGTTACTAGGAATGGTTTGTTAAAGTCTGGGGCCCTTAACACAGGGTCAGACATGAGTGTTGCCTTAAACTGGGTAAAGGCCTTCTGACACTCATCAGTCCACTTAACTGCATTTAGCTGTGTCTTTCTGGTCAGGTCTGTTAGTGGGGCAGCGATTTGGCTGTAGTGTGGTACAAACCGCCTGTAATATCCGGCCAAGCCTAAGAAGGATTGGACCTGTTTCTTTGACTTTGGGACAGGCCACTTTTGGATAGCATCCACCTTGGCCTGTAGGGGAGTTATCGTTCCTTGACCCACCTGGTGTCCAAGGTAAGTCTCCCTGTTTTGGCCTATTTGACACTTTTTGGCCTTAACAGTTAGTTCTGCCTGCCTGATGTGCTCAAAGACTTTTTTCCAAGTGTTCCAGGTGTTCTGCCCATGAATCAGAAAAAATGGCCACATCATTGAGGTAGGCAACTGCATATTCTCACAATCCTGCTAGGAGACCATCTAAAAGTCTTTGGAAGGTGGCAGGTGCATTTCGCAGCCCAAAGGGAAGCACATTAAATTCATACACCCCTGCATGGGTGATGAAGGCTGACCTTTCTTTGGCGGGTTCATCTAGTGGTACTTGCCAGTAGCCCTTGGTTAAGTCTAATGTAGAGATGAACTGGGCATGTCCCCATTTCTCCAATAGCTCATCGGTGCGTGGCGTTAGATAGTTGTTGGGATGAGTTACAGCATTTAGCTTACAGTAGTCCACACAAAAGTGTATTTCCTCATTTGGTTTGGCAACTAGAACCACTGGAGATGCTCATGCACTGTTAGAGGGGCGGATTATACCCATCCGTAGCATGCTTTGGATCTCCCATTCTATAGCAGCTTGGGCATGAGGAGACACCCGGTAGGGTGGGGTTCTAATTGGGTGAGCATTACCTGTGTCAATGGAGTGGTATGTCCGTTCAGTCTGTCCTGGGGTGGCTGAGAACACTGGCGCGAAGCTAGTGCACAGCTCCTTGATCCGTTGCCACTGCAGACATTCCAGGGTTGTGGAGAGGTTCACCTCTTTCACACCGCTGTCACTCTTTCCTTCATAGTAGACACCTTCAGGCCACTCAGCGTCATCTCCTCCCTGGGCTGTAAACTGACAAACCTTTAATTCTCTGGAATAAAAGGGCTTTAGAGAATTAACATGGTACACTTTAGGCTTTAGGGTGGAGGTGGGGAATGCTATGAGATAGTTAACAGCTCCTAGGCGCTTTTGGACTGTGAATGGCCCTTCCCATGACGCTTCCATTTTATGGGCCTATTGCACCTTCAAGACCATAACCTGGTCCCCTACTTTGAAGGAACGCTCTCTGGTATGTTTATCATACCAGGCCTTTTGCTCTTCCTGAGCATCCTTTAGGTTTTATTTAGCAAGAGCTAAAGAGTGTCGGAGGATGCTTTGTAGGTTGCTTACAAAGTCTAGAATGTTAGTTCCTGGAGAAGGCGTAAACCCCTCCCGTTGCTGCTTCACCAACTGTAATGGTCCCTTAACCTTGTGGCCATACACAAGTTTGAATGGTGAAAACCCTAAACTGGGATGTGGTACAGCCCTGTAGGCAAAAAGCAACTGCTGCAACACTAGATCCCAATCATTGGAGTGTTCATTGATGAATTTATGTATCATGGCCCCCAAAGTTCCATTAAACCTCTCCACCAGGCCATTGGTTTGATGGTGGTAAGGGGTGGCAACCAAATGATTCACCTCATGAGCTTCCCACAGATTTTTCATGGTCCCTGCCAGGAAATTAGTTCCTGAATCTGTAAGGATGTCGGCGGGCCAACCTACCCCGGCAAAAATGTCTGCTAAGGCCTGGCACACAGTTTTAGCCCTGGTGTTGCTTAGAGCTACTGCTTCCGGCCATTGGGTAGCAAAATCCATGAAAGTTAGTACATATACTGCTTTCCTCTGGGTGTCTCTTTTGGGAAAGGATCCAGAATATCCACAGCTACTTGCTGAAATGGGAACTCAATTATGGGGAGTGGCTGGAGAGGGGCTTTGACCTGGTCTTGGGACTTTCCCACTCTTTGGCACACCTCACAAGACCGGACATAATTAGCAACATCCTTGCCCATTCCCTCCCACTGGAAGGACTTCCCCAACACGTCTTTGGTTCTGTCTACCCCAGAATGGCCACTGGGATGATCATGGGCTAAGCTTGAGCTTTACCCGGTACTTAGTTGGAACTACCAACTGTCTTTGAGGATGCCAGTCTTCCTGGTGTCCACCAGAAAGAGTCTCCTTGTATAAAAGTCCTTGTTCTACAACAAACTGGGATCGGTTAGAAGAGCTGAGAGGCGGCTGGGTGCTCTGTGCCGCCGCCCAAGCTTTCTGAAGGCTGTCATCTGCTTCCTGCTCAGCCTGGAACTGTTCCCTTGAGGCTGGAGACACCAGTTCCTCCTTGGACTGTGGACTTGGGCTTGGTCCCTCTGGAAGCGATGTAGGTGGTGGGGTTGTTTTCGTTGATTGTGAACCGCTGTCTGCTGGTGCACTATGTGATATTTCAGGCTCTGGCTGAGCCTCTTGGGTAGGGTTGTCTGCTGCTTCTGCCAGTTCAGGCCTGCTTGGTGCCTTCTGGTGTTGGAGTGGTAGATGGATTTGCAAGTGCTGGCATCAGTGCTGGCAACGGTTCTGGGGCTGATTGCTTTTCCAGTTCCGGTTCTGTGACTGGATGCACTAGGGCTGTTGCAGTTGTTGGCAGGGGATCCAGTTCTACCACCTCTGTCTGGGTCTCTGGTAACACAGATGGGGCCATTGTGGACAGCTCAGGAACAGGGATGGGTGTGGAAGCTTGCTTGGCCTGGCTGCGGGTGACCATTCCCACCCTCTTGGCCAGCTTCACATGCTTGGCCAAGTCTTCCCCTAGTAGCATGGGGATGGGATAATTGTCATAGATGGCAAAAGTCCACGTTCCTGACCAGCCCTTGTACTGGACAGGCAATTCAACTGTAGGTAAGTTTACAGATTTTGACATGAATAGGTGAATTGTCACTTGCGCCTTTGGGTTGATGAATTTGGGGTTCACTAAGGATTGGTGGATAGCTGACACTTGTGCCCCGGTGTCTCTCCATGCAATAACCTTCTTTTCGCCCACTCTCAAGGTTTCCCTTCACTCCAAGGGTATTTGAGAGGCATCTGGGCCTGGGGATCTTTGGTGTGATGGTGGTGTAATGAACTGTACTCGGTTGGGGTTCTTGGGGCAGTTGGCCTTTATATGTCCCAGTTCATTACATTTAAAACATCGCCCAGCTGACTGGTCACTGGGCCGAGGTGGGTTGCTGGAGACTGGTGAGGTGGGACAATAGGGTGTCTGGGACTTTCCTTGGGTTGTAGGTGGGGTCTTGGGTTGCCCCCGGTGAGAAGGTTTATTTTCGGTTTGCCCCCTCTGATATTCGCTCCCCTTGCTAGTAGTTTTTTTCTTTTCTGCCACTTCCACCCATCTGGCTCCAATCTCCCCCGCCTCGGTTACAGTTTTGGGTTTCCCATCTAGGATGTACCTTTCTATTTCCTCAGGAACATCCTCTAAGAACTGATCCATTTGCATTAGGAAGGACAGCTCTTCCAGAGATTTAGCATTTGCTCCTGATATCCAGGCCTCCCAATTCTTTCCAATTGGTAGGCATGTCTGGCAAATGACACATCTGGTTTCCACCTTAGAGCTCTGAACCGCCGATGGGCATGCTCAGGTGTTAGCCCCATTCTGATTCTGGCCTTGGTTTGAAAAAGGTTATAATCGTTGTGGAAGAAGAAAAAGAATTGACAAGGATTTGTAGGGGATCTTAATGCATGTCAGTCTGTTAGCAAGAGTTAGGCAATTGTAACCCTAATGACGTGAGATTTGTAGAAGTGAGAATTGTGTAAGGCGAGTAGGAAAGAACTGTGTAAAAAGTTATCACGACCTTGCACTGATAATTAAATACGTAGACTGGCGCCCAATATGGGGCAAATAAGATAGCAGGATAGCCTTTGTATAAACAAAATGCAGCTGTTGCTCATTATTGTCTGTATTATTGCTTGTTATTGTCTGTAACAAAGGTATAAATGCTTGCTGTAATTGTTTACCTGTTGAGAGACCTGTCCGGGACTGGGGTGACCCAGTGTCCTAGGGCACTCCCTCCCTCTATTGCAATTGCTGGAGTTAGAATACAGTATTTGATTTTGCTGCACCCAAACAAAAAGCGAGAACTGAGTTTTTCTCCGACAATGTGGGGGCTCATCCGGGATGGCAACACCCACGGACCCACAGGCAGCTGCTACGGATCGTTCCCCTTTGAACCCCATGGCGCCACAATAGAGTGAGATCCAACAGAGTGTCTTTGTGACCCCGGAGCCGGTGTGGCTTGGTGACACCGAAGAAGCCACAGGCAGCCGACCTGGACTGGAATCTCTAAAAGAAATGCCGCAGGAGATTCCAGGGTGTAAAAGAACAGCCCTCCCAAGAGCGAAAGCATGTTGGAAATTCTGGACAAGCTGTATACAGGATAATCTCCCGTCCACCTCTCTCCCTTCTCTGAACGTTATACACAGACGTGGCCAGTCTGGACATGTGTGAGTATGAAAATGGCGCAGGGCTTGGGGCATTAATGTTTTTCCTGAGTGATGTGGGAGCGTTCCCAACATTCTCCATTGTTGTTTTATTATTTTATTAATGAAGCTTTAAAATTCAGTTATATGATGTGTTTTCTTTATCTTCCCCCAACGTCCTGCAGTGTCAGCCTGATCACCTGACACAAGGGATAGACTGGTAACAGAAATTTGTCACAGTTTGGTGAGCAATTGAGAGGGGGGGAGCCCTGCAGAATTTACACCATCTATTTGTTTTACCCTTGTTATTTTTATGTTTGCTTTGCTTGGTATTGTTGATGTTATATGTTAAGGATTGCATGATTAAAGGAGTGCCCACTCTCAGCCGCAGTAAGTCTGAGAACTGGAGAGGGGTTTAGCATTCCTCTGTCCACTCTGGTTGACCGGGAAAGGTGGCAGGTGGATCTACCCCAGTTGTAGCAGGACTGGGCAATAGAGAAGTTGGAGAAAAGAGAAGAGATGTGTACTTGATAACTAGAATTGAGCAATTAAGAGCATAGATCCTGAACCAGGCAGCAACTCAAACCTACGCCCAGGGCAAGTTGCAAGCCTTGAGATAAGACTTCCAGGTAGAAAAGGAAGCCCTGGCTAAGCAAGTACCGGTCCTTCAGGGACTTGTCAAAATGTATCCATTTGTGCTCAGCATACACCATAACAGCAGTGTGTTTGCTACAAGAGGAAATTGAATAGTTAAACACCAATGGGCCATGCGTTTCTGCCCAGGTGGCAAGCCTCACGAGGGAGGACTCAGGTAGTCTTATGGGTAAGAATGTTTAAGGGAAGAGACCAGGAGGGGTGGGGGCTAGTTGAGAAGCCCACCCTCCTAGCTAAACTGGTAGTGGAACAAGTTGGTGCCCATGGAAGGGATGGTTCAGCAAGGAAAGCAGGATCGGGCCCAAGCGGGCAGGCAACAGACAGAAAGATTGCAAAACAGGTTGGAGAATTTTGAGGGTGTAGTGGAAGAAAGGAGTAAGTAAGTGTAAGCATGGGGATTTCAAATACCCAGGACAATACTTGAAATGGTGATTTGAGTTGATAAAAGTGGCTGTTGGGAGACAAGCAAGTGATTTAAGGGAGAGTGAGAAGTTAACTCTGTAGTTGCTGGAGGGAACAGCAGTTGAACTTTGTAAAATGCTAAAGAGGAAAATTCTTGGTGTCTTTGAAATGTTTGTAAATAAATTCAGGCAAAGAAATGATTAGATTGCAATCATTTGGTTATAAACAATTTAGCTGAATTAGCTAAAGAAATATATACAGTGCTATGTAATTGAAATTTTATTAGGCTCGAAGGGGCACTTTAAGTAGTGATTTTTTTTTCAGTGTTTGAAAGCAGGAGTTAAAAGTAAAAAGCAATCAAAATTCTGGTAAAGTTAATTATGTCCCTTTTAAGGTAAAAATCTTTAAGCTGTGGATAGCTTTGGATCCAGAAGCAAGCCAGAAAGCATCTGTATTAATGCAAATTATCTAACTGATAAGGTAGAAGCCACTGAAACCTGGGCTGCCTATGAAACAAATACAAGGAAATATGGGGTAATTCCTCTGTTTTGCCTGAAATCAACAAGGGTATTTGTATATTTTAAGTGATGATTGACTGCCCAGAAGGGGTAGACCTCTGTTTTTTTTTGTCTTTCAGATAATCAGAGAAAACTGGTGCCAGCTGAACAGCATTCAACGTATCGTGCATTTACTGGCACAACAGGAATTATGTTTTCTGCTCTATATCCTGTCTTGTGGTGTTTGTCTTGTGGCCAAAATTGTTGTGTTTAATAGTTTCATAGGATAGTCTAGTTAAAATCAAATAGAAGGGTTAAATGCAGATACTTGTTTTATTCAATTTTGGAATATAAAGTGTTTGGATAAATCAGGAGAATGTGATAAACTAAAGTTTAATACATTTCCTTAAGTAAGAAAAAGAAATTTCATTGGCCAGATTGTTAATTAAAAAATTGTTGTTAAAATTTGCCTACAAACAGTCTTTGGAAGCAAGGACATGAAAAGTTAACCCACTCCCCATATTGTACATGGGATCCTTCTGGCTACCTCAGATTTCTAGCCAGAGGGCTGGGGATGGTGGGAAGCTATTGGACTAGAGGTTGTATTGAGTGAACTCCTCAAAGTGGGTGTGCTTGTCCTGGCTTGTTGCTCCAAAGCTCTGTATAAAGTTATTGTAGTGGAAGGGTATATGTGGCATACGTTGAATATTAAGACTAATGTACTGTATAAAGGTAATGTTTATGTGTTCATGGTTTGGAAAAAGGTGTATGAGTGAAGAGTAGAAGTTTCCTTTGTAGGTTAAAAGAAGCCAAGAAGGGGAGAAGGAAAAAGAGCAGAATGAGTTAACTGGGAAAATATAGCTAGTGTGCTCAAGGTAAAGATAAGACACTGACTCCATTCAAGGACACTGCTCACAGCTAAGACTTGGCTGACAACCAAGAAAAGGAAGGGGGGCTTGAATGTGCCCAAGTAGCTATGAGAGCTGCAAAACACTGCCAGGCACTAATGAAATGTGTTAGGTTTCTTTTCTCACAGGTAAAGAAGCGCTACCCAAAAACCCTAGCAGCCCTGCCACTCCTTGGAATCAGGAGACTGGATCAATGTAAAGGTCCACCAACGAAAGACTGCTCTGGCTCCACGCTGGAAAGTCCTGCTGACTACCAACACCACTGTGAAGTGCCAAAGACTAACTGCCTGGACCCATGATTCTCACTGCAAAAAGACCCCTCCACCTCAGGAGAATTCTCCTACTGATGATTAGCCATTTCTCCTTCTAGCTCCACGGTGCCTTCTGGACAGTAGGTAAAAAGTACAAGGTGAAGTGCTAGTAACCTCTCCCTTATCCACTGACAGATCTACTGTGCCTTTGAATTTTTCTAGAAGAATCAAAACCATTACAGGGTAATGTGCTGGTAACCTCTTCCCTGTAGGATGCTGAACCACGACTGTTTTGGGAAAGAAGAAGGAACACTCACTCCACTGAAATTGCCAAAGTCCAGGAATTCCTGACTAGAAAGGACATTAAGAACTGATCCTGGTGAAGAAACAAAGAATTATACACTGGCAGGAAGAAATTTGTGGGACCCTGCTTGGGAATGTGGTATTGATTGGATTTTGGGGTTTATTGTACAGGCTGTGCCCTGTGTTTTGGATAAATACTTCAGTATGTATTGCTCTCTCTAATTGGATTTTTAAATGATAAGTACTAAAGGCACTTTGTTGCACTGTCTCTGCCACCTCCTCCATTACACTATTACCGCTGTAATACATCCAAATACAGACAATGCCATATATTTGATAAAACCAATGACCAAGGCCTTCACACTTTACTGATTTATTTAAAGATTGTTTGGGAAAAAAAAAAGAAAAAGAAAAAAAAAAGGAAAAATATTTTTAAAGTTCAGGATATCCCATATAAGTGAACAATTGAGTGGAGAACAAATGGATCAGTGGAAATAAAGATCCATAATATTACTGCAAATGAACTCCAAAAATTTATAATTGGAATTGATGGGTTCCATAGTGAAGTAGATATGATGTCTATACCTGGAATTTGTACTGTGTTACATGAAAGAAGCCCTTATTGTTATTTGGTTACCCAATTAGTAAATAATCAAATGAATACCCAAAGAGTTTGTTCTGCAACTGGAAATTTTACTTATATTGAAACCATTCCAGTGACGAATAATGTAACCTGTACCTTATTGCAATACACCCCCTCCTATGCTATTAATGTCAATGCCTCTTGAAAGTACCTGAGATTAGTTAAAGGTATATAACCAACAGATGTGATATAGTACTACACCAAACAGATATGTATTAGGATATCAATGGATTGTGACTAATACAATACTAGGGGCTGCCATTAGATTAGCACAACAGAGGGCCTGGGTTATTTCCTCTGGAAGAAGAGGGACTTGACTGGATCCCTGTGGGATGGGGCCAATAGCGCAGCAGCCATTTGGAATATTTTTAAAAGCCAAGAACATGATGAGAAATCAGGCCAACTAGAAAAGGCCACTAGCCTTATTTCTGGAGCTCAGCTAACCCAAGTACAGGCTAGAGTTGGTGAGTTACATGTTATTTCCACCCTTAGTTCTATGACCCAGAAGTTACTAACAAAGATGGTATTGAATATCACCGAGGCTGGGAAGGCATTGCAGTGGGATCTAGCACGTCTGGAAATTCAGGATTTCCTGAATGACCGGCTGATGGCCATTCAGAGTGATCTTGAGCATCAGACTTGGCCCATTGCCCTTACAGACACATCAGAAGTACCATCTGATCTGTGGTCATGGAAACATATCTGGACACTTTCTGAGTGGAAGTGTGGACATTCACAGTGCTCCTTCCAAGCATTTGAACCGGATGGGAAGATTTGGCTCCCACATACCAAATCCTGACGGGTCCATGGGAAGGATGCATATGGGACTGGATTATCCACCGAGACATCTGGGAAATTAGACCACCTGGTATACTTAACTGATTTATAGTCAGTACCTCTAAAAAAACACCTGATATTTTGTATAGGAATAGGAAGTCAATGGACAGACCAGGGAAGAGGCAGCCCTGCGCTGGTCGGTGGCCTGCGGTGCGGTGTGAGCTGTGGATTGCCAGGCACAGAGTTGCAGCGCTACGATGGAGGCAGAGGCAGCAGGTGCAGACACACTGAGGATGACTGGGTGCGGCAGCTGCGGCATGTACATGGTCCTAGAGGGAGCACCTGAAAGGAGTTTCATCTGCATGAAGTGTCGTCTGATAGAGCTGCTGGAGGAAAAGGTAAGGGGACTGGAGATGCAAGTGGAAACTCTGGCTGAGTTTAGAAGGGGATTTGAGCAGATGATGGAACACAGACATGATGAGGCACAGGGGACAAGCTCAGGCGAGCGGACAAAAGCAGGACCTAAGGACTCTGAGGAGGGACTGCTGGGTGAGGAAAGTGGACGGTGGAAGCATGTCACTAGGAGAACCAGACAGAGGATAAGACGGGCCAGCGATGGACAAATAGAACTCAGGAATAGGTTTGCTGAGTTGGGAAATGAAGATGGAACACAGCGGGCTGCTGAAGGAGTAACGGCAAGGAAGAAGAGGCAAGCAGTTAGTCCTGCAGATGGAGGGGAGCAGTCAGTGGAGGCAACATCAAGTACGAGCCCTAGGAGGATTGTGAGGTCGAATACAAATCAGGAGGAATCACGGCCAGCTGCTGTGGGGGATAGACCGGAGAATCGCATTGTCACCAGGAAAAGGCAAGTCTACGTGATTGGAGACTCTCTACTGAGAAGAGTAGACAGGCCTGTAACTAGACCGGATCGGGAGAACAGAAGAGTGTGCTGTCTGCCGGGGGCTAAGATACAGGATGTGGACTTGAGCCTGAATACGATCTTAGCGGGAGCGGGAAAAAATCCGTTGATTATCCTTCATGTGGGAACGAACGATACAGCTAGTTACTCACTGGACTGTATCAAGGAGGACTATTTCAGACTGGGGAAGAGGCTTAAAGACATCGAGGCTCAGGTGATCTTCAGTGGGATTCTGCCGGTTCCTAGAGCGGGGCGACGAAGGAGGGACAAGATTATGGCGATCAACAGATGGCTCAGGGAGTGGTGTTATAAGGAGGGCTTTGGGATGTACGGTCACTGGGACGCATTTACGGATAGACAACTGTTTGCTCAGGATGGACTTCATCTCAGCAAGGAGGGAAATAGGATTCTAGGATGGAGGCTCGCCGACCTCATCAAGAGGGCTTTAAACTAGAAAGTTGGGGGAGATGGTTGGGAAATGTTCAGGAGATCTCCACGCCAGAACATAACCTGGAGAGGGAAGTAAACAAAGTGAGCGGGGATACCCTTGCGGCCCCAAGATTTGATCCAAGGAGGAATAGTGGAGTAGAAACCAGAGTAACGGGTGATGCTGGTGGTAGAAAGTTTGTGCACGACGGGGGAAAGAATGTCACTGACGCCAAACGCCGAAAATTAAAAGGTTTGTACACTAATGCGAGGAGCCTAGGTAACAAGATGGAGGAACTGGAGTTACTCGTGCAGGAAGTGAAGCCGGATATTATAGGGATTACCGAAACCTGGTGGAATAGTACTCATGACTGGAGCACGGGTATTGAAGGCTATGTGCTGTTCAGAAAAGACAGGAAGAAAGGCAAAGGTGGGGGAGTAGCCTTGTACATCAATGATGAAATTAAATGTAGCGAAATAAGATGCGATGGAATGGATAAGACGGAGTCCGTCTGGGCAAAAATCACGCTGGGTAAAAAAGCAACTAGAGCTTCCCCTGAGATAGTGCTTGGGGTGTGCTACAGACCGCCGGGATCGGATTGGGATATGGATAGAGACCTCTTTAATGTCTTTAATGAAGTAAACACAAAGGGGAAATGTGTGATTATGGGGGACTTCAACTTCCCGGATATAGACTGGAGGACGAGTACTTGCACGAATAATAGGGGTCAGATTTTTCTGGATGTGATAGCGGATGGATTTCTTCATCAAGTAGTTGAAGCACCTACGAGAGGGAATGCCATTTTAGACTTG
Source organism: Gopherus flavomarginatus (assembly GCF_025201925.1). NCBI lineage: Eukaryota > Metazoa > Chordata > Testudines > Testudinidae > Gopherus > Gopherus flavomarginatus. The sequence continues at coordinate 159,132,049 of NC_066620.1, read as the reverse complement.
GTGTTGGTGAGCAGTGAGGACCTCGTAGAAGAAATGGTTGTAGGGGACAACCTTGGTTCGAGTGATCATGAGCTGATTCAGTTCAAACTAGATGGAAGGATAAACAAATGTAGATCTGCGATTACGGTTTTTGACTTCTCGAGGGCTAATTTTAAAGAGTTAAGGAAATTAGTTAGGGAAGTGGATTGGACGGAGGAATTAGTGGATTTAAATGTGGAGGAGGCCTGGAATTACTTTAAGTCGCAGCTGCGGAGACTGTCGGAAGCCTGCATCCCGAGAAAGGGGAAAAGAACCATGGGCAGGAGTTGCAGGCCAAACTGGATGAGCAAGCAACTCAGAGAGGGGATTAGACAAAAGCAGAAAGCTTACAGGGAGTGGAAGGAAGGCAGGATCAGTAAAGAAAGCTACCTTGCTGAGGTCAGAACATGTAGGGATAAAGTAAGGAAGGCTAAAAGCCGCATTGAACTGGAACTTGCAAAGGGAATCAAAACCAATAGTAAAAGGTTCTACAGCCACATAAATAAGAAGAAAACAAAGAAAGAAGAAGTGGGGCCGCTATACACTGAGGATGGAATGGAGGTTAAGGATAACCTAGGCATGGCCCAACATCTAAACAAGTACTTTGCCTCGGTTTTTAATAAGACTAGTGAGGAACCTTGCGATGATGGAGGGATGATAAACGGGAATGTGGATATGGAAGTGGATATTACTGCAACTGAGGTAGAGGCCGTACTTGAACAGCTCGATGGGTCGAAGTCGGAGGGCCCGGACAATCTCCACCCGAGGATATTAAAGGAACTGGCACGTGAAATTGCGAGCCCGTTAGCGAGAATTTTTAAGCAATCGATAATCTCGGGTGTTGTGCCGTATGACTGGAGGATTGCTAATGTAGTTCCTATTTTTAAGAAAGGGAAAAAGAGTGATCCGGGTAATTATAGGCCTGTTAGCTTGACGTCTGTAGTATGTAAGGTCTTGGAAAAAATTTTAAGAGAGAAAGTAGTTAAGGACATAGAGGTCAATGGTAATTGGGACGAATTGCAACACGGATTTACTAAAGGTAGATCGTGCCAAACCAATCTGATCTCCTTCTTTGAGAAGGTGACGGATTACTTAGATAAAGGAAATGCGGTAGATATAATTTACCTAGATTTCAGTAAGGCGTTCGACACGGTTCCGCACGGGGAGCTGTTAGTTAAATTGGAAAAGCTGGGAGTGAATATGAAAGTTGTAAGGTGGATAAGGAACTGGTTAAAGGGGAGACTCCAGAGGGTCGTATTGAAAGGTGAACTGTCGGACTGGAAGGAGGTCACCAGTGGAGTCCCTCAAGGATCGGTTTTGGGACCGATCTTATTTAACCTTTTTATTACTGACCTTGGCACAAAGAGCGGGAATGTGCTAATAAAGTTCGCGGATGACACGAAGCTGGGGGGTATTGCTAACACGGAGAAGGACAGGGATACTATTCAAGAAGATCTGAACCACCTTGTAAACTGGAGTAATAGAAATAGGATGAAATACAATAGTGAAAAGTGCAAGGTCATGCATTTAGGAATTAATAATAAGAATTTTGGATATACGTTGGGGGCGCATCAGTTGGAAGCGACGGAGGAAGAGAAGGACCTTGGGGTACTGGTTGATAGCAGGATGACTATGAGTCGCCAATGTGATACGGCTGTTAAAAAAGCAAATGCGATTTTGGGATGCATCAGGCGGGGTATTTCCTGCAAGGATAAGGAGGTGTTAGTACCGTTGTATACGGCATTGGTGAGACCCCATCTGGAATACTGTGTGCAGTTCTGGTGTCCCATGTTCAAGAAGGATGAATTCAAACTGGAACAGGTTCAGAGACGGGCTACGAGGATGATCCGAGGAATGGAAAAACTGCCTTATGAAAGGAGACTCAAAGAGCTTGGCTTGTTTAGCCTGGCCAAAAGAAGGCTGAGGGGGGATATGCTCGCCCTATATAAATATATCAAGGGGGTTAACGTTAGGGAGGGAGAGGAATTATTTAAGTTTAGTACTAATGTAGCCACGAGGACGAATGGGTATAAACTGGATATTAGGAAGTTTAGACTTGAAATTAGACGAAGGTTTCTGACCATTAGGGGAGTGAAGTTCTGGAATAGCCTTCCGAGGGAAGTAGTAGGGGCAAAAGACTTTCCTGGCTTTAAGACAAAGCTTGATAAGTATATGGAGGGGATGTTATGATAGGATCGTTAATTTGGGCAATTGATCTTGAATTACCACCAGACAGGTCTGCTCAATGGTCTGCGGGGAGATGTTGCATGCGATGGGTACTGAGTTGCTGCGGAGAACTCCTTCTTGGGTGCTGGCTGGTGACTCTTGCCCACATGCTCAGGGTTTAGCTGATCGCCATATTTGGGGTCGGGAAGGAATTTTCCTCCAGGGCGGATTGGCAGGTGCCCTGGAGGTTTTTCGCCTTCCCCTGCAGCGTGGGGCACGGGTCGCTTGCTGGTGGTGTCTCTGCAGCTTGAGGTCTTCAAACCATTTTTGAGGATTTCAATAACTCGGTCCTGGGATAGGGGTTGTATAAAATTGGATGGGTGGGGTTCTGTGGCCTGCCTTGTGCAGGAGGTCAGACTAGATGATCAGATTGGTCCCTTCTGACCTATGAGTCTATGAGTCTATGAGACATTTGGCTGTTAGAACCCCTGCAGCTTCAGTGTATCCATAAACTGAAGCCAAGGGAAGTTGTCACTGTTTATGATAACATTTGCTGGGAGGGTAGAGGACAAGGAACTATCCTGACAAGACAATTACTTTTCAAGCTAATGATAGCTGTATGTATGTTAAAACCACCACATTGCAAGATATACATTTTAATCTCATCACCACTGCAGACAATCATATTGTTTATTGGCCTGCAGATAGAATTTTGCAAGTAGCCCTTAGTTTAATTGGACCAGCTTAGTACCTAATCGATTTCAAAATTTGCTTTCATTGTTACCAAAGGTTCAAAGAATCTCTGAATTGCAAGGGCAAATTCACGTGCTTCAGAATATATATCAAGCTAAAAAGAATGCCTTTCATATAGCTTATAGAGTGTCTACTTTGTGTACTAAGTATAATGTATTATGATTTGTAACCAAAACTGTACAACAACCTCATCATATTATTGCTGTGGGAATATTATTGCTTGCATTGTTGTTAGTTAGTTTAAAATTATGTCATTGCTGTTGTAAAAGACATAATAATAGTAATACCTTTCATGTCCATGCTAATCATGAATTGTCATTACATCCAGTGAAAACCCCTAAGGTTGAAACATCTGATGTAAAATCAAAAATCCATGGCTCAATGCAAATAGAGATCTGAGAATATCTGTTGTACTAGAAGTACAAAAGGGGGGAGTGTGGAAGAAGAAAAAGAATTGACATGGATTTGTACGGGATCTTAATGCATGTCAGTCTGTTAGCAAGAGTTAGGCTAATTGTAACCCTAATGACGTGAGATTTGTAGAAGCGAGAATTGTGTAAGGCGAGCAGGAAAGAACTGTGTAAAAAGTTATCACGACCTTGCACTGATAATTAAATACGTAGACTGGCGCCCAATATGGGGCAAATAAGATAGCAGGATAGCCTATGTACAAACAAAATGCAGCTGTTGCTCATTATTGTCTGTATTATTGCTTGTTATTGTCTGTAACAAAGGTATAAATGCTTGCTGTAATTGTTTACCTGTTGAGAGACCTGTCCAGGACTGGGGTGACCCAGTGTCCTAGGGCACTCCCTCCCTCTATTGCAATTGCTGGAGTTAGAATAAAGTATTTGATTTTGCTGCACCCAAACAAAAAGTGAGAACTGAGGTTTTCTCCAACATCGTTCATGTGTTCCTTGGGGATTTCAGCCGACACCTCTGCTAAGGGTCCACTCAGCTGTGGCCTCAGCTCTATCATGTACTGGTCTGCAGAGATGCTGTACCCATGGCAGGCCCTTTCAAAATTTTCTAAGAAGGCCTCAGTATCATCACCTGCCTTGTAGGTGGGGAATTTTCTGGGATGGGAAACAGTACCTGGAGAAGGGTTGTTAGGGCTGGCTGGTACATCTGGCTTAGCCTTTGCTAATTCCAGGGCCTGCTGGTGGGCCTCCCTCTGGATCTCCATCTCTTTTTGTTTTATCTCCATAGCTCTCCTGTGATCAGCCTCTTTGGCTTTCTCTTCTCTTTCTCTCATCTCCATAGCTCTCCTGTGGTCAGCCTCTTTGGCTTTCTCTTCTGCGTCCAGCCTAGCCAGTTCTAATTTGTTAACTGTTTCACTGGTACTCATTTTCCTGCTTTCTTGTGCTGGCCACTGAACTTGGGATGCACTCAGCAGGGCTGCTTGGTTTACAGAGACTTTCTAACTAGCTATACCCGAGAGGTAGAAAGAAAGAAAACAATTCAGCTTGTAAATTCCTTTTGCTGGCTGCTTGCTCACAGCTTGAAGCCTCCTCTTAACAAAGACCCTTGTTAAAAAAACTTAACACCTCTGCCCTCAGGCTGCTTTCCAAGCAGCTAGAAAGGAGAGAAAAAAAATCCTACTGGCTTTTGGTTCCTAAAAAAATCCCACACTGCTGCTCACCATGTCAAGGTTTTTTACCCCACTTTGTACTTTAGGGTTCAAATGTGGGGACCTGCATGGACACTTCTAAGCCTAATTACTAGCTTAGCTCCGGTATACTGCCACCACCCAGAATTCCAGTGTCTAGGGCACTCTCTGTTCCCTCAAAACTTCGTCCCCTCCCTGGGTTGCCTTGAGGGACTTCACCAATTCCCTGGTGAATACAGATCCAAACCCCTTGGATCTTAAAACAAGGAGAAATTTATCAACCCCCTCCTTTCCCCCCACCAATCCCTGGTGAGTCCAGATCCAATCCCCTTGGATCTTAAAACAAGGAAAAATCAATCAGGTTCTTAAAAAGAAAGCTTTTAATTAAAGAAAGAAAAGCTAAAAATTATCTCTGTAAAATCAGGATGGGAAATGCTTACAGGGTAATCAGATTCCTATAGACCAGAGGGGCCCCGCCTAGTCTTAGGTTCAAAGTTACAGCAAACAGAGTTAAAATCCGTCCAGCAAAAATAAACATTTACAAGTTGAGGAAACAAACCTAAGACTAACACACCTTGCCTGGCTAATTACTTACAAGTTTGAAACATGAGAGACTGATTCAGAAAGATTTGGAGAGCCTGGATGGACGTCTGGTCCCTCTTAGTCCCAAGAGCAAACAACAACACAAAGAGCACAAACAAAAGACTTCTCTCCACCATGATTTGAAAGTATCTTGTCCCCCTATTGGTCCTCTGGTCAGGGGTCAACCAGGTTTACTGAGCTTCTTAACCCTTTACAGGTAAAAGAGACATTAACCCTTAACTATCTGTTTATGACAGGTGTTCTGTCCCACCTAGTGGCATCGAGACCACTTAGGGAATGTCTGCATAATCCGCTGGATCAACGAGCAGTGATCGATCCTGTGGGGGTCGATGTATCGCCTCTAGTCTAGAAGCGATAAATCCACCGCCGAGCACTCTCCCATCGACTCTGGTACTCCACCAGGGTGAGAGGTGCAGGCGGAGTTGACGGGAGAGTGTCAGCCGTCGACTTACCACAGTGAAGACACCGCAGTAAGTAGATTTAAGTACATCGACTTCAGTTACATTATTCACATAGCTGAAGTTGTGTAACTTAGATCGAATATCACCGGCCCACCCCCCAGTGTAGTACAGGCCTTAAAGACAGTTAAATAAGTCTGCTTTACAGCCTTAGTTAAGAGCCAGTTGGCTTTTAGCTTATGCAATAGAGACTCGTATTTAGCTCCAGAGGTCCCAATTTCAATCTCTCCTGCTGACTACCGGGGTCTGTCAGTGTTACAAGTGGGGGCTTATCTGGGAAGTCTCTGAAGTTTGGGACGTGCTTCCTCAGCTAGGGGAAGTATGTAACCACACATCTTCTGGATGTCGTGTTCTGTCTCATCTAGTGGCACCGAGAGCACTTAGAGAGAGTTAAATGAGTCTGCTCTACAGCCTTAGCTAAGAAGCAGTTGGCTTTTAGCTTATTCAGTAGAGGATCGTGTATTTAGCTCCAGAGGCTTGATCCTGCCTGCCGACGAAGGGAGTCTGTCAGTGTTACATATGCAGTATAGTTATAGCTGTGTCAGTCTCAGGATATTAGAGAGACAAGGTGGGTGAGGTAATATCTTTTATTGGACCAACTTCTCTTGGTGAGAGAGATGGGCTTTTTAGCCATGTACAGCTCTTCTTCAGGTCTTTTGTCACTCCTGGTTAGGTACACCTGGATCCAGTGTTGGCACAAGATATTTTAGTTTCCACATTTTTCTGTCTATTTATTTGTAATGCTGTGAAGATTATTTAACATCATTCATATTTAAGGTTTCCTATCACAATTGCATTATACTTCTACATAAGACTAAAAAGACATACTTTATTGACATACCATAGATAGAGAAGCAGGTGGCACTGTTTCATTTAAAGTTCTAATTGGAAAAAAAGATTGCATGTTTGAGTCTTTCCTGGGCAAGAGAAAAAGTGAAATTGTTGCTGTGTTGTCTTGTATCCTGTTGGTCTCACCTTAAGAAGAGTTCTGTGCAGTTGTGTATTACACATCATGAACAAGGCTCCATAGCATTGATCTGTTATAGGCAGATGAGTGCTTTTCTTTTTCAAAAAACATGTTAGGCACTGCCTGTTTTAACTACAGTGTATTGTACAGATGGTGCAGAAGTGGGTAAAATTTCAACTACAGGCCAGGGAGGATTTCTTATCAGGGACATGCAGTGTCAATCTAATTTAAAAATTGTATATAGTACTGTAATAGCTTTTGCTCAGGCACTGGAGTTTTATGAGGACACAATTTAAAATGGTCAGTCTCTTAGGATTTTCCATGTAGCCACAAGTCTCTTTATTTTGATCTTCAGGCACTCATATTACAGAACAGTCATGTTTACTATGTCCTTAGAGAGAGCTTAACTTTTGGGGTCAGATTTAATCAAGGAAAACAGAAGAAAGGGACAGGAAAACATTGTGTATTTGAATAAAGTTACAAAACTTATGACTTCGCAGTAATGGAAACAGCCAGGCATCTCAGAAGAACCAGATAAATAGTGAAAAGATATGAGACCAAATAAAGATAAGTATATCTGCTAGTAAGACTATTTTAATATACCTCATGTTAGAACGATTATACAGTTTTGCAGAGTAGACAGACAGTTACCTCCTTTGGGCAGCATAGGGGGTGGGGAGGGAAGAGTCAAGATAGTAAGATCATTAGACGAAGAAAGACATGAATTTCATGAATATGAGCAAGACTGAATTTCCAAGAAGGCACAGCAGGCACATGCCTACGGGCACTGGGTGTGCTCAGAAATTGCAATGTATATGATTCTAGTGCATTTGGACTATTTTTAGCTGTCAGTTGCCAGGTTTGGTTTTTTTTAGCAGTTGCGAGTTGCGGTATTTTGGGCTATTCTGCTGCCCTGCTGCTGCTGGCTTCGCTGCTTGGGAGTTCTTGGGAGGGAGGAAGCCTCCTGATCGGCTCCACGTGCCCTGCTCCCATTATGAGACATTTACAGCACGCGCAGAAGTCAAGATTTTTTTTTTCTGCAGAAAATGTGCTACAGTTCTGCATTTTACCCACCAGAGGCCGCTGTAGAGCCAGATCAGCCTGAGCTAGGTGAGGCTGATTCGCGTGGTTGGCAGTGGCAAGCAGGAGGGTCGCAGATGCATTTTTTCCTCAAGTGAAAAAAATCACAGCACCCTTCTTGGAACTAGGTTAGGAGGCAGAGCAGGCCACGCCGGGCTGCTGGGGGGGGGAGTGGGGAGATGCTCCAGGCAAGGCTCTATGGGAGGCAGCGGTGGGAGGGGGGGCGGCACTGAAGATGCTGTGCCTAGGGGCACCTTAGGTGTCAGTCCGGCCCTAGTTATGAAGCATGTTCCCTGTGTAGGTGCCAGCAGTCCCTGTGCTTCAACAGTGATGGTGGGGTTAAGGGGAAGGAAGAGCAGAGGCAATCAAAAGGAAAGCAGAGTCTGAAAGCAATTGTCCAGTGCAGCCTGCTCACTCAGAAAGCAGCATACAAAATATTACTAAATCATGCATAAGGTAATGCTGACCAAGTTAGAATTGGCTTATGTGGCTCTGGCAGTACAATGTGTTTTCCAGCTGTCTGGAGGCATTCTGTCTGCTCCAGATGACTCAGGGCTCCCTGTCACCATAGATTTTGCTACTTGTGGATCTAGGCTGGGAAGGGAGAGGATGCCCCCAAACCCACTCTCTCTGCTCTTTGATTGCAGATGCACAGGGCTCCCATGGGTTCTGTGTCAATGTTGTCTTCTATAACGTGCTGAGGCAGAGTCACCTGGTTCTTCCAACAGCTCATTAGAAGGAAGCCTGACTCAGAAGTTATGTGGCCATCATGGTGTGCCTACTTTTTTGTGCTTCTGGTACTCTCTACAGCTCATTTTAATGGCACTCCTTGCATTCCTCTTCATGCAGGGAGTGGCAGAAACGTTAGTGGCATTGCTTGGGGTGTCAGAAAGCTTGGAAAAGAGCCCCCTGCCCTTACCCCAGTCAGCAATGCTGGGATGGGGGATAGAGGAACATACATAGCACCCTCTCCAAGATAGCGCAGCAGCAGTGCTCCCTTGGGGTCCCTGGAGACATTGTGCTACCTGAAGCACTCTTTCAGGAGTTACCACTGAAGCACTGCATCTCCTAACTATCCCCAATGCATTAGTGCCTTATTTGAACCTACTACGTAACATATTGATGTCACTGCAAGTCTTTGGCAAAACAAAATAAGAGTAAGTCACAGTAGAATACATTTTATTATAATTAAAAACAAGAGTGTGGGGACAGTGGGGCAGCCCTGCAAGTTCTGGAGCACTGACGTGCTGCGGAGCACCTCACAAGGTATCTGAATAGATTTTCTCTTTCTTCTTGCTGGGAAAGCCTGATGGAAGCTGGGATAGAAAAGTGAAGATGCCAAGGACTAAAAATGCCCAACAACAAGTTGCAGCTGCCACTTAGGACACTTATTTTGCTCCTAAAAAAGAAGCTCTGCTGAAGTTAGAATCTTCAGTGGGAGTGGCTGTTGCTATTTTGAATTCTCCCAGCTGAGAGACAGTTCTGTTTAATCTCAAAAGAGCTGTTATGTAGAGTATGGCCATAGTGTAGAAGAGGTGAGACTCTGTGTCTGCTATTGCTAAGAAGAATCCTTTTTGCAGAAACTACAGAAGGATGAATAAAAGATGATAGCTGTAAATCTGCCCCACAGGGCAGGCTGGCACATCTAACTATCTCAAGGAAGGCAAAACAATGCTGTATATGAAGGATTAACTTGTGAATTAGGAATCTCAGCACTGTTACACTCCTAGACAATGCTGAATCCAGAAAACTTGAAGTCTTAGTGCAGTGGTGTCAGGATCTCAAACTGGCTGGAGGAATGGAAACCTCTTTAATCTCTACCAGGAGACTTCCAGGGAGAAAATTTTCAGATTTGAAGATCCTATAATCATCTGCAAGGGTCCAGCAAGCAGAAACAATCTTCTTTCAATTGTAAAAGAGATTACTCATTTGATTATTTTTCTTTCAAAATTGGGATTTACCCTGAATATTCTGCACTTTTAGTTAAGAGATGTAAAGGCTTTTACAACAGATGCAAATCTCAGGCCCTTTCACAGGTACAGAGAGGCCTGGCCCACTTCCAGCTTTTGAGGCCCGCAGGCATAATAAAAATAAAAAATGACGACACATGGTCTATTCTTGTGCCATCAGAACGGATATATTTTTATTAATATTTATGAACATTTTAAACTCTTTAATATGATGAAATCTATATCAGTTAACAAAAAAATTATGTGTTTTACCAAATTACATCTCTTATTTGCTTAAATTTGCAGCTCTAAGCTGAGAGAGTGTGTCACATTTTGGTCTGATAGGGATGCTAAGGCAAATTGCGAAACTTATCAAATGCCAAAAAATTAACAAGTGTTTAAATTTGAGGCCCCTTTTGAACTTGAGGCCCAGGTCAAGTGGCCCTCCTGGCCGCCCCCTGATTGGCCCTGGCAAGACTTACAATTCCAGTTTAGCATGTTGTACTCAGAACTTAAGCATGGTTTCTGGTAATAATACTTAGCTTTTGTATAGCACTTTTGATCCATAGATTTCAAACCACGTTGCAAATGTAGATAGTTATCACCCCCTTTTTACAAATGGGAAAACAGACAGACAGGTAACTGATCTGCTCAAGGTTACATAGCAAGCCTTTGGATAAAACCCACCTTTCCTGACTTTCAGTCCAGTGTTCTACCCACTAGACCAGTGGTCTCCAAACTTTTTTGATCATGCACCCCTATCAGTAAAATTTTTTTGAGCACCCCCCCAATATATGTATATTTATTTATGTATAAATTATATACAAGTACTACTATTCTAATATATTATGTACATTATAAAACATACAAAAATAGAAATTAAAAAAGGATGAGATAAAGATGAAATAAACAATATTTTTAAAATAATTTTTATTGTATTTTATTTATTAATGGTACAAAAAACCTTTTTGCTCTCACAAAAATTATTAATAATAATATTTTTAGTGAGAGCAATGTGGTTGAATATGCTTCATTATTTCTGAAAATCTTGGTTTAACACTTTGTGATACAGCAATTCAAAGGTCTGGATTAGGGTTAGGGTGCGGGAGGCGGCTCAGGGAGGGGGTGCGGGGTCTGGGAGGGAATTAGGTGTGGAAGGAGGCTCAGGGCTGGGGCAGGCAGGAGGTGCAGAGCACTTACCTGGGGCAGCTCCTGTTTGGTGCAGGGGGTGTGCAGGTGGCTCTGTGCAGCACAGCACCACTCCCATGGCCACGATTCTGGGAGCCACGATTCTGGGAGCATCTTCCCTCCTCCCCCCCCCCCCCGGGCCACCCAGAATGCAGGGGCTTTAGGCGCTGCAGGGCCCTGGGCTAAGGGGGCCCTGGGGCTCTGGCCTGCAGCTCTAAAGCCTCTTTCGGAATGTGGCCCTGCGAGCATGGGCTGGAGGACTCAGGAGCATGGGCAGCCGCAGAGCCAGCGGCCAAGAGAAGCGCTGCTTTCCCCTTTAAAACGCTGCTTCTCTCCAGCCGGCTTTGAAGGGGAAAGCGCCGCTTCTTTCCTGCTGCTGGCTGTGCGGCTGCCCCTGCTTGTCCACGGGCCAGAGGACTCAGGGCCGCATTCCGAAAGGGGCTTTAGAGCTGCAGACCAGGCCCCCTTAGCCCAGGGCCCTGCAGCCCCTAAAGCCCCTGTGTTCCAAGTGGCCCTGCCTGCAGGGGGTGGGGCAGCTTCCCCGCTTGCTCATTGCCTCCTTCCTCCAGCTGCCCTTCCCCTGCACAGCAGCACTCCTCCTGCTGTGCCCCCCAATGGATCGTCTTGCGCACCCCCTGGGGTGTGCACACCCCACTTTGGAGACCACTGCACTAGACCACATTAGAGTCAGAGGGGTTTTCTGGGCAACCATGAGGAAGTTGGAATCCATTTCAGAATCACTGCTTGAAAGTTTAGCCTTTGACACAGCCTGATACATGAACTCTGCTGGGAATGTTTTTACTTAGGACCTGTGGCTCAGTCTTACTTCATTCAGCATCAGAGCCTGCCACAGCCTCAGGTTACAGCTTTCCAGAGGCAAACAAAACGGTCACAACCGGTGCTGTGCAATGACTGGTTTACTAACAAAGGGAACAATTCAACTCTGAACTGGAAATTACCAGCCTCCTTATACAGGCCGGCAATCCATCAAGCCCCTCATGGGCTCCTAATTCCCTTGTAAATGTTTTTGCTCCACCTCTTGGTGCAGGTAGTTCCAGCCTGGCAGGGGTGAAAATAATTAAAGGACTCACCAGTACACCTGAGTCCTGAGCAGGGGCGTTGCCTCAACTGGAAGAGGCGGGGCCTTTAAATCAAGATTTAAAGGCCTCAGGGCTCCATCTGCAGCTGGGAGCCCTGGGGCATTTAAATCACTCCGGAGCTACCAGTTGCAGAGGTGGCTGGGAGCCCGGGGTTATTTAAAGGGTCTGTGGCTCTGGCTGCCACTACTGCAGTGGCTCTCAAGGCCTTTTAAATCACTGCCGGAACCCTGCCACCACTACCCTGGGGCTCTGGCAGCGGGGCTCAGGAGGCAATTTAAAGGGCCTGGGCTCCAGCCGCTGCAGGGAGCCCCAGGCCCTTTAAATCGCCAGCCTGGGGTAGCCACTCTGGTCCGGCACAGCGTACTGGCTCTTGCCGGCTTACTTTCACCTCTGCAGCCAGGTCTTTTCCTCTAGCTGGCAGAGAGAGCTTCTTCACCAGTCCTTCTTCACTCCAGGTGCCATCTGGATTCCCCACACATTTCTGTCCTTCCCCCCCCAGTTTCAGGGCATCAGGGTCCAGGTTTCTCTCTAGTCTGCAGAGCCCACTCTAAGGAAAACTGTGGCAGTCAAATGCTAGGTTTTGGACCTTTCCTAGTCCTGGGGCTCCCTCTCGCTCTGAGCGCAGACTCCCTCTTGTGGAAGACCCTGCCCAGGCTATTATGTGACATCTGGTCATCTAACCCAACCACAGGTTGGGCCTAGGCCTAAACCCAAATCCAACTCCTGGGTGTTGGTAACTAGTCACAAAAGATGCTGAGCCCAACCCACTTTTAAAAGCCAACTTTCGCTCCACACCAGAGGGTCTTTAGCTTTGTTCCCACTCTTTTATATCTTGATAAGATTTGCATTATCTTAAGTTTCCTTTGTTTAAGATTTTTACTATTGCACTGATAATTATGTTTAGATGATTATTTATTTCCTTTATAAACTTCTAGAACTTAAGATGGCACTTTTGTACTACAGGTGCATTGGGAGAGAGACTGTGGATCTGATTTTGACTTCACTTACACCAGTGTAAATCAGGAAAAACTCCAGTGAAGTAAGAGGAGTTACACAGATTTGAGAGCAGAATCAGCCCCATCATTTTCTTTTGTAAGCAATTAAGTATTTCAGCAACTAATTTGATTGCAGTAGAGCAGACCAAAAAATGTTTTTTTGGTTTACTGACAATTGCAAAAAATTAATAAGTTTTTGGTTCCGGTCAAACTGAAACATTCTGGAATATCTGTTCCATTGCTAGGAACTCCGGAGCGATGGCCACTTTGACCAACCTGGGGAGATAATAGATTCTGTTTCTCTGGCTTGTCAAACCCTGTTGTAAAACATCACAGAGGAGCAGAATGTTTGGAGCTGATTTAGTACCTGTGGATTATTATTTTCTGTGTCAGAAAATCCAGAGGCATTATAGACCCTGCTGTCGGTATGGGCTCACTCTATCTGGCTTACCTGGCCTCTAGGCATATGTCTGGGAGCTTATCCTTTTTCTTTCCTCTGCTTTCTTCTTTACCCATAGTTTACTCATGGTCCAGATAAATGGTGGTTTCTACTGAATACAGAGGAAGTATATTTCTTTCCTCCTGAAATGGGGTTAGATGAACCAGACCTCTGGAGTCTATAGTTATGTTCCTTACTATTTTTGAAATACAGCATGTTACAATGTCCCAACTGTGCTTTACTTATCTATGCTTTACTGCAGTACTTTAAACTTTAATCTTAATAACAATAAATTCAACAATGACCACATTAATATCTGAATGGCTGAAGTAATTATTATGGCTTTTTTTCCCTCCGCTCCAGAGACCAGCCACTTTGAGAATGGGAGAAACATAATTACGTATATTATGCACCAATGCATAACATATGCCTAGTATGCCTTGATCTGCACGGATCAAGCTATGAGGTAATAAAATGACATGTACGTCTGCTTATTTAATTGTGGATGTTTTGGGGAAAATTACAAAGTCAAAAGTGTTGTAAGCTTGTAATACCAATAATCCTACAGGAACTGAGTTTCTATAACTCAGTTAATTTCATTGGAGTTCTGAGCTTTCCCAGCTATCTGATCAGAAGACACTTGAGTCATGTAGGCTATTACAAAATCACCCACCTAAACTAAAATATAATGTCAGCACCTCTCTCAGAGAGCCTCCCATTCAGGGACTCTCTTCTTCAGAACCTAATAAATGTATTTTGGTGGGGAAATGCAGATACTAATAGAAAGGGTTGCACTTGTTCAGTACCTTGTTGTGTTAGGCAATACTACGTGCATATATGTGGGGAGTGAGTTTATAGACTGGGGTGTTATTGATCTGCTTTATGTCATTTTTTGTATAACACTGCTCTACAGCCAAAATGCTTCTGAAATAAATGTAGTCCAACTTTACTAATTCTGGGTCACTGAGAATGAAAATGATGCTTAAAATTGTTGATTGGCTCTAGTTTTCAAGATATGCTATTGGGTCAGTATATACGACCCTTGACTTGGGAATGGCGGAGGATAAGTGAGTTATAAAGGGAAGGGATCTCAATTTAAACCAGAAATGACTAAAATACATCTTTGACTGGTGTGACATTGTGGTTCTGGCGGGACCCAACTGAGAGTGCCAATTCAGGACCAATTGCTCAAACAGGGCAGTCACAGCCCAAGGCTGGGTTTTTCCACCTCTAAGGCAAACCAAACCAGCCAGACAAAAAGGACTTCAGTTTTACCCCACTGGCTAACCACAAGTCACACAAGCAATTTCCTTAGACACTCCAGTCTCCTAGTGTCACCACCAGTGCCACTCGTCCTGGGGATGAATGGTTATGAAAACCAACACCCCAGTAAAAGTAAAAGGTTCTTTCGATCCCAAAGGACCAAGCCCCAGACCCAGGTCAATATACACATTAGATCTTACCCACAAATCACGCTGTTGCCAATCCTTTAGAATCTAAAATCTAAAGGTTTATTCATAAAGGGAAAAAGATAGAGATGAGAGCTAGAATTGGTTAAATGGAATCAATTACATACAGTAATGGCAAAGTTCTTAGTTCAGGCTTGTAGCAGTGAGGGAGTAAACTGCAGGTTCAAATCAAGTCTCTGGAGAACATCCCCTGCTGGGATGGGTCATTCAGTCCTTTGTGCAGAGCTTCTGTTCATAGCAAAGTCCCTCCAGAGGTAAGAAGCAGGACTGAAGACCAAATGGAGATGAGGCCTCCACCTTATATAGGCTTTTCCAGGTGTAAGAACACTCCTTTGTTCCTGCTGTGGAAAGTTACAGCAAAATGGAGTTTGCAGTCACATGGGCCAGTTTCTGCACACCCTGCTGAGTCACAGGGCGTAACTGCCTTCTCTCGATGGGACAATTGTGTAGGTGATGGTCCTTAATGGGCCATCAAGCAGGCTAAACAGAGCTGACCCCAACTTGTCTGGGATCTTTCCCAGTAACACAGCACAAGTTTGAAATATAGACAGCATACAGCCAATATTCATAACTTCAACTGCCAAAATGATACAGACATACAGACAGCATAATCATAACCAGTAACTCATAACTTGGTCTTAGACACCTTATATGACCCCCTTTACATAAGATTTGGTGCCACTACAGAACCTTGGTTGCAAACCATGTTCTATATGGTCCCAGTTTATATCAATAACGTCACAACTGGATCTATGAATAAATCTATGACTGGGTTTGGACAGTACTTGCTTTTTAGGCAAAACAATGAATGATGCAATCTGAAGCTGGTATTGTGTCATACATGATATGAATTGCATCATGTTATTCCTAGAAGTCATGGATGATGCAATCATAACGAAGCTTACATCATGCTGCTGAACAAATTGCCCTATATCAGCTCTAGAAATCACACAGTGTCGTGCTCTCTTATATGTCAGTGTTTGATTTTGCAAAGGGACACATTTCTGTTTAGCCAAAATGAGCAGAGATGCCTCGTACTTGTGTGAAGAGTGCAGATAACTTCTGCTATGTTTGTGGTGAAGTGACTTTTGCATCACAAAAGCGCAGTATAACCACTATGGTTAAGAAAGCCTATCCCCTTTATTTTGGCTGCAAAATTGGAGATCAGGACAAGAGGTGGGCCCCACACATATGCTGCAACACTTGTGCAACAAATCTTCACCAGTGGTTGAACAGGAAAAGGAAACCTATGCCTTTTGCAGTGCCAATGATTTGGAGAGAGCCAACAGATCATACCAGCAATTGTTACTTCTGCATGGTGCCTCCAGTTGGGAAAGGTGTGTCAAAGAAGAAAAAGTGGACTGTGCATTATCCAAACATTCCATCAGTTATACGCCCAGTACCCCAAGGAGAAGGACTGCAGGTTCCTGATGCACCAGAATCATTCTCATTTGAGTCAGATGAGGAAGAGGAAGAGGAAGAGGATGAAACTTCTGGTCCTGAACCATCAATGTCACAGGACCCACATTTTCTCCCATCCTCCTCCTCTGAACCACACCTCATAACACAATGTGAATTGAATGACCTTGTCAGGGATTTGGAACTACCCAAGAGTAAGGCAGAGCTGTTGAGCTCCAGACTACAGCAGTGGAATCTCCTGGCAGGCTATCAGGACAAATGGAGCCCAGCAATGCTTGCAGACTATTGCTGGACAGTGACAAGAGATGCTCCATTTAATGAATACAAGAGACAAGCCAAGAAGCGCTGAGTAGACACTGAATAGGACTAAACTATGTACATAATAGTTTTTTGCCTTTTGTTTCATAATATATGTTATTTATATAACCCTTCTGCTGATTTTTAAAGTGTTACATAAACAGGACAGGTGAAATATTATCATGTAAAGCAACCATAAACACATGAAAAGACCTAGGTTTACAATTTATGATTAGAACTCTACATAATATATATAGACATAAAATGTAAAAACTTAAATATCTTAGAAACAGTAGCCAATCAGTTGTTTTAATTGTCATATTTGAATTCAGCACACCAAAATACATAATAAATATCACATTTTATCTCTGAAGCAGACGACTTCTCAAAAATTGTAGACCAGTGTAATGGGAGCTAGATACAATGTCAGTCCTTAGTGGTGTCAAAGCACAGTGTGTCAGAGTCTATGCTGCCCCTGATATGGCAGCCCAACACAGTGCCTATGCCAGGCAATTCTCCCCTGATCCTTTGTGGGCTTTTTATGGCCCTCGAGTATAGGGTCCAGACTGGGAAGCAGAATCTCCCGACCCATGCCAACCTCTATCCTGCTCCTCTGACTCTCCATATTTCACTAAACTAACTCTAGCAACCTTCAGAAAATCCTGTCTGTCTCTTTCTCTCATGTGGCTGTGTCTGGGAATCTTTACCCTGAAAACTGTTGGTTTTAAGCATGTAGAGACTGTCAAGCAACCAGTGAGGGCTTGCTGCTTTGGGCAGCTGATCCTGCACCACTTTATTTAGAAAATTCTGTTTGGCTGCCTATCACCTAGATTATACCCCAACTAGACACTTGAAGTATGTTTACACTGCAGTTAGACACCTGCAGCTGGCCTGTGCCAGCTGACTTGGGCTCCAGCTATTTAATTGCAGTGTCAACCTTCAGGCTCAACAGCCCCTTAGCTGGGGCCCCGTGAGCCCAAAGCAGCTGGCATGGGCCAGCCCCAGGTTTTTAGTTGCAGCGTAGACGTACCTTTGGAGTTCTCAAGCACCAGGGCATTCAGAAAACTTGTGTGCATTCAGAATTCCCTAGCCGCCCCTTTCTTGCTTGCATCCTTAGATATACAGCAAAATGACAGACATTTTACAATTTTGGTATTAACCTCTCTACTTCAGTTCACCTATCTATGAAATGTGGGTGTTAATGCTTACTTGCCTATATAAAATGCTTTAAGATCTATGGATGAAAACTATTTTAAGTGATCAGTACTATCACATGGATGTCTGACTTATGTTTATGGAATTTTTTGCCCGAAGAGATCAAATTAAGCCCTAACCTACCAGTAATTAGGTCTAGATTGCTTTTTCAGGAGAGCCTTTCCACCAGGAATAGTGTCTCTGAACAATATCCGAAAGACGTCTCCCTCCTATTAATTATAAATGAATAAACCTCAAACCCAAATTCAGACATTCAGTTTGATGGAGAGTAATAGCATTGTTTTTTTAAGGAGTCTGATCCTTCTTAATTTTGTAAGATAGTAGGTGCTTTAGAAATACCATATATAATAGATAGATAATGAGTTATACCTGGCTGTACTATGTTATAAGGACATACAGAGCTATAAAACAGGCTGTCTTATAAAACTTGCCCTTATTTCTGTATGAAATAATCTAATAAATAGGCTTGGCAGAATTTGATTTTTTAAAATAATTTTGATGTATAATATATTTATTTGTAGGCATTTTTTCAAGTTTTATTGATTTAAATTTTCACAGTTGTGCATAATTACAGGTTTGGAAGCATTTTTTCTAATTTTATCAATCAATATTTTTACAATTGCAGGAAATTTTGGAGCGGTCAGACAAAAGAGGGGTCGAACAAAAACTACTTAATGATATTAAATGTTGAGATTCAAAAAAGTTAAAGCTTTATAAATTGAAATACAAGTTGTCACCATCACATGTCAAAATATTCAAAGCAAATATCCTTAAATCAAATTCTAATAACTTATCCAGAGCATTTTTCTTTCTTTGCCTATCTGTAAATTGTGATTATGGAAATATTTTTTCATCAGTTTGTACGTGTATAGTGAAATAGACGTTGACCAACATTTACTGATAAACATCTGATCTGTCCAAATCTAATAGTAGTTGTTAGAAAAACATGTTTTCATAAAAAATATTTCCACCAGTTTTTTAACGTGTTTAATTGAAAGTGAAGTAATAACATATGAATGCATGTACTGCAGAAGGTAATAATGTATTTTATGATATTATGGAAACATTGGCTTTGAAGTTTCTTTTTAACACTGAAATCTAAATGAACACTTTAATTGTGAGATAAAGTCTGATGTCACTGAATTCTCAGAGAAGTCACATCCTTTATGATGAATCAATACTAATGCACACTAAAGAGTTTAATGAAAATGGGCTTTTCTTGGCTCTTTCTATGGTGTTCACAACAAAAGAGGTAAGAAATGATCTTATGAAAACCACTACAACAAAGGGAACAGAATTTAAGCTAAAATGAATATGTTAATATAACTTGGTGTAAATGGAATTTTATAAAGTACAATTGAAAGGAAATAAAAATAAACAATTGTTGTTGTTGTTGTTTTAAGAATAAATTTCAATGGCACATTTTTTATGACAACCTGATGCCATTAGTAAAATCTCTAAAATCTCTCACCCTGATCAAAATAGTTCACTTTCATATGATTTAATATTTCACTGTTGGAACAATTAAATATTTTGCAAACAGAATAAAACAGTAAACTCAAATAAAATGAACTTTAAACTTTTATTTTGCTGAATAGTTTTAATACATTCTTAGATTAAAAGGCCAGAACAGACCACTATGATCATCTGTCTGATTTCCTGCATAGCACAGGCCAAGAGCTTCCCTCATCTATCTCATTCCCTTTAATTGAACCCAAACTTTTGAACACAGAACACAATACTTCTAATGGGTCAGTAATTTGGTTAATACCTAATCAGCCTAAATTCAGCTTCCAGAATTAATTTTTTGTCATGAAATCAGGATAGTTGGCAGTTATGCCAAGTGTATTGACCGTTTGAATCCTTACAATATTTCACTTTTGCTAGCATTTCCCCCAGGAATTCTGACTGTTGTGGCAAACATGTTTTTAGAATTACTGTACTGTGTTCAAACTTAAATTTTCTTTATTTCAGCTTCTACTATTTTACAGAAAAATAGATGTTCCTGCTATACTATCTTGAAGCTCCAGTCTAGTCTTTGCACCATAGTAATTCAGCTTTACCAGGTATTATGGCTTTCGATGTTCACAAACCTTACTCATGCCATTGATGTCAATCGGACAGCTTGCCAGAGGAAAGTGAGCAGCATTTAGTTCACAAGCTGTATTCATTTAAATCCACAGGGTTTTCAGTTTCTATAATTTGTTTCAGGTTCACTTCAGCCCATACCAGGTTTATGAACATTAAAAAGTTAACTGCAAAGGAACACTGAAGCCTATTAACCTGAATGTGTGCCAGCCAGTATGCCCTCACTGACTAAAGGCTCAGTCACACTTGAACAGCTAAAAATTAACCTTGCCCAGAGTGATGTCACTGGCTCCATCTCTGTTGTTACATAACAGATAACAAAACTCCAATGGGGGCATGGTGCTGGCACATAGGGTCTCAGGTTCATGGTCTGATTTTTCAGAATCTCTTTTGGGAATAGTCATGTTTGTGAAAAAGCTGGTACTTATGATTATGCTATTTCTATGCATGTATCATCTTGGTATCTGAAGTTATGAATATTAGCTATGTTTATTACATGTTTGCTCCTGTGATAATACCCAGAAGGTATTTAGCCAGCATATGAAGGGATAAGTCAAGTTGAATGGCCCATTAAGGAACACTTAGCTCACAGTGGACCCTGGAAAATGCCTGTCTACACTTATGAGAGGGGTAGCCGTGTTAGCCTGGATCTCTAAAAAGCAACAAAGAGTCCTGTGGCACCTTATAGACTAACAGATGTATTGGAGTATGAGCTTTTGTGGGAGAATACCCTCTTTGTCAGACACATGTCTACACTTAATGGACTTTTCCTGTGAATGCTCTAACTAGAATATGGGTGTGGGTGATGGACATGTAACTTGCCCAAGTGACTCCAAACACCATCTTTCACAGTGAGAACAGATTTCCCTTCACTTGGCAGAAGGTGGGGCCCCGGGCTGGGGAGATCATGTGCCCCCTCTTGTGTCCTTCCCTTGAGTGCAGTCCTGGCAAGAAATGATTTCTACTTGCACCACTGACTGGAAGGGACCTCGAGAGTCATCTAGTCCAGTCCCCTGCACTCATGGCAGAACTAAGGGCATGTCTACACTTACCTCCAGAGCGATTGATCCAGCGGGGGTAGATTTATCACTTCTAATGAAAACACGATAAATCGACTGCCGAGCACTCTCCAGTCAACTCCAGTACTCCACCAGAGCGAGAAGCACAAGCGGAGTCAATGGGGAAGCGTCAGCAGTCGACCTACCGCAGTGAAGACACTACAGTAAGTAGCTCTAAGTATGTCGACTTCAGCTACGCTATTTTCATAGCTAAAGATGCCTAACTTAGACCGACTTAGCTCAACCCTCCCCCTCCCCCTCAGTGTAGACCAGGCCTTAGTATTATTAGACCATCCCTAACAGGTGTTTGTTTAACCTGCTCTAAAAATCTCCAATGATGGAGATTCCCTAAGCAATTTATTCCAGTGCTTGACCACCCTGACAGTTAGGAAGTTTTTCCTGATGTCCAACCTAAACCTCCCTTGCTACAATTTAATCCCATTGCTTCTTGTCCTATCCTCAGAGGTTAAGAAAAACAAATTTTCTCCCTCCTTGTAACAACCTTTTATGTACTTGAAAACTGTTATCATGTCCCCCCTCAGTCTTCTCTTTTCCAGACTAAACAAATCCAGGCATGTTTTCTAGACCTTTAATCATGTTTGTTGCTCTCCTCTGGACTTTCTTCAATTTGTCTACATTTTTCCTGAAATGTGGCACCCAGAAATGGACACAATACTCCAGCTGAGGTCTAATCAGCATGGATTGGTGGTGTTGGCCTGACCTGGTTGAACTCTAGATATACTGCAGTATAACTATTAAATACAATAGTCCTTTATTTATTCTTCTATCATCTGAGGACCTCTGGAGCACTGTTTTCTGCCCATGCACCCTTCCTTGGGCACACACCTACTATGTGTTCCTACAGTGTTTCCACTAAGTTGAGGTGCCTTTGTAGGACAGCTTCATGGGCCCTTTGCACCTCTCCATATTGGAGATGAAGATCTTGTCCTCTGTAGTAATAATAACACCTAGCATTTATACAGGGCTTGTCAACGGTAGACTTCAAAGCACTTTACAAAGGAGGTCACTATCATCATCCAGATTTTACAGAGGGGGCAACGGTAGATAAATAGGTTATCTTTTATCCATGGGTTTGCATTATTAAAAGTCAAATGTACTGGAGCTGCCCAGCAGTAGCTAGGAATTGAAAGCCCTAGTTCAGCAGGAGACTTAAGCATGTACCTAACTTTAAGCAGTCCCACTGGGAGCTTTTCAACTGCTCATCTTTTATTTAGGCACCTAAATAATGGCCTGATTTTCAAAAGTCCTCAGTCCCATTGTGACACTTGCTTGGATTTGCAAAAAAACCTCAGTGTCTGACATGCTTGCTTTTTGTTTTGAAAACCTGGCTCCTGTTTTGGTGGGCTAATGGAGCTGAGTTCATTTGAAAATCTGTCCCTAAGCATAGTCTTCCACACTGAGCAGCAATAAGTTGCAAACCTCCTGTGCGTTCTCTCCCTTATTTGCAAGTGCACATGGCAAAAATGATTCAGGATATGTGGTGGAAAATGTGCAAGTCCAGGACATTAGGGTTTAACCACTGTCCCCATTATGCTAATGAGGTACAAAATTATGTATTCTGTTAGATTTAATTTCTGCTGTGGGTAAGAGTAAGTTACCAGGAGTTCTCACAACAAATCTCGGAGTGCGGCCACCAACTCTTGCTCATGGCCACACTGAGACTTTTTCCTAAAATACTTAATTAACTTTAGGAAAAACAAATATACATATCCAAATCATTGCAATTTATTTAATTAGGGGTTTTTGGGGAGGGGTTGCAGACTCAATAATAAAAATAATGCTGTGAAAAGTGACATTTGTATGTTTGTTAATATCACTTATCACAGCCTCACAGTTAGCTACAAAGTGTGCTGTGAAAAGTGATACTTGCATCTTTGTTAATATCACTTTACTCAACAAGACCCAGGACTAATCAAGTCTTGGATGGGGGGCTTTGAGGGGGATGGAGTGGGGGCCTGGAGTCAGGGCCGGCTCTAGGCACCAGCATTCCAAGCATGTGCTTGGGGAGGCCCTTATCAAGGGGCGGCATTCCAGCCCTTTGCTGGCGGCACTTTTGAAGGGGTGGCACTCCAGTTTTTTTTTTGCTTCATTGGCAGCACTCCATCCCTCTTTTGTTGTTGTTGTTGTTGTTGCTTGGGGCGGCAAAAAGCCTGGAGCCGGCCCTGCCTGGAGTGATGGGAAGGGTGATGAGCCCTACCGCAGCAGATCTGGGGATCGGCACCCAAAGTTCCACCACTGTAGTTTGCAGCCCAACCAACCCAGGGCTGAAGCCTGAGCCCCTTGACCCCCCCACAGATGAATTGAGAACTCTCCTTGCTGTTGCAGCATTGTGCCCCACTTATCTCCAAAGGCGGTGCAGGATGGTTCATCCAGGAGCAACGTGGGAGGGTGCTGCAGTTTTGCTTCCCCTCAATCTCTGCCCAGGAGGCTGTCGTGGCTGTATAAAAAGCCCCTGGTGGCCGCATTTGAGAATTGCTGAATTAGAGCACTATCAAGTTCCTCTGCACTCTCTCATCTGCTCATGTCTATTTTTACCTTGCAGTTAGGTTTTGTTTAGACTAGGATTTAAAGGTGTGTTGTTGAATTGTGTTATGCTTGGTCAACACTAGAGAGTTAGGTCAATGTAAGGCAGCTTATGTAGACCTAACTCGGTAAGTGTCTACATTACAATGTTGCTCTTGCTGATGTTAGTTGCTCACTACAGTGACCTGATAATTGCACCTCCATGACAGGAATAGTGCCTAGGTTGATGTATTTATGGCGATGCAGTGTCTGCATTACTTACATTGCCTGTTGGTAATGCAATGTCTGTGTTACTTATTTTGTCTGTTGGCTGTCAGCACAGTTAAGTCGATGGAAGCTCCTGGAAAGGATACGCACCACTGACAGAGGGGTAATAGCGTGGACATGGCCTGTACATCGTCCTAACTTACATCAACTTAATTTTGTAGTGTAGAAAAGGCCTTAGTTAACTTGATCTATCTCAATCTAACATTTTCAAAAACTCTAGTCAAAGCAAAGCTTGTGCTAAACGGGTCAAATTAAACCTTAGATGGGAACCGAGTCTTTAACTCAAACATCTTAACCAGTGCTAAAGTAAATCTTGCTGTGTATTGACTAGCCAGGTCTGCACCCACATAAGTGAGATCAGCCTTCATTCACTCTGGGCAGGTCCACACTACAAACGTGCATGAGCGCAGCTACACTGATGCAGCGGTGCCACTGTAGTGCTTCTGGTGATGCAGTTATACTGAAGTAAGTGTGTAGTGTAGACTTGGCCTTTGTGAAAACTTCCACTGTGCTAATTGTTCTCATGGCAATAATCTGATGTAACTGATTATAATGGCCTTAAACTGCTAAGAGATTTGTGCTCACCCAAGAAAAATGTCTTAGCTAGTTTCCAAGACGATAGAAATACCCATTTGGAAAAGTGTCCATCTATAAGCCAATTTTAAATGCTTGGCTTCTAGCAACACCTCAAGATTAATATGTGCATGCAGCTAGAAGCTGGGCACTGCACAGCAAGTTACTGAGATCACTCTCTGAGGAAAGTTGTCCTGGGCCAGAACTCTGTACTTTTAGAATAATTTTGAAAGCACAGCATGCAACATGAAAGGATTTAATAATCCTCAGCTGCTTCATCCCAACAAAGTGCACACACCGAGAGCTGCATTTGTGAGGTATAAGAAATCATCACTGCATTCAGAGCAGTAGGACTGCCAGCCAGCACAACCAGTGGAAAAATCCATTGCTGTTTTTTTTGTGTTCTGGAGTTGTATACACGCTAGTAGTATACCACTTGATAGTATTCATCACCATGCATTTTTGACAGGTTTCCACACCTGATTTGGGGCTTATGTCCCACCTTCCCACCTCGTTTCCGTTGATGCAGAAGTTTGGTGCCGTCAGCCATTTTGGAAAAAAAAGTGTGTGTGTGTGTGTTTGACTAGGGGAAGTATTGTGTGTGTTTGTGCTTGGGTACATTGAGAGAAAAAGGTTGAAAGAAGAGAGTGAGAGAGTTTAAAGATGAGAAAAGAAAGTTTGAGTAAGGTTTAGAAAAAAAAGGATTCGACTGAGTAAGGAGAGAGGATGATAAAGACCTAGTTTGGTAGGTTATTCAAGAATAGAAGGATAGAACTTAAAGAAAAAAGGAATTTTTTGTTTTTAAAGGGTTAGTTTAAGAAAAAAGTTAAATAATATTGAAAACTAGGTTTAAAAAGGGAATTTACTAAGGCAAAACCTGTTTGATAAGCAAACGGTAAAAAAGTGAATAAAAAGCATTTAAACTATTCAATACCAATGTAGGTTAAGAAAAAAGCTTTTAAAAACATTAAAAACTAGGTTTAAAAAGGGAATTTACTAAGGCAAAGCCTGTTTTGTAAGCACATGGTAAAAAAGTGAATAGAAAACCATTAAACTATTCAATACCAGTGTGGGTTAAGGAAAAAGAGAGGTTAAAAGAAAGAACAGGATGAAAAAAAGGGAAAAGAAAGCCCCCTTTGCAAAGGGCAAAGATAGACAGCAAATGGTTGAATCAGAATGAGAGAACAAGAGAGAGAGAGAGAAGCAGGCAGAGCCTGTTTAGTAAGCACATGGTAAAAATGTGAATAGAAAAGCATTCAGTATCATGGCAGGTTAAGGAAAAAAGAGAGAAAGAGAAAGAATTAGGAAGAGAAAACTTCCTAACTGTCAGGTGATTAAGCACTGGAATAAATTGCTTAGGGAGGTTGTGGAATCTCCATCATTGGAGATTTTTAAAAGCAGGCTAGACAAACACCTGTTAGGGATGGTCTAATAATACTAAGGCCTGGTCTACACTGGGGGGGAAGAGGGGCGGGGAAGGGGCGAGCTAAGTCGGTCTAAGTTATGTAACTCTAGCTATGAAAATAACGTAGCTGAAGTCGATGTACTTAGAGCTACTTATTGCGGTGTCTTCACTGTGGTAGGTCGACTGCTGACGCTTCCCCGTCGACTACGCTTATACTTCTCGCTTCGGTGGAGTACCTGAGTTGACTGGAGAGTGTTCAGCAGTTGATTTATCTTGTCTTCGCTAGATGCAATAAATTGAGCCCCGCTGGATCAATCGCTCTGGAGGTAAGTGTAGACATGCCCTTAGTCCTGCCATGAGTGCAAGGGACTGGACTAGATGATCTCTCGAGGTCCCTTCCAGTCAGTGGTGCAAGTAGAAATCATTTCTTGCCGGGACTGCACTCATGGGAGGGACACAAGAGGGGGCACATGATCTCCTCATGTGACCCTCCATGTGACTCCAGCCCAGGGCCCAGGGCCGGTGCAGGATATTTTGCTCCCTAGGTGAAACTTCCACCTTGTGCCCCCCACTCACTCCCCGAGCATCACTTATTAAAAACTTTCAAGAATGAATGCTGCATAATGTGTTCATTAGAATTAATACATTTTCATCTTGATAATTTATTTAATTATTTAGTCTACATACTTAATGAATAACCTGACAGTGTTGACATTGTTATTGTTTTCACTTTGCACAACATAGCATGGATCTTAAAATAAATCACATACATTATACACAATACACTGTCACAGAGTAACATGTTATAATTTATTTTTCCACGCTTTCAGTTTAGCAAATTTAGAAACAAGTTCCTCCAAGTCAATGCTGCGAGCAATGTCATGTTCTGTTGACAAGGTAGATAGCCCAACAAATCTTTGTTGCAACATTGATGTTCGCATGTATGTTTTTATCAACTTGAGCTTTGAGAAGCTTTGCTCACCACTGGCCCCAGAAACTGGGAGAGTCAAGAGGATGCGTAGAGCAATAATTGTGTCCGTTTATTTGTGCATATGAAGTTCAATACAACTTGTGGTGATGCACTCTTTTGGACTCATTGTGCAATAGCTTGCAATTCATTGCACAAGTCAAAGGCATCAATATCTTTGGATTCACCATGTTGCAAAGCTTGCTCCAGATTCAAGCAATGTTCCATAATTTGCTTTGGAGTTGTATTTTGCAAACTGTAAACATCATATAAGAAGCCAAATACTGAACTAATATGCTGCATCAATGTGAATCTTTCTTTAACTGAATGTATTGCTGTGTCGATTACTGCAAAGTAAAAGTTCACTTTGAATTTTTCTTTCAGATTGTAAATAGGGTCGTCATCTGCTTTATATGTGAACTGCTTCCTCTTTTTTCGAATACAGATTAGATCTGGTTCAAAAAGTGCCGGTACATCCAAATCCTCCACAAGTTCACCTGCATCTATCAATGTTTTCTCAAAGTCTGCGTCACTTCTGCAGCCTACAAGAAACTTCCTGGTTTCTCCAAGTTGATTAAAGGAGTCACTTATGTCGAATTCTTTCACCTGAAGTTGTTTACTAGTCATGTTGATCTCAAACAATATGTCATACCACACAATAAGAGAAACAAGCAACTTTAAACTAGAAATGGCTTTTGCAAGATCCTTTGCATCCACTGGTGACGTATTGCCAGATGATCCTGTTAGATCTCTGTCATCATAGATCTCTATCAGAGCATCATAGATGTAACCAAGCTGATAGTGAATAGGTTTCAAGGCATCAGTTGACTTTCCTATCTTGTTTCACTCAATGGTTTAACTATGAGATTAGATATGTGTTGTGTTAGAACTTCCCAGCTATGTGTAGAAGCTGAGAAATACACCCTTTTTGGTCACTTATACTTCCTTCCTTCCTTCCTTCCTTCTTTCATATCAAAATCTACTGCATTTTATTCTATCTTTATAATATTGAATTATTGTTATTAATAAAATTTATAAAATTAGAATGGCAGATACGCCATCATACGGGGGTATTGAGTTAGGTGGGGAAGAGAAGCAGACTGGGTTCGGGTCAGTGGGGTATCGGGTTAGGTGGGGGAGGGGAGCAGACTGGGGTTGGGTCAGTGGGGTATTGGGTTAGGTGGGGGAGGGAAGCAGACCAGGTTTGGTCAGTGGGGACTCGGGTTTGGCTGGGGAGTGCAAGGGGAGCAGACCGGGTTTGGGTGTGGAGGGGAGTGGTGGACAGGGTAGGATTCAAAGAGCCGCAAGATGAAATGGGCGCTCTCCTCTCCAGTCCCTGGCATGCAGGAGTGGGCCAAGTCGCAGTGCAATTGCAACAGGAGTGTGTCACCAGTCCATCCTGCGCCCGGGCTGGGGAGTTGAATGCTGGGCTCTTGCTTTGGCAGGGGGGGTGTGGGGCAGGCAGCACTGTGAGGCAGAGAGTGCACGGCCCTCACACCAAAGCAGGGTTGGAAGGGTAGAAAGCTGGGGCACAGGGAGGTGGGTTAAAGTGGCTTAGCTATCCCTCCACGCAAGAGAGCCCACAGAGCTGCCAGCCGTGGCTTCCCTCCCTTCTCTCCCAAGGGAGCAGAGCCTCTGCCCTGGAAAATCTGCAGCCCACTCTCTGAGGAACATGCCACGTGCAAGCGGGCCCCGGCTGCATCTCTCTGACAGCACAGCTCAAGTATGTCTTGCACACACCCCTTTTCCCGCTCCCCACAGGCTGCTCCACTCTCCTTCTGGCTGTTGCTGTGCAATCTACTACAAGACAGAGGAGCTAGTACTGTACTAATGTACCTACCAACACAGCAATCTGTACAATTATTGATTCACAATCAAAGGACTTCACATGGCAGGAGTCAGAGAGCAATTGGGACTTTGCTGGCTTCCTAAATGGCAGGAGACAGGAGTTTGAGAGCAAGTCACTGGGAGCGTGGTTCTTATCACCTCCTCCTCCCTATAGTCTGCGATCTAGCGTAGCCAAAGGATTTCGCTGGCTTTCTAAATGGCAGTAGTCGGAGAGCAATTCATTAGGGGCGTGATTCTTATTACCTCCCTATAGTCTGCGATCTAATCAAAGGACTTCCCTATCCGCTGGCTTTGTAAATGGCAGGGGAGCAATTCATTGTGAGCATAGTTCTTATCTAAGGGTATGGCTACACTTACAGTTGTACAGCGCTGGGAGTTACAGCTATCTTCGTACAGCTGTGTAGGGAAAGCGCTGCAGTGTGGCCACATTGACAGCTACCAGCGCTGCAGTGTGGCCACATCTGCAGCATTTGCAGCGCTGTTGGGAGTGGTGCATTGTGGGCAGCTATCCCAGCGTTCAAGTGGCTGCAACGTGCTTTTCAAAAGAGGAGGGTGAGGCGGAACGTGGGGGAGAGAGAGAGAGTGGATTTTTGCATCTGTCAGCTCCCTGCCTTGTAAGTTCTAAGGACTGGGACATAACATCACCAACCTGCAATCAATTAAAAAGTTTCGAGCCCTTCCCCCACCCCTCTCTTATTCACTAAATGCAAATTATGCACTCCTAAATAGCCTTCAGACCACATAAGCAGCTGCTCAACACGGACTCCCCCCTCCCCCTCTGCCGTGTGACTTCTCTCTTCAAGCCAACAGCTGTGAACCTTCCAAAGCAATTCCCCTGCCTGCCTCCGCTCGCTGGAGCAAACAGGAGCTGTGTTTGTTTTTTAGATAAGCAGCTCGGGGGAGCTCGGAGTTCAGCCATTCTTCTGGTTTGTTGTGAGCAGGAATTCTGGGATCCCTCCTAATACCCTGGAGGCCAATAACAGCGCTTTTGGTGGCCATACTTGATGAGCAGCGCTGCATCACCAGCGCTGCAATCGTTACACCCCAAGCAGACCAGGTGTACAGCCAGTGCTGCAGCCAGGGAGTTGCAGTGCTGGATGTGCCTTGCAGGTGTGGACAGTTACTAAGTTGCAGCGCTGTAAACCCACCACCAGCGCTGCAACTCTCCAGTGTAGCCAAGTCCTAAGTCCTCCCTGCTGCCTGCGTCTATTTTTAGGCACCGGCTTTTCAGCGCCCCCCAGATCTCCGCGCTCTAGGGCTGCCTAACTTGTCTAGTGCTTCCACCTGCCCTGCCGGGGCCTCACCTTCTGCCAAGTGAAGGGAAATCTGTTCTCACTGTGAAAGATGGTGTTTGGAGTCACGTGGGCAAGTTACATGTCCATCACCCACATCCATATTCTAGTTAGAGCGTTCACAGGAAAAGTCCATTAAGTGTAGACATGTGTCTGACAAAGTGGATATTTATCCCCAAAAGCTCATGCTCCAATACGTCTGTTAGTCTATAAGGTGCCACAGGACTCTTTGTTGCTTTTTAGAGATCCAGGCTAACATGGGTACCCCTCTCACAAGTGTAGACAGGCATTTTCCAGGATCCACTGTGAGCTAAGTGTTCCTTTATGGGCCATTCAACTTGACTTATCCCTTCATATGCTGGCTAAATACCTTCTGGGTATTACCACAGGAGCAAACATGTAGTAAACATAGCTAATATTCATAACTTCAGATACCAAGATGATACATGCATAGAAATAGCATAATCATAAGTACCAGCGATTTCACGTACATGGCTATTCCCAAAATAGATTCTGAATAATCAAACCATGTATCTGAGACCCTATGTGCCAGCACCATGCCCCATAGGAGTTTTGTTATCTGTTATGTAACAACAGAGATGGAGCCAGTGACATAACTCTGGGCAAAGTTAATTTTTAGCTGTTCAGGTGTGACTGAGCCTTTAGTCAGGCCTGGTCCACACTACACAGTTAAATCGATTTAAACAGCATTAAATCGATTTAACTCTGTACCCGTCCACACTACAAGGCACTTTAAATCGATTTTAAGGGCTCTTAAAATCGATTTCTGTACTCCTCCCCAACGAGAGGAGTAACCCTAAAATCGATATTACTATATCGATTTAGGGTTAGTGTGGACGGAAATCGAAGTTATTGGTCTCATTCCTTTAATGTAGCTACCCAGAGTGCACCGCTCCGGAAATCGATGGTAGCGTAGGACCATGGACGCACACCACCGAATTAATGTGCCCTAGTGTGGACGCATAAAATCGATTTTATAATATCGGTTTTATAAAACCGGTTTTAGTAATTTCAATTTTATGCTGTAGTGTAGACATAGCCTCAGTGAGGGCATACTGGTTGGCATACATTCGGGTTAATGGACTTCAGTGCTCCTTTGCAGTTAACTTTTTAATGTTCATAAACCTGGTATGGGCTGAGGTGATTTAAAGCATAACACATTTTCAAATCCTAGTGATTTTATTATCTATTTATTTATTTATTTTTGTTGCTGGTCATAATGTGGGAGGGTATCCTCCCCGCTCTCTGCTCATCAGGTTATGTATGTGTCTTGCAGTACTCTTCTGAACACCAGTTGGAAGGAATTTTTTTTCAATAAGTGTGGACTGATTTATTTTCTCTTAGAAGGCATGTAATTTTTTCAGATACACACTGATTGACACAGAAAACAATTGGAGCTGTTAAACTTAATTATCTATGGAATTTGAAGAAAGTTTGACTATATTTTCCAGTACAGTGATGAAATGGGTGTTTGTATATATGAACATCAACATGCTTAACTACTCACTTTCCCTCCAAATATGTAGTATTTCTGTTTGTTTATATGGAATATGGGAGTTGGGTGATGAGCCATTTCAGAATATATATAACTTATTAAAAGACAATTTTAAGTCGAACTGTATCCTAAACAGCATTATGGTATTGTACCCCAAACACTGCATTTCAATGGGAGATTCAACTTCCTTTATAGGAGCAGAACAGACTCTTGAAACTCTTACCATAGTCATGCAAATAGTCCCATTGTCTTCAATGGGATTGATCAAATGATTAAGGGTTTACAGGATTAGGTTCCAAGTTTGTAAATTGTTCTGGATGAAACTGACAATGCCTGAGCTGTCAGATCAGAAGGAGCTTCATTTGAATAAAGGTGGGCAGATGTGTGATAGGTCTTAGCTCTGTTGCTAAGATGAGGAACCTATTTTCAGCAAAGTTCTTGGCAGATTCCTGAGGCAGCTGGTTTAAGGCCATCAGTGTCTGGCATTATAATCTTCACTTATAGTTCTCTCACCCACAAAGCTGGAAAATGAGGCATGTGTTTTCTTTGTTTTTCTGCTCCAGTTCCAATAAACAAAATTCATGTTAGACTAGTTTGGCTGCAAAGAAGAATTCTAGGCACACTGGGGACAACATGTGTTTCCTGTCAGGCCGCAGAACTGGGCTGACTTCAGAATCCAAACTCCTTTTGTCAGTGCAAGCAGAGGCATTCCTCTAATGATTTGGACTTGATGTGATGCAGTATGGATGTCATGGATAATTCAGACCAATGGGGAGAAACAGAATCAAAAACACTGTTTAAACATCTTCCATCCACCCTCTCCTTCCCTCTTGAGGTCTCCTGACCAAGGTAACAGCACAAAGGTTTTGTTTAAGTTTGTTAGCATATGTCTTGTTCTGTTAAAGCCATAGAATGAATGCCCTCCCTAGTCATGTTCTTCTCCTTTAAGGAGCAGAGCACAGCCCCACCGCACCCCTCGGAAAGGAGGAGGAGGGCTAGTCCCAAGTCTTTCTGGTACCCTGCACCTGCTAAAAATCTCTTGCCAGGACTGCATACTGGAGGGTACCACCCTAATTGCACTACTGTTTCCAGAGTTTATGAATCAACACAAGTTAAATTAGCCGTAAAATGGCTCTAATTCATGCTAAGGGCCCAGGGCCGGTGCAAGGATAGGCAAAACTTCCACCTTGCACCCTCTGCCCCCACCCCTCCCCCCAGAGCATTGCTTATTATAAACTTTCAAAAATGAATACTGCATAATGTGGCATTGTTCATTAGAATTAATACATATTCGGCTTGAAAATTTATTAATTTCATTATTTAGCCTACATATTTAATGAAAATAATTGAATAACCTGACAGGGTGTGGGGCTGGCTGGCTCTGGGCAGGGCAGGGGATGCGAAGCTGATTGGAGATGGGGTGTGGGGTTGGCTGGAGACAGGGGGTGCGGGACTGGCTGCGTGCAGGAGAGGGGGTGTGGGGCTGGCTGCAGGCAGGGCAGGGGCTGCAGCAGGGGCTGGATGGAGACAGGTGGTGTGGGGCTGGCTATGGACAGGGCAAGGAGTGCAGCAGGGGCTGGCTGCATGCAGGGCAGGGAGTGAGGGGCTAGCTGTGGGCAGGGCAGGGGGTGTGGGTGGCTGGAGACAGGAGGTGTGGGGCTGGCTGTGGGCAGGGCAGGGGGTGCAGCAGGGGCTGGTTGAGGCAGGGAAGGGGGTGCAGGGCTGGATGCGGGCAGGGGGTGAGGGGCTGGCTGGATACAGGGGTGTGGGGCTGGCTAAAGACAGGGCAGGGGGTTTGAGGCTGGCTGTGGGCAGGGCAGGGGGTGCAGCAGGGGTGGCTGCGGGTAGGGCAGGGGTTGAGGGGCTGGCTGGAGGCAGGGGAAGGGGTGTGGGGCTGACTGGAGGCAGGGCAGGGGATGAGGGGTTGGCTGCAGTCAGGATAGGGGGTTCAGCTGCCATGAATGGAGCTGGAGCACAAAGAGCAGCTGCAGAAGGAAGAGCTGTTGGACAGAAGCTTCTATGAGGAACCAGCTCTGTCCCATGGAGAGGTACCACTGCGGGATCTGCATTTTAAATAGCAGTGGGGACGCCTCTGCAGCCCCTTGCCCTCTCAGCCTCCTGGGCACTGGCTCTCTGTGGCTCACTCCCTTGGGGCTCAGCCCTGCTCCTCTTTCCCCCAGACCCTCATTAGGCCTGGGTGCCTGTAAAGCATGCAGCACATCTTTGTACTGTGTTAATGACTCCTGAACTGGTGGGGGCTATGCCTATTGCTACCACTATCTCTTTCTTTGCTGGGCAATTAGATGACAATTTACTTGGAATAGCCCAGAGGGGTCAGCGTAGAGAAGGAGGGAAGAGAGACCTTTAGGTTTCAGTTCTGTGCAAAGCCGGTTAACTTTTCTTTTCAGCTGTCTATAAAGAAACCTAGTAGAGAAAAGAGTTTCTTCCCCACATCCCCTCCCCCAAAAAATCGGTTATGATTTTAATGGATCCAGAAGCAAAATAATTCTGTAATCAAAAAGACAAGTGTCATAACCTATTCCCAGATTTGGACCTTAGCGTCCAAAATATGGGGGTTAGCATGAAAACCTCCAAGCTTAGTTACCAGCTTGGACCTGGTAAAGCTGCCACCACCCAAAAAATTAGAGTGTTTTGGGGCACTCTGGTCCCCCCAAAAACCTTCCCTGGGGACCCCAAGACCCAAATTCCTTGAGTCTTATAACAAAGGGGAATAAACCATTTCCCTTCCCCCTCCTCCTTCCAGGTGCTCCTTCCCTGGGTTCCTGGAGAGATACACAGAAGCAAGCTCCGTGAATCTAAACAGAGGGATTCCACCCTCCCCGTTTCCAGCCTTGGAAAACAGAAGTATCGAGAGCTAATCTCTCTTCCCCCCTCTCCCAGAGGGAATGCAAAGTCAGCCTAGTAAATCTAACACACACAGATTTCCCCCTGACTTCTTCCTCCCACCAATTCCCTGGTGAGCACAGACTCAATTCCCTGGAGTTCCCCACTAAAGAAAAACTCCAACAGGTCTTAAAAAGAAAGCTTTATGTAGAAAGAAAGAAAAATACATAAAAATGGTCTTTCTGTATTAAGGTGACAAATACAGGGTCAATTGCTTAAAAGAAATATGAATAAACAGCCTTATTCAAAAGAACACAATTCAGAACACTCCAGCAACTACACACATGTAAATACAAAAAAAATATATAAACCACTGTCCTTTCTGTACTTACAACTGGGAAACAGAAGATTAGAAACAGGAGGTAGAAAAATCACTTCTCATAGCCGAGAGGGACAGACACAAGACAAAGAACACAGGACTCAGACACAAACTTCCCTCCACCCAGATTTGAAAAAGTCTTGTTTCCTGATTGGTCCTCTGGTCAGGTGTTTCAGGTTACTCCTTTCCAGATGAAAGAGACATTAACCCTTAGCTATCTGTTTATGACAACAAGTTTCCTGCTTTCCCTTCCACAAAGATCTATTTCCAACCCAGGTAACTTATTATTTATTATCTGTAGTAACTATGTTCTCACGTTTGAATGATACACTGCAGTGGTGTCGGAGTTCTTTGGAAATCCCTCAGCTCTTTTGCGGTGTTGGGAGTGAATGCTAGACCCTCGGTTAATTACTTTTACCTTACTTCACATGCCCATCTTTTGGTCATTAATTTTTGAAGTTAAATTAGATTTTCAAAACCCAGCTTTAAAATGATGTTCATGCCAACAACTGCAATTTAATTGTCCCAATGGGGAAATGGATGCCTTGAAATTATGGGATCTAATTTTAAAATTGTATTAAAAAAGTGGCATTATAAAGGGGAAATATTTTAAAAGGTTTTACCAGCATCCCCACTACTGTTACCCAGGATTCTGCTTCAAGCAGTAACACAGGAGGGAGAGGGCAATGGACAGATTAGTGTTCAGTGGTACTTCAAACAAAAAGACATTTACTCTTAAATTATCTCGTTGATGCCTAACTGACGATCTAATTGCATGCATCAAGTACATCAAAACTTCGCTGAATAAGCTTGTTAGCATTTCTAAGGGGGACACTGAAAGTTCCAAACAATGATAAGTGGCGCCTGCAGGCGGTCCACCGGAGCCGCGCGAGCAGCCGACCGTCCGCAGGCACGACTGCAGCAGCTCAGACTCCCTCTCTGTCCCAGCAGCAGCGGCTGCTCAACCATTAAAAAAAAATTTGAGGGCGCTTTTTGGCGCCCTCAAATCTTGGTGCCCTAGGCAACCGCCTAGTCTGCCTAAATGGTTGCACCGGCCCTGCAAGGGCCGCACTGTCCCCATGGCCAGATCCAGGATCGGGGCTGGGAGTGTGGAAACATGACTTCCAGTCCTTTGGATCCCACTTGAATCCTGCCCCAAGCGCAGCTGGGCTGGACCTGAAGGGATCCAAGCCCAATTCACAGCTTCCCAAATAAACCAGGTTAAGTTGCCAGTCACAGTTATCTGTTTAACATATCGATCACAATTCTCCTTGGTTTTTACATTCACACTGGAGTGTATGAGAATACCACGAATACAGGGCAAGAGGTGGGAACTGTAGATCAGAACACAGCCCCTTAGAATAGACCTCTCTGAAGAAAGAGAGATCAGCTATATCTGACACAAGCCTTTAGGAAACGCCCCTGCGAAATGCCTGCTTGGTTGCCCGTCTCTCTGAAAGTCTGACTCACGGTCTAGGACAATGATTACATGTTTTCCACTCAGCCGAGTTCCTTCCAAGCTTGAACTCGTCTCTAGCAGTGGGTGGCTGGGGCTGCTTCGACAGGGAGCGTGTGGAGGTGGGGCTGGCTATCAGGGGCGCCCTGGCGGTGGTGTGACCCGCTAAGAATAGCGCACGTCGACTGGCAGGCTTCAAACGCCGCCACATCCCCTCCCCGCGCTGTGCAGCCGCCCCTGCTGGCAGGGAAGGGCCAGAGGCTGTGTCGGGGAGCAGGTCTGGCTATTTTGGAGCCCTCAGCCGCCGCAGCGGGGAGGAAGGTTTTGAAGAGCCCCGTGTAAAGCGAGAGGGCGGGGTGGAGCCGCAATAAGGAGCCTCTGTCACTCCCCGAGCGGGCTCGCCCCTCCCTGCGGCCAGCTCCAGCGGGACGGGCGCCGGGCGAGGAGGCCAGCAGCATCCCGCGAGCCGCTTTGTGCACTCCCAGAGCAGGATGCTGTTCCCAGGCCGGGCTGCACCGAGCGGCTCCCCTCCGCTCTCCTTCGTTCATCTCGTCTCGTGTCTCCTGGCGGCGTCGGCTGCCGCTGCGGCAGGGTATGAGCGAGGGCGAGCCGCGGGGGGCAGAGGGGAGCTGGCTGGAGGCCAGGCGGAGTGCGCGCTGTGCCCCACTCCGGCCTGAACGCGGTGCTGCAGCGGCTGGAGCCTCCCGCTTCCAGTGGAACAGGATCGGGGCCTCAGTCCGCGGAAAGCGCTGGCCTCAGCTGGGGCCCGCTTTGGCGTTTTCTCCCAGGATGATCATAGCACTGCCAATAACTGGAGAAACTTTATAGCCTGCTGCATTTAACATGCACTGCGGGAAAAAGTTAATCCCCCCCAACCCCAGGCAGCGAGTCATGGGTAGGAGGAACCAGAGAAATCCCACTGCTTTTCTGTACTAGTGCGCTTGTTCAATAACGTCCCAGCTTGGGAATGCGTTTTTAGATCGACTCTAATAGGCCTTGGCTACACTTGAGAGTTGCAGCGCTGGTGGCAGCTTTATAGCGCTGTAACTCACTCCCCGTCCACACTGGCAGGCGCATACAGCGCTGTATCTGGCTACAGTGCTGCTTGTACTCCACCTCCTCTTTATTCCTCTCACTGGGGCGCCAGTGTAAACAGGTATCAGAGGGGTAGGCGTGTTTGTCTGGATCTGTAAAAGCAGCAAAGGTGCCACAGGACTCTTTGCTGCTTTTAGTGTAAGCAGTAGTATGCTGTAACTGACCTCTGGAAGCTTCCCATAATGCTTTTAAGTAAAGATAACACTCTTTGTTTTGTTGTGATGCTTCTCTTCATTTTATTGTCAACTCCAGGCTCCCAGAGCTGCTTATCTAAAAAAACAAACACAGCAACTGTTTGCTGTGACTGGGCAGGGGGGAGGGTCCATTTCGGAGCAGCTGCTTATCTGGTCTGTGAGGGGAAAAACGGTATTTGCTTTCAGTGAGTGAGAGAATGGTGGGGGAGGGGATCAGAACTTGCAAGGCAGGGAGCTGAGACAGTGTCAGCTCCAAAAATCCACTCTCTCTCTCTCTCTCTCTCCCCCATGCTCCCTGTCACACTCCACCCCACCCTCCTTTTTGAAAAGCATGTTGCAGCCACTTGAATGCTGGGATAGCTGCCCATAATGCACCGCTCCCAGTGCGGCTGCAGATGGTGCAAATGTGGCCACGACAGTGCGCTGGTAGCTGTCAGTGTGGCTGGACTGCAGCGCTTTACCTGCTCGGCTATTCGAAGACAGGTTTAACTCCCAGCGCTGTACAGCTGCAAGTGTAGCCATACCCTATGTTTTACTGTGATTTGCCCTCTCACATGCTAAATATATTGTGACACAAAATTACCTTACCCTGCAACATTGAGATGGCATGTGGTTTCCCCTGTTTTCTTTCTTGTTTATTTTCTAGGAGTTTCACAGACCAACCACAGCAGTTAGATACTCCTTTGGGATTTAAGTTGCATTTATTAAGCTTGGGGCCTTAGTCTCCTCTCACTGAAGTTGGTGGAGGAAGATGAGGCACAACAGGCCTTGATTCTGGCTAGGGTTCCATTGACATTAATGGGTCTCTGCCCTGGCACTGAGTTTTGTCTGCATGGAGTAACTTGTATGTCACCAGAAATTAATCTGTAAGTTTGCTTCTGGACTTGATTACTATCTACCAAAATGGGAAAGAACGAATGAGTTAAATTGGACACTGGTACTGACACTACCTTATCAATAAAGTATCTTTAGTGTGTTTTCCCTCTGTTAGAGGGAGATGAAATGATTGGGCTTGTACAGTAATGCTGTTATGCTTATAAGAAGTACACGGAATCTTTTTAAAGGGGATAAGGCAATCTGCCGTGTTTATTGAGAGTATAATTTAAGCATTAAAATCAGCATATGCTTCCATTTGCTCTCACACACACCCACCCCAAAAGGTTCTGCAGCCGGATCTTATAATGTTGCTCGGTCAGTTCCAGTGGCCTGCTGAAACTGCACACGAGGGAGAGGAGTTGGGTCTCTGGCAAACGCGTTCGAAGCTCCAATGTTGATGCAGAACGAACCCAAGGTCCCATGGCAATACATCCTTCCTTTATAGTAATAAGTTCCCATACAAACCTATGGACCTTGCTGTGACACATCTGTCAGTCACAAGGTATTCAAGTATCAGAGGGTAGCCGTGTTAGTCTGGATCTGTAAAAGCAACAAAGAATCCTGTGGCACCTTATAGACTAACAGACGTTTTGGAGCATGAGCTTTCGTGGGTGAATACCCACTTTCTCAGATGCATGTAATGGAAATATCCAGGGGCAGGTATTCAAGGTTATTCTTAATCATCATTATTTTGAATTGTTACCAGGAGGATCTGCAGCTGTTTCTTATCTCATCCCTCTTGCTCAACTCCTTATATCTTGTCCTTGGAGTGTATGTCTTTGCTTTAGGTTTGTCAGTCTGCCATCTGGGTGATTCTGATAATAAAGTTGACGCCTTTCGACTCCTCCCCTCCCCCTTAACCATTTGGCCTAGCTGTCTTTTGTCAGTTAATTAGTATATCATACCTTCTTCACTCACACACCAATCAGTAAATAAGACAATAATTACAGCCATAAAACTTCTGTCTTTCTAAGAACAATCACTAACACATTCAGCAAAGAATAAACTCAGAACAATTTCTTCCTACTAATTCAAGGCTAGCAAAATGGAGTATAAAGCAAAATAAGCAAAATGGATTACAACTTACTCAAGACAATTTCTCCCAATTAGGCTTTCGGCCTACATTGTTTTTATAAGCCTCTGCTCCAACATGCAGTAGGGTGAACATAAGAACAGCCATACTGAGTCAGAACAAAGGTCCATCTAGCCCAGTATTCTTCCAACTGTGGCCAATGCCAGGTGCCCCAAAGGGAATGAACAGAACAGGTAATCATCAAGTGATCCATCCCCGGCACCCATTCCCAGCTTCTGGCAAACAGAGGCTAGGGACACCATCCCTGCCCATCTTGGCTAATAGCCATTGATGGAACTATCTTCTATTAATTTACCTAGATCTTTTTTGAACCCTGTTATAGTCTTGGCCTTCACAACATCCTCTTGCAAGGAGTTCCACAGGTTGACTGTGCATTGTGTTAAAAAATACTTCCTTTTGTTTGTTTTAAATCTGCTGCCTATTAATTTCATTTGGTGACTCCTAGTTCATGTGTTATGAGAAGGAGTAAATACAGTTCCTTTTTTACTTTCTCCACACCAGTCACGATTTTATAGACCTCTATCATGTCCCCCCTTAGTTGTCTCTTTTCCAAGCTGAAAAGATCCAGTTTTATTAATCTCTCCTCATACGGAAGTCTCTCCATACCCCTAATAATTTTTGTTGTCCTTTTCTGAACCTTTTCCAATGCCAATATATCTTTTTTGAAATGGGGAGACCACATCTGCATGCAGTATTCAAGATGTGGGCATATCATGGATTTATATAGAGGCAATATGATATTTTCTGTCTTATTATCTATTGCTTTCTTAATGATTCCCAACATTCTGTTTGCTATTTTGGCTGCTGCTGCACATTGAGTGGATGTTTTCAGAGAACTATCCATGAGGACTCCAAGATCTCTCTCTTGAGTGTTAACAGCTAATTCAGACTCCATCTTTTTTTTTTTTTAAGAATATTAGGGTTAGAAGGGACCTCAGGAGGTCATCTAGTCCAACCCCCATGCTCAAAGCAGGACTAATCCCCAGACAGATTTTTGCCCCAGATCCCTAAATGGTCCCCTCAATGATTGAACTCATAACCCTGGGTTTAGCAGGCCAATGCTCAAACCACTGAGCTATCCCTCCCCCCCCTTTTTGTGTATATGGTTGAGATTGTTTTCCAATGTGCATTACTTTGCATTTATCAACATTGAATTTCATCTGCCATTTTGTTGCCCAATCATCCAGTTTTGTGAGAACTCTTTGTAACTCTTTGCAGTCTGCCTGGGACTTAACTATTTTGAATAGTTTTGTATCATCTGCAAATTTTGCCACCTCACTCTTCACCCCTTTTTCCAGATCATTTATGAATATGTTAAATAGGATTCAGTACAGACCCTTGGGGACACCACTATTTACCTCTCTCCATTCTGAAAACTGACCATTTATTCCTGCCCTTTGTTTCCTATCTTTTAACCAGTTACCAATCCATGAGAGAACCTTCCCTTTTATCCCACGATTGCTTACTTTGCTTAAGAGCCTTTGGTGAGAGACATTGTCAAAGGCTTTCTGAAAATCTAAGTACACTATATCCACTGGATCCCCCTTGTCCAGGTGCTTATTGACCTCCTCCAAAGAATTCTAGTAGATTAGTGAGGCTTACTGGCCTGTAATTCGCAGGGTCAGCTCTGGAGCCCTGTTTAAAAATTGGCATCACATTAGCTATCCTCCAGTCATTTGGTACAGAAGCTGATTTAAATGATAGGTTACTGACTACAGTTAGTAGTCCTGCAATTTCACATTTGAGTTCCTTTAGAACTCTTGGGGAAATACCATCTGGTCCCAGTGACTTATTACTGTTTAGTTTATTAATTTGTTCCAAAACCTCCTCTAATGACACCTCAATCTGGGACAGTTCCTCAAATTTGTCACCTAAAAAGAATGGCTCAGGTTTGGGAATCTTCCTCACATCCTCAACCATGAAGACCGATGCAAAGAAGTCATTTAGTTTCTCCGCAATGGCTGTATCATCCTGGAGTGCTCCATTAGCATCTTGATCATCCAGTAGCCCCACTGGTTGTTTAGCAGGCTTCCTGCTTCTGATGTACTTAAATTTTTTTTGTTATTACTTTTTGAGTCTTTGACTAGCTGTTCTTCAAATTATTTTTTGGCCTTTCTAATTATATTTTTACACTTCATTTGCCAGAGTTTATGCTCCTTTCTATTTTTCTCACTAGGAATTAGCTTCCACTTTTTAAAGGATGCCTTTTTGCCTCTCACTGCTTCTTTTACTTTGTTGTTTAGCCATGACGGTTCTTTTTTGGTTTTCTTACTATATTTTTCAATTTGTGGTATACATTTAAGTTGAGCCTCTATTAAATGTATTTAAATAAAATCTATTTAAAAAGTTTCCATGCAGCTTGCAGGAATTTTACTTTTGGTGCTGTACCTTTTAATTTCTGTTTAACAAACCTCATTTTTGTGTAGTTCCCCTTTCTGAAATTAAATGCTACAGTGTTGGGCCACTGTAGTGTTTTCCCTGCCACAGGGCTGTTAAATTTAATTATATTATGGTCACTATTACCAAGTGGTCCAGCTATATTCACCTCTTGGACCAGATCCTGTGCTTCACTTAGGACTAAATCAAGAATTTCCTCTCCTCTTGTGGGTTCCAGAATCAGCTGCTCCAAGAAGCTGTCATTTAAGATGTCAAGAAACTTTATCTCTGCATCCCGTCCTGAGGTGATATGTACCCAGTCAATATGGGGATAGTTGAAATTCCCCATTATTATGGAGTTTTTTATTTTAATAGCCTCTCTAATCTCCCTGAGCATTTCACAGTCACTGGTCAGGTGGTTGGTAATACGTCCCTACTGCTATATTCTTAGTATTCGAGCATGGAATTGCTATCCATAGAGATTCTATGGTACAGTTTGGTTCATTGAAGATTTTTAGTTCATTTAATTCTTCGCTTTCACATATAGTGCCACTCCCCCACCAGCATGACCTGTTCTGTCCTTCCGATATATTTTGAACCCTGGTATTACTGTGTCCCATTGACTATCCTCATTCCCCCAAGTTTCTGTGATGCCTATTTTATCAATATCCTCATTTAATACGAGGCATTCTAGTTCACCCATCTTATTACTGTATTTCGATTTCTAGCATTGGTACATAAGCACAGTAGGGTGTGTGGGTAACAGCAGAAATACAGAATTTGTCACCAACACAGTTATTGCCTTTTGTAAAACAAGATTTGATTTACTCCTCTTCCCTTTTTATGTTTTCCAGACCCACATTTCTGGTGACAGGTCCCCGGAACATTAGGCCTGGTGCGAATGTGACAATTGGGGTAGCTCTGCTGACAGACAGTCCTCCACAAGTCACAGTGAGAGGTGAAGTGCTCAGAGGGAATGATATCGTGCTACATGGGGAAGTTATCTTTGAAAAAGGTGAGTTGGCAGGAACAGCCTAGAGCAGTGGATCTCAACCTTTCCAGACTACTGTACCCCTTTCAGGAAGCTGATTTTTCTTGCATACCCCAAGTTTCACCTCACTTAAAAACTACTTTCTTACAAAATCAGACAAAAAATATAAGTGTATTACTGAATATTATTGCAAAATAGCTTACTTTCTCATTTTGTCTGTATGACATTTTAGTTTGTACTGACTTTGCTAGTGCTTTTTATGTAGCCTGTTGTAAAACTAGGCAAATATCTGATGAATTGATGTACCCCCTGGAAGATCTCTGCGTGACCACATGGATACATGTACCCCTGGTTGAGAATCCTGGCCTAGAGAAATTTAAATGAAGATTATCCTTCCCCTCCTCCCCGAAATATCAGGGCTGTTAAAAATACATTAAAACATGAATTTTATTGGACTTGTTTTACCAAGTATGGTCAATCAAAGAAGAAAAATTCTGTTTCCATCTAAATATAGTTAGAGGTGGAACTGTTTGCTGAATAGTTAGTGGTTTGTATGTGTGTGTACCCATTAACTCATGATAAGCACTTTGAAAATAATATGTGTAGTAGGGGAGTGTCATATGATATGGTAGCTGTCTGGATCTTAAAAGGACTCTGGACACTGGGGCCGCATGAGTCCAATATAGAAACCTAGGGCCATCCCTAGCTATTCTGGGGCCCTATGCAGCCCCCCCATGGGGTGTGTGTTTGGGGCCCCAGGCCTCCATGAGGGTGGGGTAG
This sequence comes from Gopherus flavomarginatus, assembly GCF_025201925.1. Classification (NCBI taxonomy): domain Eukaryota; kingdom Metazoa; phylum Chordata; order Testudines; family Testudinidae; genus Gopherus; species Gopherus flavomarginatus. The sequence goes on along the minus strand of NC_066620.1, from coordinate 159,088,682 downwards.
CTGGCCCCAGGCCTTCATGGGGGGGCTGGCTTGGGGGGCGGAGGGAACCACCCCCCAGCACTGACCGGCGGCGCAGCTGAGGACCTGGTCTCTGCACTTCCCACTGCCAGTGAGTGCAGGCCCAGCCCTGCTGTACTCCTTAGGGGGAGGGAAGAGGTAGGGCTGGGGCGGAGCAGGGGTGGAAAGAGGCAGGGTGGTGATGGAGCAGGGTGGGGGCTTTGGGGAAGGGATGGAGTGGGGGGGCGGAAGTGGGGTGGAGCAGGGGCAGGAATAGGTGAGGCTGGGGTGGGGTAGGGGTGGGCGGCCTGGGGAAGAGGCGGGGCAGGGGCTGGAGCAGCACGCAGTTGTGCAGGGCACCAGGAAATTTGGTGCCACAAGTTTCCTGGTGCCCTGTGCAGCTGCATACTTTGTATATGGGTAAGGACGTCCCTGCAGAAACCCCCTTTCTTTCTTATGTTTACTGGGAGGATTCAGAAACCAGGCAGGAGCATGTGAAGTGTCAAAGCCACTCATAAAGCAACCAAGCCCCATTGCTTTATATATATTAGGCAGACTGAGAAAAAGTGTGGGGCCAGTGTGGGGAGGAGGCTGCCCTGATCACATGATGAGGTGGCTATCTCTCAGAAGAGCAGAGTGAGAAGGTTTCTCTTTGTTTTGAGGCTATGGCCCAGAGTCCAAGCTGCACGGCTCAAGGGGTGAAGGCCACCTTTGTGACCCCTGAATTCTGGTGCTAGCTGATGACTGCTCCTGTTTATGTTGTAAATTTAGAGTAGTCTGAGGTGGCTATAGCCCATACTGGCAAGTCTGGCAGCTAGGAATAGCTGGAGCACTGAGGTGCTTCATACCTTGGATCTGCTCCAAAAGAGCATTATTATTGTCACATTATAATTGTTCACCTTTGGGCCCAGATCTGAAAGTTAATTGAAGTCAGTGGAAAAGCTCCCATTTATTTCAGTGGTCTTTGGATCAGGACCTTGAAGATGTAGAACAGGGCACATATTCATTAGAAAATAGGCTGAACACCCAAACTCATTCAGTGAGATGGTGGATGAGAATAGCTGCCGCAAACATGAAAGGCCCTATTCCACTATGAAGGCCCCAAATCATCCAATCCATTCTCCAAGTTCATTTTGCTTAAAACTATAGCCCTGACTTCCCTCATTATAGTAACTGATTCTCCTCTTGTTTCAAAAATTTCCTACACACTACGATATAGATACCAACTCATTCTGAGTAATATGACATATGACATAATCACACAGAACTGCACAGTATAATGATGAGAAATGGGATATTTCAGTTTGGGTAATAGGAGGCTGACTATTTTCTCCCCTCTCTTCACTGGAAAAATCAGTTGAGGAAATGTATAAGTGTGCAGTAATGATTTATGAGGCCACAATTTAAAGTATGAATTTGTCTACCTTCACTAGAGACTTCATCCAGCTATAAATTGTTGGAAGTGCAGCTAACAAGGCTTTTAGAAAAGATTTATTGGACATGATACAAATGTTTGTACAACACTGTATAGTTATATTAACACAGTAAACCATTCTATTTTAATAAATGCATGGCAAGTGTTGAAATAACAGATGATACATGCAGAACGTCTTTAAGACAGTTCAGCACTTTCTACTTTGCATTTCAACTTGTACAGCAGCTTGTTTCCCCTCCTCATTTTGTCTGAGGCTGAATATTCTTTGGCTCACAGTGTCCCTTCAGATGCTCTGCTATTTTGTTCCTGGAAGGAAAACAGAATGCACATTTATTGTATAAGCTGCTCTCTTCTTCCCTTCCTTTCTCTTTTAACTTGCCAGCCTATCGTCCTCTGTCTCTGTTTCTCTTGACAGCAAGGCTAGCTTGCTTGGAATGGGCTTTTATTGTTTACATTTGTTTAATGCCTAAGGGGACACTAGGTAATTTACTGACATATGATCAGACAAGTTCCTGCCCTGAAGAGCTTATAGTGTGAGGACCTGGTTGTGCAATGTGCTAATGTCAGTGGGAGCTGTGAGTGCTCAGACTCAGGCTCTAAACCAGGGGTAGGCAACCTATGGCATGTGTGCCGAAGGCGGCACGCTAGCTGATTTTCAGTGGCACTCACACTGCCTGGGTCCTGGCCACCGGTCCGGGGGGCTCTGCATTTTAATTTAATTTTAAATTAAGTTTCTTAAACATTTTAAAAACCTTATTTACTTTCATACAACAATAGTTTAGTTATATATTATAGACTTATAGAAAGAGACTTTCTAAAAATGTTACAATGTATTACTGGCACGTGAAACCTTTCATTAGAGTGAATAAATGAAGACTTGGCACACCACTGCTGAAAGGTTGCCGACCTCTGCTCTAAACAGACAACATATTGTTACCTCTTTTGACTGAACAGCTAGCCATAGGTCAGGGTCTAGCAGGTTGTTCCAGTTAGGAGGAGAAATTGATGATGGGTATCTGTTTGATGCAATTCTGTTTATTTACAGAGACAATACAAAGTCCTGTTTCCCAGAACACAGGGCTTCTCCCAGGACCGCACCATCCACCTACCCACACCCACTCACTCACCCACCCACCCACAAAATATCTCTGGTAAAAAAATGTCCAGTGGAACCCTCCAGACTTATGATGTTAATTTCTGGGCACACTCCATTGTGCCTTGTTTTAGGTGCGGCTCCTTAAGGTTTCTTGCAGCTATCTTAAATGACGGGTGCATTCACACCCATCAGTTTCAATGAGCTTTTAACCCAACTCATAGCAACTCAATTCATATATATATATTTAAGATATGATCTAATTCAAACAGAAATTATTTTGGGAAAATTATATGGCTTATGTGAACAGGAAATCAGCTTAGATGATCACAATGGACCCTTCTGGCCTTAGAATCTATGAATCTATAAAAATACCACATAGAGAAAAGTGCGGAAAAGATTTAACACAACACTGAAAAATTGTCTATTTAATTTTAACCCTGGCTTATATACCTCTATTTCTTGTCAGATTTTATATTTTTCCTGATTTTCCGTTTGATACGTGGAAAGGCAAAGAGCCAGGCACTGGGGATAAAGGGTTGAGAAAGTGGCAGGACCAGAAGCCAGCAAGCTGTACCAAGCTCTTGCTCTCACAGCAGGGCTTGTTGGGAATTGGAGGAGTTCTGTCCTGGCAGCACAGAAGACTATAAGTAGGGCCCTACCAAATTCATGGTCCGTTTTGGTCAATTTCAAAGTCATAGGATTTTAAATGTAGTACATAGTGCTAGTGAGGCTGGCAGCTGTTGATATGCTACCCATGGGCAGGACAAGTATTGGTGGGATACCTGAAGCTACTGACCATATTATGTATCCCACAACCTGGGAGTGGTTCTCCACCTGTTCATCAGTGCAATGTAATCTGAAGGCCCCAGTTCAGCAAGGAACTTCAGCATGTGCTTAACTTTAAATGTGTGACTAATCACTTCCTATACAGCAAAGCACATAAGCCCATGCTTAAAGTTAAGAAGTGAGCTTACAGGGAGTGGAAGGAAGGCAGGATCAGTAAGGAAAGCTACCTTGCTGAGGTCAGAACATGTAGGGATAAAGTGAGGAAGGCTAAAAGCCACATTGAACTGGAACTTGGAAAGGGAATCAAAACCAATAGTAAAAGGTTCTACAGCCACATAAATAAGAAGAAAACAAAGAAAGAAGAAGTGGGGCCACTATACACTGAGGATGGAATGGAGGTTAAGGATAACCTAGGCATGGCCCAACATCTAAACAGGTACTTTGCCTCAGTTTTTAATAAGACTAGTGAGGAACCTTGCGATGATGGAGGGATGGTAAACGGGAATGTGGATATGGAAGTGGATATTGCCGCAACTGAGGTAGAGGCCGTACTTGAACAGCTCGATGGGACAAAGTCGGAGGGCCCGGACAATCTCCATCCGAGGATATTAAAGGAACTGGCGCGTGAAATTGCGAGCCCGTTAGCGAGAATTTTTAAGCAATCGATAAACTCGGGGGTTGTGCCATATGACTGGAGGATTGCTAATGTAGTTCCTATTTTTAAGAAAGGGAATAAGAGTGATCCGGGTAATTATAGGCCTGTTAGCTTGACATCTGTAGTATGTAAGGTCTTGGAAAAAATTTTAAGGGAGAAAGTAGTTAAGGACATAGAGGTCAATGGTAATTGGGACGAATTGCAACACGGATTTACTAAAGGTAGATCGTGCCAAACCAATCTGATCTCCTTCTTTGAGAAGGTGACGGATTACTTAGATAAAGGAAATGCGGTAGATATAATTTACCTAGATTTCAGGAAGGTGTTCGACACGGTTCCGCACAGGGAGCTGTTAGTTAAATTGGAAAAGATGGGAGTGAATATGAAAGTTGTAAGGTGGATAAAGAACTGGTTAAAGGGGAGACTCCAGAGGGTCATATTGAAAGGTGAACTGTCGGGCTGGAAGGAGGTCACCAGTGGAGTCCCTCAAGGATCGGTTTTGGGACCGATCTTATTTAACCTTTTTATTACTGACCTTGGCACAAAGAGCGGGAATGTGCTAATAAAGTTTGCGGATGACACAAAGCTGGGGGGTATTGCTAACACGGAGAAGGACAGGGATACTATTCAGGAAGATCTGAACCACCTTGTAAACTGGAGTAATAGAAATAGGATGAAATACAATAGTGAAAAGTGCAAGGTCATGCATTTAGGTATTAATAATAAGAATTTTGGATATACATTGGGGGCACATCAGTTGGAAGCGACGGAGGAGGAGAAGGACCTTGGGGTACTGGTTGATAGCAGGATGACTATGAGTCGCCAATGTGATACGGCTGTTAAAAAAGCAAATGCGATTTTGGGATGCATCAGGCGGGGTATTTCCTGCAAGGATAAGGATGTGTTAGTACCGTTATATAAGGCGTTGGTGAGACCCCATCTGGAATACTGTGTGCAGTTCTGTTGTCCCATGTTCAAGAAGGATGAATTCAAACTGGAACAGGTTCAGAGACGGGCTACAAGGATGATCCGAGGAATGGAAAAACTGCCTTATGAAAGGAGACTCAAAGAGCTTGGCTTGTTTAGCCTGGCCAAAAGAAGGCTGAGGGGGGATATGCTCGCTCTATATAAATATATCAAGGGGGTTAACGTTAGGGAGGGAGAGGAATTATTTAAGTTTAGTACTAATGTAGCCACGAGGATGAATGGGTATAAACTGGATATTAGGAAGTTTAGACTTGAAATTAGACGAAGGTTTCTGACCATTAGGGGAGTGAAGTTCTGGAATAGCCTTCCGAGGGAAGTAGTAGGGGCAAAAGACTTTCCTGGCTTTAAGACAAAGCTTGATAAGTATATGGAGGGGATGTTATGATAGGATCATTAATTTGGGCAATTGATCTTGATTTACCACCAGACAGGTCTGCTCAATGGTCTGCGGGGAGATGTTGGATGCGATGGGTACTGAGTTGCTGCAGAGAATTCCTTCTTGGGTGCTAGCTGGTGACTCTTGCCCACATGCTCAGGGTTTAGCTGATCGCCATATTTGGGGTCGGGAAGGAATTTTCCTCCAGGGCAGATTGGCAGGTGCCCTGGAGGTTTTTCGCCTTCCCCTGCAGCGTGGGGCACGGGTCACTTGCTAGTGGTTTCTCTGCAGCTTGA